>NW_026522025.1:10000000-11200000 GCF_021234435.1 Artibeus jamaicensis
TAGGTGTAATAATCCCATGAAAAGATGCCCAACATCATTAGGCATTAAGGAAGTACCAGTTAAAACCATAATGGGATATTATTTCACTAGAATGGCTATAATCAGAAAGAGAAAAAAAACAAGTGTTAATGTAAATGGGGAGAAACTGGGAATTGAATGTTAAGTGACGCAGCCACTTTGGAAAATTGTTTGGCAGTTTCTTTAAGTATTAAACATAGATTTACCATATGACCCAGTATTTCTACTCTTTGGCATCTATTGAGAGAAAGGAAAACACGTCTGCCCAAACTTGTATATGAATAGTTCATAGCAGCATTGTTCATAATAGAAAAAAGGGGGAAACAACCCAAAGGTCCACCAACTGGGCAATGCATAAACAAAATGTAGTCTGCCCATGTCATGGAATACTATTCAGTAATAAAAAGGAACAAAGTAGTAACATTCTAGAACATCAATAAGCCACAGAAACATTACGTAAAGTGAAAGAAGTTAGACATAACAGCAACATATTGTATAATTACATTTCTAGGAAATATCTAGAGAAGGTGAACCTGTAGACACAGGATTCACGTTTGCCTGGGGTGGAAACAGGGAGTGATTACAAATGGACACTAAATTTTTGTTGTTGTGAGGGAGATAGAAAGTTAGAGTGTGTTGATGGTTACATATAAATTATACCTCAGTAATGTTGTTTTAAAAAATACTATACTGGACAAAGGCTTTAGGCTCCACTTTGCCCTCGTGTACCATTTTGGAACTCCTAGATTATAAAAGCCCGAATAAAAGCCTGAATTAAAAATATGTTGAGCCCTACACTCTTCCTATGAATTGGTAAGATCAGCTAATGTTGTTAAGGCCGTTCTGTTGGTCAGAAATAGAGTCCAAGGCAAACTGCACCAGTACCACAGCTGAACAAGCAAGTACCAGGTTTGGTCCATAAGTGGGGAGAAAAATTAATAAAGTGTTAGAAAGCTATTGATAAAGGAGATCACTGTGTGTGGGGGCAACTTTGCCCACAAGTTCCCCTGTCCACCATGGATGAAAGTAACACTACCAAGACATGAACTGCTTGGGGAAGAGAGGTGGCCAATTTCTCAGAGGAAAAAGGCCAGGAGCTCCTTCTTCAAGGGGCTGTTATTGGGCTGTAATGCACAGGAATACAGGCAGTAAGGATCAAACAGTAGAAAACATTTCAAAGAAATCTGAGGGCTTAGTCTGAGTCAGAGACTGTCAGGAAAGGGGTTAGAAGAAACTTTGGGAGACATATTCATTTCCTGCTCAGACCCTTATCATATGAATGAAAGCACTCTTAACAAAGCAGGCTTCACAGGACTTTTAAGAATTCTTTCTTATGCCAGATTTTCCTGGATCCCACTCTAGCCAGGCAAGGGGCCACATTGCCTTCCTCATCAGAGGTTTTCAGGCTTAAGTGCACTAGAGCCAGGAAGGGCTTCTCCCAGAGGACATGGGGACTCAGGATATGTCAGAACAGCTGGGGGGGTGGGATGAGGGTCCATCACTCCCTCTTTGCTGCAGCCCCTGAGTCCTTCCACGATGGCCTCCCAAGTGATCGTGTCTGGTTTAGGTTGCCCCCACTCTGAAGTCTTACCCATCATAGACTAACTGACCATGCATTGGCGACAGAGGGATAGGGCAGAGGCAGCATTTGCTGCCAGAGACAAGTTTTGTCTCCTTGTGGCTTACATTCCGGGGGTTGCTCACTGAGCCTTAACCATGGAGGGGAGTTACAACTCCTGAAACCAGGCAGAGCAGTTCCCAACAACTGTGAGGTATATTTTAGGAAGAACTGGAAATCAGAATTCCAGAAAACCAAGATCGAGATTGAGAGTCTTAACATGAAGGAATTTTGACAAAGACAAACTATGTTGAAGGTCTTCCTTGCTGCACTGGTGCTTTCTACACTACCTGCAGGACTGCAGGCTCTTGTCGTGGACATTATCAAGACACTTACACTCCACAGAAGGAGGCCAGAGGGCTAGCTGTTGACGAACTACCTGATTTATAGTATTTTGTTAGCCATTCATGCTGGTAAAATGAGGAGCCCTCAAAAAACCAGGGTAGAGTTTGAGAGCTGATACTCCCCTGAGTGTTAGTCAGAGACTCATGACATAGGGCAGAGGTGAAGAAGGCAGAACTCAGAGTTAGTTGTTCTACACTCTGCATAGGCACTTTAGAGACATTACAAAGTTTATCTTTACCACCTACCATCTATTCTCTTATCAATACAATGCTCATCCCAACAATCCCCCAAATGCATATCTGTCATCTTTCACTTCCCCTCTTATAGCACTAATTTCACTGTCTCCATTTATTCTGAAAATTATTTTACATCTGAGGTTCCTAATGGATTTATTAAGAGCTTGGATTTGTATCCTATCAGACCTGGACTTGTACCCCAAATACTCACCAGCTATTTCTTTAAAAGATGATTTATCCTCCCAGAATCTTGCCTATGAAATAAAGTTAATCGCATGTCCCTCATAGAGATGCATAAGAAATAAATTAGCAATTAGGTTGAGAACTTATTGTATACCCTGACTCAATAAAATGTAGCTTTTGATGTTAGGGTAGGCGACTTGTCCAGGGTTACTAATAACAGGGAGGGAGACAGAACCCTCTGTGTCATGGTGTAGGCTTCCACACTTCATTCTTTAGCTGATATGGCTCTTGCATTCTGGACTAAGAGGTGGAATTGTTTACCAAAGAGAGGATAATCATAAGTATAAATGAGGACTGCACTCCAATCTTGTCACCATTTGCTGGCTCTGTCACCCTGTCCAAGTCTGAATCTTTTGTTTTTTTCCATCTGTCAAATGATTTATTTTTAAAATTTTATTTAGTTATTTTTCAAGCACAGTTTTCTGTCTATTTCTCCCATTCCAGCCCACCCCACCCCATGCTCCCCACCTCCCTCCCATTTCCACCCCCCTTAGTTCTTGTCCCTGTGTCCTTCATACTTGTGCTCCAAATCTCTCCCCTTTTTTTCACCCTTAAATTCCCTCCCCTCTCCACTCTGGTCAAATGATTGATTGTGATAGTGTGTGCTAGAGTTCTTTAAACACTGTAGATGCTTTTGAAATGTTAGTTGCTTATTCTCTACTTCTTTATATTATAGCGTCGACAAGGGAAAACTCAACTGAAATCACCCTATTTATCTTCACAACTCTATTTTTCCCTTCCTGGCATAGAGTGCTCTCGTGCTTTCTGACTGCTACACTCCAATCCAAACCTACTTAAGAAAGCAGTCAATGGCTGAGAGCAATTTAGAGTAGAACTGACACTTACCTGGTTCCTGGTCCAGTGAGTGGTCATTCTCACTCTTTCCCAGTGAGCTAGAATGGGACTTTGAAGTCAGCTCCATCCAGTGTTCCAGCTGCCATTACCAAGACATGACAGCCAAGATACAAGCTGAAACCTATTTGGCCACCTCAGAGTTGGTATTTTATCCATTTCAAGTGTAATATTCTTTTATGACATTTCGTAGACCTTTTCATAAGTAAAGGTAGCAGGGGTTACCAGCAGTAGTACTCAGGGGTGGGGTGAACGTAACTAAGAGGATTCCTGGCACAGTGAACTTTCTCTGGCAGTCAATTGCAAAAGATTCACGAATGGACAGTCAGAGGGATTTTTGGAGTTTCAAGTACAACAGAAACTTCCACAAGAGCAAACCCACAGTATCTCAGAACATCAGCATGAAGTGGATTGGCAGAACTAATATTGCCAGATTTGAAAGAGAGTGATTACTCCCCTTGAGGCTTGGACCACTGAGTTCTGCCCTCCAAGGGTCAACATTGTTAAAATTCTGTTAAAACTGAAGTTGTTATTGCTTCACCTGCCTCAACTACTAGAACTGAAAGAATCTTTAGATGACTTTTCACCTAACTATAGTAAAAATGGAATAAATGTGTCAAGAAAGGACTCTCATATTTGTAATGAATCTTAAAAGTCAGTAAGATGAAACCTAACAATCCCCTCAACTTTGCACTAACTGCATACCTCTTTTCTACAATTGAGGGAGTTTTCAATTTCTCCTCGAAGAAATTTCTCCTGTTTTTTAACAGGGAGCTCAATTCTGTAATAAGAATGAAGTACAACCCAAGGATATCTTATGTGTAACTATTATTTGGCTCATCAAGCATCTGCAGGATGACGAAAGTACTGCAGGATAATGAAAACTGCAGGATGACAGAGGTTTGACTTCTGACAAGCTACTAGGCCCTCTGAGCTTTAGTTTTCTTGTCATTGTTGTGTTGTTGTTTCTTGTTTTTACATTTTAAATTTGGGATGTGAATAGTACTCATCTTCTGGGCGTGTGAGGATTAGATAAGATCATATATATGTATGGCATATAGTAATTTCTCAATAAATGTTAGAAATTGTCATTGTAATTACTGAAGTTCACTTTCCCTATATATGGCCGAGACCTGGAGAGAATAAAACAAAGCTTTGTAATATACTTTGCAAATTTCCCAAATAAAATATGATACTGATTTGATTCATAAGTATTATTACAATGGTCTCCACTGACATGTCATAAAAATTGGATCCAAATGGTCAGCTCCTCTGTTCTCTGGTGTGTGTGTGTGTTTTGATTACTATAAAAGAACAATGACCACCACTTACTGAGCCCTTACTTTGGTGCTGGGACTTTTCATACATTAATTACCCTATTCAATGCTCACAGTAACTCCATAAGATACCCTAATTCAGATAAGGAGCCTAAGGTTTGTTTAGGAAGTTAGGTAGCTTGCATAAGGTCATCCAGCCAGATCTCTGGCTCGAATGCTCCCTGTACTTGCCCTAATGTCTTTTGTGTTTATTCCTAAAATGTGCACTTGATGTAAGAAACAAAAACGAAGCTCTAAGAAGCTGGAAATCAAGCTGTACCAGAGTCTCAATACCTGCAACTTGTATTGACCCTGAGTATGATTGCAAACTTCATGGAAAACTGGGAGCCTCAGGAAGAAGCTGTCAGTCTCAATTAAGACATCAACCTGTCAGATGAGGAAGGTACTGCTATGGAGCCTATTGTTAGGGTGAAGTTTTGTCAGGTGAAAGTGGCACTAATTACTGCATAATCCAAATATGTCTGTTCCTTACACTTCCCAAACTAAGGCCACCGAGCTATTATGGCACAGTGGTTTGCACTATTTTGGATTCCTCCAAAGTGGCAGGTGGCCTGACAAACATGCAACTCAGCATGTTTTGTTGGGTCCCCACAGCTGTGCTGCCAATCAGTTCAGGATGGCTGCAAGTTAATGCTAATTAGCTTCTGTTGATCTGCATATTCCAACAGCCTCCCAGGATTCCCATTTTGATATGCAAGATTGCCAGTTGGGTATGTGATTGAATTAAAAAGAAAAAAACACTTCATTTTTCATGTAGGGATATGTGGGTCTGAATCCCCAGAAGAGGCTATTACCCTTCCAGTTCACGGTTGGCAGCTCTGGCCCTAACCATGTGAGCACGGGGGCCTGGGCTGCAGGCTGGAGGGTGCTGCCACCCTGCTCATGAAACAATAATGATGCCTTAACCTCCTAGCACTATTAGGAGTGAACATTCTTTCCATCTGGTCTGTGAACTGGCAGTGGCAATTTAGATGGGTAAGGAATCTATAGTTTTCTTTTCTGTTTATTTCAAATCTGTTTAGTTCAAGTCATCTTGAACTAAAGGTACCAGTAACGAAGAATTATTTTGTGTAGCATGCGAAGAGCACTAATTCCAAATGGTCACTTCCAATCTCATTTGGTGTCATTGGATAAAATGCTTTACATATCTAGACCTCTGATTCCTCAAATGCAACATTAGAAGGCTATGCCGGAGTTCAGTAAAGGAAAGAAGGTATACGACAAAGATACCAAATGTTAGACACTTGTTTAATATATTTTTTAAATGAATAAAAAAATAAGCAACTATCTGGTGCATACTCTGTGTCAACACAATGCATGTGGCTGGAAATTCAAATGTGAGTAAGATTATTCACTTCCCTCTATGAGTACATAGCAAACAGTCAATTACAATGGGGTAAATAAAGCCCTTTCCAGCAATGGTATTCTACAGTTCTATTTTCCCTTTCTTTTTGCTACAACTGCCAGGGAACACCAAAGTTTCTGGCTCCACCACTTCAAAGCTTTGTCTTCGTGAGTATGTTGCTGAACTTCTCTGGGGCCATGTTTCTCCTTTTGTTAAAAACCATGCAAATCACATAATGTCATTGAGTCAGTTCAGTGAAATAAGTCTTGTTAAAGTTACTGACAGGAATAAATAGCATTTTTTCTGTTTTTTCTTTTAGTGGATATTATTAGAATCACATTAATTTAAATGTGATTCTAATCACATTAAAATTTCTGGGGTTCAAGACAGCGGTAGGAAGAAGTGGAAGGATTTCAGCCATGCTAAGAAAGGGACTCAGCAGGAAAGGGCGCTATGGGGGCTGATGTACTTAGACTTTGCACCTGTATTTCATCAGGGCAATGAAAATATGATCTCACTGGGTAAACATTACAAAAACAATTTTCAAAAGTTTAACTTGGCTACAGCCTTAGAAAGTTCTGCTTCCCTGAAGTGATTAAACAATATTTTCTGGAAAACATTTGCTAAATATAATTGTAAGGGAATTTCTTTTCTCATTTTTATATTGTTGGACTTAAGAGATCCAATTGAAGTATTGCAGAAAATGTTACTAAAGCCATTGCTACACCCTATTCTATATTTATCACATAGTGTATATATTTCTATTTGTATATCTATATAAACATATATTTTGCCATATATAAAAAAGCATATAACACATGTGAGAATGTGTCTATGCATAGTGTATTCATATATATGTATCTATGTGTATATGAATTAATGTTCATTATGACTTGAGATTTGAGTACATGCATACAGATATACACACAAGATCTTTCCAGAAAAAGTCCAACCATTGTTACTATAACAAGAACAATTTGTGTGACACCAATGTAACCTGGCAGCCAAGGAGAGTAGACTGGAATGTCCATGGGTGAACAATGACAACTTCACTGTACTAGTCGAGGGAGGCAGTAGATGCCTTTGAGTGAGCATGTGTACTGTGTGGCTGTCACACTCAAAATGACTGAGGGAGTAGCAGTGAATCTACATCAAATTTTGCATTAAGTTTGAACATTCCTCTACAGAAACTATTTGGATAATTCTGAAAGCTGCAGCTATGGGCAACTAGTGATTGGCAGCTTCACCTGGACAACAGGCCTGCTTATGCATCACATCTCATGCAGAGTCTTTTGGTGAAACATCGAATCACCCAGGTGACTCAGTTCCCCTACAGCCCAGATTTGGCACCCTGTGACTTCTTTCTTTTCTCAAAACTAAAATCACCTTTGAGAGGAAAGAGATTTCAGACCATTGATGAGATTCAGGAAAATATGATGGGGCAGCCAATGGTCACTAGGAGAACTGTGTGAGGTCCCAAGGTGCCTACTTTGAAGGCGACTGAGGCATAACTGTCTGATGTACAATGTTTCTTGTATCTTGTATCTTCAGTAGAGGTCTCTATTTTTCATATTGCATGGCTAGATACTTTCCGGATAGACTTCATACATGCATTTTATAGTGTGGCATCTGTATCTATCATTCATTGAGGAATTATAGTGCCTACAAACACAGATTCTGAACCCAGACTTCCAGACTTTAAATCCTAGTTCTATCACTAATTTCTGGATGCATATGGGCAAGCAAATTAATCTCTGCATTTCAGAGATTTTAAGTAAACTCTTATTGAATGGAGAAAATAATTATACCTACTGCAGAATAATTGTGAGGATTAAATAAATTAACATACATGAGAGTACTCAAAAATAAACTTGGCAAATAGTTTTAGTTATTATTATAATTGCTACTGTTATTAAAACTTTATTATTGTTGTTATTGTGTTATTTTTATTCATTCATTATTTCTGGATGAATCTAAGTTGGTTTTTTTTTTTTTGGTTTGAAACCTCAATAAGTGTACATTTTTAAAAACTAAATCAGTTTTTCTAGTTTACAAGTGGTTTACAAACTTTGAAAGTTTAAAACTAATTCTTGAAGCATATCACTTCTTTATTGTGGGAAGAAGCATCTGGATACATGTACCGAGCTATGCAAATGGAACATAGCTACTCTCCACCCCACTTCACCATCCCTCTTCTTGGGGAAAATAGTGAAATAACCTGAATGCATATGCTTTAGACTAAATGGATAAATGTACTATTTGGCAATGCCAATTAAATGTATGTTTTAGCAAAGTTATATATTTTTTTGCATACTTTCTTTCTCTCAAGGAAGCAACATTTATTAAGTAGGAGTTTAGGCTGCAACTTATTGCTTGTTTGACCAGAAGCATATGCTTTTATTTGATCAAAGGAGTTTAGTCATAGAGACTCCTTGATTGTAGAAAAAGAAAAACAGGCCCAGAGTTTTACTTCAGCTGGAAGAGAAACTGAATGGAAGAAAGAGCTGTGTGGGCTTGGCACAACTCAAACGGAGCTATATTTGAATCTTAGCTCCATCTCTTTCCAGTGTTGTTTCCTTAGGCAAGTGGTGGATTTGGAGGTAAGTGGATTGAGTCTTGCAAACAGTATTGATGTTGGACTGCTACCCTCTTGTGTCATTGTCTTGTGGCCATAGAGCCAGACAGTACCTCTGCCAGTAAAAGGTGGGGTTTTTCATAAAGAATGTGGACATTTCCATAATCATCTTAGGAAAAATTCAATGCTTGAACTGAAATGAGGACAGGAGAGAAAGAATTACATACTTTGTGGCTCTCATTTTGTTTCTTCAAGACATTCAGTAAAACGATGAAACTAATCTTTCCTAGACTCCTATTCTAGGTCAGAGACAGGTCAGAGTGCTTGGAACAGGATGTATAAGACATAGCCTTAAAATGCTTATGATTTAGGAGGGGGTCATTGACATGTGAATAAACGAAAGCCATCAGTACGATGGATGCTATGGTGGAATGAAAAAATCTGTGGACACAGAGAAGGAGGAAATGGTTATCTCTCCAGAAATAAGGAAAGACATCTAAAATGAGATGAAGCTTGAGCTATCCTTAAAGAAAGGAGATGAATATGACAAATGGAAAGAAGGGGAATGACATTTCAGACAAAAGGAACATTCAAAGTCATTGAGGCAAAAAGAGTATAGAAAATTCAAGGAACTGCCAATAGTTCAGTGTGCTAAGACCTTAGGATGTGAAGAGGAACGTGGCAACACGTAGGCCTGAACAGATGATTAGCCAGACTATGATGACCTGTGTACGCCATGCTACCTAAGAGCATTGGGAAGCCATTGAAAGGTTTGAAGCAACTGAGGAGCATTCATATATTCACTTTAGATAGTGCATTCCTGCAAGTACGTGAAGCATAAATGTGAAGGATGAAGGAATGGAAGCAGGAAATTATTTAAGAAAATTAAGGAAATTATAGTAATGGGGACAAGGAATAGTGGTTAGAGCTAAGGAAATACTGAAAATAAAAACAAAGGAACATTAAATCTTTAAAGATAACCATCTCCATGACTTGAAAATTGGTCTATTGAAGAAAAGGGTCAGTGATGATCCCAGGTTTCTTATTAGAGGCAATTAAATAAATATTGGGATATAGGTAGAAGAGCAAGTTGGGAGGACAAGATTTCATTCTGAAAATGCTAAAACTGAGATGCTTGGGAACATTCAAATCGATACACAAATTTGAATATATGGATTTGGAGCTAAGGGGAAAAAATGAGACAAGGTAGAAATTTAGAAATAATTAGCTTATAGATGATAATTATAATTATCAGGCCAGATCAGATAACCCACAGAAAGCCTTTTAAGCAAGGTGAGAATATGGACAAGGGAGAAATTCCCATGAGGAATAACAACATTTTGAGGAAAGATTATCTATCTAAGAGATTTTGACTTTTAATATACCAAGTGATGCCCTAGATTTGCTGAAAGACACTGAATCAGCCCTATAATATGTGATAGTCTTCCAGAAGTTGTTTACTTTCTCTGCCAAAATGAAGCCGTCTAAATCAAGAAGAATAGCAATTTTAAGCCCATAGAAAAAAGTAATTAATATAAGAATTAAAAATTTGATGACCAATATTTGGAATGGTACTTCTCATCTTTTCTCTAACACAGTAGAAACAATGGGACATTTCACTCAAAGTAATTAAGCATCCAAAATACAGGGCTCTATTATACAAGAAAACAGTCATCCATGTCCAACGTTGCTAAAATAAAACAAGATATTAAAAGGCCCTATTCATACAGTAGTAATGAGTAATATGATCATCTTTTGATTATAGTTGGTTGGAGGATTTTTTTAAGCTCTTGAATTAAAGTTCCCCAAATGATGTGGGCCCTGCGGTTTTTCTCTCAGGGTTTAATAAATATAAGACAAGACCCAGGTCTAATTTAAAGAATAAATATGGTAGGGAAGTTGGAGTGAAGAAAAACTTTAGGACATTTCTTAAAAATCAAAGTTAATTTTTAATGAATTTTGTGGAGGTGATACAGCCCTGAAGTTTATTTTTCTCTGAATGGAGGAAATGATTTCATAGTGATAACACAAGTGGTATTCATATGATTCACAAATAGTTTCTTTTATAAAAGATTAACTATGAATGGATTTCATATCTCCTTAGATTCAGAAAGCACAGTTTATTTCAGTAATTTATATATTCTGTGGGAAGGGACTTTACAAATATTTGGAAAAAGATTAGTTTAGGATAAATTAAATACAATGAGTTGTTTTTTAAAGTCATGACAAGTATAAATATTTTTGCCCTCAGGAATCTGAGCTCTGGTCACTATTCTACTGTTAGATGAACTTCATTTTGGCCTTCTACCTCTAACTCCAAAAAACTGAACATTTACTAAACCCAGCTAAGTATACCATTCAAGCTACCTGGCAGGCCTTCTTTCCTCTTTTCTTGGTAAACTACTCATCCTTCAAGATCTGCCACAATTTTACCTACTGTGAAGTCTTTTCCAGTTCATTATATTGTTCCTTCTTCTGTACCTCAACGACATTTGATCTTATCCCTATGTGAGTGTTTATTAATTTTTACTACAGTTGCTAGCTACAACTGTAGCTGGACTATGCTTAGCTTAATGCCTGAAACAAAGCACACATTCAGTAAATATTTTTTGTTATGATGACATGACTATTCTTCAATTATTATCATCACCCATATCTATATGTACATGTGTGTATAAGCACCTACCTGTCTTTCTGTACTTCTACATATAATTTTTACAGTGAGATCACAGATATGGTCTTTTCTGAGTCTGAAGATAACCACACAAGATTGTAAAGACAGCTATTTTTACTACCATTCTTTAAATAAGGAAGGCAAGATGATTGGGACTCCAAAGTCTTGTCCAGTATTCCATGGGAAATAAATGGGAGACAGAAATCTACTCTCTTGTTTTGATTTCAGTTCTAATGCAATATATTCAATTAAGTGGAATTCTTAAAGTCATATGCTTATAAATGTATTCCTTGTAGAGATTCTTTTATTTAAATAGACCTCAGGTGCATAAAATTGGATTAATCACATCCCTAGGTTTATCACAGTCATCACTACTTAACTCATGTCCCTGATTTTTTACATGTATATGTGTTCACTTTTGATAATATAACTAACACCACCACTCATTCATACAAATGAAGGAGAGAACCCTAGAAGCAGCAAGAGATAAGGGGACAGTCACCTACAAAGGAGTTCCCATCAGACTGTCAGCGGATTTCTCAAAAGAGATCTTACAGGCAAGAAGGGGCTGGAAAGAGGTATTCCAAGTCATGAAATCCAAAGACCTACATCCAAGATTGCTCTATCCAGCTAAGCTTTCAATTAGAATGGAAGGGCAGATAAAGTGCTTCTCAGATAAGGTCAAATTCAAGTTCATCATCACCAAGCCCTTATTATAAGAAATGTTAAAGGGACTTATCTAAGAATAAGAAGATAAAAAATATGAACAGTGAAAGGACAGCAAACTCACAGTTATTAACAACCACACCTAAAACAAAAGCAAACTAAAAGGACAGCTAGATCAGGAGTGGAAACATAGAAATGAAGATCTCAAGGAGGGTTAGCAACAGGGGAGTGGGAGGAGGAGAAGGGGGGAGAAGGTACAGAAAATAAGTAGCATAGACAGTAGGCAGAAAATAGACAGGGGGAGGGCAAGAATAGTAGGGGAAATATAGAATCTGAAGAACTTGAGACACATGGACATAAAGTAAAGGGGGGAATGGTGGGGCAGGGGGTGTGCGGGGTGGAGAGAAATGAAGGGGAAATGGGACAACTGTAATGTCATAATCAATAAAATATATTAAAAAGAAAATAAATAAATAAAACATTATCATTAACTATCCACATTTATGTACCCCTTTTCTATCTCACCACCCAACCCTAAGGTATGTTCAATTTAAAATTTATGTTTATCATTACTTTGTTTCTTTATAATTTGTATAGTTGTATTATTTTTTCTTATTTTTGAACATTATATGGACATTATCATGTTGTATATAGCCTTCAGGAAACTGATTTTCTTCATTAAATATTATATTACTAATATTTATCCACTATTTTATATAGTTGTAGCTCCTTAATTTTCACTGCTGGGTAATATTCCAATTTATGAATATACCACAATTTTAAAATTGTACTATGCAAAGAAAATCGGATCATTTTCATGTTTTTGTTTTTGCTACTATGAACAATGCTGCCATGAATATTTCAGCATTCATTTGAGTATATACTTGGGAGAATTGCTGAGTTGTAAATTATGTAAATATTTATCTTCATGAGACAAATGCCAAGTTGCTTTTACAAAGAGATGATAAAAACTTATAAATCCACCAACAAAGAATGGGAGGAGGGAGCCTGATGGTCCTCATTCTCTTCAATAATTATAACTGTCAGGCTTCTTATACTTTGTCAATAAAGTAGATGTCAAATGGTATCTCATTATAGTGCTGATTTGCATTTCCCCAGTTGCTAGTCTGTATCTTGTCTTTTGATTTTCCTAGGAGATGCTGTTTGTGAATAAATGTTAACTGTTAATAATTTACAATTTCATCTTTGTCAAAAGACCTGTACTTGGGCAATAGATCTGCCCCACTCAAACCCTAAGGGTCAGTCTGCAGCCCATAACTGACTGATGCTGTACAGATACAACAGACTTGCCCTGTGGTACAACTCATGCTTCAGAGCTTCCCAAGGGATTAGCTTAAAGCTGGATCCCTAGCTTAGCTTGCAGCTGAAACCACATCCTTGCTCAGCTCCTTTTCCACCTTATACTGCCTTCCACATCTCCCGAAAGGTTCCTTCTGAGAGCATGTACTCAATAAATTACTCGCACAATATTCTCTCTCTTAGGGCTTACTTCTTAAGACACTTTCTTTGAGATGTATTTTCTGATGAACACTTCGAATTTTAGTATAGTCAAATTTTAGTCTTCTATGGATTTCTTTTTAAAACATAGAAATAAATCTTTTTTTCCCATGGTCAGGAAGATACTGTTATCTGTATTTCCCATAAAATGTCTGTAAATTATGCTTTTGGCATTTATATTTCCAATTTATGTTTTCAATGGAGTTAATTTTGGTATATAGTATAAAGCAGGGGCATGATGATTCACTTTATATATAGATAACCACTTTACCCAAGTTAATTTATTTAATTCTTTTTTTCTCTATCATGTATTCTTTTAGAAAAGTTGCTATTATTCAACACATTTAAAAATGTTTATATATTAAGGGCCTTATTTAATGTTGTAGAGTCAAATGAAATGATATTTCTGTCCCTCTTCCTACCCCTTAAAAGGATTTACCATATCATGTTGAAGCACAATATGTCTACAGAGGAAATATATACAAAGAAAATTAACGTATACCAAAAGGAGTCAATAAAGCCTCTTAGAAGAAGTGAAACTAAAAGAACAAATATTTTCTAGTTGAGAAAGGTGGATAATTCATGGTGTTTCCAAATTAAGGAAACACCTTTTACAAAGGCACAGACTGTAAACTAGCATCAACTATTTTAAAATGCCTGTAGTTCTACATGGCACAAAAAGTGACAGAAGGTAAGAACTGAGAAGTAGATGGGGATCTTTTTATGAAGGCCTTTTTTTGATAGAGGAGCTTAATTACTACCCTGCGTCTTCCAGCACACTCCTGTTCCCTTTGAATGTGCCTTCCACTCTTGCTACCCATTGGAGGGAATAATGTGACCCACCTTTGGCCATAGTACTCTGGTGCTTTGGGCACAGGAATTAGTCTAGGAGTGGGAATGTGATGCAAACAAATTCAATCATAGTCCTCCCATGACATTAGCACAGTATATAGATGTTGATAGAAAGAAGCCCTTTGTTTCTGTTAAAGTTGCTAATCTGGAGTTGAGAATAATCATGTTCCCAATTACACAAAAAACACCTACTGGAATAGTAGACAATAAAGCTCAGATTCAGTGGAGAGAGATAGAGAGAGAGAGAATGAATGTGAAAATAACATTAAAAAATTAAGGTGACATTAAACATCCGGTTGAATTGCTTGAGACTGTCTCCTACAGATCTTTCTCCAATTCTATCAGTTACCCAGACCTCTTCCAGTGAATATAAGGCAATCAATTATTCTTTTCCATTAAACATACTGATATTGGGTCTGATATTTTTCAACAGAGAGAGAATTAACTGAACAGGAAATAATTTATTCCTCATTGACAATAGAGTCAACAAGGGGCTTTTTTCAGGGGAGTATCATGGTTGGATTTGCCTGATGGAAGGTCTCCTGTGGCCACAAGTTGGAGAGGTGATTCCAGAGGGTCAAGAAAATCAAATAAAAGCAAAAATAAAAATAAATGGAAAAGAAAACTAGTAAAGGATATGTTCTATATTCCCTTGATTACCCTTCCTTTCCACTATTAAAGTAGAAAGACTCAAATATCTACCTGCATCAAATGGCTTAATAACAGTTAAGGATCCTCGAAGAAATATTGTTAAATATAATTTTATTCTTGAGAAACAACAGAAAAATACCTTTAAAATTTGTATTCTTGTTAACTATAAGTTATTAGAGGCTATTCTAAAAATTCAGAGCTCTGACAGGTGCAGCTCAGTGGATTTAGTGAGCGCCTGTGAACCAAAGGGTCACTGGTTTGATTCCCAGTCAGGGCCCATGTCTGGGTTCAGGCCAGGTCCCCAGTAGGTGGCATGTAAGAGGCAACCACACATTGATGTTTCTCTCCCCCTCTTTCTCCTTCTCTTCCCCTCTCTAAAAATAAATAAAGTCTTTTAAAAAATTCAGAAAAATTAAAAAGTGTTAAAAAATTAAAATCACTTATAATTCAAACATTTAAAGAAAAATAGTTAATAAGGTACTCTCTTATCCTTCAGGCTCATGAAAAGCAGATGTTTCATTTTACAAAATGTAATTTAATTTGCCTCATTTAAACCAAACATTATACCATAAATAATTTTTCATATAAAATATATTTTGAAGGTTCAGTTGCTATATTTCATAGTGTGGATATATTACATTGCTTAGCCATTAGTCTGTCTTTTGGAGACTTTGGCTGCTTCCAATTTTCATAATTTTAAAGAATGCCGCCCTAGTATCCAAAATATAGATCTTTTTCTGCATTTGAGATTTTGGGGTTGGATAAATTCCTAATGGAATTACTGGGACAGAGGTTATATACATTTTTAAGATGCTTTCCACAAGAGAACATTTCAAATTAGACTATATGTTTTATTTTAGCAGAATATGACAACTCTGGAATGACGGATGATCCCAATTCCCAGCATTTCCCAGCACTTAAGGTGCAGGGCAGTCAGATTCAGCCGCTCCTCTGCATTAGGGCACAACGTGATGGATTGATTCCTCCCTCTACGGTGTTTTTCACTGATGCAAGCTCCTCAAAGCTTTGTTTTTTCCATATAAACAAAATATTCTAAGAAATACAGAACTTTAGGTTTGGAGACTCCCCTAAAGGGTGAGGTAGAATGTGGTGTTATTTCCCTTCCTGAAGATGGGAAATAGATTCTACAGATTGAACACCTTTTTTTTTTTTTAATCACTAACTATACCAAGAATCTCACACTAATGATCTCACTTAATTCATTTAATCTCCCTCAAAGCATTTGAGGATTTGAGTAGTATATCAGAAAACATGCAGGTTTAGCAACCAACCTCACTTATAACTTGAAAGGTAAATCCATGTTTCATCAATCAGCTGAGGTCTGACATCTCTGAGGTCAGAACCTGAGGCATACTTATAGTTTTATTCTGGAAGCAATCTTCAGAAGCAGAAGTAAAGGTTCAGAGAACAGGGAAGGAGGGAAATTTAGTACAAGGATGTTACGAAGTTGGCCACTAATGCAGACGACTGGTACTTGACCCTCCATCCTTGCAGTTTTATGAAATGCAACTTAGAACTCTTTGCTGAAGGCAAAAATGGAGAAGTATTTATTCATCAGCACTTATCCCCTCCACTGATGGGCAGCTCTAGGGGCACATGTCTCCAGATTGTATATGTTCGTCAGGGAGTTCCTTCGACTATTTGAGAATCCTTCAGCAAGGTGTAGGGAGGAAAGGTGCACCTGGTTGCAGCTGCATAAAGCTAGTTAGAACTGGTCACTACTGCAGCAGCTGGGCAAAACATGGAGCCCACAAGGATTTTCAGTGACATACAAAATATGTCCTTCTTTATTTCCTATTACTGTTATGACACATTATCACAAAATCAGTGGCTGGAAACAACATACATGGACTACCTCACAATGCTGGAGCTCAGAAGGACAAAAATGGCTTGTACCTGGACACAATGATGGTGTCAGCAGGGCTGCTGTTGGTCTGGTGACATGACTCCAGGGTGAAGATCACTTGCATTTGCCAACTTTTAGAAGCTGTCCTCATTCCTTGGCCCCTGGCTCTCTTCCAGCAATGGCTTTACTCTGACTCCTCCTTAGAACATCACACTTGCTTCTCTAACTAGGATAATCTCACTTTCCACTTATAAGGATGCTTGTGATTACATTGGGCCCATCTGATAAATCCACAGTAATTTTCCCTTCTCAACATCATTAATTGCATTTGCCAAGTCTCTTTTGCCATGTAAGATAGCATCTCCACAGGTTTTATGGATCAAGACATGGATATCTTCGGGGGGAGTCATTATTCTGCCTGCCATTGTGTCCAGTATATAAACCTGATGAATGTGTATTAGATTTTCTCCTCTTACTGATCACTCAGTTTCCATCCCTGCTGACTCCACCTGACACACATTTTGATCAAGTCAAATAGGTAGTAAATGGATACATAAAGCCACAAATTCATATCATCTGGTTGAAGCTCATATGCTTTCTGTGGGAGTCTCAGCAGTCAACCTGGTGTAGGATCTGGGTGTGGTGTCACTTCTACCACAGGGACTGGTGTGATTCAGGGTTGAGTGAGAATGAGCCAATGAGAATGTGGGGAAATTTGACTAAAAAGGCTGCAATAGAAGGCCCAACAATTGTAAATTCATTTCCAATGTGGTTACTCTAAATTTCTTTAGATTCACAGGGAATGGAAATGTACTGTTTTTAAGTTGTCAGAAACAAACAACTTTGATTAAAAGATAAATTTATGGAATCTAAAACAGATCATCATTTATCTGGAAGCTTTAATAAATACTAAGTGAGAAATATTATTTAGCATGACTTTTTAGTAAGACAAAATGTTTCTCAGGGTTTTTGGTAAAAATCTACACTTAAGTAGAAGTCTAGGTGAAATTACAATGCAATTGCTCCAAATGGAATATTAATTCAAAATGTATGTTTAAAAAATAAGTAAATATCCAGGTGTCTACCATCCAACTTGAGAAAAAGCCACATTTCCGCAACGTGGTACATTATGCAATGCCTTGAGAATTCCTGTGCTTCTCTCCAATCTCATTTCCTATTTTACTCATTAAATTGTGTATATTTTTTCTTGATCATATTTTTAAATTTTCTATATACTCCTGAACAATGCATTGTCTGTGTTTTATGTAAATAGGAGTAGGTCAAGAGTTGTGTTATTCCATAATGCTGATATATGCAGCTTCAGTTGGTTCAGCTTTTTACTGATGTGTATTAATTTGTTGCATTAATAAATTACAATTTATTTTTCTACTCTCTTGCCAATGGAATTGTTTCCTAGTTGGTGGTATTTATTGAGGTTACCACCTCAAAAACTTTGTTTTTGTTCCTTTCTTGGCTATTACAAACTCATGAACATGTTTTTTCTTGACTACCCCATGTACATGTAAAATGAGTTTCTCTAAAGTACAAATTTAGGAGAGGGGTGGCTTTTTAGGGAGGGAAGTATTTCTTCAAATTTGAAGAGAACCTGAAATTGTTCTCCAAATAGGTGATAAAGTGAAAATAGTCACCAACTGCAATATGGCTTTTACTCTATGTTTTTACCAAAACTTGATATTAGCAGACTTAAAATTTTTTCCCACTCTAGGAAACACAAAATGGTATATTTTGTAAAATATTTAATAGATAAATGTATAAAATTGTATTGTATAAAAATGTGTAACATTTTTGGAAGGGCTTTTGTGTCTTATTTATAAACTCTTCCCCTACCCCAAGGTAATACAGATATTCTCCTATATTGTCTTATGAAAATTGATGGTCCTCTTTCAAATTTGAGTCTTTCATCTAACTGAGATGGGTTTTTTATTTAGAGAAATAGAAATCCAACTTATTTTTTTCTATTGTATGTATGCAGTATCATTAATTAAGTCATCATGTCTTCACCCAGTGACTTGCACTGCATGCTTTGTTGTGTATTGTTTCTATGCACTTGTGAGTACTCTGCAGTTTCTGTTCCAATCTCATCGGTTTATTTGTTCCAAAACCGAAACTACTCTATGATTAGGAGGAGTGTTTTATATAAGGATCTTGCTATTCACTAGGTCATATCCCCCACTTTCTGCTTTTTTCCCACAAGAGTACCTTGGCTTTTTTTGTGTTTTTCCTTCTTCATAAAAATTTTAGAATCGATGTGTCCTGTTTCACAAAAGCCTTGGTAAGATTTTTACAAGAGTAGATCAATTTGAGAAAACAGTTTTAAACTTTTGAAACTTTCTATTCAAAAACATGGTATGTGTATCTTTTGATTGTTTTAGATATTCTTTAATTCTCTTCAATTAAATTTTATAATGTTTTAAGTCTTGAAAATATTTTTAGATTTTTTATATGTGTGTATGTGTACAGATATTTTGTTGTTACTATATCATTTTAATGTTAATATTCTAACATTGATAATTCATAGAAAGACAATGAATTTTCTAAGATGATACTGTTTCGATCAATGTTGCAAAATTTTCTAATCGTGTCTAGCAGTTTATTAGTACATCCTTTGCCTTTTATATGGAAAAATCAGTGTGTGCATGAATAATGATGGCAATATTGTGCCTTCCTTTTCTATATGTATGCCTTTTATGGCTCTTTCTTGTCCTGAACTTTGGTTATAGTGAACCTTTTGGTTTTACATATATTTTAATATTTCTCTATTAAATGTCTTTTAGTAGATACAAAAGAGAAAATAAAAATACATCTAACATTGTTTTCAAAAAATCTCCATGTTTTTCAAAATATAGGTATTTTCTTCTCATGACTACATTTAATCTTCATGAAAATCCTTGATGTAGGTATTATTACACCCTCTTTTGGATGAGGAAACTGAGATTTACAAAGGATAATCAATAGGTTCAGGACTTCACATCTGAACTGCACCATCTGATAAAAAGTCATTGTTAGTGAAATTACATGAGAGATATTAATCTCAGTAAACAGAACTCCTTGTCTTGCAAGAATAAGTAGAGCATTCGTGGATGAGGCAAGAGCTCCTTTGTCAAGGTGAGACAATGCACAGTATTCACAGGAGCTTGCCGCACCCTCTGACCCTGAAGGCTAGGGAGTGTACATTTGAACTCAGGCAGCCCTGACTAGTATCCCAGAGATGTGGGTGGGACTTGTTGCAAATCACTATTCTTTCTCTTTTTACTTCTTTTTGACGTGGTTTTATGTTTAAAGAAAATTTACAAGAATAGAAAGAATTCCTCTATATTTTCTCCCGAAGTCTTTAAATGTTAATACATTTTCACATTCGTTTTATCACTCACATACATACATGCACACACACACACACACACACACACACATGCTTTCTGAACCATTTGAAAGTAAGTTACAGACAAGATGACCATTAATAATTCAGTGTGTGTTTTCTAAAAACAATGGCATTCTGTTACATAAACATAGTACAATTACAAAATTAGGAAATTAAAGTTGATCTAATTCTATTACCTAACCTTCACATTGCATTCATATTTTCCACTTGCCCCATATAGCCCTTTATTTAAAAAAATCCTGGGTCACATGTTACATTCAGTTTCTGTTGTTCATGTCATTGACATTATTGAAAAGAACAAGTCAGATATATTTTAGATTGTCCCTCACTTTTTTGTTTTCTCTGACTAGCTCCAGCTTATGCATTTTTAAATTTAATCTTTATTGTACTTTTCATTTGCCATTTAGTCCCCTTATCTCCCCTCATTCCCCAGCAATCACCACACTGTGGCCCATGTCCATGAGTCCTTTTTTCTTTTTGTTCAGTCCCTCCACCCCTTTACCTCCTGCTCCCCACTAGCTGTCATCTGCTCTCCATTTATGAGCTTGTGCCCATTTTCCTTGTCAGTTCAGGTGATACTCCAGAGCTGATGTTGTGTCCCTCTCAGTGCACGAGATCAGAAGAAACATAATATTATTTGTCTAATTTACTTGTAATTAATATTTATCATATATTGCAAAAAGTTTGGATCCAGGTAAATATCTTATCCCCATCAATGTTTCACTCACTAGTTTTATCATGAACTTATTATGATTTTTCCTTTAATTAATAAATACTGTGATATGTGCCAAATGATGATTTATTTTTCTAATTTCATCATTTATTAGATGGGAGAGGAATAATCCAAGAAAAAGCTTTTGCTTTTTTTTATTTATTTATTTGCTTATTAATTTATATTTTCTGTATAGAGTCCATGTTGCAAGTTTGCTTAACTTTCATGATACTTCTTTCTCTGCAAAATGGTAATGATGATATTTGCCATCCAGATTTGCTATACAGATAAAATAAACTAATGTATGTAAACTTTTCACAATTACAAATATCAAATAAATAGGAGTTATTTATATTTGTAAGACCAATAGTAATAATCTGAATCTCTATTTTCATATAGTAAAAAAAGACTTAGGTGCCATCTTTTTTCAATACTTTATGATCTTGGGCAAGCCATGTAACTTCTCCTGGTCTCACTTTTCTTAGCTGTAAAATTGGAGTTTGGTTAAATTGTCTCTAAATTCAATTACAGTTCTCATCTACAAGAAACTAAGATTCTATACCTATAAAACATTTGTATATAAATCCATTTTCTTCCCACAAATAGTCAGATATTATGTAATAACTTTGTAATATAAACATCTTTCATAATTCTTAGGATTCTTCCAGAGTTTCAAAGAATATATACTCTATCTCTGAATAAACATTTTTGTATTTCATTTAATCATACTTTACATTTTAGTAATATTAGTTGGTCACAGCTATTTTTTAACTCTGCTCATGATTTCTGACAAAACGTGAAACAGCTAAAGACAGATGGCTTGCAGCTCCAACTGTTGGCGTTTACTTTCCTCTGCCAGCAATGTCTGTGATCCTTTAATGAACTGTGGCCTCAGACCACATGATGGCTCTGATTTGCATACTCAAAAAGGAAGGATTCAAACACTAAAAATGTATTTCTAAAAAATACGTCTTATCATGAAGTAAGATCAGGAGATAGCTTAGAATGTTCTTATAGGTAGCCTTGCACAAGGCTAAATTCATATTGTGGAAATGATTTTATTAATGAAAACCTAGTAAATAGATTACTCTCATTATTAAACATTTTTTTATAGGAGAGGTAGTGTGGAATAGTGGAAAGGGTCTTGGATCTGAAATGTGAATATCAGGGCTTTAATCTTGTCTCTTACCAGTCCTGTAAACTGGGTCATGTTCTTTAAGTACCCTGAGTTTGAATTTGTTCCTATATCAAACTGGAATAACATGACACATCTCGAGCTATTTTGAGAAGTAAATACATCAGTTTCAGTGAAAGCACCTAACACATGAAGGATGCTTAATACGTATTCAATGAATATGAAAGAAAAAATCCCTAGGATAAATAAGATCCAGGATGGCCCAAACTACTCTCTTTAGCATTTTCTGCTAACCCTTGAATATTTTGCAACATCTTTGACTTCTCATATCCCCAACACATTAGAAGAGTCAAATATTTTTTAAATCATCTTCATAACCCATTATCTTGAATATAAACATATGGGCAAGAAATGTTAATCTTTGATTTTCATAGTGCTTTATAGTTTACAAAGCTCTATCTTTCTAATTGATTAGCCAAGGTTATATGACTACATTGGTTTTAACCCTAAGACCTCTGAGTCTGAATCCAACATTTATTTCACTGCATGCATTGGACATACTGTATGAATGTATATACAATCACTGGAAAGTATGAGCAGTGAGGACAACCCACTTTCTCCCTTCCTAAAGGAAGGAAGGCAAAGAGCACATAAATATGGGCACCCTTCCATTTAGAGCTGCTAAAGGAGAGAACGGTCATCTCCTGAGGTTCCCCCTCTTTCTCTCTGCTGGAGAAATGGGAACTGTTTAAAAACCAGTCAGTAAATAAAGAGGGAGCAGCAAAGCCTTGGTAACCACCACCTGATAACTGGATGTTCTGAATTGAGATGGTTTTTATGCACACTTGTTTTTATATAAAAGTTAATCATCAATACTCTAAATTAGGGGTTCTCAACCTGAGCCTATTTTGTCCCCCCGGGGACATTTCACAATGTCTGTAGTCACTTTTCTCGGACGTAGGTGGGGGTTGGCAGAAGGGATACTGTGGCGGACCCTGGCCAGCAGAGTCCACCTGTTGTGTCTGACAATGAAAATGAATGCACAGGTGACAACAATCCTGTGGAGAAAAGGGGGATGGCATGGTTACTCTCTCAAGGGGAGAGTGCCTGTGGATGCCTCAGCCACTCCCTCAAGAGGAGAGCACCTCGACCCTTGCCTAGATAGGCTTTTATTGTTTTTTTCTGGTCTTACATCAGAGAAAGATTTATGATCTAGTACACAGAATATTATTGTCTATGTTTTAGGTACAAGCAAGGAAAAGAAAATAACATGCAGAGGGGAAGGGTGCTGAGCTGATTAGCTCTGTCCTTGGGAAAATTCACACAGGCTTTGGATATTACCTTGAAGATAGACAATATGCATTGTTGTTTTAGACCAGGGTGATGGAGTTTTAGCAAGAGCAAGCTGTAACAGTCTGTATGCGTTTTCTAGGCCTGCTTCCCATGGAAAAACTCGGTTTGAAGGTCTGGCTCCTGCCCACCACTTTACTTCTGTAGGTTTTCCATACAGAGCTGAGTCACATTTGCCAGACTAAAACAAACCAGTCCCCTATAGGATACCACAAAATATCCTACAATGTGCAAGACATCTCCCCAAACAAAGAATTATCCGGTCCAAATGTTGGTAGTGCTGAGGTTGAGAAACGCTGCTCAAAATGTATTTTCAGTGACTAAGTATTGCAAACTATATTCCCAACTGGCAGATCTCTGCTGTTTGGCTGTAAAGAACTCTCACCATGGCCTAAGAGGCTCAGGTTTTGCTTAAAATTTGCGTGAAGGTGGCTCTTTCTGTGAAGCACCCCATGTTTTTTCCCACCACTTTCCCCAAGGTGTGTTTCCTTGCCTCTCTCTTTCTCCTAAGCTCCAAGGGCCCTTTCTTTTGTCTCTAACTTGTTTCCTGAGCCCATTTCTTCTATGGCTCACTTCTTCTAGCTCTGTGACTTTATAAACAAACTTTTTCTTTCCCCCCTACCCAGTACATTTTATTTTACTTTATTTATTTTTACTGTTGTTCAATTACAGTTGTTACCATTTTTCTCACTTTAGTCTCCCCTGCCCTACCCACCCCACCTCCCACCTTAATAATTTCTTTTTCTTAAGGCAACATCAGCAAAATGGAAAGGGAACCAACCATATGGGAATGTATATTTGCCAATGATACGTCAGACAAGGGTTTGATCACCAAAATATATAAAAATAAAAATCGACCTGCCTTTTGACCCAGCAATTCCACTGCTAGGATTATATCCTAAGAATCCTAAAACATCAATATCAAAGAACCTATGCACCACAATGTTCATAGCAGCACAATTTACAATAGCCAAGAGTTGGAAGCAACCTAGGTGCCCATCAGTAAATGAATGGATCCAAAAATTGTGGTACATATACACAATGGAATTCTATGCTGCAGAGAGAAAGAAGGAGCTACTACCCTTTGCAACAACATGGATGGAACTGGAAAGCATTATGCTGAGTGAAATAGGCCAGGTGCTGAAAGACAAATACCATATGATCTCACCTTTAACAGGAAGCTAAACAACAAAACAAACAAGTAAGCAGAAAAAAAGAACCCAAAAAACAAAGACACTGAAATAGAGAACAAGGGGATAGTGACCAGAGGGGAGAAGGAAGGGAAGTTAAGGGGGAAAAAGGGGGGAGGGATTTGGAGGAACAAATAGGAAGGACACAGGGACGAGAACTAAGGGGGGGGAGGAAAGGGGAGGGAGGGGGGGAGCAAGGGGCAGGGGAGGCTGGGATGGATGGGAAAAATAGACAAAAAACTGTACTTGAAAAATAACTAAATAAAATTTAAAATAAAAATAAAAATAAAAATAAAAATAAAAATAAAAAAAAAAAAAGAAAAATAAGGCAAAAAGAGGCCTAAGGGAGAAAAATGTAAAAAAAAAAAAAAAAAAAAAAAAAAAAGAACTCACACAACTCCACACCAGGAAGACGATACAATTAAAAAATGAGCAAAGGACCTGAACAGACATTTCTCCAAGGAGGACATGCAGAGGGCCCAGACATATATGAAAGGTTGCTCATCATCACTAGCCATTGGGGAGACACGAATTAAAATTACAATGAGATACCACTTCACACTGGTCAGAATGGCCATCAGAACCAAATCAACAAACAAATGCTAGAGAAGCTGTGGAGAAAAGAGAACCCTCGTAGAGTGTTGGTAGAAATGCATACTGGTTCCATCACTGTGGAAAACAGTATGGAATTTCCTCAAAAACCTAAAGATGGAACTGCCTTTTGACCCAGCAATTCCATTGCTGGGATTATACCCTAAGAACCCTGAAACACCAATTCAAAACATCCTAGGCACCACAATGTTCATAGCAGTGCAATTTACAATAGCCAAATGCTGGAAACAGCCTAAGTGCCTATCAGTAAATAAGTAGATCAAAAAACAGTGGTACATTTACCCAATGGAATACTATGCAATAGAACGAAAGAAGAAACTCCTACCCTTCACAATAGCCTAGGTGGAACTGGAGAGCATTATTATGCTAAGTGAAGTAACCCAAGTAGTGAAAGACAAATGCCATGTGATCTCATCTGTAAGTGGAACCTCATCAACAAAACAAAGAAGGGAGCAAAATAGAACCAGAGACATGGAAATAAAGAAAAACTGACAGTGCCCGCAGGGGAGAGAGGAGGGTGATAGTGGAGGAGAGGATGAGAAGGGTCATCAAGGAACAAGTATAAAGGACCATGGACACAGACAAAGGGTGGTGGGAGGGGGCAAAGGAGAGTAATGGGAGGATAATGGGGACAACTGTAATTGAACAATTTAAAAAAAGAAAAAAATTGCAAGAGTTCTTGTGGGTTTAATTCAGTTGACCTAAAACTTTAATATTTACCTACTGTACTCAAAGCACTTTGCTAGACACTATGAGAAATATGTAAATAATTTTAGAACAAGAATTACATATTCTTAATACCTACATAATAGGTGTTTAATAAATATTCTTATATAAAGTAGAAATGTTTCTTAGTAACTTTTCAGAAGCTTCCCCAGTTTCCTCAAGTCCTACATCCAACTTCAATGCCTCACTTTTGTTTGAGATTTTTGTCTTGTGTTTGATATAGAAATTTGAGGTCATCTGTATAAATCATCTCAGGTTCTTCTTCCTTCATCTGTATTTGTACATGTAATTCCTTCCTCTTTCAAGCTTCAAAGAATGAGGAGGTCCTCGCACTGTCAAAGGCCACTCTTCTGTTTTGTTTTCTTAGCCTCATTCCACAATTCCATCATCTTCAAGATTGACTTGATCAATAAAGTAATATGTAATTTATGTAAAGGACATGATTCAGTGGTCAATGAATGTAACTCTTATACCTCCCTCCAGTTCAATTCTCTCCCATCCTGAAACATAATATCTTTTTAACCTATAGTCACCTTTATTTTTTCCTCTTTGTTTAAACCTACTTCTGTTTCCACTTTCTATTTTCCATTCCCTTAACATTCTGACATTTGGTTCTACCTCTACAACTCACTGAAATTGCTCTTAAATATGATCTCCATGTTGCAAAATTACAAGAACCAGGAATTATTAATATTAAACACTTTGAAGCATGTGCTTCTTTCTGCAAAATTGACTATATATACCCAGACACAAAAACTTCTCATAATATTTTCAAAGGATCGACTGACACATCCATTGTCCCCAGTTACAAAGCACTGCAGTTAACAGAGTATACTCCTCACTGGAGGACTCTGTTGCTTTTAACACTGTTTTATCTCCAGTGGAAACCTGGGGCCAAGTCATTGTGCCATTACTTCGTAAGCACCTAATTTCATTCCAGATGCTATGTAGGATACTGACTAGAGGTAATAGAGCACGATCTCTATCCTCAGTAAACTCACATTAACTATTGTTTGAGGAAGAAATTAGTAGTTTTGAGATTTCAAATCTGAATGCCTAGGAGTATGGTAATGACCTTCATTAATAAGGGGAACAAAGAAAGGCATCTATGCTCACCATCATAGATCGCCACTGAAAAGGGACCCAAAGAACAAACTTGATATGGAAGCTTAAGCAGGAAGTTTGGCCTTGCACTTACTGTTACTAGGAATACACAGGAAAGCCATCCAAGTGTCGAAATAGGTAAGGGGCAGGGTGAGTACAGTCCAAGGATATTTCTTTTCCTGATGAGAATCTGAGTCTCGAATTTTATTTGAATCAAACCTCAATTAAATTAAACTTTAATGTTTTCTATTTTCTGTACATAACCTCTAGAAAGAAAGAAAAAGTCAGTATTTGGATAAGAAATTCAAATTTTAAGCAATTGTAGGATGTGGATATGACCATGGTCATTGGAGTCAGACAGATGTTATGGATCTAAACCTAGATCTGTATGTCTGAGACCTTGAGAAAATAAGTAACTTCATGAAGCGCTGACCTTCTCAACTACAAAATCAGGATAATAATAACAATACCTAACATGCCAGTTGAGAATTTTTAGCAAAATAGCACATGTAGGAGACAATATGATATATGGCACATAATAAAATGTTTAAATTATATTGATATCATTATTTTTACTATTAGAATTTTAATTGTATGTTTGCTTATAAAGTCTTGAATACCAGGAATCTAAATATAAAAATTTCTCCAAAAAATAAATAATTTTCTTATGTTTAACTTCTTATTCAGGACCAAGAGACATTTTTTTAATAAACTAAAACTTCCTGGCTTCAATTTCCTTGAGTGTTCTGTACTTTCATATATATATATATATATAATGATGGTGATTAATATCCAGATTCATGAACTCAAGGCTCTCAGAGTTACTCAGTTACTTAAAAAAATTAATTGTACTTAATGAAGACAATTGAGTCATTAATTAATTCATTAATTTGTTATTCAACACACTTTGGATGCTTTCTATATGCCAAGCACTGTGATAAGTATTGGGAATACAGATGAGAAAACACTGTCTTCACACAGCTTGTAGCCCAGTAAGGATCTTTAAAAAATCATTTTACTAATTCATTATTACAAAGTTTGATAAGTGCCATGGATTAAAAAGTATAGTGAGTTATGAAATCATGTTGTAAGGATTGTAAGGATTCCAATTTTTTTGGAAATTCAAAGAATGTTTACATGAGACATGATATTTGGGCTATGATCTGAAGAGCCAGTTGACTGATGGAGGAAGGTGAAGAGTTTTCTAAGCAGAAGCAAAACAGCATGTGTTAAAACTCTGCACAAGGATAGTGCTGGGTAACTTAAAGAAAGAGACAGAAGGGAAAATCAATTTTTACAATTTAGTAGATGTGGTAACAATAGAAGGGCACTATTTAGATTTCCATCTAAAAGAGTTTTCTCTAAGAAGCAACTCGTGATTGACTGGCAGCCTCCAGCCAACACACTTTGGTCCCAACAAAGTGTTCATATTTAGTCCAGACTTTTGCCAGGCTTCTCCCAACCAATGACTAAGCACAACAGCGGTACTAGAGTCAGGTCATTCCCACTTGACATGAGACACTTCTAATAGGCAACCTTTGCTTAGAGACTTCTCAACAGCCTGACCAACATTTTGTCAGAATTGCACTGCAATGAGGCTCTTCCTATTTATCCTCCTTCCTCCCCTTTCTCTTCTCATAGCTTTTAGGTATCTGCATAGTGGTTTGAGGACTCACTCTGCTGACTTCTGTTCCCTTCTCCCCTTTGTCACTCACACACTTTAGATCAATCCCTAATGTAACCTTTTTATCATACAATGTACTAGTCTTGGTCCCATTAAGACTTAAAATTGGTAACTCTGCCATGATCCAGCCTATAGGGGTACTTTCAGAAGAATGTTCTTTTGGTACCCCATGAGCAAGCCTTCTGCTTCTACTAGGGCCCAGTAACACATAAAGAAACATATCTCAAAAGGAGTGTTTTTCTATTGCAGATGGCATGGCCTTGCTCCAGAACCTTAGGGTCTTATGTTGTAATTTTCCCAACAGGGCTTACTATAAACTCTCTAGGACACCTTTGTCCACCACTGACACTATTCTATGGGGCCTACACAAGCAACCTGTACTTCAGTCTTCACCTCAAGAATGACCTCAAGACCATCAAGAATGCATCACTAAAAAGTCCAGTGGTGGCTGTCTATTCAGGTCAGTTCTGATGATAGGGAAATGATCTCAGAGCTGGATTCCTTATATCCATTGAAGTAATGAAGCCCCTGTTACTTTAGGTGATAGTGCTTAAACATGGGAAGGCAGACCCACTGTGACCTGGGCACTCTCTTCCATTAATGTCTTCCTAGGTCCACACTAGGGAAATAATCAGCAATTATAGTACAGTATTGTTCCAGGAGCTGTCACCCACTCCACTCAGGATGGGGTTTTGGTTGCCAATTAATCAATGAGTGAGCCCATCCTCAAATTTCTGGGTTCTCAAGCTGCTCTGAAAACCACTTGTTTTTTCAGTTTGCTTCATTCAAAAAGCAGACACCAAAATAGATTTGATGAACAAGGGATTCATTGGGGAAAATGTGAAGCTGCATTGCAGCCCAATTTAGGAGTGGACTTGAAAGATAGCAGAAAGGGAAAAAATTTACTCTGAGCTATGAGCAGTAAACCTGTTTTTCTATACTATGTGGAAGGAAAAGTGAAATTATACACATCTTCCTGTGCAATAGTTAATTATCTGACCAGATTCTAGGGGCCTCAATGGCAAAGCTGAGACAATTAGAGACAGGGAGGTCTGAGAGGCATGTCAATAGACATATATGAGAGACCACAAAGTATGAAGTATTGTGTTACACATTAAAGCAAACACCCCAGAAAGCATCCACCATAAAAGAGGCATTAAACAAGTATACAAAATGACTCAGCCAGTGGCATAAGCCAGCCTTCATAGTTAGCCACCCCAGACTTTGTTTGATAGACACATCAATGAATTAGCCTCAGAGACAGAAATAGAGGCCATGCATGAGCCAAAGTGCATTACCAAGGTTGACCTAACTTCTGTTGATTCTGAATGTTCAACCCAATGAGCCATTTCATAGTAAGTGTACTAAATTGGGTCCTTTCCATCCTAGATGGACCCAATTTTCACAGGGATAGATATATATTTTAGGGGTTGACTTTTTTGTTTACAGAACTTTTAGCCAGCACTGCAATCCAGGGACTTATGGAATGTCTGACTCACAAGCATGCAATGCCAGGCAACATAGCATCTGACAAGAGACCACTTCACAGTGAAAGGGTTCAAGACTGAGCCCATGACCCTACGATTTAGTGGTTGTATAGGGGCAAAATCAACTGTAAAACTTTTAAGTTAATTCATTTATATTAATTACCCCACCAATTATGTAGCTTTGAAAGGAGTCACAGGCTTATTGATATCAGCAGGCTGTAAATTCAGGTAAGAGTTTATGTCTTGAGTTTGAAATCCAGAAGGAAGAACAGCAAGCTAGAAACTCTGTTAGGATTTCTGTGTTTCAGTGTTGAAGCAGAATTCCTTCTTCAGTTTTTCTCTCTCCATTTTCATTTTGCTATAAGCAAGAAGAAATTTCTCACTTTGCTGAGAAACCTCCTCAGCTAAATATCTGAGTTCATCACTTATAAGTTATTCTTTCTACCCAATGGAGTAAAATTAGTTAAGTTCTTTGCCATTTTTATAACGAGGGTCACTTTTCATCCACTTTCCAAAATCATGTTCTTCATTTCCATCTGAGATCTTACTAGAAGCAACTTCAACATCCATATCCCTATGAATGGTATAATAATCTCATCAAGCTGCTTCACATTTTTAAGTATTTATTAGAGCAGCACTCCACATTCTAGTACCAAAATCTATATTAATATCCTAGGGCTTTTGTCACAAGGTACAAAAATAGAAGGTTTAAAATAACAGAAATTTTTTGCCTTAAGTTCTGAAGGCCAGAAGTCTGAAACCAAGGCATCAGAAGGGGCCATGTTCCCTCTGATGCCTTTAGGGAAGAATTCTTGTTTGACTCTTCTAGCCTCTGGTGTTTGCTACCAATCTGTGGCTCTCTTTGGCCTGCAGTTGCTTCACTCTAGTCACGCCTCTGTGTTGTCTTCACATCAACTACCTGTGTGAGTGTGTGTCTTTGTGTCCAGCTATCCCCTTTTTGTAAGGGCATCGGCCATATTGGATTAGGGCCACCCTTATGACCTCATTTTAACTTGGTCATCTCTGTAAAGACCCTGTGTCCAAAAAAGATTACATTGTGAGTTATTGGGGATTAGGATTACAACATACTTTTCAGGGTGGGGGTGGAATTCAACCCATGGGACTATGTAAAATACCTTAGTTATTCATGCTACAAGTAATGGCTAGGGAAACCATTTGCAAGGCCACTCAGCATTCCAAAGCCCGCAAGTTAAAAATTACTAAGTTAATCCAATCTCACTCATTTCTAAAATAAAGAAATAAAGTAAAAAATAAAATTTCTATATTTAGACTTAAAATTTAGCCTAATTTTATTGTATGAGCCTAATCCATTCCCTACTAATAGCAATGAAACAGAAGATAGTACAAATAGGTCTGTTTTTCAAGTCATTAAAATACTTGGATGACCATGGTACCATTTCCCTAAACATTAAGAGTCCTTAAGTGATTAAAATACTCTTAATCACTTAAATGGAAAAAACAACAATATTTTAGAGTTATATAAGTCATCTAAGTCTAAATTATTATTCAGTAATAAAAGGCCCCCAAATTTTATTGGCTTGCAAAGACAAAGAATATTTCTTACTAACGTTACCTGTCTATCATGGGTCATCTCTGCCTCTGTTCACTTAATCTTTATGAAAGTACCCAGACCAAAGAGCAGGCTCTATTTGGGGGCATGAAGAAAGATAGGGGAGGTCCAGGTATATAGCATTTTCCTGAGATTGAGGCTGGACCAGAAGAAAAAGGATCCCCTCTGCCCCTTGTCTACCAGCCTTACACACATCAAATAACAAGCAACAGTGACATACAAATGAGAAAGGTGAAAAGGCCTGGGTAAAAAAAAACCCACTCTGTGGCATAGGTCACAAGGAAAAATGAAAAATGAGGATAAAGTGTGTGCATTGAGAAAGCCCTCTAGCACCACAACCCCCCCGCCTAAGCACAAGGTGTTTTTAGAGGAAAGCCTGGGGCTCTTTGAAGGTAGCCAGAGCAACAACAAAAACCAAGCCCTACTCAACTTTTAACTATATTTTTCTCAAACCCCATATCATTGCCCTGACAAGTGTGTGATGATTTCCAGGAGTAAATAGCATTTACTCCGGTCTCTGTTATTCTATATGAGATGTCTGACATTAGATAAAAAAAAAAATTGTGCTCTGGCTGGTGTATCTCAGTGGATCAAGTGTGGGCTGGGAACCAAAGGGTCACCAGTTCAATTCCCAGTCAGGGCACATGCCTGAATTGCAGGCCAGATCCCCAGATGGGGACACGTGAGAGGCAACCACACATTGATGTTTCTCTCCCTCTCTTTTTCATTCCCTTTCCTTCTCTCTAAAAATAAATAAATAAAATCTTTTAAAAAATTTCAAAGACATGAAGAAAACTAGCCATCATCAGAAGAAAAATCAAGTTAACAGTATCAAAGTTGAAAGGCTCCAAGTGTTGGACATTAAAATGACTATGGTTAATATGTGAACAATTTCATGAAAAGGTGGAAAACATGCACATTATTGGGAAATTTCAGGAGAGAAATGGAAATCATAAGAACTAAATGACAATAAAGGAAATAAAATGTGACTACACTAGAGAGGAATAATTTTTTGTCAGGCTCATGATTAAATTACCCAAGGAAAGAATCAGTGAGTATAAGGGTAGATCAACTCAAAATTACCACAAAGAAAAAAAAGGAAAAGCAAACTAATAAAACACAGAAGCAAACAAACAACGAAAAAGAATAGAACATCTAAGGTCTCTGTGACAATATCAAATAGTCTAATACATGTGTAATTGGAACCTTAGAAGAAAAGAGACAAAAATAATGACTCAGAAAACATATTTAAAGAAATAAAGGCCAAGAATCTCACCAAATAAATATATAAATAACAAATGACATTAAGTCACAGATCCAAGAATCTCAGAGAACCTCGAGCAGGATAAATACTAAAAACCCCATTGTGCCCATCCTCTCAAGGACTATGATGTAGCCAAAGTGAATGTCCATACTTTTGCTGATGAGGAAAGACTACATATTTCATTTATATTCACATAAGTTGCATGGTGGCAGAACTCTGAAGGTTACCAAGGGCTTCTTTGCTCCATCTGCTGCATTGTTGAATTTGCCACCTCTCCTACATACTTGCTGTGCACTCATGGTCTTATTGCTTAAATCTCATTTCTTCTTCTTTAAAAAATAGTCTAATAATACAGGATTGTTTTCAGAAAATATATTTAGAGAACCTAGCATCAAACTTAACTTAATTCTGCACTCCACCATGCCTATGATTTAGTGCTATGGGGACCATCTGTGAATGTACTCCCTCAGAGTTATGGACAGGAGGTAAGTATGGGTTTCTGCTATTTTTAGATCCCCTAATTTATCTGAGGTTCTATGGTTTCTGTTCTTTATCATGGCTGAGGGCTAAAGAAAAGGGGAGAATAGGACAGGCCATCAATGCTGACTAACTTCTGTATTCTACATTCTTCAAATGCTCTCTTCTTCTCTAGCTGGGAGAATCATATTTATTTAGTGTGCTTGTTTCCTGAGGGTGAGCATTGGGAAACAGGCTTGGACATAATTCTTCCTGGCCTCATCTAAACTGTTGTTTTCTAAAACATAAAAACAATCTATCTATCTATCTATCTATCTATCTATCTATCTATCTATCTATCTATCTATCTATCATCTATCTACTTTGCTTCTCATTTTCTCTACTGACAGCTCACTTTTGCAGCAATACTTTTTTCTTGGGTCTGAGCCTGAATGGAAAAATATGACAGGGTTAAATAGACACGTACAAGTAAAGGGTGAAATAAAAGCACATCAGTTATTATATCACACACTATCACTATCATTCACAATGACAATATTGATTATCATTATTATTTTTTTGTCCTCTCTCGAGGACACACTTATTGATTTTAGAGAGGGGAGAAAGGAAGGAGAGAGGCAGCAAAATATCAATGGAGGAGAGAAACAAACATCCATCAGTTGCCTTTCATACACGACCCAAACTGGGATTGAACATGCAACCTAAGCATGTGCCTGACCCGGAATTAAACATGCAACCTTTCACCCTATGGGATAATGCTCCAACCAACTGAGCCACTCTGTCAGGATGTGATAATCAGGATCCAGGGCTTATTATCACTATATTGAATCACAATTATTTAAATAAACAAAACTTTCTATTGTTTCTAAAAGCAATTCATCCCCACTGTATACTAAATGCTAAGTAAAATATGTTGTGGACACTCTGGCAATCACCCAGCAACCTCCTAAAGTACTTATATCACCCATGTGTTTCCAATTCCTGGCTTCTGCCCCTTAGCTTTGCGACTTTGTCTCAGTTTTGGTGTCCTTGCCTGGATCCTGAGAGTTCTTACTTTAAAGCCATTGACTCTTTCCATACTGACTGTCTCAACTAAGATACTTCATCCATGTTCTGCCCCCAGAGATCTAAACCTCAGCTCAGATCCTTCCCAATAAAAAGCAGCCACTTTTCAAGGTTGGGTGATAAAAACGATCACAAGGGGTCAAAGCTTCAACTTTTTCCAGCCAAAGCTTCTGTCTCTCTATCTCTTTTTCTCTTTCTCTCATTAAAAAAAAATCTGCTCTAAAGTATGCAAACATTTATTGTGAAGCATATTTCCTCTTTCTGCATAAAAAATATAAACACGTTGGCTGACATATGGGCCCATGTGTTCCTTCACTAAGGTGTGATGAGTCTCAGAACAGCATATGTGCCAGGTGATAGAGAGCTTGCCACAGTGCAGGTGGGAGTGTTGCTGTCTTGTGAAACAGGTGCATAAAAGCCCATGTGAATAGAAGGCCCTGCGAATTGAAATCACGGTTACTCAGACCCAAAGCGCTAACACAGGACTATTAAGTTCAGATTCAACTGCTTATTTAGCACCTTCCACTTGAGCTTATTGGACTTTAAGACTTATTAAGTTACAGAAATCACTTTACTGACATTGAAATTGTAGCCACACGATTGAGATTTTGGGACTCAAAGAAATTAGGTAAATTTTCTATAGTGGTCATTCTTAAATTTTAGCATGATAGGAATTATCCAGAAGGCCATTCGAACACATTATTGGGCATGGCCTCCCCACCCCAAGAGTCTCTGAGTCAGAAGTTCTGGGGAGCAGCTGTATAATTTTTCCTTCTAACATGTTTCCAGGTGATGCTGTTGGTCCAGGAACCACTCTTCAAATCCCACTTTTCTAGCATGCAGTACACAGTGCTGGGGTCTACAACCCTGAGAGACTGAAGGATGAAATGTAAGTGCTATTAGTCAAAACCAACAAAGGCAAACCAGTTATCATGCTCAAGGGGCAGGGACAGGGTGCAAAATTGGATACTGTGGCAAGGAAGGTGAAATAGTTCTCGGAGGGAGGAGCCAAGGCAAAGAGTTTGAGGCGATTGCCACAGGCACATCCATACTTCCCCGAACTGAGTTTGAATGGACAGGACTAGAGTGGTCAGGATAAGACACCAATTTTTGACTTTGAAATGTTTCATTCTTATTGTTCCTTTGTCATATAGTAACTTCAGTTTACACCAAAAATTAATAATTTCAAACACAAACGGTCAGTCTGTGTGTGTTTTTAAATAAGGACAGTGATACTCCTTTCAACTCATATATTGATTTGTTTAGTATGTGCACCCTATTGTCTATGGGAGAAGGAATGAGTTTAGGACTGTAAGTGACTTCCCTTGACTTTGAAGATTTTACATCTAGTGAGAGGTGTCTACCCCAAGTCAGAATGTGACAAGAGACAGGCACAGAGGAAGGACAAGTTTATCAATTCTAATTTGAGAGAAGCGGTGTCCAATAAGGAAGACCTTCTCATGGAAGTTGAGACATTTAAGTACACCTGAAAGATGAGCAGAAAGTTACTGGCAGAGACATTTGAAAAATGACCATTGTCCAACATGTAAAAGGAAAAAGATCTTTCTGTTCCAGGAAGGAGATAATATTCTATCTTAGATTCATTTCCATCTGTATCAAAAGAAAACTATTTTTTAATTTAAAAACATTTCCAAAATGAAGATAAATACATAGGAGAAAAGGCAATTGAAGAAAACACATTTTACAAAGGCAAAGTCTCTGAGTAGAAAGCATTTTGTTTATTCTAATCTCTTTCCTGCTTCCATCCCTCAAGGGAGCATTTCATTTAGAGCTGTTGAATTTTCTGAATTCCACTGTGTGTCTGCACAAACTTCTTAGAGTCAGAGTGTAAAACAAAGAAAGTTTCATACCTTAGAGGCATCCTATTTCATTCCACATACAGTATATTGGTTGGGAAAATTCTCTGTTAGTATTAATAGTAGCAAAACACAATAATTATAATATGTATTGCTTTATAATTTCCACTAATAGACATATTAGTCTGCTAAGGCTGCCACAAAATACCACAGACGGGGTGGCATAAACAACAGAAATTTATTTCTCATGGTTCTGGAGGCTGGAAATCCAAGATCAAGGTGCCAGCAAAGTTGGTTCCTGGTGAGAACCAACTGGATATCTCCTCCTGGATAGCAGGCTGTTTCTCATTGTGTTCTCACACAGCTTCTCTTCTGTGCATGCAGAAGAGAGAGAGGTTTTTGGTTTCTCTTCCTTTTATTATAAAGACACCAATCCTATCAAATTAGGGCCCCACACTATGATCTCATTAACCTTAATTACCTCCTAAAAGCTCTATCTCCAAATACAGTCACAATGAAGGTTAGAGCTTCAACACATGAATTCCAGGGCAACACTATTCAGTTTATGACAGGACTGTGAGCCCCTGAAGAATAAGTACCTTACTTTGCTTATTTTATCTCCCTCCTCTTATATTTCCTAACCTGTTTCTTACTACATGTAGATTACTTGACTTGAATGTAACTCATATTTACCTTCTCAGTAAATCATCCCAAAAACATGATGAAATGGGCAAGGGAACTTGCCCAAATTATCACCCCAAATTTACACATGAATAACCTTGGCTCTCAATATGCATATACTATGCCAGGTACTATTCTAAACTCTGTGTGACTTAGCTAATGTTATTCTAATTTTAGTAATGAGGAACTGAAGTCCAGAGGGGTTAAAAAGTTGCCCAAGATGATCTCTAATAAGTGGCAGAATCAGTATCCAAACTCCAGTAGCCTGGTAACGGAGCCAATATTCTTAATCACTCTATTACACTTCCTCCCCTGAGGGCCACTGAAGTCACAAGACTTGCCCAAGATTTCTTAGTTTGCACCTGTGTTAGTTCCCTAGGGCTGCCATAACAGGTTATCAGACACTCAGTGGCTTAAAAACGACAGAAATTTGTTCTCTCACAGTTCTAGTGGCCAGAAGTCCAACACCCAGATGATGGCAGGGCCACACTCTTTACCAAGGCTTCAGAAGAGAATCTGTCCATTGTCTCTCCAGTTTCTGATGGCTCCAGGCATTCACCGGCTTATGGCTGCATTACTGTAATTTCTGCCTCCACCTTTACATGGCCCTCTCCTCTCTCCGTTCTCCTTAGTGTGTTTCTTATAAGGACATTTGTCATGGTACTTAGGGCCCACTTGAATAACCCAGGGTGACCTTATCTCACCCAACATCTTTAATCATACCTGCAAAGACATTGTTTTCCAAATAAGTCTACATTCACAGGTTCTCAGGGTTAGGATGAGGACATCCCTTTGGGGGGACTACCACCCAGACCACTACAGCACAAACAGCAAGCAATGATCCAGTACATGGAGTACCAGCAACACATTCTCTGCCCAGCACTTCTTTCATAGGACCTTTTACTCTTGCCTCCTCCCCAGTGTCATCCAAACAGGTCCTATGGTTCCCACTGTGTGAAATGTACCCAACCCTAAGCCACAGTTATTTGACACATGGTACACACTAACTCAAAGTGATCCAAGATATACCTTCCCTAGGAAGATTTGGCTTGCCACCAAGTGAGAAAAGTGACAGAAACAGATTTCTCAAAGTTTGGTTTCTCTTGGCAATGGTAATTTCCAGCAGGACAGAGTCTAGGTTGGGGCAAGCAAGTCCCATCTGGGACATAAAATTTAGCAATCAGCACTTGCAGGACCTGAAAGCGAGGGGCCCATTAAATTTTAGGCCCGAGGTGCCTCACTTGCCTCACCCTAACTAAACTTGACTCTGTCTCTGAGAATGAGCAGCAGAGGACTGGAGGAGAACAGCATGGAGAGAGGGAGAGAGTAAAGAGGATCAGGGAAAAAGAACATAAACAGACCTGCAAAGAAAAGCTGTCGTGAAAGAGAGTCCTGGTAGCATTCCAGCCACTGGTTCTAGTTTCCTTGAGCCTTAGTAGCATGATTTCCATCATTTGTTTCTGTGCTTCCATTTCTATGCAACGGTTCTAAGTTTTGGGTTCTTTTTATTTTCCCTTAAAGTTACTTGGCTTGGGATTCTATCACTTGCAACCCAAACCATTTCAAAAAATGTAGGTCTTTTAACTCCTGACTCTTATTCTCTTGTTATTTCTCAAGATGAAGAGACTGAGGCACAGAAAGAATTGTGATTTCTGTGAAGCCATAGTACCTATTAAAAGTGGAAACCCAGGTCTCTATGTGCCAACATATATGTGATAAATCGGGCTCTCTCACAGATGTGAAACTGGTTCTTTCTTTCATGGCTTTGTTATAGAATATTTATCTCTCATCCTTTCAGCATGTAGGCAGGTAGGTGCTTTAATTAATGATTTCAGAAAATCTGTATGAACATCAACAATTACACTATGTCTTCAGAAGCTAATTAAATATATTCGGCCCTGGCTGGCATAGCTCAGTGGATTGAGCGCGGGCCTGCGAACCAGAGTATCGGGGTTCGACTCCCAGTCAGGGCACATGCCTGGGTTGCAGGCCAGTTCCCAGCAGGGGACGCATGAGACAACCATACACTGATATTTCTCTCCCACTCTTTCTCCTTCCCTTCCCCTCTCTCGAAAAATAAATAAATTAAATATTTTTTAAAAAAATAAATAAATATATTTGGTTATTTTACGACATGCGAAGTGGTTCAGAATGCTGTGTTTTTATTATCCTGCTGTTGATTTCCTTCATATTTGTTCTTCCCTTCTCTGTAGTTTTGCATATACCCACTGCTTCTAATATGCCATTTTTGGTATTTTAGAAAATAAAATGGAAACTACATTAGCATGGACTAATTATCATTTAATATTTTTAGTTGATCAAAAGATATTAATTTCCTCTGCGTACTCTTAATCTCACTCTGACCTTGAGGAAGCTGTCCTTGTTTCAGACGCAGAAAATAAAATGTCCTAAATAAGGCCACCACAGCACAATGCCTCCTTTTACAGAATAGAAGCTTCAGAGGAAGCTTCAGAAGAAGAAAAGTAATCATAGAAAATATTTAGTGAGGCCAATTTAATCTAATTTCATTTGCTGGTTTGCCTGTGGGTTCACCTTTTATCTACATGCACCATCACTTTTGAAATAACGGCAATAATTGTCGCTGGCTGAATACCTTCTCTGTCCCAGGGATTTTACATAATCTATCTCACTTAATCCCTGCCAACCTCTTAGTTACAGATTAACTTCCCCATTTTATAAGCAAGGAAACTTGGATTTAGAGAGAATAAGTAAGTAGGTTACCCAATTACCCGGACCTAGAGAATGGTGAAATCAAGTGAGACCCTGCCACTGTACTCTTCCCACGGCTCCAGGCAGAGCCAGAGTGAGTGTGCCGTTGGCAAGCATTTAGCCCCTACTCCAAGGGAAAGGGTGAAGGGAGGCTGGGAATCTGCAGTGCTTTGGGCAGCTCACAGTGATTTGTCATCTCCCTGCATTTGTTTCAGAGTAGCAAAGAAATCTGTTCTATTTAAAAGCAGCTGAGAATTCTCTTTCAGTTCAAAGCCAGACCCAGCACCAGGTTGGCCTCAGCCTGACATATAAGTTAATAAATTTTTCCTTGTCTTTTTTCCTTCTGTAGTTGTTAGTGCATTTTTCTTCATTGGCCAAATGTTTAATGTATTTTCATTTTCAAACCGTTTCCATAAGGCTAGTGGCTAAATGGATCTTTCCTTATTTCCCCTGGGCTGGTGTATGTCTCCAAATTATTCATCGTATGAGATAGTGGAAAGAATCTGTAATGGGGGCTCGGAAGACTGGATTCTCACTTGGGCCATTCCCAGACTTATGTGACTATGGGCAAGTTTCTCTCCCCCTCTGAGCTTCAGCATCTATGTTTGTAAAGTGAAGGATTGAGTTCCAGAGACTTCCCAGTCCTTGCCTGCTGATCTCATAGCAATCTCCACACCTTCTCTGTTGTGAGAACTAGTATGCGAGATGCTACTTTCTTCATAATTTTCTTCCTGAAAGGAAACATCTTCCACAAGCCATCTTTCTCAGGTAAAAGGACAGTTTAATTCATTCATATTCCCAGTTATTGTTTAACATTATCCATCCATGTTATTGTTTAACATTCATTTATTTGACTGACAATTCAATGAATAAACTAACAATGTGGTAGAAACTAGAGAGGCAAAGATGAGCAAGACAGAGACCCCGCCCTTAGGTACACAAGCAGGCAAATAGCGGTGACTCAGAGAAGGGGGCTTCTCTTACTGTGGCCAGTTCCAGCATTAAGAAAATTCTCCCAGAAGGGAGACTAGCTAAACTGTCAATATAGCTTAAAGTTGGTTAATGGGTACATATGAGCCAAGATTCTGTAGTCAGACAGGTCTAAGGTCAATCCAGGTTAAATAATCAGTAGCTATGTGACCTTAAACAAATGATTCAACCTCTCTATGATTTCCTTACCTTCATCTATAAAATGACCATCACAACACTAAATTCATAGGATTGTGAGGAAGAGCAAATGATACTTGTTTATTAGAAACATCAGTGCATTCCATGTGCCAGGAACTATGTTCTATTTCAAGAACAACAGTGAGAAAACAGTGAGTTAAAAATTATTAAAATTATATATATTCAAAAAGTCCCAGCCTCCATCCTAAGCACTCTGCATGTTTTAATTAATTTAATATTCATAACAACCCTATGAAGTACACATTATTATCTATTATTATTCCTATTTTAGAATGAGGAAGTAGGCTCAGAGAGAATAGGTGATTAGTGACAGAGAGAGAAAGTCTGACCTAGGCAGTCTGACTCCAGAGTCTCTTCCTTTATCCACTGCATTACAAACCTAACCACAGCTTTTTACTACCTCTCCAGGCTCCTGTGAGTTCCCTAAGCATTCGGGCCCTTGTGAACTTGTCAGTACAGTGGGGAAACACAATCAAACAAACAGGAAACATGAAGTATAAAGTTACCCTGGGCTCTGGGGCTGGCCTAGGACCCAGGTCTGCCCAATTAGAGTACTGTATTTCCGTATCTTGTAGAGACTGGTTCAGTTATATACACTAGCTTTAGACATTCTACTGGGATGAATGAGAAAGGAGAACTCTTTCTTCAGGGTCCCTGAAGTGGTAGTATGTGAGCCTACAGCTGCTGGTGGCAGGGCTAGCATGAGACCAAAGCCAACAGAGAAGGAGAAAGAGCCATTAGACCCTAAGGGACAGTCCATGACAACAACCGGCTCTGTATCAGGAGCCACTAAAAGCTGTTTTGTCTCAGCTAGTTTGGCCTGGGTTTCTATTACTTGAAGCCAATAGTCCTGACTAACAGACTCAGGAATTTCTGTGTAATGTATATTACTCATAATGTCACTACTCACCTGGTAAACTTTATGTATGGTTATTTTTGAAGTGCAAGTAGGAGTTAATCAAGTAGAGAAGGAAAAAGCACTCTCAGCAGAGTGACTGATATGTGCAAAAGCACAGAGGTACAAGAGATTATTGCCTTTTAAAGGAGACTGAATGTTCATATTAACCCAACAGTAACATCCAGACCTCACCTTATTAATATCCTCAAGAGAACTCATTATTAAAGAGGACTTTAGTATCAGGCCTAGAAATTTTCTCTTTATTTCTTTGCATGCTCTGTAAAATTTTAAGTACAGAAATATTCTAATTTCTACTTCTGAATGAAATGGCTGAAAATGAAAGATTGCTGATGTCAGAGCACTGGGTCTTTAAGATCAACAAAAGCACCATCTTCATCTTCTGTCTCACCAAGTAGCTCATTAGGCTGATCTTTCTGATCAGCCTGTCCTTCAGCAGGTGATCATTACAGCTATTATTTAGTCTCAGGAAGGTAAGTAGTTGACTTGACATTGCAGTTAGGCTGTGGTGGTTCTGGAACTTGAAACGAGTGTGTTTGACACCCAGGCCCATGCTGCTCTGCATTATGAAGCCTTTACTTAACACTTTTGTCCCAAATGAAACATGAGACTTGGCAATAGTACTTTGTATTACCGATTACCATTATGTGATTTCACAGAGATCATTTGCATTCATCTCCAAACTCCCACAAAGGCTTAAGAGACAGTCTTGACTCTGCATGGAACACAAATACCACAGAATTACTGTCAGCCACCCACTGGGAGAGACCACAATGGGAGAAAATAGACAACAATCAGAGAAACTTCTCTTGTCAACACTGCCTGATCAACTGTGGCAGGGACCTCTTACCTAGAACGACTGGGAATCTCACAATTTTCTCCTTTTATTCTTGTTATTTTATGATTCATGTTTTTGAGTCTGTTATTAGGTAAATACAAATTCAGAATTATGATATTTTACTGGTATATTTGCCTAACCCCTGTATATAATTATGAAAAATATCTGTTTAGCTCTACCAATACTCTTTGCCTTGCAACCTGCATTGTCTGATAATAGTAAAGGTATATTAGCATCTTATGATAAATATTTATATGGTACATCTTCAATACTTTAAGCTCCAAACTTTCTGAGTCCTTATATTTAAGAAGTATCTATTATAAACAGCCTTTAGTTGCATAAACATCCAGCTTGATATGCTTTGACATTTTTATTAGAATATTTATTCTGATTGCATTTAATATACTTAGAGGTATATTTGGGTTAAAATCTACTATATTCTTATTTTTTCTCTTTGTCTTTTGTAATTTTTGTTCTTCTTCTTCTTGAATTTATGGTATACTCTTTTGTTAGATCATTTTCCCTCTCTACGAATGTGTTAAGCATGCATTATTTTTTTCCTTATGATAATCTTACAGATGACAATATGTATCCTCACTTATCAGAGTCTTCATAAATTAGTAGTTTTATCACTTAACAGGCAATTCAAGAACTTTACAGCACTTTAACTAAATTCATCCCTATTCTACCTCTTCTGCTTCTATTCTTATAGTCTTTAATTACACATGTGTATAAATGCAATAAGTAATTATTACTGTTTTATAAGTCCATTTTAATTTACATTGACCACACATTTCCTATTACTTTCTACCCCATTTTTAATTTCCATACTTCCATCTGAAATCTTTTACTTTTTATCTAAAAAGCATACTTTTGTGTTTCTTTTTGATAGATCCACTGGCAATGAATAATCTTTATTTGAAATGTCTTAATTTCCCCTTTATTTTAGAAAGATATTTTCATTGTGAATATAATTCCACATTGGTAGTTGTTTTCTCTACATACTATAAAGATGTCAACCCATTGTCTTCTAGCTTCTACCAGTTAATCCTCACCAAATTGACCAGTATACTCAAAACAATTCTAACCAAATTCCAGTGAAGTTTTTTTCTTTTGTAAAAATCAGTAAGTTTTTTCTAATATTTATATGGAAATGCAAAGGATCTAGGATTGCCAAAACCACTTTGAAAACAAACAAATTGGAGGACTTACCAGATTTCAAGCCTTACTGAAAAGCTTCCATTTTTAAAGCAGGTTGGTTTTGGCTAAAATATTGACATACATTAAGGAAACAGAATAGTGAGTACAGATGTAGTTCTACACAGATATGGTTGATGGCTTTCTAACAAAGATGTCAAGGCAATTCAATGAGAAAAGGGAAGTCATTTCAACAAATGGTACTGGATCAACCAGACACCCATAGAAAAGCAAACCTGAACTCTTACTCACTCCATACACAGATTATATTAAAAACTAATCATAGAAATAAATACAAAATTGAAAGCTATAATACTTATATAATAAAGTATAGGAAATTAACCTTTGAAACCTTGGAAAAAGTAAAGTTTTCTTAGAACCTAAACAACATGAGTCATTAAAAAAGACAAAGGAAATTAGGCTGCACCAAAATTTTAAAGTTTTGCTTTTCAAAATATCTCATCAAGAAAACAAAAAGGCAAGTCACAAAATGTAATGAAGTATTTGCAACACATCTATCAGAAGACTTCTAGCAAGAATATTTAACAAATTATTACAAATCAATAGTAAGACAACACAGTAAGGAAATGCATAGGGATTTAAAGAAAACTTTGTGGGTGAACATATATTAATTGTCAACAGGCATTTAAATAACAACAATTGTCAATAAGCTCAAAATAATTTAAGATATTCTAATTAAAACCATATACGGCACTACCAACCCATTCAGAAGACTAAAATTAAAAAAAAAACTAACCTTATCAACTGCTCGTGATAATGCAGAGCAGGTGGGACTGCCTTTCACTGCTGCTGGGCCTAGAGAATGGGTGCAACCACTTTAGAAGACAGCTTTACAGTTTATTACCAGTGTGTGTATATATGGGTCATAGAACCCAACCATTCTACTGCTAAGCATTTACTGAAGAGAATCAAGAGCATATGTCTGTGCACAGACTTTTACACAAATGTTCGTAGTGACTTTATTGTAATGGGCAAAAGCTGAAACTAGCCCCAGTGTGGCACAGGTAAATTGATAAACAAACTGTGGCATAATTATGCAATAAACCACTACTCGGCAATAAAAGGAATAAATCTTGGAATCTCGACCCAGAGTAAAAGAAACCAGGCAAAAAGAAGTTCATGTTCTATTGTTCCATCCATATAAAAATTATAAACCATCAAAACCAATTTATAGAGACAGGAAGCAGGCAGGTTGTTGCCTGGAGATGTGGTCCAGAAAGGACTGGATTATTACCAAGGGGCCCAAGAAATTTTAAGAGTGATAGAAATATTTTGAGACCTTATTGTGGTTATAGTTTCACTGGTATATGTGACATATGTCAAAAATGATTTAATTGTATACTTTAAATACATGCAATGTAGTGGACTTCAATTATACCTCAATAATAGTGTTTAAAATCAGCCACCAGTTATATTGCTCCTTTGAAGGCAATAATGTATTTCTTCTCATCTGACCGCTGTCAAGATTTTCACTTTGTCTTTGCATTGTTAGCATTTTGCTAGGAAGTATGCATGTAATGTTTACTGAAATTCTTTGTTTTTGTACTTCTTAAAGCCATATAAATTTCTTCAATTTCTGTGGCTTGGTGTCTTTTGTAAGTATTGAACCAACACTTCTTTAACTCTGTCTTCTTTTCCTCTTGGATTAGGTGTCTAATTATGCATATGTGAGAACTTTTCTCCATGTTCCATATTATCTTATGTTCTCTTCTATATTTCTCACATTTTGTCTATGTTTTTATTGTTTCTACTATTTTTTAAATAATTTACACTTTCTTCTCCTGTGTTCAATCTGCTGTTAAATCTATTAAGTTTTTAATTTTAATACTTACATTTTGTACTGTAGACTTTCTATTTAATTACTTTTATAGATTTGATTCTCTGATGAAATTTTTAATCCTGGACACATAGAGGGATTTTATATTCTACAAGATTCCTGTCTTAGATATAGATTAAGATGAGGCTGCTATGAAAAAATACAATAGGCCATGTGATTTACATCAAAATTTATTTCTTACAGTTCTGGGAGCTGGGAAGTTCAAAATCAAAGTTGTAACATTCAGTTCTCTGTAAAGGCTGTATTCTTGTCTTGCAGATAGCCATCTTCTCCCTGTATCCTTACCTGGTTAAAAAAAAGGAAGCTCTGGTGTCTCTTCCTCTTCTTATAAGGGCACTCATTCCACCATGAGGGTGCAATGACCTTATATCAACCTAATTACTTCCCAAAGGCTCCAACTCTTAGCACCATCACAATGGGTGAACTTCAACATATGAATGTGAGGGGGATGCAAACATTTGATCAAATGCCCTTTGCATACAATTTCACTGTAGTCAGTAGTCATACGGATTTTTGTTGTTGTTGTTTTTGCTATGAATTTAATTCATTCCAAGAGAAATGCATACCTAAGCTTGCTTCTGACTGCTGACTCTATAGTGCAGTTATCTGAAAATGTTGTTACAGATTTTTTCTTTTAACAAGAATGACAAAAGGTTTTGCATATGAAAATGATCACTATTTCACACGTCCTTAAAACTTTTGGGTCACTTTTATTTTACTACATTTAAGCAGATCCATGGCAGTTTTTAATCCAGGTGGCTGGTGAAGTATAGTGTGGGGAAAAAATTGAGTCTAAGAATTACATATGTATTCCTAGTCTCCATTCTGCCATTTACTAGCTTTGTGCCTCTAAGCAAGTCAAATAAACTCTATGAGCCTCTGTGTCTATGTCTCTCAAATGGACACAATAGCATTCCTTAATTTTTACCTTTCTCCATACAAGAATATTTCAGGACACATGAAACAAAGGATGTAAAAGTGCTTTGTAAAATCTAAAGTATACAAAATGACTATTCAATAACTATTTTGAATAAATACTAAGGAACATATTTGGCTATAACAAGTTATGTGACCTTAGGAAAAAAAGGGGAATGAAGATACCTGCCTTCAAAGCCAATGATCTCAGCCTTTGCCCCATACTTCTCACTGAGGTAACTCCATGAGACAGGATGTGGTACTTTTCCAGATGGACTCGACAAAGAATATGCAACATCTGACCTATAATACATTGAAAATAACCTAAGCAAACAGCTAAAATACATTCTTTATATTAAGTTTATTTTATCCAATAATACCCAGCTCTTTTCCTCCACCTTTATTATTCTTGACCTTTTGTCTTTCTCTCTTATATATTCTAGCATTGCCCATCCAATCTGAAAACACAAAATTGGTAGTCTCTTGCTTCCAACTCAAATTCCCTTTCTTGAGTGCAATTCATATTACTTTGAACAGAATCAGATTTCTTTCCTGAAAACAGAAATTCTATGAGAGAACAGAAAAATAAGAAGAAGGAAGCGAGGTAGAAAGTTAATATGGCAGAACTTCACCCTAATATTGGCAAATTTTCTTAAGAGTGAATGCAGCCCGACACCCCAGTGCCAATCCAGCCATTCCATGTGTAGATCAGGGCAGGATGGAGGACAGAGGTGAGGGCAGACAGCAGAGAGTGTTTGCAGTTATAAGAGAAATAGATTTGCCCAGAAGTGATGGGTCACAGAAGTTAAATACCAGGTATGCAAAGATATACCTATTTCTGTGATTCAGAAACATATCTACAGCTAGTGATTTAAAATTTATGGATTTGTTATTACAGAGAGATTGTGCTCATTCCTGCTTCTCACAGCTGCCAACAGAACAGACTGACTTTTACCCTGAGTTCCATCATTTATCTTGATCTCTGAGGCATGAGAGATTGTGATGTGTATATACTTAGGTGAAATCTGTACATGTTACTTATTTTTTTGGAGTTACCACTTTTGCACTGTGAATAGGATCATGTTTTGTGGCCTGGTTCTGTTTTGTATAACTTACAGACATTTAAAATAAATACTAACTATAGATACCTCACTTGTTCAAATGATCTAAGTTGAACATTGAAGTCAATGATTATAATTTAGGTATTGACTTTTGAGAATGGATATAAAAAGCTCTTCAAAAGCTTGACTGGGCCCTCTGGACTTTCCTGTAGTCCAGCTGGCCATCAGTCTGTTCCACAGCTTCACTACTGTGTAGGTTGTGTTTAGCACCTGCTATGAAACAATAATGGGTGTGTTTTACACTCCATAGGACATATCGCTTTTATTTGTTCTAAATAAGTATCTGATTGTGTCTGGTCCAGTGGATTTTTCATACAAAATGCCTCAAGGCATGAAGTCCCTTTCTTAAAAAGGCTCAAAATATATACACATTTATATTATAAAGTTTACATGACCTAACATCTTGTACATGAACAGCAAATCTCTTTGCTTTCAGTGACTGACTGAATGCTCAGCTTTCCCAAGATAGGTAAACAGGTATTTGTTGTGATGAGATACTCATGTTCTGAGGAACCCTGGTCAGGCTAACAGCTTGCCTTACTAATAGTGGCTGTCTCTGCTATTGTAAAACAAAAGGGAAATGACCTATGCATTATTATGGAGTCAGAAGCAGAGATGGGAGATTCCAGGTTTCTTGTAGGATTCTTAGATGATCTTCCAGTCCTTTTGGATATAGTATGCTTGGGGGTATAAGGGAAGGACACATTGGAGGTGGCATTTTAGGAAAACCCATTTTGCCAAACACATATGTGTATATTCTAAAGGAAATGGAAGCCATATGTTTCTGATTCATTTACATGTAATTCATCAAAATATAATTTTGTAAAAGTTATTTAATGTTCAAGAAACATGCAAAAGGTATTTATTCTTATGAATACTTTTTTCCAAAGGACCAGCTGCATTGAGGCATCTGTATAAGAAGTTATCCTTTTAAAATGGAACTGGTTTCAACATCTCAAGGACATTTTAAACTTCCCAAGGGCAGCCTGGCATGAGAGAAGTAGCACAGACTTTGGAGTTGACTTGGATTTAAAATCAGGTTGTTTTTTTGTTAACCTTCAAATAATATATTTCTATGCATTTTTTTTGTTTAGAGTCTAATTTGTGCTGGGCAGGAGATGCAATATTGACATAGGGATTAACATTTGACAAGTGGAATAAATAATATCCCTCCTGTCATGATGTAGTTACTTAACTTATCTGAACCTATACTTTTTATTTCAAGAAATGGAGATAATAATGCTCATCCTAAATGATCTTCAGGAAAATCATTCAGAACAGACTCATAGATAGAGAAAACAGAACAATAATTGACAGAGGGGAAGAAGTTAGAGGGCCTGGCTGAAAAAGGTGAAAGGATTGAGTAGGACACAATGATGGTTACAAAATAGTTTCAGGGATGCAGAGAACAGCATAGGGAATACAGTGAATATTACAATATTTTGTAATAACTGTGCATGGTGCCAGGTGGGTACTTGAAGTCTCAGGAGAATACTTGTAAAGTATGCCATTGTCTAACCACTATGCCGTACACCTGAAACTAATACAAAATAATATTGAATATAAAATGTAACTGAAAAATATATTTTAAACAGGGAAAAAAGAGAAAGAAAATCATTCAGTATGAAACATAATGTCTGACATGCTAAACACACTCAGCAAGTTTTCTTCCATTTCAATCTCTTCCTTTTGAAGGCACTTTCCCCCTTGAATCTGTCTGCACAGAGACCCTCACACAAGGCCCCTGCCCTCAAGTACCCACAAAGACCAAAGCATCAGAATGCTTTGCATATATTTGCCTCATTATCTACAAGGTCAAAGCGACTCCTTTCCCTGCAATGCAAAGCCGTATGCTTTAAACTGGGACTAAATGACAATTTGTGCTGGGGATAGTGGAGTGGGGGAAGCAGAAACTCTGGAGTCAGGGCAAATCAAACTTGAATTTGGATTTACCATTTTCAACTTTTTTTTCATCATAGCCAAGTGTCCGAGTTTCTGTAAAATAGGATTGAAATGACCTAATGTGCTGTATTGTTGTGACAAATTAAATGGAATAATACATGAAAGGTGCCTGGCTCAATAATGGCAGATCTTACTACTGCCATAAAAAGTAATTCAAAATGCTTCATTTTAACGGTTTAATGTTCAAAACCACAATATTGTAATTTTCTTGATAGATCATAGCCTGTTAAACACTTGAACAGTAAGCAACCCAATAAACGCATCAAGTCCACCCACGAAATATATATACATATACCCATAGAGACTTTTGAAGACACCCAAGCTTAAATCTCTGTAACAAGAATGCAGATACATGGTAAGTAACTTGCTATTCACCCCTTAATATTTCCATTGCAGTCATGAATAATTAATCATAGAAAACTTTTTCACTAAGCATATGCTGCCTAAAAATCTTTCCCTCAGCACTTCATGCAGCCACTGCAAATCATTTGGAGCAGGCAAGTATGGTATCCCATTTGCATCCCTGACGTAATTCATCAAACAGTTAACATGATCCACTCTTCTAAAACCTCAAGTGTATTCAACAGGCATTTATTTAGCACTTACAGGGTATCTGGCAATTGATTCAAAAGTAAGCAATGACCCTGTCCATCAGGAGTACTACAAGGCAGAATAAATAATTGCTAGAGATATGAATTACTATAGAAAAGAGGAGCATTGAATAATTAAAGAAAAAACAGTGGGTTTATTATTTTACTTGTTCACTCTATCCAGAGTGCCTAGAACAGAACAAGCAAATTATAAAGATCAAAAACTTTCTTTAAAGCAAATGAATGAGATGAACTTGCTAAGCACCCATTGTCTTGATTGAATATGTGTTCATTTAGAGAACAATGTACACTAAGTATGAAAGTTGGGGAGATCAAAAGGAGTGCAGCAATTCAGATGGATTTTGAAAGCTAAGTCCCTCGCTGCCAGAGAGAAGGAAGACATTGAAAGCAGAAGAGATGACCTGAACAAATACATACAAGTATGAAGACTCAAGGCCTAAATATGCTGTATATTTTTACAGATTTGGAATAGACGCCTAGCTCAGGTCACCTCCCATGCTTGGGCCGACAGAGAAATAATTCTGGTGGCCAAGTGGAATACAGAGCTAGGTCAAAGGAAGGTGGCACAGGATGCCAAAGGCAGAAGCTGCTGCTCTTGGTATCTTGGACTTTACTAATGCTGTTTTTCCCAGCAGTCACTGCTGCCTGCTTGATCATTAGCACCAGAACGTCTTGTTTGTTTCCACCAGACGGAAGTAATATACAATTATGCAAATTACCTTAACTCCAAGTACGGAATCACAGGCCAGTCAATAATGTTGATGCATTATGAAAGGGCAGCTCCTCCTGGAAGAAATAACACGAGGAGCCGATCATAAGCAAACATTTTGAAGCCTGCAGAGGACTGGTCCCTGCAGCGCAATCTATTATCATATTTCCACATAATTAGTTTGTTTTCCACTTGAAATCAGAAAACGATTCGACATTGCCTTCCCTGCCTCAGGATGGAAGAGCATCCAGTGGAATTCTCCTGCAAAGGTTCATATGGTGAATAATTAGTGAGAATCAATCTGTGGAAATTAAAGTTTGGAATATTGTAGAACTCATGAATAGTGCATGGGACGACTGGGGGGAGGAAGAAGAGAGGGCACTTCGTGCTAGGCAAGCATAGATGACTGCTGGCAATCTGATTTTTAATCAGCGCTGCACAAGCCAGGGGGTTGACTATGGCTGTAGGCTGGGCAGAAATACTGTCCAAATTTACAGGCAAGAGAAAGAAATATTTTTAAAGACACCTGTATCTGTGTTCACTTTCAGTCACTTTTATTTGGGTGGAATGCCCTGGAATTGGAGGGTTTTTCTTCAGTTGATGCTGATGGCGATAACTACTTCAATCCTTGCCACAGCCCTGTGTCTTCAAATTTTCTTATTCCCATTTTACTGGCAGGGAAACTGGGACTTATAAGGCACAGGGGTTGCCTGCAGTCACCAGCTGCTAAGTGGAGGAACTGAGAATGTAAGGTGTGTCTACCAAAACCCAATAGCTTAAGGGTAAACAGTGAGTGGGCTGAAATCAAACTGAGGGAGATTCAAGTTTTTAGTCAAGGTAAGTATCAATTTCCTCAACTCAAGGGTATATGATGAAGGTATATAATTTATTAAACTGTCTGCAGGTTACAACAATAGTACATCTAATTCCTTCACACAGTATCTGGCACATAGAAAGACACACTGAGTTATACTCATACAAAAATAGTAAAACAATTTCTCAAAGATTACTCTGATACTAGAAAATATAGGCATCTCATTACACCTTGGAAATAATCCCCTCAAATGAATTCAAGGTCAGGTTATAACTCCCTGCCTCCTATAGCACTATGAACGCAGGTTTTCCAAGTTTCTACTAACCTGAAAATAAATTTCAATGGAAAATTTGCAAGTGATCAGAGTTAATGTCTACAAGTTATTAAGTGACTGAAAAAAATGGGACACCAGGAACACACAGCAGGGGAGCATTTTTTAAGAAGTAGAAAGCAAAGATTTTTTTGTAGATTATAGAGTGGTTTTATTTTCCATGGCTATAGCACACTATTTAGCACAAGTATTTAGCAAAAGTTGCTTATGATTACCAGAACAATATGGTCACCAGAGTTGAAAATACAGTAAAAGTAAAAGAAATGGAACATTTTTTCAAAGAAAAAAAAGTAGTACAGTATACTTTCTTTTTCTTCCAATTATAAATTTAAAGCTTATTATAGAAGTAAACTACATAAAAGTAGAAAGAAAAATTTCATTGTAAACTGAAAGATCTTCCTTGTTAACATATTTGACATTTTGGTTGTTTTCTTCCCATATTTTTTCTGGGCACAATTTTTCATAATTGTTGTCATAGTCTATCTGCAATTTAAATTCTTATTTTTCCTTAAAATGGTAAAATAAATGTTTTTACAAAGGTTCTAAAAGCCTGAGAATTTTTAAAGACATAACCAATATACTGACTATTAATTGCTCTCAAAACAAAGAATTGTTTTTCAATTCAAAGATCATCTTTTGTTGCTTTCTCCGAGAGAGTGGTTTCCAATCCAAGTGCACATTTGCCTCTCAGTCATCTGTTGGATTTGGAAGAGGTTTCCAGATTGAGTTGAGAAATGGTCATTACAGTTAAGCTGCAGCCTCAATCTTAAAAATGAATGAATGGATCCAGTCCAGTCCTTTGGCTGAGACCCAGTCTTTGAAATCCAGCAGAACAATAAGTATGTGGCTTCGCAGCCAGCTGGTATCAGACTTGGGCAGGGAGAGTGTCAAAATATTAGTGACTTTTTTTACATTTGTCAAAGCTGAGGCCAATACAAGAAATGCAGACAGCTTGCAAACGTGGGTTGGGTTGTACACCAAAGGGATTTTGTGTGTGTGTTTTTTTTCAATCTTGCCCACCGGATGTCAACATTTCCTTGCTTTCTGACTACATCTCCAGCAAAGACAGTGAAATATCTTTTACTTTGAATATGAAAACCACTATAGATTTATCATCAACGTATCAGCCACTAATTTATTATTCCAGGGCAATGTACTCAGCTGGAATAAAGGGACCATCAGCATTTCCATGGCAATGCTTCCCTTTCTTTCCTTGGTTTTTAACTCATCTGCTTACTCAGTTGTTCCTGAACCTGGCAGGCAAGGTCTCAGTGGGAGAATAAATATATTTATACAAAATGTTTAAGAAAGGCTGCCCACATTGAGTTAGAAAAATAAGCATATGCTGGTACTGTCTGGCACTCTTTTAGCAATTCCTGTATCTCTCCAAAAGAAAAAAAAATCTACAACCGAACATTTTTATTTTACTTTTAAAAGAAACATTGCTGGCAGCCGATGTGCAATATGGGCTTGATGGTTTTTTTTTTCTTTCTCTTTCTTTCTCCATCTTTTTCTTTGAAACACACACATGCACACACACAACTATATAAGAGACTAAGCTCATTGCTTTCCGAATGAAGTAAAATCAATTATTCACATGCATATGTAGCTGAGGTTTCTCTTCCTCCATCTCCCTTCTTTATTCCTGAGATAAAAGTGGGCTGGCTGTTTTGCACATATGACCAGCTCATGTTCCATGCAGCTAGTGAGAAGAGAGTGAGTTAGACACATCAAGATTGGTCTCATCTCTTTCTATCACATGTGAATTGAATGAACTTAGGCATATAAATCTTGCTAAGACTCAGTTTCCCCATTTATAACGTGGAGACACTAAATATACATTTAGGGATTTTGTGGCTTCAGATGAGACTGATCTTTCTTCAAATGAAGGATGAGGAGAAGGAGAAAGAGCAGGAGGGGAATAACAAGAGGCAAATGAAGAAGAAGGAGAAGAAGAAGATGGTGACGACAGTGGCAGAGCCCCTGGAGCCACTAATGGTGATAACACAAAATTAAATAAATAACATTTCTACAATATTTACAGCTATGAGGCACTTGTATTTTCTCTAGGTCATTTAAGCTTTACCACTTTCTGGTGAACTAGTTGTTATTATTAAAATTACTCTCATTTTGCTAATGTGAAAACAAGCTCTGAAAGGTTAAGCAACATACCCCAAGATACTGTATTTTTCATGATCAGACACAAAGCAAATAATCATGGTGATGTTTGACAATGTTGAACTTTATACCTAAATCTTGAGCTCCTGGAAAATATAATTGGTCAAGAAGTCCTTGTATGTTTTTAAAAAGGGTTTACGGCAAAGAACCACCCTTCCCTGTTTGATTTACCATGACTCATGGATGACCCCCTTATTGATTTATGAAAAGAACAGATGTAAACCTTCCAAATTCCCATTCTTTATCTCATACAGAATTAGCCTTTTTATTTCCACTGGATAAAAGGCCCATAACTTGCCTTGAGCAAACTTTACTCATGGATCTCTATAACTTTAGCCCACCAATGAACATGGAACTGGGAACAATCCCTCATTAGTGGCCCCCCCTGAGAATCAGCTGACTTTGGTGGTTCTTACTCCTCCCTGTAAACAAAAATTCTTCGTCTGTCTGAGCTGCTTGCAGATGTATTGTCAAAGACTTCTCTACAGTGCCATAGTTTCACTTTTACTGTTATAATATTCTTTTCAAATAAAGCCTTTTATTGGGTTGGCCAAAAAATCTGGTTAGTTTTTCCCATAAAATAAATGACAATTTCCACTAACAACTTTATTGATCTGGATATTTTTAGTATGTCAGCTGTCTTTGGTGTGGTATAACATGGATTGTTTTCAATTAATGTCTCAACTTGTCACTGTCAACTTCAACTGGTCTACCTGACTGGGGAGCAACATCCAGCAAGCAATCTCCCACAAGAAACTTCACAAACGACTTTTGACACATTGGATCAATCACACTACCTTCTCCATACACTGTGTAAATATTTTTTATGTGTTTCAATGTTTCTTTAAATAATAGAGCATAATATGCTGAAAGTGTTATTATTTTTTTCCATCTTCAATATTATATAAAATGGCTATACAAAAATTCACCAATTTTGACATTTTTTTAAAATGCACACTAATATGACAGTTGTGACAATACAATGTGCAGTGCTACTGGAGCCATCTTATGGGGAAAAAACAAACACGCTTTTTGGCCAGCCCAACATGACGTAAGTCCAGATTTATTTTTTGTTTGACGTGTTAGTGATAACATTAATGATTGTGAACATAGGTGTAGTACTTAGAACTAATTATTTTTATAAGAATCATAACCTATGTTTGTATGGAGCTATGTTTTTTAAATGCGTCCTTAATAATTACCACTTCAAAATGATTCTTCATCATTAATAGAACAATTATTGCCCCATTTGAAAACTAAAACCCATCAGGATGAAAACTTCACAGAATCTAGGAAGTAGAAGTGAAGTGGGTAATTCTGGACGAGAACATAAGCCTTCTGTTACCTGGTCCACTCATCTTTCATTTTCTGCTTGAAAACAAGCCAGGCTTGGCTTATACCAATTTGAAAAAGGCCAGTCCTTTGTAGACTGATGATAAAGGTAATGAAGCTTAAGCTGTAGGACTCTTAATTTACGCAAAACACTTCCGAAACCTAATTTTGATTCATACTTGTTTTTTTCTTTTCTTTTAGAAAGCCCCCACCAACTGTATCATCTTCAATCACCATAAAGCCCCAGAGAACAATATATTATATATTTGAGAAGCATACTCACATATCTCTACTCTCACAAAATCGCCCTTCCCAGGCAGTACAATGCCAGAATTTCCACAGATAGTTTTTTATTAAGGCCCTGGGTTTCACAAAGTGTGTTCTGCTGATTTCACAAATAGGTGATCCAAAAAAAGAGAATTTATTCAAACACAGAAAAAAATCATTAAGTTAAAAAAGTTAATATTTTAAACCTGCATGATTCCTCTGAGCCTTTACTATATTAGCCAATATAGTGATACTCAAGAATTCTTTTTAATAGAACAACTCCTTGCATTAACATCTCCAAGAACCCTTTAAGAAATGCTGGATTAAGGAACTGCATTAAGGAACTCCAAGGAACCTTTGCTTAAAAGAAAAGATACAATGCATGGTCACTAAAATAAGCTAATAAAGGTTTTTTACTTTAGGATAAATCAATTAAACAGATGAATTTTTATGTTTTTTAAACAATTTTATTGTTGTCCAGTTGTTCAAGTGTAGTTGTCTGCATTTACCACCCCCACTTTCCCCCACCCCAGCCATCCCCACCTCCCTCCCCTGTTTCCATGCCTCTCCCTTGGTTTTGTCCATGTGTCCTTTATAGTTGTTCCTGAAAACCCCTCCTCTCTTCCCCCCATCATTCCCTCCCACCTCCCCTCTGGTTACTGTAAGATTGTTTTCAATTTCAATGTCTCTGGTTATATTTTGCTTGATTGCTTGTTTTGTTGATCAGGTTCCACTTAAAGGTGAGATCATATGGTATTTGTCCCTCACTGCCTGGCTTACTTCACTTAGCTCTCCAACTTTATTCATGCTGTCCCAAAGGGTAGGAGCTCCTTCTTTCTTTCTGCTGTGTAGTATTCCATTGTGTAAATGTACCAGATTTTTAGGTTCTTAGTGAGGCCCTAATGCCATAGAATACCAGAAAAAGGTCAATTTTTATAAGTAATCGTGAGGACTTTGTACCCTTTGGGAGCAGGCTAGGTGGTACCCCAAGGTAGGCGGAAGCACTTTGTCTATAACAAGAAGCAAGCTAAGAAGACACAAGGCAGTTGAGTGACAGAAATCCTTCAAAAAGAAGAAAGAGAGGGGTTCAGTAGACGTTGACTTCCTTCACTGAAGAGCAACAACTAGTATATGCACATTTTTTTAGTTAAAAAACTGTTATTTTTTAAGACTATCATTTGCTTTCTTATCATTAAGCAGCTGTGGTTTGGGAAAATAGCACTGGATTTTCAGCCCAACAGATACAATTTTGAATACCAGCCTCTCTATATCCAACTTGCATTAAACTAGAGAGATACTTTACCTCCCTACACCTGAGTTTCCCCACTTTGAATGAGGAGACAATAAAATCCACCTCAGAGAGGGCTGTAATTCATTTATATTATGCCCGTGAAAGAGTAAGTTCAGAAACTGACATAGAGTAGGACACTCAAAATACATGTGTTGGATCTGAACTACAACTCTGGGAGGTAGGTATTTTTTAACCCCCAGTTTATAGATGAGGAAACAGAGTCTCAGAGAGGTTAAACTCCTTGTTCAATATTATTCAGCTAGAGAGCAGATGAACAGAAGCTGAAACTGTGAACTATTGATTTTGAATCTTGGCTCTTTCTGCATGCCATGTGTTTTCCTTTCATTAGTTTGCCTTGGGTCACTACTGGAAAGAAGTTGTGAAATAGCTAGAGGATGGCTGAAGATATCATCTGGATCTCCTCATAGAAAGGATCAAAACTGGTCATCTGACAGATTAGAAGCCTAAAGCATAAAGCCCAAATTACTAAGCCTCTGAATTGGTTGAGCTGCTATGGAATACAGTATGGAGAGCCCTAAAAAAATTAAGAATAGAGCTACCATATGAACTAGCAATCTCTTTTCAATCTCTCTACCCAAAGAACTGAAAACATTTATTCATAAAGATACATGTACTGCTAAATTCATCACACTATTATGCACAGTAGTCAAGACATGGAAATAGCCTGTGTCCTTCAGTGGCTGAATGGATAAAGAAGATATGGTCTGTATACACAGTGGAATACTACCCAGCCATAGGAAAAGATGAAATATTGCCATATGTGACAATGTGGATGGATCTTGAGTGTATCATGTTAAATGAAATAACTCAGATGGAAAAGGACAAGAACCACATGATTTCACTCATAGCAAATATAAAACAGAAAATAACAAACAAACAAAACAAACTCATAGACACAGATAACAGAAGAGTGGTTACCAGAGAGGGAGGAGTTGGGGGAGAATGAAGAGTGTAAAGGGGGTCAACTGTACGGTGATGGAAAGAGACTGGACTCTGGGTGGTGAGCACACAATGCAATAATACAGATGATGAGTCATAGAACTACACACTTAAAACTTGTATAATATTATTAACCAAAGTTAATCTAATAAATTTTATTTTAAAAAAGAAAGGCATCCCACGACCTTGTTCAACCTACTTTCCTAGATATATTCCCTGCTACTTCATCACCTTACACTTCAAGCTCCAATTATATTAAGTTGTATTTCCCAAAATATACCTGCTGTTTCACAGTTCCTTGGATTTGTTCATGCTGCATAAACCACCCTTTTCCTCCCCACTATTTTTAACTAAGATAATTATTACTCTTCATCATTCATTTTAGGTGATGCCTCCTACAAGCTTTCTCTGACCTTCCTGGGCTGGGTTTAAGGCATTATCTATTTGCTTACATAGCAACCTGCTCAAACCTCTATCAGCACTGATCACACTGAAGTATAATTTTGGTTTGTATGCCTCTTCACATTTTATTGCAAGAAAGAGAAGGCTATTCAAATTCCCTTAAGGCCTTCCTGAAATCCAGAAAGAAAAATAAACAATCAGGTCTCAGGACATCAGGAGTAGTCCTTCCCAGAGATAATAGCAGGAGGAATTCATGGACATCTGTGTTTGACCATTTATATAACTCAGGTGCTAACTCCCTCAGTATTTGTGTCTTTACTTCAAACTTTTAATAAGGAGAAACTGACACCATGGGATCAGGTGTCTACATGTAGACCAACAGCTATATCTAGAAGAGGAGACAAATTGTTACTAACACCTGACCCACCCCGCATCAGGGATGAGGGATACTTCCAAGGAGTGTGCAGGGACCTTGATTGTGTAAGCTAGCAATGGAGAGCTCCTCAAGAATAGGGACAGTATCTTAACCAACTTTATATTCCTACTGGCTAGCATAGTGAGAGAACATTGTGGATGCACCATAAATATAAATAATGAGAGAGATGACTTTTACTATTTAGAAATCCTGCAGCCTCATTGAGTCCGACCCCCATCACTCCAAATAGATGAGACCTTGAGTTACGAGAGATTAATTTCATTTGGCCATTGGGCAGGAGTGCTCACTAGGCAATTTTTAAATGCAAATCCAATTGTGGATTGCTCACAAGGTAATTTTGCTTTATTTTCCTCTTTTTTTTTTGAAGGAATTGACTAGGATGCAATTCCAAAGGATAATGACCACAACCAGTTATATTAAAATGTCAGATATAAAGTAGAAGTAATTATCTGTCCTTCAAGAAAGTCTTGATGTATGGAGCCAAAAGCCCATTATATAGTCCATTCATCAACATTTACTCAATACCCACTATATACATAATATTGTATTTTTCAAAGGGAGGTGAAAACCAGCTTTTGCTCTGAGAAAGTATATAGAAACTTGGCTAGAATAGATTGTTTGTGAAAATGGAACAGATTATGGCTAATGAACTCACACTATACTCATAAAATATACTTTATTAAGTATTTGAAAGAATGGGAAGATTTAGCCCGAAGAAAAAAAAGATTAAGTTTCCAGACTCAAGGAATAGCATGTGCAAAGTCTGTGAGAAATGAATGAGCTTAGTGTTCAAGAGCAGAAAGAAGACTCATGAAGCTAGCATGAATGACAGAAGGGAAGAGTGAAATAGATGGATTCCAGCCATAGCCAGAACAGGGGAAGTTAGCAGGACACGACAAGAAGTTTGCATTGTTCTTTAAACCATACAGGGACATCATGACTGAAGTAGGAAGTTTCTTATAGTATTTGGATAAACAGACAATAAGTTAGTAAGGATTTGAGAGGAAGATGAAATACAAGTTTGGGTGCTCATTTGTGAGGAATCTAAGCAAAGTTTGGAGTGAGTAGTAAACTAGTAAAGAAGTGGCAAGACTTTGCAAGTTACACAATCTGTCTCAATTATTCAACTTTGCCCTTGTAGCAAGAAGGCCATCAACAATATGTAAATGAATGAACATATCTGTGTTCCAATAAAATTTTATTTAAAAAAAAAAAAACAGGTCAAGAGGATTCGGCCGGTAGGCCATAGTTTGCCAATCCCTGGTCTAATGTATGATGCAAGGTAAGAGAAAGGTTTCTAGTGGCAGCCTTTGAGTACAGATGAATTTATCTGGACCACTCTTTCATTGCTCTTAGACAGTAATATCTTTTATAAGATCGACAGCAGGAAACAATAAGGTGATATTAGACAGCCAATTTCAAACTGAGGGTGAAGGCTGCATTTTCTCTCCAAAGAGTACTCTCATTGCATATTACAGGCTGTGTGTTCTGGAAAAGTGTGGAACTGAGAGGTGATATACTACTTAGATGTACTGCTCCTTAGTTGTGTGGCTTGGGTTCTTAAGTCCAAATTCTTCTATCAAGTTTGTATATCTTATTGGCTTATTTTGATGATCAAATGACATCATAAATGGAACACACAGCACATTCTCCAACAAAATACTCTGTAGTCATAATTAGGTGGAGATACAATTATACTTCTAAGCACATGCATAGTCACAAGTAGAGATGTTGGCATTTGAATAAACAGCAGTATGGGAATAAATATAGACATGAATGAATGGTGAAATAGGGGGCTCCTGGCCACTGGATGTGCTCAAGTGAAGGCAGGATACTCATTATTTACAAAAGGAACACATTGGACCAGGAAATGCTGTGAACTTCTGATTTTTTTATTGAATTTATTGGTTAATAAAATTATACGGGTTTCAGCTGTACGATTCTATAATACATCATTTGCGTATTGTATTGTGTGTTCTCCACCCCAAGCCAAGTGTCCTTCCATCATCATTTATCCCCCATTTACCCTCTTCTATCTCCCCTCACCCCCCACCCTGTTCCTCTAATAATTACCACACTATTGTCCATGTCTATAACATTTATTTTTGTTTTTATCTTTTGTTTTTGCTTAATCCCTTTATCTTTTTCACCCAGCCCCGTAACTCCTCTCCTCTCTGACAGCTCTCAGTCTGTTCTCTGTGTCTCTGAGTGTTTCTATTTTGTTTGTTAGTTTATTTTGCTCCTTAGTTTCCACTTAGTTTCCATGTATATGTGAAATCACATGGTACTTGTCTTTCTCTGACTGGCTCACTTCACTTAGCATAATGCTCTCCAGGTCCATCCTTGCTGCAGCGAAGAGTAAGTTTCTGATTTTATATTTGCAAGCTAAGGACAGAGCTAGGATGTTTAGGCACTGTTTAACATTTTTGATGAAGGTTTCCCATCAGAGCTAGGTTGAATGTTTTGCAATTAAAGAAGGCAACATGCTTCAGTGGAAAAAGCGTGGACTTTGGACAGGCATGACTTTGAAATTTCAGCTCTGCTGTTTTGCTATCTGTTTGACATTAGGCTCGTTGCTTTACCAGCTTTGCCTCTCATTTAGTCAAAGAGGGTCATAATTCCTAAAAAAATTAAATTAGGATATATATAGCAACTGGCACATAATAGAAAATGTTACTTTCTTCCTAGCATTTTATTTTTATCCTGTCACCTGAAATGAGATTCTCATCTTAAGTTTTCTCCTTAATCTTTCAATTTTCTTCATCAGGAGCAAAATTAAGTTCCTATCAAGTGCTCACTGACATTACACCAGCATCTGAACTATCTGATCTGACATACAAAAAAAATCCTTTAATATGTAGACATGCTAATCACAAGGGAAATGTCAAATCTGCATACATTTCAAGTGACCCAACAATATTTACCTTCCAGCTAAGTCCCTATTTTTCTGACAATTCCCTCATTGAAGAAGTGACTCATTCAGCATACCAAGTCCTATTCCATGGAAGAACTTTACCTCAGACTGTTTTAAAAGCATTAAAAAGATGAATGTCACTGCCTTGCACTTAGTAACAAACCTAATTTGATTTGACAAACGATGCTGTTTTGAAGGGGTCACTAACCATTAGAACTGCTGAGAACACAGAGTCCCTTGGAGGTGGATAAGAATTAAATGTTTAAAGTTTATTTTGCAAATCTGCTTTCTACCTGTCAGGAGAGGGTAAAGGATAGGGCTCCAGAGCTAGTGGTAAGGTCATACCCAGGACTGATGGCTGCCTGGCACAGTCTTTAGTCGCTACCCTGGGAAGAGTTAGTGGGGCACAGCCCACAGATCTGCTGCTCCATTCATCCAGACAGAGGGTTAGGTAAGCAGGCTCCCACCAGGAGTTCTGCGCTGCTCCACTCTCCGTCTCTCGCATCGCGATCTCCACGGCCATCAAAGAAAGGAAGAGTTCAAACCAAACTTCAACCGAAATGCCAACTCTTAAATTGTCACATAAACTCTCACAGGGCAGAAAACAGGTAAATGGATCCTCTTGAAGGCAAAACTGACATCCTCAAGGAACGTGGGCATTTCGGTGTCAGCGCCTCCTTCCTGTCTCCTGTGCCTACAGGAAAAGTCTTTGTGTAACTGCTCACTCTCCATTTTACCTTAAGACTTTTTTGTGGTTGGTTCTGTTTTTAATCAAAGTATCCTTAAGGAAGGCTATGTAAGTCCTCACTTATGACCCAAACAGTGACTGCAACGTAGTGTCAGTTCCCTGGGAAATGGTTGTCTTTTTGGTGGCGCCGGTGCCTCATTTTCTCCCTGTGCTCTGAGCCCTGTGAGAGCAATGTCCACCCTTTGTTTGTTTGTTTGTTTGTGTGTGTGTGTTTGGGTTTCCTCAAGCACCAGCACATAAATAGAAAGGTTGGCCCCTCATTTCTTTTTCCCACCTAGAGCCTGAACGGAGGCAGCTCTCCTCATACGGGGCAGCGGGACTGAGACTGGAATAAGTGTCCCCACGCTCTTCCATTGCATCGGCGTATCTGCAGAAGTGCAGTCATTACAGGTGTTAATGTACTCACAATATTGTATTTGCTACACTCAGTTTATGATAGCAAATTGGTCATGAATGCTTTTGTGAGAGCATTTGGTACTGCCCTGAGCGAAACAGGAAACCACCGCAGAGTTCTGAGATGGTCCTCATTTTATGACTTTTGGACAACGATACGCCCTCAGAGGGTCATTGCGCAATAATGTATGTAAAGCACATAGCACGAGGCCTGTTACATAACTGGTGCATAATAAATGTTAGCTACTGCCTTTATGAACATTAAATTCATAGCCTTTCACCGTGGCCTTTTCATCATATTTTACTTCATTAGTCTTTCTTTTGGTGGAAGGGAGGGCACACAATAAATCGAAAGGATGCCCTTGCTCTCATATGACTGATATACACTTATGAACAGTTTAACAAATACCCCACTGTTTCAGACTCCATATGCTTTTAGCCACTGAACCAAAGCCAGATTTCTTATTTTTAATATCTTCATGGCAGAACATCTTGTGACGGAAGGAAAGTTAAAGCTGGGTATGATTTGCCTTTGCTCATTAATTCAATCAAAATGTATATAAAATACCTCTCTAAAGTACTGTGACTTTGAACCCAAAAGTCCTGGTTTAAATGTCAACTCTGCCATTTATTTAATGTGTCACTGTGGGCTAGACACTTTATTCCTCCAAGACTATTTTCTCATCTTCAAAATGGGAATATTTTAGAAGGAACTTTCTTGTAAGAAATAAAAAGATGAAATAAAAGAATATAGCATGTTCTTGGTGGGAGAGGTCCTAGAATAACAACAATAATATAAAATGTGTCCATTATGTAGGTATTTAGCATCTTCCCCTATGAACTCATTGATAATCAGGAACAGTTCAGTTCGGAGTTCTACCACCCTAAAATTTTTAATTTCAACCATTGAACGCCTATGAGTAAAAGCACTCTGATAATCCCTAGGAAGGATATAAACCTGAACACTGTCTGGCTCAGGTAGGTAGGGCCTGTTAGGAGTCCTTGGTTAGGGCTCTTCCTTGCTATCACCCTGCAAAGCATGCTGGGAAACCCATGAAAGGGGAACCCCAGATTACAATCCGGGTTCATGGAATAGCTACCAAACTATCCCCCTCCACCAGCCAAGATTTTGCTTACTTTCATCATGGCTAACCATTACAATAATTCTGTAAAGGAAATATTATTATCTCCATTTTCAGATGAGTAAATGAACTAAGGCAAAGTCAGTTACTCAGTGTTTTCCAGTTGGTAAATACTAAGGCTGAGATCTCATTTTATTAAGTTTTGGCAAATGTTTTTACAGTACCTACTCTGAGACAGATGCTTTTGTAGGTGCTGAAGTTATATAACAATGCACAAAGCATTCCAGACCTCTTGGAGCTTACGTTTCAGATTTGAACCCCAATCTGACCAGCTGCAAAACCTTAATCTTTTCACCAAGCCCATTGCTTTATTGCTTTGGTGCTGTGTGGGAAGATGAATCTGACCCCAATTTAATAAGTTACGATGTTCCCATTATGCCACTTTCATTCCCTTTATGATTTAATCAGAACACTTGCCGAAATTAAAATATAGCTTAGTCATGCATATGATCTTTTCCTCCAAACATTTTTTCCACAGGGCTGTCAGTTTTGCAAACTGGCTTGATTTAAACAGATATTTTATCCAGAAATAAATTGAATTAACAATTTAAAATACAGAACAGAAAAGACTGCCAGTGTGCTAATAGCTCCATTTCCCTGATTGAGAGGGCTTTCTCCAAGACAGCATAAAGAACAGAACCCTCTTTGCCCTAAAACTCATTTGGACAATGGTCCTGAAAAAAGATCAATTCTAGAAGAACCCTGTCTTGTCTGAAGAATAGAAATCCACCCCAGGTCCTGCTGCTCTAATAATCTTTAAAAATATTACTTTATACAAGTACTTTGGTCATGAGTTTGTGTGGTTTTCTATATTTACAGAATAAAAATTTCAAACTTTAAATGTGCAAGTCAAAGTCACAATCTTTTTTCTAACTTCTTTAGTCTTACACGTTCTCCTGCCACTTTGCTAAGTCCTAAGGAGCTGCAGACTGGAGTTTTACGCCCCACTCTGCTACTTAGTAGAGGTGTCTCCTTAGCTAAGTCACTCCACCTCTCCATTTGTTTCATCTTTATACTTCAAGGGATATGCTGAAATTTGTTCACTCTTCCTCTTAGATGTGAAGAGACACTCCAATGAGGCAAAATATTTTGTAAACTTTAAAGCATAATGTACAACCCACCTTGCAGTATCTCTGGTTCCCCCATAATGATAGGCTCTTCTTCCCATACTGAACTACTCACATTTCTCTCGGAAGTCACAATGTCCTTCCCATAACACACATGCCCCCTCTTACCTGTCTTTCTAAATAAGAGCTTGCCTTTCTTCAGAAGACCGATCTTCTAAAAGAAGTTGGTTTGTCTAACTGTACTAGCCCTCAAGAATCTCCACTGACCTGTCATGATTTTTTTTTTTACTTGGCACTTGGTTTGTGTTGCCTTAATGCTGTCATTCTTTAGTGTCTCACCAATTAATTTGTAAACCGCATGAGTGGAAGATTGAACTTTACACTAATTAATATTAGTGCATAACACTATAATCAGACTCAACTAACATTTATTAAATGCCTATGATATGTCTGTTCTGTATCAAGGACAATGGGAGGTGCTTTCCTGCTTGCTCTCTCAATCCTCATACGATCACTATTACAGTTATTTGCACTTGATACATACGAAAGTGGAGATTCAGAGGAGTTAACCCTTCATTGTTCTGCATCTCATGGGTACTACGTGGCAGAGCTGAAAACTGATTCCAGGACAGATTTCAAAGCCCATGTTTTTTCCACCAAATTATGCCATCTCCTTTATTAAGTGCCGGCTGGTGCACGTCCTGATCTTGATGATGGTAGGTAACTGGGGCATCAAATGGGGTCTTTAGTAGCTCAGAGCACTAACCATCTGGACTTGATTATAATTGACCATACGGATTCATATCTGACTATTTATCCTATACATGTATTTTTCTGGCTTTTATTTTTTACACATGTGAAAGACATAAAAAGCAAGGGAAATGATATAGATAAAATGTGTAATTCAAAACTTAAATGCGCTTTATATTATTATTATAATTTTAGTTATTTTTACTTCCTTGTGCCCTACTTTCCACCTATGAAAAATGAGAACATTACCAACTTCACAGGGTAGAGAAAGGATCAGCTGAGACATATAAACCAAAATCTGCCCTAGTAGTTGTTATAATGATAGTGGAAAATATGCGGGAATTGTATCCAGTAATTTAGTGTTTGTGCCAATGTCAGGTGAATATTCTCTTTGTAAAATCTCTGAATAGAGAGAAATCTTGGCAGTATAAGAGGACAAAGAAATTTGTATGGATATAAAAATGGCTCTAACTACTTATGAAAAGGCAAACTCTTCATAGGAATCTTTAATAAAATCTGTACTCAGTATGTTCTCTGTTACTAGAGGATATCTACCACAGGAACCATTAAGAAATAAATTTCTGCCCTGGATGGTGTAGCTCAATGGATTGAGTGCCAGCCTATGAACCAAAAGATCACTGGTTGGATTCCCAGTCAGGGCCCATGCCTGGGTTGCAGGCCGGGTCCCTGGTGGGGGGCATGCGAGAGGCAACCACACATTGATGTTTCTTTCCCTCTCTTTCTTCTTCCTTTTCCCTCTCTCTGAAAATAAATAAAGTATCTTTAAAAAAATAAATAAATTTTTATTGTTTAAAGTTTAAACCACATAGTCTGTTCTATTCTGTTATACTAGCTCAAGCTAACTGAGACACCTGGCTTCTCTTGTCCAATTCTGCCAAAAGTATACACAGGATGTCTACTTCATTGTATTAAATATGTAAGAAAATTTCACAGCAACCCATTAAAAATTGTTTCTGTAGACTCCTAGATAATATGTAAATTTATGTTGAGTTTTCCCATGCTATCTGCAATAGCCAACACATGTCTTCTGTAAAGATGAGAATGAGAATTTCTTTCACCTTCCTTTCTAGAGGTTTAGGTAAAACCACTTAATTGGCTGAAGGAAGGTTATTGAGCAAAGGCAAATAATCAAAACTTTGGTATAGGAAAATTAACGTGGTACACGTGTGTGGGATTAAACGAAAGAGGGAGAAAGCACTGGAGAAACCACTGAGGTCTCTAATGGAAAATGTGACATGAGCTTCAAAACAGCAAGAAGAAGCAAAGTGTCAGTAGAACCTCAACATCTGTAAATTTAGCATCAACATTTTTCATCTACTTAAAGGAGATCTGCAAGGTCCTTGGTACAAAGAAATTTCTCATTTTGTTGGGGCAAGAGCATGAATGAATGGTGTGCTCTGTAGGACAGATGTGTAGAAATGAGTCCCTCAGTCTACTAACTGAGCCTAGCTAAATGCCCAGTAACCATTCCTTGGTACAATGTGCCATTTATTCATGTGACTAGTGACCTACTTTCTTACACGTGGTTGGCCAGACACAAATTTAAAGATTGGGAGCACTTTTGAATTTACTACCCAGGGTAGCTCAAAGCAAGTAATTTTTGACAAATATTAAAATAAAGCCAGTATATTAGAGACCCATTTCCATATTTGTTGATTTATCATTTTTCATCTATTAACTGTCAATCTTTCATGTCTGTGTATTTCAGATATGGCTCTTGTAAGCAATATTTATCTTGAGTTTGTTCAGTAGAACTATCCTCTTAATCTCTGTCTCTCAATTGGAGAGTTGAGTTCATTTACATTTACCATAGTGATGATTTATCTGAATTTATTACTACAGGATTATCATGTACTTTTTCTGTGACTGGGCTTTTCTGTATTTTTCTTTCTTATCAGCTTTTGATTGATTACTTTCTGATTACTTTTTGATTACTTAATATTTTTCCCTCTACTCTTTATATTATTTTAGCAGTCATCCTATCAATTAAACATGAATACTTCATTTACCACAGTGCTAATTTTATCAATACCTATGCTCCTTATCAATACCACCCAATTTATATATGGTATTGTTTCCATGTATTTTTTTGCTTTGTTTTGTTTTAACCCTACTAAAATATTTTTCTCTTATATAGTCAATATTTATTCATTTGATCATTTTTTGTTATTGTTTATCATTCTACCTTACATCTCAAAGCTTTGATCTGAAATAATTTCTGTCTTTTTGAAATTCATAATACAGAATCTCCTTTAGTAAGAATCTGTTGATAAACTAAAATTCTGTTTAAAAATAACATTAGCGTTATTATTGAAAGACAGTTTCATTGGTCATACATCCCTGTGATGACAAATATTTTCCCTCAACATATGGAAGATATCATTCCACTATCTTCTAGTTTCCATTATAGCTGTTCAGAAGTTACCTGACAAACTAATTGGTATTGTTTCATAGGTAATCTGACAATTTTTCCTCTCACTTTTTAAAAGATATTGGGTGAGTCTTTAATTCTCTGAAATTTTACTACAATGTGAACTTTACTCCAGTTTCACCATTATGTGTCTAAGTATAGATTTATTTTCATTTATTCTGCTTGAAATTAATTTCACTTTTTCCATTTGAGGGTTTTGTCTTCTTTAGGTTCTGGAAAGTCCCCAGCCACACTTTCTTTAAGTATTTCTCCTTTCTCATTCTCTTTGTCAGCTTCTCTGACTAAATGTTTGTTAGACCTTCTGACTTTATCTATGACTTTTACACTCCTACTCATATTTTCTTCATCTCTTTATTTCTCTATGCTAATTCAGATATGTAATTTAGTATGTTAATTCTCTCACAGTTATGTCTAACATGCTATAAAATTTCCTGAGTCTTTTTTATTAACTTTATTGGGTGACATTGGTTAATAAAATTATACAGGTTACTTCAAATAGTACATTTTTTATTTCTATAACTTACTGGTTTTTTTCCTATTTGTATTGTTATTTCATAGTCTACTTACAAATAATATTTTCACTTTTTTATTTCTTTAAGCCTACTGATCATGATTATTTTAGAATAACTGGGTTATTGTTCATTAAATATTTACTCTCCTCTCACCCAGCCCTGTGGGAGAAGTATTCCTCTTTGCACCATTGATACTGGACTTGACTATGACTTGGTTTTCCCAATGGAATGTGAGCAGATGTTAACATGCAACTGGTTTAAGCAGGGCTTTGAATGTGTTTGCTTTACCTGGGCTGGTTTCTTGCATTCCTGCAAGTCACTGTAAGAAAAGCACATCTCAGCTAACTGCTGTTTCCTTTGCCTGAGTCCCAGAATTAAAAGCACATGACAAAGACTTGAAGCCAAACTTCTGCTTGAGGTCAAGTTCAGGCAGGCCCACTGCATCCCACTGAAACCAAATAGAGTTAAGTCCAGACCTACAAATACTTAGAAAGAAATGAATGCTTATTTTTGTAAGCCATTGAATTTTGAGGTAATTTGTTAAATAGACTTATGTAAAATGTATTTATACATTTAGTTTATATTCTGCCTAATAATTTCAATATCTGAAAATTTGAGGTTGAATCTGATTCTATTAGCTATAGTCTTGTTGGTTCTTTGGTGTAGATTTTCTTCTAGGTTGTATAATTTTTAACTGTTAAGTTATTGAAACTTTAGATATTTGTTGAGGACTAGTTTGAAGATTTCTGCAGAGTAGATAGGTTTTTTTTTCTGCCAGGCATTTTGGGTACTATAAATCTAGAATTTTGGTACTATAAATCTAGAACTATTTTAACTAAATTCTCAAAACGAGATTTTTTAACAACTCAGATAATGTCCATGTGGCTATAAATTTTAACAATAGCTATTTAATAGTTAAAATTCTTAGTTTGTGTCTCCAACAAACGCAAAAGCCTAATATAGTCACTTTTCTTACTGTCTTCTTAAGGTTAAGAAGTCCAGAATGAACTAATGGATGCACTGAGAGGTATCTTCAGTTATAAGAAGGGGAGGCATGATGTCCTGTATTAGTGTCCCTAGATGAGGGATTTGACTTCTTGTTCCCTGTGCCTTTCAAAGACATGCCAAATTAGAGTCATCAGTGTTCACCAAATAACCTTCAGAGCAAAAGCAGTATGCAATGCTATGCTTACCTTTCTGGGTTTCCATTTTCATCAAAATAAAAATCTTCTGCACAGTTAAATAAACATTAACAAAATAAAAAGGGAACCAAACATATGGAAAAATATATTTGCCAATGATACCTTGGACAAGAGTTTGATCTCCAAAATATATAAAGAACTCACATGACTCTGCTCCAATAAGACAAAGGACCCAATTAAAAAATGGGCAAAGGACCTCAACAGACACTTCTCCAGGAAGAACATACAGAGGGCCCAGAGACACAGGAAAGGATGCTCAGCATCACTAGTCATTAGAGAGATGCAAATTAAAACCACAATAAGATACCACTTCACACCAGTCAGAATCACCATCATAACCAAATAAACAAGTAAGTGCTAGCAAGGTTGTGGAGAAAATGGAACCCTAGTGCACTGTTGGTGGGAATGCAGACTGGTGCAGTCACTGTGGAAAACAGTTTGGAATTTCCTCAGAAAACTAAAAATAGAACTGCCTTTTGACCTAGAAATTCCACTGCTGGTATTATATCCTAAGAACCCTGAAACACCTATTTTCATGTTGGTTTTGACCTCCTTTCTTGATATCTCATTAGTTCACTTTAAAAGATTCATATAAAATCTAGAACTTTAATTTTTTTCAGCAAGAGGATTAATTAGGTTATCTAATCAGGCATAAAACCGGCAATAGACATTTTCATCTGCATTGCCCTTCATATATTTATTGAAGTATCCCGACTGCTGATGGCCTTTCCTCAGCTCTTTGTGTTATTCATTTAATCATTCATTCAACTAACATTTATTAAGTGCCTACCAGATACCAAACAATTTTCTAGGTTCTGGGGATACATAAGTAAACAATGCAGAATAAATAATTATCATCATCATTATAGGCTGATAGAGTTTCTTAAATTGTATTCTTTACTATAATTACACAGTCAAGTAAGAAGAGGGAAATAAACATGAGTGACCAGTTAGCCAATGTTAACTGACATTCTCCAAAATACTATTCAATTCTACTTCTTTTATTGAGCTTAATGCAGTCTGTATGATATTTATATTATTTGTGTATTCCTTATATACTTATGAAATATTTCATATGAATGAAAGTACTGTGTTAACTTGAATGAGCTAAGAAAGTATTAAGTATCATTAATATTTCTATTGTTGGTAGCTTATAAACTCAGTGGATGCAAGGAGTATATCAGGATTATTATGTAAAATCACATACTGCACTTAAAAAATTCACGTTAAAATGTCAGAATACTTTCCATTTGAAAGCACCACTAGCAAGGAGAGGTAAAGCAGAAAATCTGATGATCCATCATCTATGAGAACTAGAAAGGACCAGAGTAGAGGCTGAATAAATGACCTCAGTTACAGAGATAAACTAATAAACAGATAAAATGCCAAGCCCAGAGAAGTGAAAATAGTTGCTCAAGATCTCATAAGTATTTAATAATACTTCGGGGCCAATATTTATTTGGTACTTACAAATATGATACAGTTTTAATATTGACAACATTTTGTCTGTAAATGCTTTTGAATTTTCAATGTAAATGATCCTATCATCTGCAAATAATAGTTTAATTTCCTCATTTCTAGTCTTTGTGATTTTAATGTATTTTTCTTTATCTTTCATACTGCCTGATACTTGAATACAAATACCTTGACTTAAAAATATTAAGTTCATAATTAGTACTATTTATTTTCAATGTTATTAGTCACTAATACTACTGTAGTAACACTTTTAAATAACTATTATGTTTCAGGTACCATTTTTTAGCCTTACCACAACCCTTTGGCTCTCTTAAGATAAGGGAACAAATGAAGTGCAGAGAATGTAAGTAAATTACCTAAGTTTATATAGTTAGTAAGGACAGAATTGAATATTGGCATTTTGGATTCAGAATATATATTCCTGATCTTGGTATCCATTTGATTTCTTCACTTAATTCTAAAATTTCTAGGGTTTAAAGAAATCTAACTTACCAGGACAAATAATTATATCAGAGCACACAGTCTTTCATATTATCTTATGTAATTTAGGATTGCCTTTTTCACTTGCTTGAAGTTCTGTAAATATCAGAAATTGTTGTCTCATCAGAGACTTGATAACTTAAAAAATGTTCTCACGTATCCCAAAGTTTATATTTAAGTTATACTTTACATTCCCACCTGGTTGCTAAGCCATTTGATGAGACATTGTAGTTTTTAATTCTTAATACACTTAGAGATCATTAAATATAAGAATCCAGAATTGTTTCGCAAACCGAATATCTGTTATGTACATTAAAATGACACATTTCCAAAATAATCCTTCCATTACAGGGAGGACCCCACTATATTTGAGTAGTGTGTTTGTACCTCCATTTCTGAGACAATGATTTGCCAGGACATGGGTTGTGTCTTTCATCTTCACATCCTCACTCTACACCATGGTGCCTCTCATGCAGCAGGTGCTCAATAACTTTGTTGAATTAGTAAAAAGCAGCAACTCAAGGGGCGGACATAGTTATGCTTATTTGGTAGATAACAGAAAGAAGTTTACAAGAACTGATGTGACTTCAAATTTACAAAATTTTTCAGTAGCAGAACCAGAATTTAATTTAAAAGCATAACTTTCCATTAAACCACACAATGCATATTTTTACACCTAGACTATGATTAAAAATCACGTAACTTCCTGTGCTGTTTGTATAAGAAGACCAAAGTTTAATGACATAGGATGAAGATACTAAACTTATTACCAAATTTATAAACTAATTTCTAAAATCAGTTTATTTTATAAAAATAGCAACATATGTCAGAAAATCATCCCAGGCTTTTCCTTGCTAGAAAAGTCCTTATTTTTCTCACTAGAAAATGTCCTTATTTTTTCTCTCAAATAGGACATCTTTTGCTAACTCTGAATTCCAGAAAGTGTTACTGAAAAGCTATGCAATTTTTTTTCAAAGTCCTACTTGCTTGAGAAAATCATGGCATTTTCTAGGAAATATGCCTAGATATCCTAGGCCAAATGTGGTAGTTTCAAAAGTAGTAAATAAGCAAATTGCAAGAAATAAAGTTATGGAAGTATAACTTTATCCCTAGTCATGAACAGACTTCAGTTATCATGTGGGAAAAGTAAGGGGATCACTTGGAGCTATTATGGATTCACTTGATAAATACTCTGTTAAACAAACTAAACACAATACCATAGAGAAAGTTAATGTGATATTTAATATGATCTCTGACAAGTAATAAGATGTCATAAAATCTCTCATGTAACAAAGGCAAATGCTGAATAATAAAATCTCTCATGAGAACCTCAAGGACAAGATAAGGCAGTTAAGATTATCTACAATATTAAACAAGATTTGGTAGAACAACTTCAATTATTGATCTTAACTTCTTGTTGCCATGACCAGTAGGTCATTTATCCCTGTTTCCTGGGAAGGAAGAGCGACAATGACAAGAGAAAAGAATTGAGAAAATAGTAAAAATGTGGAATGAAACTACCTTCATCAAGGACTACATCTAAACAGAGTCATGGCATATCAGTGCAGTTCTAGATTAAATGTCAAGAGTCAGAGAAAGATAATCTTGAGGACTAGTAATAAACTGGAGAAGGTAGATTTCAATATAGACACGAGTCCTTCCAGGAATTCCACCCAGAAACAAAGAGCAAGAAGCAAAAGGCAGGTTACATTTTTCTCTCCCTTCATCATGAGAAAACTGCTGCACGATGAAACAAAAAAGTCAGCTCTCCATAATAAAGAAAACACCGTGTTCCACAAGGTTACCAGTGATAGCCATAACACTAGCTTCCATCTCTGTCTTTGTCTTTCTTGGCCTATTGGGAACACTCCATTTGCACTGCTAGTCCTTGTTGGCACCCAGGAGAGTGGGCCCTCTAACCACTTGGTCAGTCTCCTTCACTCCTTTCTCCTTGTTTTACTTAATATTGGAGTAGCCTGGGAACAAGTCCGTAGTTTTCTTCTCTTCTTTACACACTGACTGCCCTGGAGAACTCTCTAAGTCTCATGGTTTTAAATGTCATCTACATTTTAACATCTAAAATTCTCTCTAGCCAAGACTTCTCTCCTGAAGTCCAGAGTCATACATCCAATGACTTACTCAACATCTCCACCTGGGTGTCTAGTAGATATCTCAAAATTAATTTGTCTAAAACTAAATTCTGTTTTCCCCTCAAACTTGTTCCATCCACAATGTTTCCTATATACAAGGTCCATCCAGAAGGCTTCCAGCCATGTAATATAAAAAATAGAGACACGATCACAACAAATCACGTCAGTCCTCATCTATTTAAGCACCACAACAAGAACCTCTCCTAATAACAAAAGGAAATCCAGCCTAAGTGGAAGAGCCATAATTTCAAGTTTGCTTTCTATTTTGGTTATTGGCCAAAAGTTAGTTCTCTGGTCTAAAGCCACTCTCAGAGCAAGATGAAATATGGTTGAATCATTAGAAAAGCTATCAAATCCTCTCCTGCTCCTTTCACTAAGCTTCGATTTGTGTAAACCCAGTATTTTAGAGACAAAGGCTTTTTAAAGGTCATTAATAAGGTATTGAAGGTCATTCAAAGGTACTGAAGAAGATACAAGATACATTGTATAAAGTAGGACAATACTTCAATCCTTTTTAAAGTAGGCATCTTGGGACCTCACAGATTTCTCCCAATTTCATCAGCTTCCCTGTTGTATTTTCCTGAATCTCATCGATGCTCTGAAATCTCTTCCCTTTCAAAGGTGATTTTCATTTTGGGAAAAGGCAGAAGTTGCAGGGCACCAAATCTGGGATATGGGGGGGCTGAGTCACCTGGGTGATTTGATTTGATGTTTTGCAAAAAAACTGCGCAAGATGTGATGCATACACTGGCATGTTGTTGTGATGAAGCTGCCAATCACCAGTTGCCCATAGCTGTAGCCTTCTGAATCATGCAAATAGTTTCTGTGGAGAAATGATCAAGCTTGACACAAAATTTAATACAGATTCATTGCTTTATTTGATCTCTCACTTTTTTTTGCTCTGTCATTTTGAATTTGATGACCACACAGTACACATATTCACTTAACAGCATATACCACCCCCACTGACCGGTACAGTGAGGTTGTCATTGTTCACACATGTGCATTCCAGTCCACTCTCCTTGGCTGCCCAGTTACATCAATGTTACACAAACTGTTCTCATTACATTAACAATGGCTGGACTTTTTCTGGACAGGCCTCCTACTGTTTTAGGTAATTTCTAAAGACTTACCTTCTATCTCTCTAACCTAACTTATGACTTCCCCTGGTTTCTTCTCCCCACACTAGCTAATTCTCTGTTAGATGTCACTGGGGCATTGACCTTTTCTCTCTTGGGATAGAACTTCCTGGTCTGTTTTCTTGGATAGCCACTTAAACATTACAAATTGGTATTACACCATCCCTAAATCATACTGATTATCTGAAATTCTGCCTTGTCAGATTTGTTCCACATCCAGCCACAGCTGAATGACAAAAAGAATTTGAAAACCTAAGAGAAATATTCTGGTGGTTTCTTCTGTCTTCTTTATGTGGTCCAATCCTGTTCAACAAATTCCCTCAATGACTTGAATAATTACACAATAACATGCTTGTCAAATTTGCAGGTGACAAACAGCTGGGGAAAATAACTAATATTTTAGATGACAGACTCAAGAGCCCAAAATAACTCAAGCAATTTAATGAGTAGGCCAAAATAAATAACATGAATAACATGGCAATTCACAGGAATAATTAGACCAGTATCTGATGCAGAGGAGGCATTCAGTAAAGGTCTTCAGGATTAATAAACAAATAAGTTAATAAATATAGATTCTTATGCTCTGTCCTAAGAATTGACTCCATTCAGAGTGCAGGATGATCTGGAATAAGAATGGTTTTGGGGAAAACATATTTACAGGTTTATCAGATGACAATAGCCATATGAGTGAGTTCTGTGAGAAAATGGGTCCATTGCTGGTGAGAGTTGGATTCACACTTTTCAATGGATGTTGACAAACTTGAGTAATACCTTAGAAAAGTAATTAGGATACTAAAACATTATATATTAATTTATTCATTCATTAAATAATCTTGAGTGCCTACTCTATGAAAAGACTAGGCTAGTCATTAAGGATAAAAGATGTTTACATATAGATTGGTTGAAAAAAGTGAATATTAATAATTATTTTGCTATTAATATTATACGAGTATTATGACTATTTTAATAATATATTGAATAATATGACATGATTATATAATTATATTAATGAATATAATAAAATACTATAACAATATAGTCTTATGTCATGTTATGAATATAAGTATTTCATTTGACTCTATGTTATTAATAATAGTAACATTACATACACAATACATTAATTTTTATATGATAATCTTTCACATAATGGAATTCCAATGGAAGCTAGAATGTTATTTCCAGGAGAACAAGAATTCATTAACTCTCTATATAACTTCCGGTTAAACAAAAAATCTAAAATATTTTTAAAATAATCTAAATACAGAATACTTCTAAGACTTTGCAATTTTCCTTAGTCTTAATAATTCTCTTGCTCACACCACCTTTGATGGTAATCCTTTAGTATGTACCTCTATTGAGTTTTTCTAAACCATTAAGTCTACTTTTGTTGAAACAAAATGTATACTTTTCTAGTAATATTTTATTAGTTTATATAATACTTACTCAAATTATGTACCTATTGCATGAACTATAAATGGCATAAATGACTTGATAACTAGCATGGTGATCGCAAACATACAACTCGCTGGGGAGTATGAATTACCTGAGAATGTAGAGGATTCCCTAGCAGCCATGACCACACTATAGACACCAGTCAGCATGCTTTACAGAGGGGATAAACAGCGGCATTTAATCTGGTGAGTTGGTTAATTTAGTCAATTGATTAAGTAGAAGCTGGATAGGATAATACTCACTGAACACTAAACTAGCTTTCACATAGTTCCCAGAAATTTCTCTTTAGAAAACTCACTCAAACATTATAGTTTCCTCCTTAGAATTCTTTAATGGCTCTAATACAAAGCCATGCTCCACAAACAGAATATTTGAAAAATGAAATTTACTTATCCAAGAATGATTCCCTTCAGGTAATTTATTACTGAATTCTGGATAGTTTGCATGAGATAAAAATTACTTACAGAAAAAAATAATAGAATAGGTAAATTTTTTTTCTTGCTCCAAAGATGATTTACATTTGACTCTAGTTGGGGACTCTGGCAAATAAACTTTGCCTTAGGCCATTAACAATTATTGAGTCTATGGAAAGCCAGACTATTTCACACTTACTGTCCTGTACCTTGGGTTAAGGCCTTTGGGTTCCTGATTCAAAGTGTGAGTAACTACTGGGGTTCCCCATCCACAATAGGCCTTGGATCTCACTTCTCAACCTTTCAACTGGCAGATATCCCTGGTTGACCCAGCCCTTGAGTTTCCTTCTCCCAAATCAGACTCTGTGATTCTTCACTGCATTGATAATGTTCTAATTTCCTCAAGGGGATGTTAATATTTTACCCAGTGAAGTGTTGATTTACATCACTTATTCCTGTATTATTGAATTCATCCTACCCTTGACTCTTCACAAATAAAGGAGAATGAGGCCCCAGAGCTGAGACCAGAAGAACAAAGTATTGTATCACTTACTAGATATGTTACCTTGGACAACTCTCTCAAAGACTGAGTTTCCAATATATAAAAATTAGTTTTATGTTCCTGCATTAATAGTCTTCTGTACAATTCAATGAAGCATTGATGGAAAAACATTGTAAACTATAAAGTATTATATTAATACTTACTTGTAGACAAATGCATATAAATGTATGTATGTCTGTGTGCTTTTGTCAACTGTTCCATAAGAATGGGAATGGAAATTAGTTATGAGACACTGTACAGATTAATTTATCCTTAGCCAGGGTCAATTTTTTTCATTTTATTAAGATTAATTTATTTGATCAACACTTACTGTATTTTTGCTCTGTTCTAGCCCTGGTTCTAAGCCCCACTGATATGACAATGACATCCAACATTGCCTGAATTCAACAAACTTCTAAAGGGCTTTATAAATGTCTCTTACCTTTCATGATCCATGATCATGCTTTCCTTGCTCTCCTGGCATGTGGTCTCATGCCATTCTTAGATCCTTCTTATAATTTAATTTCAGGGTATTTATTATAATTTACTTCTATTTTTATTTTTATAATTTTAAGTGTCTATTTCTACTACTGACTGAAATACCATCAGAGTCACTATCTTGCCCGCATTATAATCTATAAATTATTGTTAAAGACATAAAAGGAGTGTATGAACAATTAATTATATAGAGGTTAGGGGATCTGATAGGACATGGTAGCAGATACCACTGGCAAGGTAGATGGGGCTCAGTTTAGAGGGGCCTTGAATGCCCTGCTAACACACTGAGGTTCCATACTTCAAAAAGTGAGGAGCCATGGAAAACTGAGATTATCGCATAAACAAAGGCAAGAAGATATACATGTGCAGCCCTTAACAGAACGCCAGCAAGTAATTCTACTGGGCTAGAGCACAGCATGGTGCTGCCTCAGGTCACTAACTTGGCGAAGGGCAAATTGAAGCACCTAGTCTCTTTTTATAACAAATTTGGCTTCCCGACCTGGGGAACTGCTTCATATCCTCCTGACTTTATAAGATACTCTTTAAGGAAAGCTCAGTAACACTGCTTGGGATCAAATCTCTGGATGACATCCATCTCCTAAACCAAACCTGGGGACAGGAGCACTGCAGTAGTGAAATATATTAACTGCAATTTTCTTTTTTTGTTGTTGAAGTTATTGGAGTGACATTGGTTAACAAAATTATGTAGGTTTCAGGAGAGCAATTCTATAATACATCACGTGTATATTATATTGTGTTTACCATACCAGTTCATCTCCTTCTAACACCATTTATCTTCCGCTGTACCCTTTTCAACCTCTCCCCACCCCCTTTTCTCTGATAATCACCATACTGTTGCACATTGTTGACTGTGAGGGCTTTTTTTTTCCTTCATCCTTTCACCTTTTTACTCAGCCCCACAATCCCCTCTTCTCTGACAATCTGTTCCCTATGAGTCTGATTGCAACTCTCTTGAGATTGTTAAGGACATTTCAGGATCATGAGAGCTAATATGAATGTTGATTGTTGCAATCTTAAATGGTGGCATGGGGAGAGAGTTCATAGGAAGAGCCAGAGCAAGAAATCAGCGACTCCTCTGCTTGGCTGAATCTCCCATTGCAGGATCTCAGGGGGTGGCAGGGTATTTGCTTATTCATCCAGTAAATGTTTACTGAACACTTTCAAGGTGCCAAAGTACTGCCTAAACTAGACTCTAGAGATACAAGTTGGGGGAAGTGGCCAATGCTGCCTAGAAGTTCACCGTCTACATGGAAAGAATGTCAAGAACTAGGGATTTAAATAAAGTACAGTAAGTGTTCTCTGTTACTAAGACAATGAAAAGTGAGTCCAGAGAAGTGGTCTCCAAATGTGGCAGCAGAGAGAGGAAAGGTTTCTAGAAGGAGGAAGGTCTCAACTGAAGCATTAATGCATAAGTCCAACTCAGCATAGCTGGAGGGAAATGCATTAGTCACTTTTAGATGCAAGAACCAAAGTTGATGCTACAGAATATAGTTTACTATTATTGTTATTATTAACAAAAGTAGGAGTAAGAGTTAATATTTTTAAGTGTAGACCATGTGCCAGGAATTGTTTCAATCACACCGCATGTATGGTTAATCCTTCCAAGAACTCTTTGGAAGTAGGAACTATTATCATCTCCATTTGACAGATGAAACAACTAACATAAAGAAAAGTTGTTAGTTTGCATCAGATTACAGAACTAGTAACTGAAATAGAGAGAATTTGGACTTAGCTTCTCTGACCTTGAAGCTCCTATTGGTGCTGTCTTTGTCAGACTACAGGGGTGATGCCTGTTTCTTCCCTCCTGTGTCATGAGCTTCTGAGCCAAATGTTTATTGGCAGAGCCTAGACGATATGCCTATGTCTTAGCTACAAAGATGTTTGTAATGTAGTATGTAATACTTTATCCCCTCTGTAGTAATGCAGACTATCCATAACGGGTCTTAAAAAGGAGGATTCCCTACACTCACAAAGGGGTCCTGATGATAGAAAAACAAAAAGAGTAATATCAATGACAGGGATGAAAAATATCACAGGGACAGAAGGGAATTTGCAAAGTTATAGAATAAACAGAGATTATGGGTTTCAGAAACTGCAGGTAATTGTTATAACCAGGACATAAAAATAAGTCTGGGGAAGATACAAATACAACAAATTCAGATTATGAAGGGCCTCATCCACCACTGTGAAGGCATTGGACTTTTAACTTTAGGGCAAAGAAAGGAGTTTTAAGCAGAGGAACAATGCAATCATATTTGTAATTAGAAAGATTTTACTATTCAAAACCATGGGCAAGAAGAACACTATCATCACCCAACGCGTGTCCATATAATTCATTGTATCCAAATGGGAACCGGGAAACAGGCATTTGTGGTCACCACACTTCAAGTATACCAAGGGCAAGAGGAAAGACTGAAAAAAGAAAAATAAATTATTTGCTGAGTAGTTTCATCAGCCAATGACCTAGACCTTTCAAATATATTATCCATTTGTTATTCATAAAGTAGTTTAGCCATCTCCATTTATTTTTATGGGAAATAGGTTCACTGAGATTAAATCAGTTATCCAGGATCTCGGTGGTAAGAAACCAAAGAATTCTGATTTCAGTCCAGTGCTAAAAGCATGGCCTCTATCCAATTTTCTTGACCTCTTCCCTACCCCACATACAAAAGATTATTTCTTGTTGCTATGAACTAAAATGGTGATTAAAACCATAGTGTTGGAGGCAGATAAGTCTAGGTTTGAAGACTGGCTATGCCACTAACTAGTCAAGTAACCTGAAACAATTTCTCTTACTTCTTTAAGTCTTAGGGGTTTTTTTTTTCTGTAAAACAGTAATCTCAACAGTATCTACATCAAGATTTGTAGTGTGAATTAAATGAAACCATGCTTGGTACACAGCTTTCATATTACTAATATTTGATATAATATATGGAGTAAAAATAAAGAATCAGTGAATAAAAGAGGAAGATGTTTTCTTAACCGAGGCTAAGACTGTTTTACTTTGGCTTGTTACCGAGAATTAGAGTGAGGCCAGGCCATCTAGTGGAAGGATCTCTGGGATGGGTCAGATGCAGGATGGTCATCTGGGGGAAGCCAACGAGGGTAAGTAGGGTGGAGACTCATACTCTGTCCACAGAACATCGAGCTAATAGATCACGTCTAGATAGATTATGTCTAGAGAGTTAAACTAATTTCTGCAAGTTTTCCAAGAAATAGTTAACAATGAAATTAAAAGAGAAGAAAGAGGCTATGGTGGTAAGAGGATAAAAGGAATGGGTACAAAAACTAGATTCTTTTAGCCCAGGGAAAATGGATTAATATGACAATCTACTTACCTTTTAAAATGTTCTGTATGGGAAATAAAGATCTAGATTTCCAAGAACTGACTTGTACATTCAAGTGGGTATAGTTTGTTCATAAAATAGAATTTTTCCTGTTCTTCTATTTTCCTCTTTGCCATAGGTCTATACCCATGTGTTCACTGACCACTTCCTGAGAAATTTCTCTGTGCCAGGTAGGAGGATTGGTACTCTGAAGCATAAAAAGATGAATCAGAAACAGAGCTTACCCTAGTGTGATATAATATTCTAGTGACAGGAAATGATACAATGTAAAAAGTGCTAGGGCCATAAAAACACAACAGGTGTTTTTCCTGTTAAGAAAAATTAAGAAATTTTTTAAGAAATCTGAAAAGGAAAGATAATTCTCACTCAAGGAGAACCAGGGAACACTTTTTGATGGCATTGCCCTTTGAGCTGGACTAGACAGATGGCTAGGTGATCAAAGATGAGCCAACGCCTCAACCAAAGACCTTGGAAAAGGGAAACGAGTCATATATGTGGACAATAGTTGTTCTTGGAATGGCTACTCAAATAAAGGCTTTTGGCTTTCCACAGTCAACATAAAAGAAGCAGCTGCTGCTCCTGACCTGCACCTTAGACTGGCTATCACTGGGATGTTGTAAGCAGGTTTGTCAGTGATGGTTTGGTACCCTTTCCTTCTCTGTGAAACCCATAAAGAGACATGAAAAAGACAAGACCACTGGAAAACCACACACTATCAACAGCTGCTTTCAGATATTGTTAACTTATTCCAAATGCCACTTCCGGCTCTTCAATGCCTGGTGACATTGACACAGCCCTTCTAGCAAGTGGCTCATGAGGTTTCTCTAACACAGAGATTTTCAACTGGTGTGATGCAAGGATTTTTAAAACATGCAACACCTGACTATTTAGTGAAAGGCACTGACCTCTTTTCCCTTAGGCTGTCAAATTAAAAAATCACAACAGCCAACAAAACAATAGCTGTCTGCTGTGAATGAATCAAAATTGTATCTATAAAAAATAGATACAGCAAAAAATATATTTTTTGGTGTGCTGTGGAATTTTAGCAATTAATTTATCTGTGGCATGAGATGAAAAAGGTTGAAAATCACTGCCCTCACATTTTTTTTCTGGGCCTGACAAGCTGAGGTTTACATATCAAAGTACTTTTCATTGAAAATCTTTACATTCCAAAACTGGCTTATTAGCCAGCTGTCTTTATTGATGGTAAGAAAAATACTAGTGTCTGTTTAGGTCCTTTGCCCATTTTTTAATTGGATTGTCTGTCTTCCTGGAGTGGAGTTGTGTGAGTTCTTTATATATTTTGGAGATCAAACCCTTGTCCAAAGTATTGTTGGCAAATATATTTTCCCATAAAGTTGGTTCACTTTTCATTTTGCTGATGTTGTCTTTACCCATGTAGAAACATTTGGTTTTGATGAAGCTCCATTTTTTTTATTCTTTCCTTTATGCCCCTTGCTCATAGTGGTGAAAATATTGCTTTGTGAAATATCTGAGATTTTCCTACTTATGTTCTCCTCTAGGACTTTTATGGTATCATGACTTATATTTTAGTCTTTTATCCATCTTGAGTTTATTTTTGTGTATGTTGTAAGTTGGTGGTCGCATTTCACTTTTTTGTGTGTAGCTGTCCAGATACCACAATGACATTTGTGAAAGAGGCTATTTTTACTCCATTTTATGCTTCTGCCCCCTTTGTTGAATATTAATTGACCATCAAGACTTGGGTTTATTTCTGGGGTCTCACACTTCTCCAAGAAGGACATACAGAGGGCCCAGAGACATAAGAAAGGATGCTCAGCATCACCAGCCACCAGAGATGCAAGGTAAAACCACAATGAGATACTACTTCACACTGGATAGAATGGCCAACATAAACAATTAACAAACAAGTGTTAGAGAGAATGTGGAGAAGAGGGAACCCTAGTGCACTGTTTGTGGAAATGCAGACTGGAGTAGCCACTGTGGAAAACAGTATAGAATTTCCTCAGAAAATTAAAAATGGAACTGCCTTTTGACCCAGCAATTCCACTGCTGGGATTATACACTGAGAATCCTGAAACACCAATCCAAAAGAACCTATGCACCCCAATGTTTATAGCAGCACAATGTACAAAAACCAAGTGCTGGAAGCAGCCTAGGTGCCCATCAATAAATGAGTGGATCAAAAACTATGGTATATTTACACAATGAAATACTATGCAGCAGAAAGAAAGAAGGAGCTCCTACCCTTCGCTACAGTGTGGATGGAACTGGAGAGCATTATGCTAAGTAAAGAAAGCCAGGTGGTGAAAGACAAATAAATACCATATGATCTCACCTATAAGTGGAACCTAATCAACAAAACAAACAAGCAAGCAAAATAGAACCACAGACACTGAAATAAAGTACAAACTGACAGTAACCAGAGGGGAGGCAGGAGGAGGGTAAAGAGGAAAGGGTTGTCAAAGAACATGTATAAAGGACCCATAGACAAAGCCAAAATGGGGAAGGATTATGGCTTGGAGGTGGGGGTGGGTGGGGCAGGGGAAAGTGGTGGTGGGAAAATGGAGATAACTGTACTTGAACAACAATTTTAAAAAAAGAAAAATACTGGTTTTTTCAATTACTTTATAGTTTTCAAATGTATTATTATTTTTAATTTGCACAGAAATCCTAAAGGTTAGGAAGACAATTATTCTTCTCATTTAATGGGATGAAGAAATCAAAATTCAAAGAGCTGAGTAGCTCGCCAGGAATCGCACAGCTAATATGGGCACAAATAAGGCATGACTTTCAGTTTTCCAATTCCCAGTTCTAAACTCCTTCCCACAGTATCACCAAGCCTGCCTGGGAGACAGATGGGACCATGATCTGCACTATTAACCACATATATTGTTCACCGTATTAATGAAAAACATCAAATAAGAAAGTCTGAGGTTTAGAAAAAAATTGAAAACAGGTGATATTCTTAGTGTTTCTCCTTCTCTCTTTTCCCCAAGCAAGGCAGACTCTAGAATTAGGGAATTTGGAGGGAACTCTCCCTGCCAGGCATTATCAGTTATCCATCCTTTTATGAGGTCCAGAGAGACATTTCACCATTCAGCCAGTGTAACTTGCTGACCAGGTTATTTCAAATGACCAGAAATAAGCACACACACACACACACTCACACTATACTAGATTTGTAAGTTTTTGCTTGTTTGTTTAAGAATAAACAGATGAATATGTTTTAATTCCTTTAAACCCAGTCTCTAGGTAGATGAAATATTGCTTAAGTCTTGGAGGGCTATTCTAGTGACCAGCCTCCACTGCTTCTGCATTAGCAATAAATGTCCAGTGTCCTTCTCTGATGTCTGCCATTATCATGAAACACCCATCTTCTTCTGCTACTACCAACGGATCCCTAGCCAGTCTCCTTCCTTGTTTACTTATTTGGGTATTCATCTGGTCTGTCACCTCAAACTTCCAATAACTCCCATCCTCTATGTCCATTATGGCTTCTGCCCTCTTTGCTAATTGCTCTCTTTCCCTCTATATATCCTACTCATATTCACTGAGGTCAGATCTAATTGGTTCATTTGATGATTAACATCCCTGTTGGACAGATCTATTATGCCAGGCCCTTGACTGCCCTTGATCTAGGTGTCCACCTTGACTCAGTCAACAGAAACCAATCTGCTAGACTCACATGGGCAACTGTCCTATGAACTAAAGTAGTGCCTCATAAACTCCTCTTCAATAAAATTAAAAAGAGGGTGGAGAATATCTGACTTACCAAAAAAATCCCGTGCATATAGAGCCTAGAGGAAAATAGTCCAGAAAAATAAAATAGTGAGGCAATCCTAACTAACACCTTGAAGAATATAATATCCAACTTTGAGCTGTTTTGGCCCAACCCACTGTGAAATTGTCAAAGGACTCATAAAGAAACATAACAGAGAAATGAGAAAGCTCAAGTACTTTCATAACAAGGCAAAGCTAAAGGTTTGGGTCAGAGCATAGAAAATGGTGCATTAAAATACTCTTTGTAAGTGGCATGGGATGGAGAAAAGGACTTGGCTTTGGAAACATATGGTTATACTCCTCCTGCTTGAGTAGGTTCCTATTTGAGTAGCCTTGGATAAGCTTTAATCTATTTCTCTTGGCATTGAGAAAAGAATACTTAATTTGTGAGTATTAAAATGAGAGAATATATGTAAAATGTTCAGCATAGAGTAAACTCCTGAGAAATGGTACTTAATAGTCTACTTCCACCACTCAACAATGAACGAAAGACCCCATTATGAACGCCTTCCTACCTCATATTTAACAAGAGCTTGATAACGATAGAACTTCTTTTGCTACTTTTATTTATTTGTACATGTAAATGGTTTAACACTTTGAATAATTTGCATTGTGGGTTTTTAGAGTGAGTACATGTGTAAGCACAGTAGAGTCTTTGGAGTCCCTCGGGCACAATAAAAATGTATACTGGATAAACAAAATCTGAGAGCACCATTTATCCACTTTAAAAAATAAAGTATATTGCATTCTCAATCTAAAATTAATATTTTCACATTATGAAAACACGTTGAAAATGGAAGTATGAAAAGTGAATGAGGAGGATTACTCAGAGTTTCTCTCCCAAAACATTTGTTATTAGTGAGATATATTTCATTATAGCCTCTCTACCCTCTGAGCATACCTTTGTCTACTGGTTTTACATAATGGTTATCATCTTGAATATGTAGTACCTTATGCTGATTATTTGCTTTTAAAATTATACCATATTTTTCATGTCATGTAAACTCTTCACATTGAATTATAGCTAATATCTGTATAATAACCCAAACTGTATATCAACCCAAACTCTTGATTTACTCAACCTTTCTCCATAGCCCATGATAACTGGTCTTGTTGTTGTTGTTCTGTTTTGTTTGGGCTATTATAACTAATGCTGCAATAAAAAAATGCCGATTATTTCATGAGTGTAGATGGTAGAATAAATATATCTCCTTGGGGACTGAGAGTGTGCATTCCACCATAACTGTGATAGCACAAGGTACCTTGATTTTTGGTGTTTGCTGATTTCATAGTTCATAAGTCTCTTGACAGGGTCTGTGGAGTTGTTTGAAGCTCCAGTGATTCTTCTTCTTTCCTGAACCTTCTAGCCATTGCTCCTCCTACCCAATGAGACCACACAGAAAGAAAAAAAAAAATCTGCCCCCTACTCCCATATGACAGCCCATGGAGCACTAAAGAGAGTTCTTATATCCTGAGACTTCTTTTTAACAATAAGAGAAAATACCTCAAACTGTAGTTATTTTTCAGGACAATAGAAGTTTATAACAAATGACTCTAAACTTTTGTAGTAAAGTTTTAAGTTTGAGCATTGGTATTCTTAGGGGAGAAAATATTATAGGGGAAAAAAAGTCCAAGGCTTTTCACTGAAGCTCATATCATAGTTCCTCAGTGAAATAAAGAACACTCTACTCCCTGGTGGAATAGAGAACTGAAACCAAAACCTCTAAACAATAATAATGGTAACAGTGACATCATAAAGGTAATACTAGCTAACATTTGACTGCTTACTACATCATCATCCTAAAGGGTTACAGATATTCTCACAGTAATCTTCAAATAATATGATAGAATTTGTGTACAAGCTGCTCTTACACAAAACAAAATCCACTTATTTCAGAAATGTAGAGAAAAGAAGGAAAGAATCATAGTCATTAGGACCAAATAGGTTACTACATTCATTTTCTACTGCTGCTCTAACAAATAACCACAAACTTGGACTTCAAACAAGATAAATTTTTATATTACAGCTCTGTAGGTCAGGCTCCAGTACTGTTATCAGTGGGCTAGAAATCAAGGTGTTACCGTGGCTGCATTCCATTCTGGGGGAGAATCTGTTTCTTTGCCCTTTTTAGCTTCTGGAGGCCATATGCATTTCTTAGCTCATGACCCCCTTTCTCTACCTTCAAAGTCAGCAACAGCAAGTTTAGTTCTCCTCATCTTCTCTCCGACACTTCTTTCATTATGACTTTCTCTCTCCCTCCCTCCCTGCCTCCCTTCCTCTTCTGACAGACTGAAAATATTCCCTACTTTTAAGAACTTATGTGATTACCATATTTTGCTGTGTATAATGCTCACCCACATTTTTTGGCCCAAACTTTCAAGAAAAATATCTTTTGTTTCAATTTTTAATTCAATTTTTTATTTGTATTCGGAAACAAAACAGATGATCATATCCCAGGGTACTATTTTGCATATAGATATCATTATTGCTTTCTAGAGTTACACTTTTAATGCATAAGCATAACTAAAAGAATTAAAAATACTTATATAGATATGGAATTAGTATTACCCATGTATAATGTAAAAAAATCCTTATTTTTTCCTAAAAAATTTGGGCAAAAAGTGTGTATTATACACAGCAAAATATGGTAGTTTAAGTACACTGGCTAACTCTCCCTATCAGGAAAATCTCCCTATCTTAAGGTCTCTGGTGCTAATCACATCTGCAAAATCCCTTTTGCCATGTAAGTTTCCTAGAATTAGGGGATGATTACCTTTGGGGTGTCATTATTCTGTGTATGACAACCTATCTGTATGATTTCATGTATTTTTCCCAGGGAACAAATCACCCTAAAACTAAGTGGCTTAAAATTTATGATCCTTATAGGGTCATAAATCTGCCTGAAGCTTAAACTATGTCCCCTCTTACAAGGTCTTTCAAGAGGCTGCAATCAAGGTGTCCAATTAGGCTGCAGTCACATCTAAAGATTCAACTGAGGATAGGTCTTCTTTCAAGCTCACTATGTGGTGTTTTTTTTTTTGGCAAGATTCGGTTCCTCGTAGGCTGTTGACTGAGGGACCCAGTTCCAACTGGCTACCAGCCAGAGGCCATGCTTAGCTCCTTTCCATGCAGGTATCTTCATAAGGCAGGTATCTTCTTTGGACTGAGTAAGTAGATAGCGTAAGTAGATTTGTAGGAAGTAGATTACAAGTAAGTAGGAAGGAATCACTGGGAGTTATTTTAGAAGTATCACAGTATTTGTGTAAGTTACCTTTGCTGAATAGCAAATTACCACAAAACTCAGTGATAAAAAATTATTCATCTTGCTTACATGTTTGTGGGCCAATTGGGACACAGCTGAACAGCCTCTGATTTAAGCTACAGGTTTCCCTGGCTTGGCTTCCTGCTGTGAATTAGGTGTAAGTTTGCTCCCTGGGGCCCAGGCTGAGGAGGCTGTAAAATCCTAGGAAAATTCTTCTCCCAGCAAAGCAAAAATGTAAGAAGGAAAGACAACTCTGTAATAACTTTTAAAATTATCATGCTGTTATCTCCCCCCTGTTGCATCCCGTCCTTGCGAGCAAGAAGGGTCGGAGACTGCCGGGTAGTCAGAGGTGTTTTATTGGCCAAAGTTTCAAAGTTTTACCTGCGCAGGGGCGAACTCTCGGGGTGCCTCCGGAGACACACGAGTGCCGAAATGGCTGCAAATGAGAGTCGCGCCTAACGCTTACAGGCTAGGGTTCTTATAGAAGCGGGCAAGCAAGCAACTTCCAGAAGCAAAAGGTGGCAGTTAGCTACTGGCTCAGGGGCTTATGCTAGGGCTCGTGATCTTGCTGATGATTGGCTGGCAGGGCTCATGAACAGCTCGTGCTCAGGTTAGCCATTGGCCTAGGGGCTCATGCTAGGGGTAAAAATTTTCCCCCCTAACGGATGTTCCAAGAAGCTATCTGCTTGATCAATGTTCCAAGAAGCTATCTGCTTGACCAATTCTTATTACTTCATTGTTCTTTTCTTAACTTCTTAACTTCCTGGAACATTTGCCCGGGGGTGGGTGCAGTCCCCCCACCCAAACTTGAGCAAGCAGCTAAGGTTGAACAAACAACTTAGTTTTCTTAAGACTATTTCCCTTAGCCCCTAACACCCCCAACCTGTAGCATTGACCAAAGCAAGCCATATGACTAAACCATAAGTGAAAGAACAGGGAAGTACATATTCCTTTAGAGCTCCCTGTAGCAGGAGCAACTGCAGTCATGAGGTAAAAGTGAAAAATACAGGAAGAGGTGAAGAGTTGGTGCCAATGATTCCACCTCCCACAGCATCATTCTCATGTGTTACAGATAAAGAGAACTGGGACACAAAGAAGCTAGCTGACTTACTCAAGGTCACAGCACTCAAATTCAGATTTGTCTGACTTCAGAACTCATCCTCCATTGTTTTATACTACAAGCCTTCAATATACATTCTCTTTGAATCATTGCCTTCCAAATACAAGAGTTCACAAATTGGTATCTAAAAATTCCTTTTGCAAACAGTAGTCAGAAATTCCATTTCACTCTTCTGCCTCCTGTTTCACTTTATTAGCCTGAATTTGTAACAATGGCCTGAGCATGGAGAAAAAAATCAGCTCTGAAAATGAGAAAATGGATTTTCTTGCCATGTCTTTGCGTTACAAATGGGCCTGGTCCACGGCAATCAAGGCTGCACTTGGAAGAGTGCACAGGCCCATGAATAATCCTTGCTCCTCACACACCCTCCTCCCTGCAATGCTGACTCAGCAATGGCTCTCCTTTCTGTGAAGCCACAGCAGCATGTAGGTCAGGTGAAGCCTAAGAATGCATCAACGCTCTGGATGTCTGGTTGAATCTCGAAGACAGACAAGGGACCTAAAAATCTAACTGGACTTTAACCAGACTGGGATACTTCCTTTCTTAGAACTTTTGTTGCCTTCAAGTTTAAATCCAGATTCCCTTATGTGGCACATAGGAACTTCCATGATTTGACCATTTTCCCTCTGGTCGCACCCTCATCATCCCATTTCCTGTCCTTCAACTTGACCCCTTTCATCACTTCCCTTAATTTTTATGCCAGATATACCTAACTATTTGTACTTTTCTGAATGCAAACACATTTATTTGTAATCCTTTGTACTGTTGGTCCTTTTCCCTAGAAAGCTTTTTCTCCCCTTCATCATTTATTTAAATAAGTTAATCCTTTTTTTAAGAAGTAGCTCAGGGGTCCCTTTTTGCAAAAAGCCCTTCCCAACCTCACCTTCACCCAGCTCGTTTGGGGTTAGGGGCTTTTTGCTGAAAGAACATTTTGTGCTTTCTCTATAGCCCTTATCAATATTAGAATCACCTCTTTCCTTGTCAACCCCATAAACAGGGAGCAGTTTGAAACGAACAATCTTTTGGTTCTAAATTCACATTGTTCTTGGCACAGAGCCCAGCAGTCATTAAATGTTTGCTGAAGAAAAGGTTGGTAAGGGATGGACAAGGAAAAATTGGAAAGAAAGAAAGGGAGGAAGGAGGACACAAAAGGCAAAGTAGAGAAAGAGGGGAAAAAGGGAAGATGAAAGGGAAGAAGAGAAAGAGAGAGAAATACCAAAATCATGTTTGAGAATGAATTTTGTGAATGGCACATGGCTACATAACTATAAGAAGCCCTATTCATTTTCACCTGGAATATGCTGGTGTAAATCACTTGCTAATCTAAGGACAAGCCTGTCTTCAATCCTACACTCTCACAGTTCAGACCCACTAACATCCTTTGTAAATTCAAGCAAGTGAACTTTTAAAAGAGTGGAGCCCCTTAACCAGTTCCTCTGTGAGCTCCAGTGAGATCAATAAGCAATCCAGATGAGAAGTTAATGTTAAGTACAGTTTGAAGAATGGCAAGAAAAAGCGTGGTAGGAGAGGATTAGTGGAGAGTCTCTCTAGAATTGTGGTCTCATGGAATGTTTATGGACCCTGCTGTGATTCTGTGGGAAAGAGTCAAGAAGACTAAGAAGATGGACTGGGGGTCGGTTTGAAAATAATCTGTAATCTGGCAGGTGGGAGGGCCCTCCAGAGATTAAGTTCTCATTTCTGCTGTAAAAATTGAACTCCCGAATCAACACAAACAAGTTACTAGGTAACAGTTCCAAATGCCAATTGCTGCTATTTTTGTTTCAAAACTACTAGTGACTGTGATTGCTTGATGGTTTTGAAGCTGTTTTTACAGTCTAATAATTGCACTGTCTAAATTGCACCTGAGACACCTGAGGCACCATACCTGATAAGGCTCTTAATTGAGGCCTTAGTGTAATAATTATTTGTAAAGCACATCTTGGGAAAGAATAGTTCGAATAGAAGATAGATAAAAAATGTTCTAGAATTATTCTTTGCATTCCTATGACAAATGCTTCTTTCTATGTACCCCCCTCCCAAAGAGTCAACTCTATCATATTAGGGTTTCAAAAACTTGCTAACACTCTGAAAGCTTTGCTCTTCTAAAAATAATTCTTACTTTATTTTTTTCCTGTGAAATCACCACGACATATAGCTGAAGAGGGGAAATGTAGCTATTGTGACCTAGGATTGCCAAGCTCTTGACCTTTGCCTTGACTTTAAAACAGTATTTGGATTTGAGTGGAAACAATAATAAACTGAGAGCAAATTACCAGCTAAAACTCTCTGAGCCTCAGTATGTTTTTATTCGTAAAAGGGGAAATAACTTATTTTCATTGGACTATAGTGAGAATCTAGTGAAATTTGGTAGATAAAAAGCAAAGCAAAAGCTAAGTTATTCTGTATGGTTGGAAAATTATGGATTAAAATTAAAATTGGATTAAAATTAAAATTGTGGACTAGAGTTAGTTGAATAGAGCCAGAAACAGAGTAGACACAGCGTATTAGCCTGCTCTGGCTGCCATAACAAAATACTATAGATTGATGTTTTAGATTGAGTGGCTTAAATAAGAGAAATTTCTTTTCTCCACTGTTCTGAAAACTGGAAGTCCCAGACCAAGGTCCAATAAGGCTTCAAATTTAGTTTCTGATAAAAGTTCTCTTCCTGGCTTGGAAATGACCTCTTTAACCTCACATGGCCTTTTCTTTAAGTATAAACAGAGAGAGCTCTCTCATGCTACTCTTTCTCTGCTCATAAGGACGCCAGTTTTATTGGATGAGGGCCTCATCCTTATGACCTCATTCAAACTTGATCATCTCAGGCCCAGCTCCAAGTACAGTCACATCGAGGGATTAGAATCCAACATATGAATGTATGGGAGCGGGGTGGGGACACACTATTTATTCCATAACACACAGGTCACCAAAGGACTGTTCTTTAAAAGTGTCTCTTTTTTTTACCATTTACAGAAGTCATGCATGACTCTGGATTCTATTTATCATGTGTTAGGCTGGTTCAAAATGTCACCCTTTTCTTGTATTTTTTTAATTTAATAATATATTTTCTTCAACTCAATATGCCCCAAATATTATCATTTCAACCTATATTCAATTAAGTTATTATTGGGATTTTTACACTATGTTTTTATTGTTCAAGTACAGTTGTCTCCATTCCCACCCAACTTTTCCTTGCCCCACCCACCCCCACCTCCCACCCTCAATCCTACCCTCCTTTGGCTTTGTCCATGGGTCCTTTATACATGCTCCTTGATGACTCTTCCCCTGTTCTTTCCCCCAAATATCACCTTTTAAAGAATTCTCTACTGCCCCAGCAGAACTAATTTCTGCCCTCTCCTTGTATCTGCTAGAACTCTCCTCTCCAACAGCACTTAGCTCATTATTACTTGGTTTCTCTTAGGAGTGAAGGTTCCTCTGGTTCAGAAGACATAACTTCTTCTCAATTTTATAGAACCAGATTATGGAGGAATCTCAATATGGTGTAGTAAAAACAGGAATATACAATTTAGTATTTTTGCCATTACCACCTTCATCCACACTCTCACGATCACCCTGTCCAATTTCTTTACAATATCATGAGCAGATTTTATAATTTCTAGTCATTTTTATGACTGAGAAGTCCAGTTGGAAACCTTAATTTAAAAATTGATTTAAAACTCATTTCTTCCCCTTTCTCCAGCCAAGCTTTGAGTTGTGACCCTGGCTTATCAGAGTTAAGGGTCAGAAATGACACCTGGCAGACTGGACTGAGATCCATGCAGAGCAATTGCACAGAGTCATACAGGGTATGCAGTGCTCAGTGGCAGGGAGCAACAGTCCTGTGACATACCATGTGACCCACTCTCTCCATGGTTGTTCCATATACAACCTGCACAGCCACAGAAGGAAGCCCCAAATACATTGCCTTCTGCTCCCTCTTCCTGGTCTATTTATTCCAGAATTTGGTAAGGACTCAGAGAAAAACAGAGGAAGTAGGGGGTCATCATTTGTAACTGATGATGTTATCATAGTTTAATTGTAAACATTTTTTCTCTCTTAGTGGTATGTAGATAACTGTGAATCTAATAATTGATGGCCTCTGAGAATTGATAAAATACAAACTTTAGAAGACAGTTCTAAGATCATATACCAACTCATCTAATACAATAATATTGTGAGATTTTATTTTACTCATGAGGAAACTGCAGCAAGAAAGTGTGACCCAGAGTCACACTACCTAGTAAGTAGATGATAGAGTGAACTTTATGAAAATGGGGTAAATCTTGAGCTTTCCTGGAGTGATGTTTGTCTTCCTCTTCAACCCTTATATCCAAACAGCCCCTCAGAGAGGGACAGCCATCTCCTACAACCACGCCAATAGTACGTTTCCAGGCATTCTTTTAGGTGGATGTCTCCATGCTTGATAATTTCCTGAACAGCCCTGTTGCTCCTGCCCCTTCTCTATCTTTGGGCTCCTTCACATGGAGCACTATGGGCTGCTAAGGTTGTCTTTTCATTGTCCTGAGGACTGAAAAGCTACTTTTATGTTCCCAGTCAGATAACCTTATACTCTTTCCTTTGCTTCTTGGCTCATTTGCTCCAGCAAGCACCCTACATTCAGGAAACCCCATAATGGCATTCTCTGTACTAATTAAACTTTCTACTTTCCAGGCTCACACATCAAACTATTCCAAGAACTTTCTTACCAAGTTCCCAAGACAACATCCAAATAAGGCTAAAGATTCTTTAGCTTAAGTCCATGCATCCAAGGAGCAAAATGGCAGTCTCCATATCTTATAGCTATTCCAGTCTCAAAAAAGGAACTCCTTAGAGCTACTTTTTACCCCCACCTTCACTCCTAGCTTTCAGATAAAAGGGCACTTCTGCAGAAATATAATATTTTTCATGCAATTGAAAACACTATGCTTCCCTTACACAGAGAAAGAAGGGATGTAATTGTTGCAGGGCCAATTCTGGTAGAATTTAGTAAGTCTGGGTAAAGCATGGCAGACACCACCCCTAATTCTTGATAGTTACTTTTATTTTTATTTTTAAAATTTTTTTTTATTTTTAGAGAGAGGAGAAAAAAAGGATAAAGAGAAGGAAAAAACCATCAATATGTGGCTGCCTCTCGCACACCCCCGAACAGGGACCTGGCCCATAACCCAGGCATGTACTCTGGCTGGGAATCAAACCAGCGACCCTTTGTTTCGAAGGTGGCACTCAATCTGCTGAGCCACTCCAGCCCGGACTGGATAGTTATTTTTAAATTTTGGGAACTTGGATTTTTATCCTCAACTCAGACCCTATTCAATAATTCCCACAATAGATATAATCAGTCAACATTCTGTTAACGTTAGGTTTCTCCTGAGTCTAAAACACCTTGGAGCAGCCAGACCTCCCTTTTAAAGAACCTGTGGCGCAGAGCATAGTTGACTGGCGGCCTCCTGTGGACACACCTTTGGTTTTCATGTGGTAATCATGTCAAGGCCTTTCTTCCTCCAAGCTGCTTCCAGACAGTAACCGGGAATGGTGGGAAAGGTGATAAATCTCAAACAGGATTTTTTTAGCAGGAAACCTTTTCTTGGCCACTCAACATCAGCATAGTCAAACCATTTGCAGAACTCTGTTATAGTCTGAGAATCCCTCTTTCCCTCTTTGCACACGTGTCAGACATGAATCGTGGTCTTTAACTTCTTCCTGCCTACTTCTGCTCCTTTCCCCTTTATCTTTCACAAGCTTTCCCCTCCCCAGCCCCCCCCAAAAAAACAAAAAAACAAAAAAAACCTCTCTTGAACATCTAATGGTCTAATTTTCAGAGAACCTACACTGACTGCCTAGCAGAGTAGAAAGTATACAAGCATCTCTAGATTGCACAGACTTTTTTCTAAAGAACACAATTATCTACTAAGAGAATAAGAGCTATATCTTATTTGGCATTGACGGTCATTATCTTCTTCCTGAATCTTTTCTTATAGTTTCTGAGACTACATAGATCTATTGAAAATTATAAGTAAACCCGTCTGGTGTGGCTCAGTGGGTTGGGTGTAATACCTCAAAGTGAAAGGTCAATGGTTCAATTTCTGGTCAGGACACATGGCTAGGTTGCAAGTTTGGTCTCTGTTTGAGGCACATGTGAGAGTCAACCGATCTGTTTTTCTCTTGCACTGATGTTTCTCCTCCTCTCTTTTCCCCTCCTTTTCTTTCTCTCTAAACATAAATAAAATAAAATATTTTTAAAGTAAAGTTATGAGTAAGATTTCAGGGACTCCACAGACATTCTGAAGATTGCCATTAAGGTCCTCTTCTTTAAAGATAAGGTTAAAATCCTTAATGTTGCTTCTGAACCTCCCCACTAAGCAGCCTACATCTAGCCGCTGGGCACTGCTGGTGATTTCTCAGTAATTCTGGGCTCTTTGTCACCTCTCTGCTTATGTGCCTGATGCTCCCAAACCAGAAATTCCACCTTGTCTCTCTCTCTCTGCCCCAATTTATTCCAGCCAAGAGTCAGCCTAACTATACCACTTTGAAAACCTTTGCAAATCCCAAGCAAAGTACCCTTCTTTGTGTCCACTGCCCTCTTACTCTGAACACAGTTCTGTCATAAATTCATAACTGTTTCCATGAAACAGTTAAAAAATTATGAGGTCTCTAAAGACAGGAGTTCTGCATTACTTTTCATAGGTTCCCAGTACTTAGGACAGTGTCTGCTACATGGTAAACACTTGATAAGATTTTTGTTGTTGCTGCTGCAGCTGTTTTTAATAAATAAATAACCTACATTGGGTTCTAGATCTAACTATGTGACCTTGAGGGATTCTCACAACAACTCTGAGTCTTGTGTTTTTTTCCTTTTGTAAGAAATAGATAATAGTAACAACTACTTCCCTGGAAGTACTATCACCAAGATCACTAATGCAAATGCAATACATGCATTTTTTCCTTTTCTTTACTGGTCCTTTCAAGTTCAGGACTATTGATAATGTGTTTCTCCTCAAAATTCTGTTTTCTTCTCTTTTCCTATTGTATTCACCTTACTTGATTCCATCACAGTTCCTGAGTCACCTGGGTCAAACACCTGAATGTGATCTCAGTCAGCCTTCCCCCCTTCCCCCTTACTCACCACTTCCAATCGGTTTAACTACAAAGTCTTGCACATTTTGCCTTCTAAATATTCTTTTCCCCTTCTTTTTTTCCTCTTTATTTAAGTCAGTGTTACACAGTTTTTTCCCTAAGAAACAAAACAATAAAAAAGATGTAGAAATGGAGAGAAATTGAAAGACTTAAAATATATTATAAAGACAGAAATAATGGTGTTCATTGGAAGAATATATATGTAAAAATGAGGAAAAAAGAAATTATCAATTAAAAAAGACGAAGGAAAATTTTATTGGGGGGCAATGAGACTTGTTTTCTCTTTAACTTTATCAAGTAAATAAATAAATATACTATATGCTCTCTGGTTTCTCTTCAGTTCGAATAACTCTTTTACTTTTACTAAATAGTTTCTTTATTTGCTTATCGACTCTAGCCTAGCTTAGGCCACAATAACTTCTTGAGTTTTTATAATATCACATCAGCCAACAATTTTTCTCTATACTTTGAACCCTAACTCCCTCCAATCCATTTTCTATACCAATTTCATAAATCTGACCATGTCATTCTGCCACAGAAAATGCTTCATGGCTCCCTTGTGCCTAATAATGGCTAACATTGACTGAATGCTTGCTACCTGCCTAACGAAATACAGTGAGGTAGATGTTGTTATTTCCATTATGAAAATAAAAAAATTGAAGCACATAAAGGGTAACAACTTAGTAAGTTACCAATATCTGAACTGATTTCAACGTTCTCAATAAAAGAACATGTCCCTACATAATGCTGTTCTTATTTAACTTGACAGTTTTGCCTGAAATTTCTTGTTTTAACAGTGCTGAACTGATTTCCTGCACATTTTATGCTGGATCTTGACTTAGAGTCTTTGCTTATACTGTTTCTGTGACTGAAATTCACTTTCAAGGCGAGCCCTCTTCCCTTTTCCTAGCTAGCTCCTCTGATCCCCAAGAGGATTAATTCTTCCTGCTGAGTGCTCTGACATTTCCATTAAATATACTTGTCATTGTGTTTACTATGATAGCTTGACAGATAGATGATGATAATGGATAGATAAATGATAGATAAATAGACAATAGAGATAGAGAGCTATATAGCCATATATATAAATTTATGTACCCCTCTCTCTCCTGACATAAAGTAATAATGATAATGACAATAACAGTACTAATATTATACTGCCAACAATAATGTTATCAGTCAAAGGAAAAGATGATATAACTTAGAAGTGCACATGAGTTAAGCCCCAGTGAGGTTAACTTTAAGTCATGAGACAAAGGAAATATGAGCAAGCCAAGAAAACAAAAATCTCTCTCCTTCTTATTTCTTTTAGAATGCTCTAAGGCCTGGGATCTTTGTACAGCCTGACTGGAAATAATTCATGAGGCCAATGGACCCAACTGCTAAGATATCTGGAATTTGTATTTGTCCCATTTGTGAAGCAATGGATAATAAGTAACAGATCATCTTGCCTTGCTTCCCATCTTCCATAACATGAAATATGCATTGAACCAAAACACAATACACAGTACTGTATTTACAACAGCTAGAGTCCATGGGTCAGGTATCAAGAAGTGAGAGTAAGCATGACCTCTCTCACATCCAGGGCCCCACTTACAGAATTGTGCTTTCTGCCCCCATGACATTATTTTGGGGGATGGGGAACACACTTACCAAACTCAGTGATAGTTTCACCAACTGGAAGCATTTGTGACTGTGACATGGCTACTTCAGGCACATCCTTCCAGTGGACCAGTAGGCAAAGAAAGAAGTTACTGCATGATGAGGGCAGCAGGGAATACTGTATGTAGAACTCTAGAGATTCACTGAAGGGCCTTTTACTATACTGATGCCAAGTAAGAATTATCAATGGACAGTGACAGCAGCCACGACCCAACCAGAGTTAGGTCACTCAGGGCTAATTCTCATCAGGGATAGGGTCTGCATTACCCTACCAGACAATGAAATGAACTAGACAAAGTACTGGCCAAAGGTGAGAAAAATCTAGACTGATAGAAAATAGAGTATATTTCTTAAGACCAATCCCTAGTAAACACCTACCACATGCCAGAATTTTTCACATCTTTTATTTCATTTAGTGCTCCAAGTTGACTAGTGACATAGGATTTTTACTAGACACCTGTACTATATAACAAAACTGAAACCAAGAAAGACAGAATGGAATCTCAGAATGGGCATTTACTCACCTTGAGTTAGAAAGCAAAGTAAATTATTAAACATATCTGAACCTTTTAAATAGTACTAATTAACAGTAAATGCCCTAATTTTCTTAAAGGATTGTTGCTGAGGTGAAAAGTCAACTTTTTTCTAGATGTTATTTTCCATATATTAATGAAGAAATCAGGTTCAAAATATAACTTTTAACTGGACTGTATAGCACTTTGTCAATGTCCTACAAATTGTATAGTACATACAATTGATTCAGTCTCTGAACCAATTGCCTGCACAATATTTATGATACTTTACTGTCAATCTTGAGAAAAGGTTGAGAAAAGATTTCAGGTGTCTTCATTCTAGCCCACTCTGTTTCCAGAACACAATTCCAATGGCAACAAATAGAAGCAAGTAATAAAAAGTGTGTTTTAATGGCTTGGGTACTTTGGCACCTTTCAAAGGAGCCCAGAGAAAAAGAGAGCATCAGTGTGCCAATGTGAACACAAAGTTTTCCATATCAATAAGAAGCCCCTGGCACTTAACAATCCCCCAAGGTCTTTTATTTCTATGTTTAAGGTTAATTATATAGACTAAATAAAAGACAAGGGGGTGTGTGAAGATCATGGTGAAACGTCTTCCTTCAAAGCAAAAAACATTTGGGTTGTTAAGAGTGAGGTGAAAGGAGGAACTACTAAAACAGTAAACAACACAACATTGACAACAACACAAACTGCCCACTTAGTAAGAGCAGGGCTCAGGTTAGGAACATAACATAGAATTCTCCAAAAGAGGCATAGAGACAACATATATGTACATGCCATACTCTTGCATTTATAAGCAACTTTTCCTTCCTTAAGACTATTGTGAGTGGTTGAACATGGATTGCAAGGACATAACCTTTAAGCATAAAATGTGGAATACAGTATTTACGAAGTTGGATCTTGTGACATTTTATCAAATGCTGATGTTGAGAGAGGACTAAATTCAAGAAATCCTATGTCTCCTTTGTAGGTTTCACTGGCCCATGTTGGTGCACAGTAGGAATTCTAAAATGTAATTGCAACTTGAGCAAAACCACAGACATTAGATTTCCTAAAAATATTGTGGTCCCATTTGGCTAAAGCATAGGGTAAGGAAAGTATGAAAATTTTGATTTTGGTACAATTGCAAGATAGCCTTGAATGCTTGTGAGCATTGTAAATGTTCAGTAGGCTATGAGGAATTAATTGAGATTCTTGACAAATGGAATAGAATGATGTGAAATGTACTTTAGAAAAATTAATCCTGCCACAGTGTGTAGGGACAATTGGAGTAAAAATGCAAGTATATGGAAAATACGCAAGTAAGAGATTATAATAGTATAGTACAGACTATACTATAGCCTAATCAATAGTATAGTGTAGACTCATTTTTTCCTGTTCTCAGGTCTCGAATTACATAATGAAAACTTTGGGTTGCCAGATAAGAGAGCTCCAAATCTCATCAGATGAGTCATTAAGTATTAGGAACAATCAAGTTCACAGTGGTGGATGCAAGTTTTCCAAAATTCTGATTTCTATTTGAAAGTTCAAATTTTATCATTGGAAATAAATACTGTTAGTTGTTTTTCTTAAAGTGATAGGTTTACTTTGTTTATCAATACGTCAACTGAACACCCATATCAGAACATAGTTTTTCTGTAAGTTATTGTTCCAAGTAAAAAGTATGTTTCATGAAAAAAGGCAGCTAGTTCTGCTTGCAGCTCAAACAATGGTGCAACTATTTTTTTCTCAAGCCAGTGTTAATACTTCAGTATGCAGCAAAATACCTTGGTGGCGTAACAACTTTGGCACACAGATATTAATAGGCATATAAAAAGTATTACCATTCAATATAATTAATAGTTTTATTGCTCATTCAAAGGTATTCTTAAATTTACTGGTATTTTTAGCTGCAAGTGTAAGATACTGAAGAATACAACGATGACCTTCCCGTTTGGTGCCATCTCTTTGATTCATACATAGGTACCAGCAGCTTCACCTACCATTGCTCTTGTAACATCACTTCAAATGCCAATGCAATGAACAAAAAAGGCAAATTATGTCTTAGTATTATATTCAAAGTAGTTTTGACCTCAGAGACTCCCCAAAAGAGCCTAGAGACCCTCAGGGTTCCATGGACCATACTTTGAGAACCACTCATCTATGGAACCGGTAGCCTGATTCTACTTCTCTTCTTTTAGAAACTGCTTCTTTCAGCTCCTTTGATAGAAATCCCGTGGAAGCTGCCTATTTCTCAGTAACCCTGCCCATAACCACATCTGATGGTCGTAGAAGTGAACCAATGAATATCTTACCCAAAAGTGGCAGCCTCAAAACTTTGTAATGTAATCAGTTTATTGAAGCAGCTTCTTTCCAGTGTCTGAAACTGTAAGATATAAAACTTTGGAAGTGTCATTGACTTCCTGTCAGACACCAAGAGTCAGAGACAGCCAGTCTGCAGCAAGATTGAAGCAGAAATGAGAGGTAAAGAGACAACTTGTGAATATTCAAATAAATGGATCCAGTTTCTCTTTGCCCTCAACCATGTTGCTATCCTTGATCACTTGACACCCTTGTGTCTCTACAATAAAAGCCCCTTGAGATGAGATCCTTGACACAGGTTTTCTATTACTTACAATTAAAAGCATCTGGGGGAAAAATTGTACATGAGGAACTCCTCATCTTGAAACCTCCCTGAATACTTCCTCTATGCCAAGTAGATATGCAACATTTGAGCCAACACTGACCTAGCTGTCATCATGGTACAGCACCCATCTCATGCAGACTCAATCACACTGTAATGCTTTCTCACTTGGAAGTTTCCCCAAATACATTGTAAGCTCCTGGAGAGCAGGGAAAGTATAGGACTTAGCAAATGGATGAGTAAGGGAAGAGAGGGAGGAAAGAGAAAAAAGAAATGAAGGGGGAAAACCCTTGACATAGACATAAACTTTTATTCTCTTCCTTTGTGGCTAAGTCATTTCATTTTTTGCACCTCCATCCACCCACCTGAAAATACCTGGGCCCCTAGGCTGAGGCCAAATTAGGTGAAACACTTGAAGTACCTTCACTGAATACAGGCTTCATAAATTAAGAAACCCCATCTTTCCTGGCTGAGTTAGAAACACTGATGCTACAAAAACCATGTCTTTGATGGTTGCTCTAGGAACCACAATGAATTTTATAAAGCTTTGTATTTTGTAAATTGAAGGCCTCCAAAGGGACCTTATCCATCTTCTCCCATTTAACTATTAAAGTTCCCCAAACTATTAAGCAGCACTCAACCAAATATAAATTTTATAACCCTTCAACAAATCTTTTAATCTCTATTTCCCAGTCTGTAAAACAGGAAACGTGTCATTCTATGGGGTTAAATGAGGCATTTTATTAAAAAATGTGCTAATGGTGTCTACCATGGAGTAAACAAAGTTTATTATTTTACAAGCTTTTTCTTCTCTCCTAGAAACATTATGTACTTCAGAGCTGCTCTCAGGAAGTTCAAGTTGAAATAGCACTTGTGGATAAGCTAGCCCCAGCTGAGAGAACATAGACGTCTGGCCTGAGTTCACACAACTCATGACCACATCTGCCTGGAGTTCAGCACAGCTTCCTGACTCCGAACACGGCTCTTCCCACACTTCTGCTCTCTCCCACTTGATGGGCAAGTATTTTATTCCATCTTTAGGTATTTAAGCAAATACACTTTGTAAATAATTGAAAACTGAAAAATGATGGAGAGCATTAAAAGACACAATATGATTAAAAATAATGACAAGTAGACTGAAAAGAGAAGAAGATGAATTCCTATCACTGCTCCGACAGTTACTAGCTTGGTGAGTTGGGTGAGTCAGTTATGCAAACTGTGCAGGGACTTCATCACATGTAAAATGAAAGTATTTTTTTCTTGCCTTGTAAAAAAATAGAAGAAACTAAGTTTCTGACCACCCATCCATGTACTTCAGAAACATTATTTTCTTAATTCTTATAACAACTCTGCTCAGCTGTTCAGTAGGCATTAGCTGGTTTTTGTCTGACGAAGAATCTGGGATCTATAAATTTAACTGAATTTGCCCAAGATCAAAGACAGAATACCTGTGATTCCCACCACCACAGACTGGTCTGCATGCCTTAAATGATGTTTGTAAAATAACATAGAAATAGAGATGAGAGCAAACATGTCACATTGTCTAAAATTTGGCACCATTGGTGACAGCAGCGGACTGATCCCTGAAAGTCAAGTCAGGAAAACTGAGTTTTAAGCTTTTACTTCACCACTCACTAACTGTGTGATCTTGACCACTGTCCTTCTCCTAACCTCAGTTTTCTCACCAGTAAAATGGGGCACATAGAATCACCAGCCTAGATGCCCGACTTACAGAGCAGTTATGAGGCCCCAGCAAGATCGCACTTGTGAAAATGCTTTGTGCTCCAGTGAGCCCTAAACAAATGTGTGCTATTATTATTACTGCTATTACCATTATTATTACACCGTGTTCTTTGGGTAAGACATTTACGTTAAACTGACATAGCACATAATTGGAGTATGCAAGTTAAATAAATGAAGTCAGCTGTCTGACTCCTTTAAGATAAATGATGTTATTATAACATAATTGTATAACCCCATATAGCTTACAGCAGCAAAAGGATGTGTATTTCACATGCCCTCCTATAATTACATCCCCATTATAATTTTGCAGTTAGTTGTGATGAGCTCTGGTCATGAAAACATGCCAATTTTGTATGGGATTGAAGTCTGCCTAATTTTAGCAAATTGAGAGTCACACAAAAGAAAAGAGATAAATACTATGTTGTTATTTTTCATTAGAGAATTGCTATATTAAGAGGCTGCGATCCAGCTGTGTTTGTTTAAATAAAAGTGTGATTTGAATACCTCCTACAGCTAATGTTCCTGCCAATGAATAAAAGATAAAAATGTGGCTCTCCTCTCGTTGGATGGGAGTCTCTGCATTCTAGCTGACTTGGAGATTTATTGTTCCACATGAGGAATTTGAAAGCATGGAGGGCAGACCACACACAGGGGCCTTTTGTGTATTGTTTCAAGCCATACCACTAATAGATTTCTTCCACCAAAGCTCCCAGCAATTCAGCTTTGCTCAAATGCTCCACTTAACTGTGAAATAATAATAATAAAATAGTAATTATGCCTAAATGGCAAATACAGTCCAGCTCGTTGCCACAAGTAAAAAAGTAAACAGGAACAAATACCATTCGGAGAAGGAATGCTGCATTTGAGTGTTGTTGTGATAATGGATTTAAGCTCCCTTTATTTCTTTCAAACAGACCCTTTCACTTATAGCCCAGTGCCTCTCTCTCCTCAGTCTCTCCCAGAACTGGAAGTAATCTGAAATTTACTGCTCTGAAAACTGGCGAACCCAAAATAAAAGACAAGAGTTGATATTCAAGCTGTAGCTACAATGTAGTTGCCATTCTAAAGCATCTACAATGATGGTCTAGAAGTCTGGCATCCTAGGACAACAGCATTAAAGTTGCCTCCCTCAGGTAGACCATAGTCTAATGATGGATATAAGATACATACACTTTCCCCATTCTTCAAACCATTAGATGTGACTTTTCAATGTGCCATTGCTTGCTCTTGCCCACCTTGCCCTCTATCATAGTCAAACCAAATTTCACACACACACAACACACCATTCTGCCTTTTACCTCCAGGCCTTTTTGGGTGCTACCTATACCCTCTACCTGACTTTCCTACCCTCTTACTTTTTGGTGATCTCATCTTCATGATGTAGTTGAAACCTCAGCTCCCAAAAGTTTTCCCTGCACCATCCTCGTGGATGCTCCAAGTACGAGAAGACCACACATTCTCACCTCTGACACCAGGGCCCTGCTGAGGAGGCTGGACTGGAAAGACATGCATTGTATTTTCCCCACCTCTATTCTGGGGTTTGGGGAGCATATCTCTTCCCTCTTTTCCCCCTTTCCTCTTCCATCGATCCTCACCATCCATCCAAGTCATAACCATCATGAGCAACTGTTACTGATAGCAGCACATTTTTCAGATGTGTGGAGCTAGAATGAAAGTACAGAAGGCTGGCTGTATTGAAATATTCTGTTTACTCATCAGTATCTCTACCAGGTTTTTGAGGAATAACTTCAACTTTTTACTTCCATATCCTCAGGGCCTGTAACAGTGACTGGAATTGTAGAGATGCATAGAGAATAACGGATGAAGGAATAAAAAAATAAACATAATTTAGGAGAGAAGGTGACCAGTGACCTATAAAGAATGAGAACAAAATGCAACAAAGACCACAGTGAGGGACAGTTTGTTTACAGCTGAAAAAAAGTTGGAGAACTTTTATGGAGAAAGTGAGCACTGAGCTAAGACTTAAAAGATCCTTGATTAAGAACTTGGCATTCCAGGCAGAGAGAACAGTAAAAGGGACTGTTTAATGAATACACCAGAACCTATGCTATCCAAAGGCTGTAGTTACTTTAGAAATAAAAACTTTGAAAAGCTACATCCTGTTCTAATAGTAGCCAATCTCTGAATACTGTAGGAATAGTCTTTATGATTTATAAAGGCACTGAAGCATGTCTATCTCAGATGGATTTGGGTATTTTTTAAACCCAAATTTGAACTATCCAGCTTAGTTTCCCATCTCAATATTCCTTCGAAGGTTGAGAATGTATGATTTACATGCACAACATGGGCCTGATATAGTGAATGAAGTCAGTGAACCAACAAACTCAGAATTGTCACCACTGGGTACAATAAAAGTGTCACATCCCTTCATCATAGTCACGAGTTCATAGTGAAGAAGAATTGGCTGATGATGGAAGAAAAAAGCACTACTTATTGACTATTTAACCCTGTGTATATTATATAACCTAGGTAGGCTTCAATTTTCTCTTTTACAAAATGATGTTAACATGTATGAATGACTCTTGAACATGGACAACAAAGAAGGGTTTGACTGTGGGTGAGAGGGCAGACTGGGTGGAGTGGGGAAATCAGGACAATTATAATAGAATAAATAATGTAAAATAAATAAGTTCATTAAATAAGTAAAATTTTAAAAAATGACAACAGTTACTTCATAAAACTAGTTAAGATATAGTTCAGAAAATAAGACAATATTAGCTTCAATCGTATGAAATTGCTATTTCATAGATAAAATATCAATAATTTCATGTGATAAAACCTACTAGAGCAGTGATTAGAATATAGTAAATGTTTAATTTATTTTAAGAATAGATCTTTATTGTGTGCCCATGGTAAATACTAGTTTAAAATTTAGTTATATCATTTAATAGCATTAAATGATATAGAGTAAGTCACTTATTGTTCTAGTCACTTACTGTTCTTTCCTGATCTATAGAACTCAGTTGATACTATTTGCTTTGTATGTATAAAAGCAATTCAAAATAAAAGAAATTCAAAATACCTGATACAAAGAGACCGCTCAGCTAGTGGAAGCCTGTATGATTGCAAAAGACCAAGATCTGTGAAAAGGCTATAGTATTCCAGAAAAGAATGACAATAAGAAACACCATCCAGGAGCAGGTTACAGCCAAAGGTATTCCTTCCTCATGTTGGAGTATTTTTTTATTAAAATCCTGTGACCATGCATGTAATTCTAAAGAACTGGTGTATTGGAGCTGACTTTGTTAAGACCAAATAGAAGATTGAGGCTACATTTGCCAGAAGGCACTGACTCTTGAGGGCTCTGGAATGTCAGGCAGTCTGGCTTATATTGTCTGAGTCAATTTAAATAACCAGATGCCTGAAGTCTAAAAAATTTATTCAAACAGTAACCTTCATGATCAAATTAAAACTACATGGTTTTTTCCTAAGGATACGGCACAGAGATCAAAACTAGATGTGAAATACTCAGCGGGATCTGATTAACAGCAAAAGGTTCTGACCTAGAAGAATATAAAGAATGCATTCATTCATACCATCAGAAATTATTATTATTACTATCAGGAATAATAATAAACTGAGTTATTACAACACGCAAAAATGCTGAGCAGAAACATGGGTTTTACCAAGTGTGTGAGGCTAATAGCCATCCAATAAAGTCATTATTTTGGTTAAAGTTTGGAATATTTGAGAAGCAGTATGTAGGGGTTGTAAAAGGATACTGTTCTCAGGGTGTACGCAGGGTGTACACAGGGGAGTGCTTTATCAAAGCTTCCAATGTATGTTTGGGAACCCTAGTCTCACACACTAAGTTTAGAGAACACATCTTAATGCAGCAATGAAAGTAATCACCAAATCTTAGAAGGTTTCTTCACTTAGAATTTGGATCAGGTATGATGTAAGCTATTCTCAAAGAAATTTATTAAAAATTTTTTTCTAAAAAATAAAGAAAAATAAAGACATTCTGAATGATGCTGTGAGGCATTCAAATGGGGCAAGACAAGAGTTCTCTCTCAAAGTCAGGATGTGAAAGTCAGCCAGCCAAGCGTATTTGGCACCAAGCAACAATAGAACATGGGGAGCTAAGAGCACTGGCTTTGGGATCATATGTATCTGTGCCTGGGTACCAGTCCTGCCATTCTAATACCGTGGATAAATCATCTAATCTCTTTCTGCTTTAGCTTCTTCATCTGATAAGGAAGCTACTAATCTCAGCTTTATGGGGAAGTAAGTAGCACAGAAACATAGCATAGTATTAGGGGGCTAACATGCACATTTAGGTTTATTCAGCCCCTTGTGGAAGATTTTGAGCTACAAAAGGACAAATATCAGGGCTCTTCATGAGGTCTTGGGTGCCAAGATTCCTTTCCAATGAGGCTCTATGTCAGGGCAGGGGAAGAGAAAGGGTGAAACAGAGAAGATTCAGACTTTGAGGTTCCTGAGCTGGCTGGGCCCTACACAGACTAAACTCTATCTCAGAGTGACAGGGGCTTGGAATGCCCTGGGTCCCTGGCCTTGCCCTGGGGAGGCTGTGGCACTGGACAGACTAATCAGATCCAGGCTGTCTCATGATTACTGCAGTACTGTGGGAAAATGATAGGGTTTGTCCTATCGGAAGTCTGAAACCAATTCAGTGTGAGATTTTGGTCATTTGAGAAAGAGCTTGAATGAGAACCAGGAGAAGTTGAATATGAACATATCTTTCCAATATCCTTGACAGATGCCAAAAGGAAAGTTAAGAAACAAATAGGATACAATAATGTTCCCTCAACCATTCCCAGAACACATATTTGAGATGTTTGTAAGAGTTCCACAGGAAAAAAAGCTTGTTCTATGGTCAGATAAGTCTGGAAAATGCTACATACTGTATTCATATGCATATTGGATAATGCCAATTCACATCAATAAATCAGGGGCTCTGAGAGAGACTGCAATGGTATATAAATATATTTGATTTTGTTTAATTCCTATATTTGGGTATTGTTTTATTTTGTTGTTGGTTTTTGTTTTGTTTTGTTTTGTTTAAACATAACACCTCTCAACATACCACTGGTCCCAGGAGTACAGATTGGGAAGGCTAAAAAAAAATGGTAGTGTCAAAATACTCTTCTGATGAGTGTCTTCCAGGGACTGACTAATCCCTCCCTACATGAAAATAATTCCCATAAGGCCCCCTCCCCATTTTCTTTTCTGGAGGACTAGCTCAGCATTTAAGCACAACTTCCTGAAAGTCTTTTTAAATTTTTTTCTGGCAGTCCAAGATAGAAAGCTTCACCTGCACCCCTCCAGCCCCAGGGTTTAGTACATGTGACAGCATATTGAAATAATCTTTGAGAGAGATCATTGTTCCTACTAAGCTATGAGTTCCTTGAGGTCATATTTGCTACTAAGATACCTGTACTCCAGCAACTACCCAAATGCCCCAGACACCAAGTTAGGGTCTTTCTCATAACTAATAAACTTTAATAAGTGAAGCTTGAATATTTGGGCAAACCCTCTGTGCTCAGTTTGAAAGTCAGAGCAATTCCAAGCCTCTCTCTACAAAGGCAATTTCTTATCCCTGACTTGGTTTTCTGCGGAGAATTGGAGAGTCTTGAAGGAAAGGGGACCTGGAAACTTAGCCTCTTGCTTGCCAAATAAAAAGCTCTTATTTGTGTTATAACAGCCAACAAGCACTTTTATTCTAGAAAGTTTTAATCTGTACAGCACACTCAAGAATGTATCCAGTCCACTTAAATCCCAAAACTACTATTCTGGTTCTAGTGTTTGATATGTCTCATCAGTGACCTTAAGAAGGTTTCACACTGGTTTCCCATTTACCTTAAATAAGGTTAGTCATTTTCTTTATTAACAGTATGTATGATTTTTACAGAATACCATGCAATGTATTTTCACCTATAAAATATTATTTAATATTATGTAGATCACAATTTTTCCTGCCTGAAAAATATTTTATACTCTCATGAGCTTATCCAGTCATTCGAAATCATCTAAAACCTGGCCCATATTTTATAATTATTGCAAAACTGAGATTGACAGTTACTCATTAATATTATTAAATGTGTTTTTGTTTAAGTACTAAATAATAAATTTTATTTTAATTTAGTTTTTTAGATCACAATCTGGTATGCCTTAATTTATTATGAAACTGCAAAACAAATTCAAATATATTACACAGGTTTTATATCTGTTAAACTCAGGTATCCAAAAGTATCAGTTCCTTCTAATTCACACAAATACACTGTTTTTAATTACCCTTAAATGTCTCTTCCTTGATTATGTTCTTAATAATCAAATTTATTGAGGTATAGTTTATATATAATAAGATACATTTATTTAAAATCCACAGCTTACTAAGTTCCCCCCCCAACAGCTTACTAAGTTTTAACAAATGTATACATCCAGATTACCATCACAGAAACAAAGAAATAGAATATTTGCATTCTTTATAAAAGCTCCTATATGCTTCTTTGAGGTTAATCCAAATCTTTGGCATAGGCAAGCACTGATCTACTTTCTGCTAGTACCAATTAATTTAAATTTTCTGGAATTTTGTATAAATGGAATTATGTAATATATGCTGTTTTGTACCTGGCTTCTTTCACTCAGAAGAATGTTTTTGAGGTTTATCCATGTCATGCATTTAAAAGTATTTTATTCGTTTTAAATGCTGAGTTATGTTCCTTGTGTGGACACATCAAAAATTTTTATCCAATCCCCAACTGATGGGAATTTATATTGTTTCCAGCTTAATTATCAGTAAAGTTGCCATGAAATTTCCCTTACATAGCTTTGTGTAGACATATGTTTTCATTTTGCATTTCTTTTGGGTAAATAGCTATGAATGGAAATGCTGGATTATATAGTTAGTGAATGTAAAATTTTATAAGAAACTACCAAACTTTTTCCAAAATGGCTGCGCCATTTTACATTCTCACCAGCAACATATCAGATATTTAGTTGTTCTGAATTTTTACCAACACTGAGACATTATAGTCTTTTTCATTTTAGCCATTCTAATGGAGGTATAGCAGTATCTCATTTCAGTTTCAAATTGCATTTTCTTGATTACTAATGATACTGAGAATTTTTTCAAGTGTTTATTGGCAATGAATATATCTTCTTTTAATTGTATGTTTAGATGTTTTGCCTACTTTTAGTTGGATTGTCTGTCTTCCTATGATTAAGCTGTAGAAGTGTATTATATATTCTGCATACCAGTCTTTTACCAGAAATATACATATGTATTTATATATAATATTTCCCCCAATTTGTTGCTTGCTCTTTTTATTTTTAACATTTTCTTTAAAGAAAAATTTTTTTAGAAAATTCTGATAAAGCCTAACTCACCAGTTTTATGATTTTAAATTTGGGGGGTTTTATTTAAGAAATTCTTTTCTACCACTAATTTACAAAGATTCTCTCCTACATTTACTTCTAAAAGTTTTAATGTTTTAGCTATTACATTTACGTCTATGATATAATTTCATTTTTGTTTGTGATATGAGTTAAGAGTCAAGTTTTATTTTCAATCCAGAATTTGAGTTCCTCTAGCACAATTAGCAAAAGAAACTACCATAAACAAATCCACAAACAACAAGTGTTGGAGAGGATGTGGAGAAAAGGGAACCCTAGTGCCCTGTTGGTGGAAAGGCAGACTGGTGCAGCCACTATGGAAAACAGTAAGGAATTTTCTCAGAAAATTAAAAATGAAACTGCCTTTTGACCCAGAAATTTCACTGCTGGGCTTATATACTAAGAACCCCAAAACACCGATTCAGAAGAACCTATGTACCCCAATGTTCACAGCAGCACAATTTACAATACCCAAGTGCTGGAAGCAACCTAAGTGCCCATCAATAAATGAATGGATCAAAAAACTATGGTATATTTACACAATGGAATACTACACAGCAGAAAGAAGGAGCTCCTAACCTTTGCGAAAGCATGGATAGATCTGGAGAGCATTGTGCTAAGTGAAATAAGCTAGGCAGTAAAAGACAAATACCATATGATCTCACCTATAAGTGGAACCTAATCAACAAAACAAACAAGCAAGCAAAATATAACCAGAGGCACTGATATTAAGAATGGACTGACAGTGACCAGAGGGGAGGTGGAAGGGGATAATGGGAGAAAAAGGGGAAGTGGTTTTTAGTAACATGTATGAAGGACACATGGAAAAAACCAAAGTGGGATAGGATCAAGGGTGAAAAGTGGGAATGGCTGGGGTCAGGAGAAGTGGTGAGGGAAAAATGGAGAAACTGTACTTGAATAACAATAAAAAATGTAAAAAAAAGGAAGAAACTATCACTTCCTCAATAAACTGCTTTATAATTTCTGTTAAAAATTAATTAACATGTGGGATAAGTATATTTCTGAATTCTCTGTTCTGTTTTGCTCATGTATCTGTTCTTATGCCAATATCAGACTGTCTAGATTACTATAGCTTTATAATAAGTTTTGAAATAAGGAGTGTAAGAAAATAAACTTACATGTAATGTGACTACTTTGTTTAGCTAACTTCAAAATATTCTCATTTTCCTTTGTTTTCAGCAGTTTAAATATGATATGCCAGGGCATTTTCTTTAAGGCTAAAAAATTGTTTTCTTTTGTTAACCTGCTTGGTTTAGGGTGGGTGTTGGTCTGCTATAAAACGTATTTTTTGATATTTACTTCATCATCAGATTTTTATTTTCTTCTCACATTGAAACTCATAGAGGGTCTGCCTCTTGCATATTACTGATTACGCCCTGATTTTTAGTCTAGAAGTGTAGGAAGTGATTTTCTCTTGTGTTCTGTTTAAGACTCATAGTTATATAGGCATTATGTTCCTGGATATGCTCTTCTTGATAATTCTGAGCCCAGCACATATTTCTGCTCCTCCACCTGTTGATAAAAATCTTGTTGATAAAAAGATAGCACTAATACTTTCTAACTCTGTGACCTTAGGCAAATGCATGATTTCTCAGAACTTCAGTTTTTTACTTATATGAAGTGGAGGTAATAAAACTAAAAAATTAAGCAATTTTACAAAAGAGACATACAGATGGCCAACAGGTATGTGAAAAGATGCTCAACATCACTAATCATCAGGGAAATAAGAATCAAAACTCCAATAAGATATTACCTAACAACTGTTTAAATGGCTATTATAAAAATGAAAAGAAATTACAATTGTTGGCAAGAATGTGGGGAAAAGGAAAGCTTATATACTGTCAGTGTAAATGTAAATTGGTACAGCCACAAAAACATTATGGAGGTTCCTTTAAAAATTGAAAATATAACTACCATATGATCCAGCAACTCCACTTCTGGGTATTTAACAAAACCACTAACTCAAAAAGATGTATGCACCCTTATGTTCATTGCAAAAATTATTCACAATAGCTAAAACATGGAAGCAACTTGTGTCCATTGTTGAATGAATGAATAAATAAATGCAAAAAAATTCATAATTACGTATGATGTTGGATGTTCATGAGACTTATCCTGGTGATTATTTTGCAATATATACAGATATTAAGTCATTATGTTGTACACCTGAAATTAGTATGATGTTATATGTTGATTAAAATTCAATTAAAAATATGAAAAAAACCTCAAAAATCTGCTTACAGAGATTATACATAAAAACCCTGTTTTAAATGTTGTAGGTGATTGAAGTTCATTTTCTGATTAACTTATTAGTTAATTAATAGTTAAAAGTTGATCAATTATAGCATTCATTAACACCTGAATGTTATATTTTATACTTCAAATTCAACTTCTGGTAAAATCTATTTCTTTGGTTGCTCTCCACGGGAAATATGAAAAATAGGTGTCTACCAATTAGATATAAGAATGTCTTAAAACATAAAGAGATAGAATTAGCAATATGTCAGGTAATGGGTAAAGGAAATGGGTCAAGGGGAGTCCTCTGAACATAACGTAACTCTCTGGTCTGTAAATAGCATTCAGTGAAGTGGAGTACCCATAAGATAGAGTGAGATGACGTATTAGACTAAGAACACCTCGGATGTCAGACAATGCTGGTTTTAAAACCCAGATCTGCTATTTATAAAATGTAGAAATTTGGGCAAATTAATTAATCTTTCTAAACCTCTTTATGGCCAACATGACAATAATAGTGCCTCCCTTACAAATGTTTTATGAGTATTAATAACACTAAATAAGATAATATATGTGAAACATCCTGAGAGATAAGAGGAGTTTAAAACACACAAGTCCTGAAAAAAGAAAAGAATGTTATCTAGCAGGAAATAGTAACAGGAGCCAAAGGCAATACAAGCCAAAACTCATAAATCTAAGAAAGAGATGCCAAACCAGAAGCTCAGATGCCAAGATTAGGAAGCAGCAGCAAAAGTCAGGTAGCACCACACAAGTCTGCTAGAAGAGAACTCGTCAAACTTGGGTTAATGAGCAGGAAAGAGTATGAGTTACAAAAGGGTTCCAAGGTCTTATGAACTCTAATGTTTAAAGATCCCATAGAAAAAATAAACAGTTAAGGGGGAAAAGTTGGTCAAAAAGCCAAAATAAAATCATACTTCAAAAAAAGAAGGGTCAATTATTCTCCTACTTCAAATCTTGTCCATCTTTATGCTCAAGGGGAAAGAAATATTCAGGGCTGGAGGTAGAGAAAGGATGATCTGAATATGAATGAGATGATTTGGTAAAGGAGGAAAAGAGGGCTGTGCTGACACCGGATGACCAGAGGTATCTTGTTCAGTGGTTTCTACAGTACAATATGAAATGCCTAAGAGGGTGTAGCTAATCAAGTGGAGCCTGAACCTGGTATACAAGACAGTATCCAATATCCTGTAACATCATGGGAAGAACTCAGCTACAGAAATCTTCAGGTAGTTTGTTATACTTGAAGTCAAAGCTCCTAATTAACAAATCTTTCAGAATGTGATAGTATTTTTTTGTTTGGTTTTTGTTGGGTTTTGTTTGATTTTGTATGAAGAACATCATTCAATTTTTTTAAATGAGACTTAAAAAAAGAGACTTGTATCTGCTGGTCAAGCAGTCTAGGTGTTAAGTGAGGGCTCATGCATGGTATGGAACTGGAATTTTTTTAAAAAGAGGAATTATGTATAAAGAGAATCAAATGACATCAACAAAAACCAGCTATACATACAAGGCCAAAATAGATAGGCAAGTTAGGTAAGAGTGGATGTCTGTTCATTGCTGAAGGCCATCTCCAGACACACCACACAAGATTATGGCAACAGAAGTGCAAGGAGAATGAGGCTCCTAATATGCTCCGGGAGACTGGATGCATGAAACTACAGGGAAGAAGTTTCAAGAACCCTGCTGAAGAGGCTGGAAGAGAGAGAAAAGGAAGTGAAGAAAGGAAAGAAGGGGAAAAGAAGGGGGTAAGGTAAAGAAGGAAAACATGGAGTAAGAGAATGAATGATTTGGAGGAGAAGGAAAGGAGAAGAAAAGAGGAAGGTGGAAGAAGTGAGGGATAGAATGAAATAAAATGAGACAGAGAACACCTATATGTTAAAGAAGGAACACATACTAAAATTATTGGGAGAGGGAAGGCACAAGAAAGGGCGTTTGAAATGTATGTAAAATGTAACTCAGTTACCTGAGATGAGCCATAATACATGAGGGGAAATCACATCAGGTTGTAACCACCACAGTCCCAAATAGTTACACTTACTGCATTTATAAACAGATATCTTTTGGCAAGTGAATCAAAAAGGCCTCCACAAGACATGCAATTCTGGGCTTCAGTCCATTCACTCTGTGAATTAATTGACTTTATTTGCACTCTACTGTTTTCAGTTGGAGAATTCACTGTGAACATGTTGTACATCTCTCAGAAATCAAATAGCGAATGCACTGCAGCCAGATTCTGAAACTGAGCCAGAAATTGTTCATTATTCAGACAGGGGTTTCTCTGTAATTAGAAAAGAGAATCAAAAGATAAATAAATAAAGTAAACAGTTAAACTTTTTGAAATGGCTTCCACATTTCTCCTTTTACTTGGGAGTAGAGACTGTCCTAGAAACCAAGATATTGTATCGCTAAAGGAAATAAGTGGTATATGACACCTGTTTTCAAAGCAACATTAGTTCCTAAAACCTCATTTCTCACCAGCAATATATTCACAAATGCAGTTGATTTTTTCCTCTGGTAGCACAAAAAGTATTACATGTTCATCTTTTATTGCATTTTAAGTGTCTTTGAGCTGACAAACCCCAGGAGTGTATCTTCTGGTTAATTTCTTAAGTTATATTTTAAGAGGTTGGAGTACATGGTATTCTAGCCAGGATTCATGGAAGATAAGCAAAGAGAATTATTCTAGATCTTCTAAACAAACAAATATGTAGATAGCTGTTAGGTAGGTAGGTAGACAGATAGATATATAACAAAGTTCACAGATTTCCATGAAAAGCTAAATGGAATATTAAGCTGAAAATATCCATATTTAAAGACAAATTATGGTCTACCTGGTACTGGAGCTGTGACAATCTGACCTCTGAATGTCCCTCTGTCTATTCTATTTTCTCAAATTTCCCCTCAATATTTCCTCTTCTCCTTTCCATGTTTATCCTCAGCTAGGCAACACAGCTTTCAGAAAATAACAAAGCTTAGAATATACCTTAAAGGGGAGGATCTCTAGGCATGGAGGAAGAGAGTTGCAAACAGGTACTGTTTAAACCTAAATCTCAACTTCATAGGCTTTCCCCACCTGAAACCCACAAAAAAAGATTATTTGAAAAATCACAAGCAGGGGCTCAGATGTCATCCTTCTTTGAGGTACAGATTGGTGACTAGAGAAAAATAGTCCCAAGGAAATACTAGCCCACAAAAGGAAATAATGAGACAATGATAACAGTGGCAGTAAAATAAACATACAGGCTAAATAATGGAACATAGAATCAAAAGTGGTTTAATATAGTTAGCCATAAGATCCAGTAAATGAAAGGCATTTAAAAATTTCAGATTAAAAAGAGTAAATAAGCCCTGGCTGGTGTAGCTCAGTGGATTGAGCGTGGACCTGCAAACCAAAGGGCTGCTGGTTCGATTCCCAGTCTGAGCACATTCCTGCATTGCAGGCTTGGTCCCCAGTAGGGGGTGTGCTAGAGGCAACCACACATTAATGTTTCTCTTCCTCTCTTTCCCTTTCCCTTCCCCTCTCTCTAAAAATAAATAAATAAATAATCTTTTAAAAAAGAGTAAGTAAAAAGTTAAGAGATATAGGAGATGTAGAGGTATCAATAATTAGTGGTAGTACCAGCATGAAAGAAATAAAGGAGGAAAAGACATATTTGGAGAATGATGACCAATAAGTTGTCTAAATTAAAAGTTATGCCATACTACAGAGAAAAGAATCACAGAGTTTAATGAAGAATAGATTTTTTAAATTAAATTATATTGATTATGCTATTATAGCTGTCCAATATTTCCCCTTTTGCCCCCTCCACCCAAATCCTCCCAACTCTTTCAGGCAATCCCCAAACCATTGTTCATGTCTATGGGTCATGCATATATATTCTTTGGCTACTCCATTTCCTATACTGTATTTTACATCCCTGTGGCTATTCTGTAACTACTGATTTAAACCTCTTAATGCTCTCATCTCTTCACTCATTCACCCATACCTCCTCCTATCTGGCAACAATTAAAATGTTCTGTATTCATGATACTGTATTTGATCTTCTTGTTTGCATAGTTTGTTTTTTTAGATTCGGTTGTTGATAAATGTGTATTTGTTGCCATTTTATTGCTCATAGTTTTGATCTTCTATTCCTTAAATAAGTCCCTTTAACATTTCATATAATAATAGTTTGGTGATGATAAAGTCCGTTAGTGTTTTCTTGTCTGGGAAGGTCTTTATCTGCCCTTTAATTCTAAATGATAGCTTTGCTGGGTAGAGCAATCTTGGCAGTAAGTCTTTGCTTTTCATGACTTCAAATATTTTTTGCCACTTGCTTCTAGCCTGCAAAGTAAGTTTGTTTTGAGAAATCAGCTGACAGTCATATGGGGACTCCCCTGTAGATAACTAATTGCTTTTAACTTGCTGCTTCTAATATTCTCTCTTTATGTTTAACCTTTGGCATTTTAATTATGATGTGTTTTGGAGTGGTCCTCCTTGCATTCATCTTGTTTGGGACTCTGTGTTTCCTGGACTTGCATGTCTATTTCCTTCACCAAACTAGAAAAGTTTTCTTTCATTATTTTTTCAAGTAAATTTCTAATTTCTTTCTCTTTCTCTTTTGCTTCTGGCACCCCTATGATGTGAATATTGGACCTCTTTAAGTTGTCCCAGAGGCTGTTCACACTATCATCATTTGGGGGAATTCTTTTTACTTCCTGTTCTGATTGCCTGGTTTTTGCCTCCTTTTGTTCCAGATCATTGATTTGACTCTTGACACTTTACTGTTGTTTGCCTGTAAATTGTTGTTTATTTCAATTACTGAATGCTTCTTTACTGAATGAATCTTTTTTATGCTGCTGAGGTCCTCGCTAAGTTTCTCGAGCATCCTTATAACAAGTATTTTGAACTCTGCATCTGATAGATTGCTTATCTCCCTTTTGTTTAGTTCTTTTTCTGGACTTTTGATCTGTTCTTTCATTTGGGCCATGTTTCTTGGTCTCCTCATTTTGGCAGCCTCCCTGTTTTTGTTTCCATATATTTCATAGAGCTGCTTTGACTGTCTTAGTAGTGTCTTAGTAGCATGACCTAATGTAGTAGGTGACCTGCAGGGTCCAGCGGCACAGCCTCCCCTATCACCCAAGCTGGGTACTCAAGGTACACTCTTCATGTGGGCTTAGTACACCCTTCTCTTGTAGTTGAGCTTTGATTGTTGTTGGCGGATCAATAGGAGGGATTTACCCAGGCCAGTCAGCTGCAATGACAGGCTGTGACCCCTGACCACAAACCTTTGTCCTCTATAGAGGATTCGCTGCGTGGAGGCAGGTTAGTGGTGCTCCAATGAGATCCGTTATTGTCCATGGTGTGTACAGGCTCTGGGTTTTCCCAGGTGGTGCAGGCCAAGGTCAGCCCCCACCTGTGTTCTGCCCAGGGCCACCCTCCATGAGCTCTAAAGCAATCTGAGATGGCTGCTACTTATGCTTGGTTTGGAGATTTCCAGGTGAAGGCAAACTGTGAATCTTGGCTGACTGCTGCTAGTGGAAGCCTGGAGTCACTTAGCAAGAGGTATGGGGGTTGGAGGCTCACTGAGGCCTGCTATTTCTTGTTTGATAGGACTTAGGAAGTTGTGAAGCATGAACCAGGACCACCATTCATATACAAAAGTCACAGTTAACAGTTTGTGTGGGCCCATAAATTTGGTGGGATGGAGTCTTTGGGGATCTCCTGGGTGAGGCCAGCAATGCTAGCCAGGTTGATGGAGTCTCAGATATGGCACCCACAGAGCTTCTGGCTCTATGTCTCTGTGAGTGGAGGTCTCAGAAAAGGGACAATGGCATATGCCTGCCTTCCAGTCTAGGAGAAAGCTGTCCCCCATCCCCTACCTTGATTCCAGGCACTTCAGTTCCTCCCTGTATGACAGTGATGCCTTTTAAACTGATACCCTGATGCTGGAGCTCAGAGGGCGTGAGTCTGAGTAAGTCTGTGTGTGGATTCTTTAAGAGGAACTGCTTGGGACTCCAGGAGTTTCTCCCACTCATTGGTTTTTGCAGGCAGAAGTTATGGGGACTTGTCTTCCTAGCACTGGAACCCTGGGTTGGGGGCCCTGGTGTGGAGTTGGGACTCTTTACTCCTGAGTAATTCCTCCCAAATTTTATCCATCACACATGGATGTGGGACCAGCCCATTCCATACCTCCACCCCTCCTATGAGTCTGGATGGACATGGTTTATTTAATTCCATAGTTGTTGGACTTCTAGTCAACTCCATTTCTGATGGTTCTGAGTGATGATTGTCATATATTTCAGTTTTAATTTTGATGTGGTTGCATGAAGAAGCAAGCTGTGTTTGCCTATGCTGCCATCTTGATCAGAAGCCCAGAATAGATTTTTAAATGCCTACATATATTTTATAATATCCAAAATACCTAATTCTCATAGAGAAAAAATTATAATCCACAGAGTTAAAACAATTCACCTAAAATAGAAAAAAGATCAAACTGATATCAAAATTTTCAATACTTACATTGAATATAAGATGTAATGTATGAAAATTTTTATTTAAAAAAAAGAACTTGAAAAAAGGTTATATCCAGTGAATTATCATTTATATGTGAGAAAGAACATTACACCACTTCTGACCCAGTATAAGAAAATATAGTCTTAGTAAGGGGAATCATAGTAAAGAAAGAGAGGAAGGAGGAAGGAGAGGAGGAAGGAAAAAGAGGTGGGAAAGGTTGGGAGGGAGAGAGATATGTGGTTTAGGAAACATAAATAATATAATAAAATCAGTCAGCATTATCTATAATCATTAATACAGCTTAAGCTATCTAATACAGAATTAGAGATTCTCAGAATAGTTTTGTTTATCCAGCAATATGTTAAAAATAAGAGGTGGTTTTAAACTAAAAAGAAACAAGTCACATGTAAACAGATGGAGATTGATACCAAGCAAATACTGAATACCACAATGTTTGAATATCAAATTTAATATGAGGTAAAATGGAACTTAAAACAAAAAAGAATGAGGTATAAAAAACTATCTTATAGAATTGAAATATATATCAATCATACATATGTATGCCCCTAATAACATAGCCTTGGACTATAAAAAGCAATAACTTGCATGATGACAAAAGCAGATAAGCAAAGACATTTTGAACAAATGTTTTAGTTGTAAATGTTAATGTCTTTAGCATAAAAACTGAGAAATGAATTACACAACAATATAAATGTTACATTAAGACAAATATTAAATAATTAAAAAATCAGAATCAAAATTATGCTAATTATATTCTCAAATAGCTATACTATCATAAATAAATTACTAAATGATGACTTAAAAAACCCATATATCGCCCTGGCTGGTGTAGCTCAGTGGATTGAGCGCGGGCCTGCGAACCAGACAATCGCGGTTCGATTCCCAGTCAGGGCACATGCCTGGGTTGCAGACCAGTTCCCTGCAGGCCAGTTCCCAGCAGGGGACGCACGAAAAACAACCATACATTGATGTTTCTCTCCCCCTCTCCTTCCCTTCCCCTCTAAAGATAAATAAATAAAATATTTAAAAAAACCCATATATCAAATAATTAAAATAATACCACCAAATAATTTATGGATAAAAATTAAGCCAGAAGAAAACTTAAAATTTGAATAGAAAGATAGTAAAAGCACACTACATGAGAAAGTTTGTGAAATACAATTATAACAGTATTCAAAGTGCATTTATTAAAAATGTAAATAAAGAAGACTAAAAAAGTAGGCATAGAGTTTTAATAGACTCCAAAGAGCAGATATAAATGGCCAATAGGTACATGAAAAGATACTCAGATTCAGTGATTGTCAGAGAATGCAAATGAAGACCTTAAAAAATAAATTCTGTCACATGTTACAACATGGATGAAGCTTATAGACATAATGCTAAGTGAAAATGCTAGTCACAGGACAAGTACTACATGATAAGATATCTGAAGTAGTCAAACTCATTGAGGCAATAAACCGAATGATGCAGTTCTAGAGATCTGCTGGATAACAAATGCATATAATTAATAATACTGTAGTGTACACTTAAAAATGTGGTAAGAGTATAGATGCCATGTAATCTGTTTTTATCACATTATTTTATTTTATTTTTAATTTTTTAAATATTTTAATTGTTCAAGTGCAGTTTTTTTGCCTTTTACTCCATCCCATTCCATCCCCCCAGACCTCCCCACCTCCCTCCCATTTCCACCCCTCCTTGTTTTTGTCAGTGTGTCCTTTATACTTGTTCCTACATTGCAGGGTTGCAGGAGCCACAATTTTTTAAAAAGAAGCTAAGAAAAGAATATCAACAAGAACACAAAGAAACAAGAAAATAATAATAAAGAGCAGAAATAAGTGAAAAAAAAACAAAGCATATAAATTGCAAGCCATAATATTTTACAAAAGATTAATAATTCAGACAAATTTCTAGCAAGTACAAACTAACAAACATAGAAGAAGACAATGTGCATGTACATACATGTATGAATACAAATACATACACAGGAGAAAAAAGAGAAATAAATACAAAAGCAACAGAGAATTTTATAAAGGAACAATACTTCTGAGAACCTTCATAAATTGATATGTTTGTAGAATATAAAATGCCAAGACCAGCACATGAAATATTATAAAATTTTGATGGATCAATACTCATTTTTTCAAAAAATGAAATTATAATACCCACCCATTAAAAGCTATTGTATGGATACATTTCAGATAAATTATACTAAATTTTCAAAAAATAAACATTTTTAAAAGTACAAGAAGAGGTAAAATAATGCCCTGGCTGGTGTAGCTCAGTGGACTGAATGTAGGCTTGCGAACCAAAGCATCGAGGTTTGATTCCCAGTCAGGCCGCATGCCTGGACTGCACGCCAGTTCCCAGCAGGGGACCTTCGAGAGGCAACCATACATTGATATTTCTCTCCCTCTCTCCTTCCCTTCCCCTCTAAAGATTAATAAATAAAATCTTTTTAAAAAAGAGGTAAAATAACTTTATCCATTTTTATGAAGTTAATATATACTTGTTACCAAAATCAGATGGCAAGATAAGAAAATAAAAATATAAGTCAATTTTGCATTTAAAAATAGATGCAATGTCCATATAAAAATCTGCATGGGAAGGTTTTTAGCAATTTTATTCATAATTTCTCAAACATAGAAGCCACCAATATGTCCTCCAGAAAGAGAATAATAAACAAACTATGCCAATCCACACAATGAAATACCAGCCAGTGAAAGAGAAGAACAAGCTATTAACCCCTGCAACACCACCAGTGACTATGCTGTTACATGCATATTGTTACATGAAAGGCAGATCAGTAGACACCAGGGATTTGTGAAGGGGAAGGGTTGAGTAGGTAAAGCGCGAGGATTTTTTAAGACAGTAAAACTCTTCTGTATGGTACTATAGTAGTGAACTCATGCCACCATGCATTATTGAAACCCAATGACCTTAACAAAAATGAAAGTAAACTAAATGGTATTTACCGGTTTATAAATAAATTCATTTAAAATAAATAATGTGCATATTTTCAAGGGTTTACAAACATTTACACTATGCCAGGTCCTAATTTTATACTGCATATATATTAATATATTTACTTTTCAAATAACCATACACAAATTAAGAAACTGAGGCACAGAGAGCCAGAATAGCTTTCCCTGCCACACTGGCAGGCTGAGGAGTTGAATACAGATTCTAATGCCTGGATTTTTTTTTAGTTGATGAGAGAGAGAGAGAAACATTGACTTATTATTCCACTTACTTATGCATTCATTGGTTGAGCCTTGTATGTGCCCTGATCAGGGTTTGAACCTGCAACCTTGATATAATGGGATGATGCTCTAACCAACTAAGCTACCCAGCCAGAACCTGAATTCTTTAACAGTGTGCTATACTACCTCTTGTGTGGCAGATGGTTTAGGGAGCACATATCAAACATACTGTACTATCTGTGTGGCAATTGTGAAAGGGAGGAAATAGAAGTTGGAAGAGAAAATGAAAGGAGAAATTACTAAAATATAACAAAACAACAACAAAAAAAGAGTGCTTGTACACACACTGGTAATGAAAGTGAACCAGACTGGGGAGGATGATTAACTTAAATCTGTGCATCTGATGTCTAAAAAAATGCTGATGCTAGCCAGAAAATTCTCATTGCTCTTCAATCTTAGATAACTAAACATTTTGGATGCATGGTTTTTACTAAATTAGCAACTTTGTAGACCAGAAATGTCTTGCCCAACAGATTCACAAATACCTGCCTAGAACATCTGAAGGACAACTTCCAGATCCCTTATGCCTAGAGGTCTACTCGCAACTCGCTTAGACCATAGTGCCAAATCACATATTCCTGAATTGTGCTTAAATTTACTGACCAAAATTTCCTCCAATTGGAGAATTTCTTCTAGTTAAAGATCAGTGTACCGTCCAGCCACCACCACCTAGAATACCTATTTCCCCAACTTTTTTTCTCCTACTCTGTTTTGCCCCTCAGCTCTGACACAACAGTCCTATATGACATGCATGTGGCCTTATAGATACCAATCAGTATCTTCCCATCCTCTTGTCCATACCTGTAATCAACCACCAGACATCCAGTCCTCACTATTTGCCATACACTGGCCAGGCACCAAGGACCCAGGGACAAGTTGGACATTAATCCTGGTGACAAGAAGCTCACAGTTCAAGAAGGAAGACCAACATACAAATAGATGAATAAAGTACAATGAAACCTACCTAACTGGATTGTCACTGTATTTAAATAAAATAATGTATATAAATAACATGTTTATAAAAAGTACTATGGCCTGTCATTTAATGGCTGTATCAACTTCCCCCAATAGACATCAATTTAATTATGCCATGTATTTATTCAGTAATCAGGCACTGTGAAAGGTGCTTAGGCAGAATCAGCTGAGAACCCAAAACCTGTATTCCTCTTCCCAAACTCTTGAAACAATTTTCACTGGGAAGTAATTGCATAACTAGGGATCATATTTTCCAACAGCTCCTGCTTCTAGATGAATCCAGGCATATTTATTAGAATAACCTTTGTGGGGGCAACTTTGCCAGCAAGTCCCCCCCATTCACCACAGATGAAAATGAAACTGCCAAGACATGATCTGCTTGGGGAGGAAAGGTGGCCAATCTCTCAGAGGAGAAAGACCAAGAGCTCCTTCCTCAAGGGCTTTTATTAGGTTTGTTTTGCACAAAAATACAGGTAAGGATCAAACAATAGATAGCATTCAAAGAACTATGAGGGCTTATTCTCAGCCAGGGTCAGATAGCTAAAGGGCCATAAAACTTTGAGGAACAAACTTCTTGCTTGGACCCTTATCATTTAAATGAGAGCATTTTAAACAAAGTAGGTTTCACAGGATTTTACATATTCTTTCTTAGGCCTGATCACCGGGAACCCTTTCTAGCAGGCAAAGAGCTGCACCGCCTTCCCAGTCATAGGTTTTTAGGCTTAAGTGGATTAGAGTCAGGAAGTTCTTCTCCCAGAGAGAAATGGGGACTCAGGCTATGTCAGAATAGCCAGGGGGTGAGTCCTTCCTTGAGGGCTTCCCAAGTGATCATATCTGGCTTAGGTTGCCCCTCCTCTGAGGGGACTTACCCATCTCTGACTAACCGACCAAGCGTTGGGGGCAGGGGATGAAGCAGAAGCAGCGCTGCTGCCAGAGATAAGCTTTGTCTCCTTAGTGGCTCACAGTCCAGAGGTTGCTCACTCAGCTTTAGCCATGGGGGACAGTTACAACTCCTGAAACCAGGCAGAACGGTTCCCAACAACCTTAGCCACTGTAGCAAACAGATTTCAACATTTCAGTGACTTAACACAATAAAAGTTTATTCTGGCTCCCAGCAATAAAATGAAAGTAGTCATGCTGAGTGAAGTGAGGAGCATTGTATAAGGTCACCCAGAAATCCAGGTTCCCTCACTTTGTAGTCCTGTCATGCCCTGCAGCCTTATCATCACTGGAAGGAAAATGAGAGTAAAAAACCCTCTTTTAACCACCATAGCCCAGATGTGACATACATTACTTCCATTTATCTTGCATTAATGAAAAACTAGTAATACAGCTCCAGTCTAATCCAAGAGGAGAGTCAGTAGTACCTGTTTGGACAGCTATCTTCCAGTGACAAATCCACACAATTAAAGAAAAAGCATAAATTTTAATGGTTTCATGGGACTAGTTCTAACCAATAAAATGTAAGAAGTACAGAGCATCACTCATGAGCCAAGGTGGTGAGGCAGTCAGTGTATTTCTTGCCCCTTATTTCCCTTCTCCCAGGTGGAAGGCCCTCCAGGATGACTGAGCAAAAAGTTTTGTTTGCCAAATCAGCACATGGAAGAAAGTCTACCACTAACTAGAAATGCTAGTTTGGACTGCAATGTGATCAAGAAATAAGTTTCTTCTAAGTTCACCCATTAACATATTGGAATTTATTTTCTTGCAACAGCTAGAATTGCCCTGATTAATGAAATACTATAATTCACTATTTAAAACTCTATAAATGATAACTCAATAAATGGCTCAGCATCTTGCATGGCACAGAGCTGGAGTCAATAAATACTGCATACTTGCCTATTTGTAATTTCTTTAATGTCTTTTTGGAAATAGGTGATTCTCTTTCTGGTTAAATGATTCCCACACATTTACATTCATCTCAAAGGCCTTCAGGATGTAGCTGTGGCCCTGCTGCTGCTCATATTAATGTGCAAAAGAACAAATATATCAGGTTCACATTTAGTGTCAGGTTAAAAAAAACCCTGGGACTTTCTTTACAGCATATTTTCTCACTTGCCTATTCATTTTTCAGAGTTCTCTTCCAGCTCTTTTCTGTGCTATGAAAAGATATCTTGCATTTGAATTTCAACAATTTGATCTACACAGATATTTCTTCAAATAAATATGAATATTTACCATTATAAATGTATGAATTATTAAAATTTTTAGAACAAATCTAACATGATACAAAGCCTTTATAAAGATAAAAAAGGCCAGATGTGATCTGTATTAGTCAGCTAGGGTTGCCATAACAAAATAGTACAGACTGGGTGGCTTAAAAAATATAAATGTATTTTCTCACAGTTCTTGAGGCTGGAAGTTGAAGATCAAGGTGCTGGTTGGCTTGCTTTCTCCTGAGTTTCTCTCCTAGGCTTGCAGATGGCTGCCTTCTCACTGTGTCCTTTTCTCTATGCATGCTCCTGGTGTCTCTTCCTCTTCTCATCAGGACACCAGCACCTACTGGATTCCCATCCTACCCAGATTATTTCTCTTAATCTTAATTACTTCCCTAAACCCCATCTCTAAATATAGTTATTTTGGGTATTAGAGCTACAAAAATGAATTGTGTAGGGGAAGAGGAGGCACAATTCAACCCATAACATCGTCCTTAGAGGTACAGTATCTTTATTCCCAAGGAACTCATTGCTAAGTCTGCCACAAAACTTGAAATAAAATCTGAAATAAAATAAAAACTTGAAATAAAAGCTCTACCACAAAAATCAAAAGTAATTGTTGAAGAGTAATATCATCAAAATGGCAAAATAGGAGTTTCATGCCATTTTTAAATACTAATTTTTTAATCACTTTTTAATGTTGTTTGAATATAGGTGTCTCCATTTTCCCTCCACCACTTTACCCTACCTCACCCACCCCCTCCTTTTACCCTCAAGCCTACCTATTCCCTTTTGGCTTTGTCCATGGGTCCTTTACACGGGTTCCTTGATGACCCTTTGACAGTCACCCCAGATAAGACTGCCTTTGTAAAGTCTGGTAATCCAGCAGAGAAATCCCAGCACACCAATAGGGGAAAAAGTCAACATTGGACTATTGAAGAGGGTAAAAGGGACAATTTCACCTGATCTTTGCCACTCCTCTCCCAAGATGGCACAGTTCAGTGCCAGTGGGAACTTTCTAAGCCCCCCATGAAAGGGGGTGATAAAGTTTAAGTGAGCAACTGGCTTCTCGAGCTGTACAGGACTCTGCCAAAGCCCACTTCTTTCTTTCCACATTCAGAATACTGAGGTGTACTGCCCAACTCAGGGTGGGCAGAGGGTCTGGGAGAACAACAGCTGCCACTCAGAGGGTATCGAAAGAATGTAAATCCTATGAAATGCATCACATATTCCATCAGGAAGTCTGTCCATAGCCAATGGGGACACATTGCCTGTGGATCTCCCCAATTGGCTCATGTTACCCCCATTGCTCAGTATACCCCACTTCCAACAATATGACTATCTTAAAACAGTGAAACTGTGAGCAGGAAAATGATCGGTAGTTGGGGAGGAAGGATGGAGACATCGATAAAGCCCAGAGGATTCTTAGAGCAGTGGAACTACTCTTTACGGTGCTACCACGATAGACACATGTCCTTCTAAATTGTCCAAACCCACAGAACGTACAACACCAAGAGTGAGCTCTGGTATAAACTATGGACTTCAGGTGATAATAACATACCAATGTGGATTCACCAATTCTAACAAATTACCACTTTGGTGGGGGATGTTGACAATGGAAGAGGCTATGCATATGTGGGGACAGAGGACACATGGGAAATCTTTGTACCTTCTCTCAATTACGCTGAGAACCTAAAGCTGTTCTATAAAATAAAGTCTATTTTCTAAAAAGCTTAGAAGCATAGCTATAATATTATTTTTATAGCTAGTTACAAGATTATTTTCATAAATGAGGTTTTTTTAATCAGTAACTGTGATTTTCTTTGACCTGTATTTCTTTTACCTGTATATATAAGTAAGGAATATTGTTATCTCTCCTCCGAACTAGTACAGCCCCCAGGTTACCAGAGAAAGAAGGCATTTACTAGCTATGTAACAAGAAGGATGCTCAGTTTTATACACATTAGCTCGTTTAATCATCAAAACCACCTTAGGAAGAAAGGATTATTATTATTCTTATTTTAGCAAATGAGAAAACTAAGACTCAGAAACATTATATTATTCAAAATCACTGAACAAAAGAAAAGAGAATGTTATTGCAGAAAGTTCATAGATTTCAAAATGAAGGCGATAAAAATCTTGTCAAATACTAGCTATAAACTTGGGTCAGCAACTTAATAGCCATAGGACCTGACTGAAATAGTGTCTATAAAAGCCTGCTTCGAAGGAACTGTGATTAGACCCCACATCTGCCTGACTGCACAGGCCATCCTCTGCGCCTTCACAGTCTCCCTGCAACAGAAAGCTGTCTGGTGCATACTGGGGGCATGTGTTTTTGCAGAGTGCAGAGCTGGAAAAGAATTATTATACTCAGCAACCTTAAAAATTGAGTATGTAAGTATTAATGTATTTTTATTTAATATGACTTCCTGAAAAACCTGTCTACTAAAGATTCCATTGAAATTATTAGCCTACAGACATTTATGGATACATGACATCCAGCTCTAATAAAAATGAATTAACCCTCTCTTTCATATTTTACACTGCATCAGGCACTGAAAACTAAGTCTGATGTAATAGATCTCTCTTGTGGTTTTAATCATAACAATTGTACTAAGTGACTTTTTTTGTGTGCATGTGATAACATCATAATGGAAAACTAAATCGATAGCATATTTCTTAATCTAATTATATGCCTTGCATTTCTAAACCAGTTTTAATGAAATACAATAAGTTGTAGTGTGGAAATTAGGAGAGGCTTAAAGAAAGGCAGTTGCAAATAATACTGTCAGTGACAGGAATAGATGTATGAACTACATCAGTCTATGAGAACAATGCCTTCCCAGGGGGCTTGTACAATAAAACAACAACAAAAAACTCCAGTGAGGCTGATCCAAACAAATAATCATTTTCAGAAACAATCATTTTCACAGAATCCACCTAAATGACAGCAGTTCAAAAATGGATAAGGATTATCAGAGACTACAAAGTTACCTACACACAGACCTCACATGTGTGTCATAGTTAGGCCACCAATTTACAAACACATTAACACCTTTGTATGATTTTTAATTAGCTTCTTCCCTTATTTAGAAGAGGAACTCATGCTCATGATAGAAACAAAAATTATGTTAACCCCCAAATCCATACCCAGAGATAACCTTGGTTAACATTTCACTACAGCACCTTTGTTTGTTTTTTTTAATACTAATGTTACATACAATGTGGGGCAAAAGTGGGTTTACAGTTGTATGTACGCAAAAAAGAATTTATTCTTGTGTTATTATTTGTTTTATTATTTTCCATACAAACAACTTTAAACTTAGTTTTGCCCACCCTGTATTTGAAATGTTGCACTAAATCTGTTAAAAGCAAAGACAGGTAGTTCAAAGTAATAAATAAACAGGCCCTAATATAAGAATATGTTGCTTTTATAGGTCCTGTATTACATTCCCAGGGCTGCCATAACCAAGAACCACACACTGGGTGGTTTAAGCAAGAGACACTTGTTTTCTCAGTGTTCTGGAGGCTATGAATTTGAATTCAAGGCGTCGCAGGGCTGGTTTATTCTGAAGACTGTCCGTGGCTTGTGGTTGGCCATCTTCTCCCTACATCTTCACATGCTCTTCCCTCTGTGTGTGCTTTTTGTCCATATTTCCTCTTTATTTTTTAAGGACACCACTGGCTATATTGAATTAGGGCCCCACCCTCAGGACCTCATTTTAACCAGTTGCTTCTTTAAAGGCACTGTCTCCAAATACAGTCAAAATCTGAGGTATCAGGGATTAGGACTTAAATATACAAACTTAGGAGGACACGATTCAGCCCATAACAGATGTTAACTGTGGCAACACAAACACATCATAGGCCCAATAGGGAGATAACATGTTTTAGGCTGTACTAGAGACATAAAGATTAGTAAACTGGGTCCCTCCCTAGAAGAAACTTAAATCAGTGGGCCAAGGAAGGATTGTTTAGCAGACAACACTGGGAATTTGTGAATGCTCTGGGGAAAATATAATAAAGGTTCACCTTGTACTGTGTAGCAAAATAAATTACATCCTTGGTAAAATGGTGTTAGGAAGCAGTAGGAGAAGAAATAGGAGGTAGAAAAAGGAAGAAGAGGAGGAAGAAATCAAAGGAAAGGGAAAGAAGAGAAAAGGGACCAGGACAGAGGAGAAGAAAAGTTAGAAAATGAAAATTAATTTTATCTATCTTGCCTATGAATGGGGTAAGTAGTTTGTTTTTAATCCAGTCATTTATTCTTGATAAGCATCAGCTGACCATTTACCGCAAGCCAGGTGTGCATCTAGGCACAGAAATGGACCAGATTTTTTTAGTGTTTAAGTGCACTGAAAGGAGCCTCTTGGATTGCTTATAATGTAAATACAAGTTCACATTTTTTTTACTGGCCTCTTCAGCTGTGGGCAGTCAATATCATCCTGCATAAGTTGTTTTTAAGACACTTTTGTAAATCAAATTTTACTAGAAATGCATAAAGAAGAGTTGGCTGTTTCAAGGAGCCCTGGAGGGAACCCTGCGGTAAAAAGAAGCATCCTATGTAAAGGCAGGAAGTCGGCCTTCGATCCAGTGCTGTGTCAATCCCAACGGTCATACCTGTGTCCTGGCTTGAAGGTTATGCCTGAGCGCTCAACTGTGTTCTCAATGTCTGTCCTTCTGCCTTGGATTACAAACCCCTGGAGGTTGGCTCACCACATCTGTTCCCTTTATTGTGTTCCTGTCACATGTAACATTTACAAAGAGATCTTAGCAAATGCTTTTAGATGTGCAGAAACGAATCTCAGCAGGCAGTGTCCATGAGGCTACAATGAGGAGCTGCCCCATACATCCTACTTCTAAACAGTAAGGCCCTAATATGCATGCCACTGCGCTGCCAGCTATAGGGAGCAGGTGCCCAGGATCCCTTGGTCCTACCTGTGATCCCAGCAACAGAGAAGAAAAATTATTTGAGGGGATGACCAAAGAGTAAGAGAGTTGGAGACTGCTTGGGATACTGCAAGAGGCTAGGTCTGAGCTGTATTTTTGTTGCTCACTCAGTGCCTTGAAGAGCTCAAGCTTTTCTGTAAGCTTCCAGGTGGGAGAGTGACAGTTGCAGTCCTCCCCAATGGGAATCCTCTCGTCCTGGTAGCACATTGCACAGCAGCTTGCTCTCAGAATCTAATTATCGACTCAGAAGATATGAATAAATCCGTGCCTTTAATCTTGGGTTCAGAGAAATACTGGAGCCCACAGTTGCCTTTCTAATAAGTATTTTTATAGTGTCATGGCTAAAAAATGAGTGGTATGATTTCTGGCTGATGGTCAATTTAATCAAAATGTAGGGAACAGAAAATTATTTAAACTCAATATTCACAAATATAAACATTTGCCCAGAATTATACCAATATTGGTGAATTTACCTAAGGAATATATATATATATTTATATTTATATTTATTTATTCATGGTATAATTAAGTCATTTTAATGTTTTGCAAATTTTTCATTTAGTAATGTTTTCCATTTTTATTTCTATCTTACTAAAATTGTTTTCATGAATATCAACTGCTTTCCATGTATATTTCATAATAGGGTTTTCATTCATTGATTTCTTTTTTGTCCACATCAAGCTGAATGATAATAGTTTCTGCCATTGTAAGTTTTCTTTAGGGGCCATTATTTCTACAGATTCTAATTTTCTTTACTCAGTTCTGCATTTATACATTTTGTTAAAATGATTTTATTCACTTACTAATAGTATCAAATTTTATCATACCTAGTTATGACCATTGATAGTTTTGTTGGATTATGTCTTAAAAAAAACATGTTTCCCTAGCTGATTTTTGCATTTTTCAAGTTTACTAATTTTTTTTATCTGTAGCACATTTAAACTTTCAGTTTTGGCTGTTGCCAATTTTTTAACTTTGATTAATTCCATCAATAATATCCTGTTATTTAGATGTAAAATAAATGTATTTTATTATTTGTAAAGGTAAACAGAAAACAAAAGGAGTCAACATATCTGTGAAGGCAAATGCAGTGTGGTGAAAACTCCTTACTTCATTCAAATACAAATAGCCCTGGAAAGGTCAGCCACCATTTATACTTGGAATATGGAAAAAGTGATTCACATTGCATGCTTTCCTGAAAGATGAAAATGGAGGTTTTCACTTTCCCAGCTGCCTGGCAGCTGAGATATGAGCACATAACCTGGTCTCCATCTGTCCCTTTTTCCTCCCTGAAGTTTTGACTCAACAACTGGAGAAACAAAGCCCCAGAAATGGAAGAACTGTCTCCTGGAGGCACATCTGTGGCAGCAGGGACACACAGAGCCCTGGAATGATCACGAGAGCCTTGAATTCCATGCTAAGGGGGGTGAACTTTACCCTGCAGGGATTGGGAGCCATGAAGGGCTCTATTTGGGGAGCCATATGCTCAGATCTGAGATGTAGAAAGATGTCTCTGGCAGCAGCATGGAGAACAGATTGAATACAACAAGTCTGGAGACAGACCTCGGCAGGGAGGCCTGCACCACAGTTCTGCATTTTCCCAAGAAAGACACTGGGTGCCAACACTGCTACCCTGGTCTTTTACGATGCAACCAGAAATTCCTCACTCCCATTCTTTCTATCTGACAGGCTTGTACATACATTTATTTCAATATGAAACAAACCTTAAAAACTATAATAATAACACTAAATATTTATTGAGAATATGGTTTACACAACTCACTGCCATTAATCTCACCAGGGGGTTCAGAAAGGTTGACTAACTTGTTCAAGTTTGCCCAGGTAGTGAGCAGTGAGCCTGGACTTAAATTTAGTTTTATTTCAGAGCCTTTGTATATTCTTTACCCACATCATACTGTTCCCCCAGCAAACATGTGAATGTGTCATGTATTTTCATACATATTTTCTTATTCAATCTTTATGGTTACTTAAGGAGGCAGATATTATTATTTAATGTAGAGAAAAGTAAATTTTGGTAAATTTAAGTAATTTCCCCAGAGCTGGCCTGTCTAACTATAAAGTCACTATAATTCTCTGTAAGTTCCTGGCTTGTAGATGGTTCTTAACACATATTTGCCTTTTCTTGTCTGTCTGTTCCAGCTGTTTCTGTCATGCCCATATCTAGACCTGTGTATCTGTTACCCAGGTGTACAGGTAATAGGTCTGCTGACACCTTTATCCAACACCAGCTAGTGTACATTTCTACTGAGAATCCAGCTTGACTGTAGGGATGGAGGATTCAATTATTTGTTGTACCTTCTTACCACCCAGATCCTTTTCCAGCCCACAGGCCCTGCTGCCTAGATGACTATGTTGTATATTACATGACTCTGCTCTTTCATCACAGCCGATTGTCCCTAAAAGGAGATAATCAGACACACTTTCTTGAAAATGCTAAAATGAGTGCTAAGAAGATAAGTTAAGTTAGTGTTGGGAACTGCAGCTCAGAGGTAGAGTCAGGATCAGAAGCCTTACCATGACTCAAGAGCAAGCCAAGGACAGAGGGTACAAAAACAAAGCAAATGACTAGAGACTCAGGTGGTAGCAAAAAAAAAAAAAAAATGCAGAGAATGTGCTCATAAACAAGTGAGAATTCTAAGAGGGTGGGGAGGCCATGCAGCTAATGAGAGAGGAAGTAGGAAGTCATTAGTGCTGCCTTTTTTCCTAACAACTCCTTTGTTTCTATCCAAGCATGTCCCTGTGGAACACCTTCTTTTTTTCTCAGTAATGTGGGTGATACTCTGTTTCTTACTACCCAAAGAGCCAAACTTAAAAAACAAACAGCCGCTCAATCTTGAGGGTTTCCTAGAAAAGACCTTTGGGTTTCAAATCCAAGAGCAAGATGGGAAAAAGTCAAACTATAAGATGTAAAGCCTTGAGGCCTTAAACTAAGACCCTCACCTCAGCTGCCAACCCACACAGTTATCCTCCCTATTCTTCTCATGCCTCTTCTTTGAATCCTCCCACTGACTCTCAAGAGCCTCATTCAGCCTCTTTAGAGCACAGGATGGTTGGGCTGTGGGCAATCTTCCTTTTATCTAGAACTCCTGTTATTTATGTGATCTGACCTCTTTAGCCCTTTAAGCTCTGCGGCTCAGGAATGGATTTTCACTGTTGTTTATTCACTGCTGTTACAAATACAACCCAGATCTGACCCCCTCTCATTTCTGGGCCTTTTAACCCTGCTTTCAGAGCAAGACACCAGAAGGAAACATATCTTGACTTATTTTTCTTTACTTATGATATTTCAAGTCAATTTTGTCCAGCAACCACACATACCATCATTACTAATGCGATTTAAAAGGTGAAGGTCTGTGTTCTGGCAGCTTCACCAAACCTCTACATTTATTTTCAAACAACAGTCTCAAAGACCCCTGTAGTCATGAAAAGCTGCACTTGACAAAGGTAAAAATGTGAGTGCATTTGGACTTGACTCCTCTGATAAATGGCTCCCATGAACTCTTTGAAGGAAGAGGCCCCATGTGGCTGTGATGCAAGCAACTCACTGTGTTCCAAATCTTTGTGTGTCTGCCTCAGTGGGAGTTTACTGGAAAGTGAAAGAGAAGGTGATGTGGAAATAACAACTCAGCAAAATTGCCTTGCCTTATTTTGTCTTGCTGTTTGCCCCTTACCACTCACTCTGCAATGCACAAACACATATGTGTGCACATGCTTATACACACAGTTGTCTGGAATACAACTGAGCAGAGGCCAAGTAGGTCAACAGCATATCTTTTTCACTCACCAGTCTCTTCTGCCTGAAGTTCCTGTCATTTCCATCTCTGGGTAGTGGGGGGTGAAGGGGGATTCTGTAGTATTTCTAAAGGTACTGAACTTCTCCCTGGAAAAGACAATGCAGATGTTTTAGAGCCTCTTTGGGAATGACTATCAGAACTTTTCCTTATTAATAAGAGGAGCAAATACTTGGATTTGTGGCGTGACTGAAGAAAGGCAGAGTGGAAGATATAAAATGAGTTCATTAATAATAAAGTGTATATTTTGTACATTTTAAATAACAATATATATTCCTTTTATAATTTGCATAAAAGTAGGTAAATATTATTAAAAATTTTTAATTCGTTATCCCCATAACTATACCATTTTTAAGGCTACAGTTTAGGTAGGCTTGCATATACTAATATAAGGCTTTATGTCTTAGGCTGGCTCCCTATAAAATGTCCCTGAGTCAAAAGTTTTCACAGCATACTTGATTGGGGAGTACAGGTCCAGGAAGAAGAGTGGGGTTGGGAACAATGAAAGCATTACCTGGCTCATCACAACTCAGTCACGGATGTCTTCTGAGAGACCCTATGAAATTACTGCTTCTCTACACGAGCTAAATATGGAGAAGAAGGGAGAAATATCCCACTGGTAAAGTTCATCCCATGGGGCTTCAGCTTCCTCATAAGTCCAACTTCTGTTACCCAGCCCCTTGGCAACCTCAGGGAAGCCAGATCCCTGGAAATAGCTGAGGTGTGAGTCACTGCAGGAGTGAGGCAGGGAGCCAGTGGCTCTCCTTGCTTGCACATGTGCAGCCTGCAGCCCTGCTGCCCAATCATGGTGAGCCAGCACACGGATGTCACACTGAATCTTGGATCATTGTGGTGTTTCCCATTTTGGTAGCAGCAAGGAAGCTCCAGAACAGGAGCTATGTCAATAAGGGACTAGAAACAGGTGAAGTAACCATGACAACTTGACCCTGCCACAAAGGTGGTTACAGAACTCAAGATCAAAAACTCCCCTCTTCCCAGGGGAACACAATCATTACCACCTAATCATCCTAGAAGGCCATCAGTACCACCAAGCAGAAAACCAGGGCCAAGAACTTATAAAACAATGCACACAGTGGGTCTGGCAGAACATCTAATAAACACCAAATAACATCTAAAACTTAAATAGCAGTTTTACCAATTATTGGTGTTGTGATCAAGCAAGTTTCTTAATTTTTAAAAATATTTTACTTATTTATTTTTAGAGAGAGGGGACGGGAAGGAGATAGAGAGGGAGAGAAACATCAATGTGTGGTTGCCTCTTATGTGTCCCCCACTGGAGTCCTGGCCTGCAACCCAGGCATGTGCCCTGACTGGGAATCGAACTGGCAACCCTTTACTTCACAGGCCCATGCTCAATCCAATGAGCTACACCAGCCAGGGCCGAAAGTTTCTTAAATCAATTAGTTAACATAGGTTAAGTTGTTACAGTAAGAGAAAAGCCCTTAAATCTCAGTTGCTCCATTATAATAAGTATTACTTTTTGCTTATGTCTCAGTCAAGTGTCAATTAGAACCCTCCTCAACTTATAGTGATAACATCTGGGATAGAGGCCTCCAAAGTCACCATAAAAGGGCAAAATATGGCTAGGGGTTGTGCAGGGTGTTTTTAAAGGCCAATCTTAGAATTAGCTTATGTCATCACTTCTACCCCCATTCCATCAGACGGAACTCAGTTCATGACTTAATCTAGCTGCAAAGGAGGCTGGGAGTGATGGAGAGTGTAGTCTGTCTGTATTCTCAGGAAATGCCATGGTGAGCACATGGCATTATCCCTACCATATTTAACCTTCCTGGACCTTAGTGTGACCTATACTTTGAAGATAATGATTCTCTCTTCCTTTCTCCTCTTCCTTTCTCCTCTTCCTTTCTCTCTCTTTCAAGGTTTAATGTGACAATTAAATGAGGAGATGTTAATAAAATTATCGAGTTCAAATAATAGATGTCAAGAAAATGGTGTGATGAGAGTGACAAAAGAGGTGGCAATCGTAGCAATTGTTGTAGTCAACATAGCAGATGCATTTACTACTAGGATTTAGTGACCACATTTTCTTCAATATGTCAGAATCTTAGATCTAAAGTAATCTATTTTCTGTCTTCCATCTCTTCTAGTGAGCAATTATCTCATCTTCTGAGGTCAGAGTTCCCTTAGCTCAATTTCTCTTTAGGACAAACATCCATTACCCAAAATGTTTGGCTATCGTAGCAGGTTCTTTTTTCTTTCCTTCTGTGTTCTGTTATTTTTCACATGTCCCAACCTCCCACCCTCTCAGTTGGGAAGATTCTGTAACTATCACTTGGCCCAGCCCTAGATAGCTTTGCTTATGTGGCCACAAATTGGAGCCAACCAGCACCAGGGAAATTATTCAGAGCATCAGGAGTTGGTCCTTTCTCCACAATGGAGCCAGTTTTCCTAATTACCAACTCATTTATATAGTCACTATATACTTACTGGGTACCTTTTATGTGCCAAGATCCATGCTGAGCACTGGGAATATGGAGAGAAATAAGACATGGTTCAGGCCTTTAACGGGGAGGGCCACAAAAGGCAGCATAAAAAGACAGTAATAAAGAGATTAAATCTCCTTGAGGAGAACAGATTTGAAGCTTTGAGGAAGGGATTGGTTATTGTCCACTAGGTGCCACAGTAATAGATTAAAGCCTGTTTGCATCTTACTTCATAGAAAAGAGGGCTGGCAGGACATGATACCTTGGATCTCACCTAACCATTTGGAATGCACAGTTAGGCTCTAACTCTAAGGGTGTTGAGAACAAAGGTCTTCAGTAGGTCAGGTAGGCAGTCCACAGATGATGAGGGGACCCATAGCCCAGGATTCTTAGAGGCAGCAAAGATAACATACTCATCCAAGCTTTACCCAGACTTTGGTTGGGAGGTAACACGCTTTACCCAGACCCCATTTATAGCAAGAAATGGTCCTTTAATGTCCTAATACACTGGGAGGGTTGAATCCTTAGTTCTTAGGCCTGGGAGTGAGTTTGCAGGCAAGGCGATTGCAGATTTTTAGGGTCCCTCAAGTCTAGCTTTTTACACCAGGTTTCACACCTCTGAAAAGTAAGGTTCTAGGTGGAGTAGGTTACTTTTCAGTTGTTAGACCACCTTATCTCTTACAGCTGTGTCAGGTTGAACCCACAAACCAGTATTTTTAGAGCTCTCTTGAGTTCATAACATCTAGATACCCAAACTCTGTTCTAAGCTTCTTAGAGTTCCTGATTCTGATGACAACGCATTGTCATGGGAAAATATTGGCACCTATTTCAGTTAGGAATTATTTTTCTTTAATGAAAGTAGTTCAGAGATTGAAGTCTAGGGCCAGGAAGGCAGTTCTGTGTTTTTATCAATATGAGACTCCCTTCCTCCAGCTTCTCTACCTGCTGAGTAGAGTAGTGCAGATAATTTAGGATGATGAGACTGGAAACTGACTGTCTCTGATTAATGATCTTTGCTTTGTTTTAATTTACTCCTCAGCCCTGGCTGGTAAAGCTTAGTGGATTGAGTGCAGGCCTGCAAACCAAAGGTCACAAGCTCAATTCCCAGCCAGGGCACATGCCTGGGTTGTGGGCCAGGTCCCCAGTAGTGGGTGCATAAGAGGCAACCAATTGATGTTTCTCTCCCTCTCTTTCACCCTCCCTTCCCTTCTCTCTAAAAACAAATAAAATATTTTTAAAAATTTACTCCTGAAATTTCAGCAATTAGAGAATAATTTTTGCCATTTCCTTAAAAATTCATCTTTTCCCCCATGAAAGTAAAATTGAAATTAGTAGTTCATTCCTTAATACATATAGGTCGGTTTGAAAAATATTAATGCTTAATAAAATGTTAAATTTTTCAAAGGCACGGAAAAAGAGAATCATTTTGGAATGCAGTACTACCATCTTAGCATGTTCAGGCTGCTATAGCAACACACCTAAGTGGCTTATAAACAACAGAAATCTATTTCTCACAATTCTGGAGGCTGAGAGGTCCAATATCAAGACATCACCATTGTCATACCTGGTGAGCTATTTCCGGGTTCAGAGCCAGCCCCTTTGCTCTGTTTCCTCACATGGTGGAAGAAGCTAGGGTCTCTCTGGAGCCTCTTTTATAAGAGCACAAATCCCATTTATGAGGGCTGTACCCTCATAACATAAGCACTTCCCAAAAGTCCCATACCGGTACCTTCTAATACCAGCACATTGGGAGTTAGGATTTAACATGAGGCTATGGGGGAACATATTCAGTCTATAGCAAGTAAAAAAGTTAGGTGTCTTAGAAAAGACAGGATTTTATGAGTGCAAAGTGGAACAAGCCTGCTTTAATGTCAGTCCCAGGAATTTATCACAAGGATACAAGGGAATTTGAATTGCTGTGATACCACTTGATTCTTACCCATGGAATCATTTGTCCTCTAGTACCTTGAAGACGAGCAAATATTTCAGGCTTCAACATTTCTCATGACATAATCTGTATTCTCACTACCTGCTTTCCTGTTTACATCTATTAATTCCACATGGCAAAATAAACAAACAAAAAACGAAGCATTGTATTGAGGTAATGCCAGCCACCATGACAAACTCAAAAGTGTATAAAAGCTCAAATACAACAAAAGCTTCTTATTCAAGTATAGTCCACAACAGTTAACCTGATTGGAGATGACCTTATTCTTGAGAATGATTCAAGTGGTCCTGATTCCTTCCATCATGTGGCTCCACCATCTTCAGTACATGGCTTCTGAAACTACTGTGCTTGTCTCCCACAAGCCAGTGGTAAGAGAAAAGAACACGGAAGATACCTCGTGGGAAGTTTCAAAAGCCAAGGCTAGGAAGGGGCATGTATTACTTTCACTCCTTTCTTTGGCTGGACTTCATCAAATGGCCATGCTTAGCAGTAACATAGACTAGGAAGTGTAGGCTGGCTCACGCCCATGAAGAAGAGGAAGAGGTTTGGTGAAAGCTACTCTGTTCTGCCACAAGTGCCCGCTTTGTTCCAGGCACTGGGCTATGCACTGAGAAGATCGCAGTTAACATGGACATGGCCCCACCTCAAGGAGCCAAAAGTAGAGAACAATGAAGAGCTGCAACAAATAGTCATGAAAAGGTAAACACATACTGAAACAACTCCACTACAAATATTATGATAACATAGAGTACAAGGGGAAAATTTAATAAGTAGTATGATGTATATTACAGGGGGCTACAATGTATAAGAAGTAGGAATGAACACAGTTGAGAGAGGAGAGAGAAAGAGAGAGACGGTGGCATGTATGTATGCACATGCACAATCACAGAGACACATGCAATCTTTACAGGATGCATTTGGGGTGCAGTTATAATGTATGTAACAGCCTTTGGAGTGATAGTGGCATTGGTTCCACCTACTTGTTCAGAAAGTTGAGTGCTCACTCTATGCCGGGTATTCTGCCAGTCTCCATAGAAGATTCCAAAATGAGGAATGTAAAATCCTGCCACTACCTTGAAGAACACATTTTGATCAGTCAGAAATAAGATCTTACAAATAACCTCATGTATTTGGTATGATTTCATTTGTGAATGAGGACCTTTATGACACTAAGTGATTTTCCTTCTTCCATTCATTAAGCAAACTATTGAGCCCATTTCTGGGTTATCAGTGGCATTCTCTTAACTCAAAGACCCAGCTTTATCCTACCTGAAAACAGGGTAAAAATTTAAATATCCATCATATTCACAGTCCCAATTTAGGAAAATTCTTCCAAGCAGATTATTGCACATGACATTTCTGTTAACAGTCACAGTGCTACCCTGCTACCCTCCCCAAACCTCTCAGATCAGCAATCAGAGCATGAGCTCACAACGTCCAAATAAGGTGGCAACACACTGCCCAGTTTTTTTTTGGGGGGGGGGCTGTTTATACTAACAGGAATTTTAAAAGTCATGGTAGCAGCTATATTTTATAGTAAGAATTTGATATCAAACCTATCCAACCAGATTCCCTCTCTTAGTATGACAAACTGAGATTCTTTTTTTTTTTAAGATAAAATACAGACTTTAAAAAAAGTTCGTACACAGCAATGCTTCCTAAGTTGTACTGACTGGATAAGAATTTACAAAAAAAAAAAACCAGCTGAGTTGCTCTTCATATAAAGTAATAGCAATGTTGGAGCCGTGATCTAAGGAACCATGTCCATAAGCAGGGCCTGAACACAAACACAGCAAGTGAGGCTGTTCCCATGGGAAGGGAGCCGGGCAGTTGATACATGGAGTAACCCAGTTTTTATTTTAGGTTGGTTCCTGTTCAGTATTGTAATCCCTATAGCTATCCCTAAATTTTTAGTGAAAGTCTGTTACAGATAGCTGCCTTCTGTCAGTGATGCTTTGGAGAATGAAGTCTGTCAGTGAAGGGAACAGAGTGGGAAAGGCAGAAGGGCAGCCACAAGAGGCCTAGTTGAGCTGGTTGATCAAGAAGCCAAGCAAGAGGCTATAAAAGATAATAAGGAGCAATGTCATGGATCCCTTAAATCTTCCAGAGGGCACTGGGTTGCCCACTGTAGACAGGAGAATGGCTCCAAGCCACTTTATTCGGTCATTAAATTAAAAAGTGGCCTGCAGATGGCCGAAGCACATGGGGCTAGCGGAGTCAATCTCACAGGCCTCTACTCAGGCCCTGCTGACCTCACACATGCACATTTTCAGGTGCTTGTGAAGATACAGATGGTTTTTGGTTCAGTGATAACACAAGTTCTTCAAGCAACCAAATAAGCAGGAAGAAATACATTGCCTCTACTTTCCTTCTCATCTTTTGTTTCTAAATGTATATGTTGCTGATTGATTATAGGTTAATGTTTTCCCCCCTTTTTCTGCAAGGAAATAAAAAACTGCATCATGAAAAGCAGCCATAAAGCCTTTCTGCAATTACTAAGAAACCTATTGATTTTATAGACAACCCAACGGATAACATAAGGGGTTTTCTTTTTTGTTGTGTTTTTGGTTGTTTTACTAATCTTTGGTTTTTTTTTCTTTTTGCTGTCTGAAACTAGCACACTTTGGAGTAATATTTTAATTTATTATTATGAAAGGGACAGCAACTGGTTTTTAATGGTTACAGAATGGTGACTTGCAGCCCAGTCCCAGCTGCTGTCACGGCCACGCCGAGAGCAGACTTGCAGCATCTTGTCTCAGGCACACATCAGTGCTCCTGCCTGCTGCCTCCCTCCCTCCCAGCGGACAGGCCGCCACCTGCTGCTGGCACAGTGCCCGCTGGCCCTTCGGGGAACAAATGTTCTCTGGCTGCTGGGTGACAGGACAGGACAGACGCTGGATTTCAAGGGAACCACGGAAAAGCGACCTCGGGCTGGCTGCCCCTACTCCTCCACCCATCTGCCTTCTCAGCCTAGCAGAGATCTCACTAACCAGGGCCTCGGAAAAGGGGCTCTGTGGTCAGACTAAGGTCAAGATTGTTCTGTCTCCTTTTTCCTACCAGTCTCCCTTAAGGCTACAGCGGCCTTTTATTTATTCAGGCCACAAGCATTTATTAAGCCTGTGTTCCATGCCAGGCAATTTGCTAAGTGCTAAGAATATAGACTTGAATATCTCAATCTCTGACCTTGAGAAGGTCACAGTTTAGTAGTATAGACAGGACACACCAACCAATAAATTATGATATAGCCTTGAGACAAGAGAGGTAAAAATGGAAGGCACACAGACGAAGCATTGAAGTATCACATGGGCATGAAACATACTGGCTTTGGAGACTATCGGGTATCCCAGATTTGCCTCTGACTACCTGATTGACTTTGGACAATTTATTTAAGCTCTTTAACCCAGTGACTCATCCATGCAAGGTTATATAAGATAATACAGTAAAGCACTTTAACATGGCAGGTAGTAAATACTCAATATATATGGGCCTTTTTTACCTAGCATAATTTGTATTCAAATGCCTTTCCCAGAAAAGTAGGGTCCCAGTCACTGTACCCAGGCAGAAGTTCTGGAAGCAGAGAAAAGATGGGGAAATGGGTCAGCTGGTGGACTTCAAAGCTTAGAGCCAAAGGAAGTCCCAAACAATTATGTCCAAGGACAAAGCTGGAATACAAAACCAAGTAAAAAAAAAAAATCCACCTGGACAATCAGGCAGGAGGGGACAATGTGCAAGGAACTAAACCCAGGACAGTGCAACAGGAATCAGAGATTATCAGGTAAACCCCCCCCTGAAAAAAAAAACAGAATTATGCCGCAGCAGTAAAAATCTGGAGCACTGGAGTCTTGAAAATGCTGTGAAAATTTCAGAGAAGATGGCATTAATCTGGGTCTCTTAAGATGAGTTAAGAGCTTTCCAGGAAGATACCCAGAGAGGGCTGTCCTTCAAGGGGAAACAGCATTGGCAAAAGCGTAGTGATGCCCACAGTAGAGAGTGGGGATGTCAAGAGTAGCTGAAAAATGAAATGTATAGAATAAAGTAAAAAGAGGTGAGGATGAAAACAGGAAAAAGAATCAAGACATGGAGGACCTTGAGTGCCAGACTAGGAAACCCAGTTTTATCCTGCAATCCCACGATGGGTGCAAATCAGAGTTATCCACTGAACTCTTACAAAGTGCCAATACTCAGGCCACACTACCAGTGATTTCTAGTTAATTGTCTTGGGTAAGGCCCGGCCATTGGTGGTTTTTACGTCTCCCCAGGTGATTCTAATGTGCAACCGGGGTTGCAAACTGCTGCTGCCAGCAATCAGAAGTCAGGGGAGATTCTCCTTGTGTGCCCAGGGTGCTGTGAAGCTAAGAGAAGACATTCATTTTATTTCAACAAACATTATTAACACCGACTCAGTGCCAGGCCCTGTGCTAAGCTTTGTAAATATGGGGATGAGTAAGTCAGGGTCTACTGCTCTCTGTTTAGCTCTTTAGAGTTTATGAATCATGTTCACCTTCACTGTCTTATCCTGCCTGGGAATTGAGAGGGAATGTGGTTGCAGTCCTTCAGGGGAAGTGGTGCACATAATCAACTCGGTCATTGTGGTGCCTACCCTGAGGTCTGGCACTGGGCCGCAGTGGAGAAAATGAATTGAGCAATCTTTTATAGAGCAAAATCAATAGCATCAGAACAGCTAGCCGCACCAGCAGCTGGGGATGGAGGGAGGAGGAGAGAGCCAGGAGGAGGGAAAGGGGGCTTGTGAGAGAAAACAAGGACACTCTGGTGGAGAGAAGACACAGAAGTGTCATGGAGGGAGGAAGCAAAGGAGGTCCATGAGGAGAGTTGAGGGGTGAGGTTGGGGTTCCTGAGAGAATCTGAACAAAACCACTGTATCCCTCTTATCTTGAGCTCCCTCCACTGCTCAGAGCACTGAGTGTAGAAGTACATAATGTGAGAAAGTGTGAGGGAGAAACTAACCCTTACCAAGTTCCTGGTGCTGTGCTAGGTGTTTTTCATGCATTAATATAGTAATCTTCACCAATCACTAGTTTTACAAGAGAGAAAATAGAAATCCTAAACATCATGAGGCTACCAAACTCATGTGTGATAGAGTTATTTATCCCCTTATAGCTTTAAAAGAGATATTCAAAGTAGAGTCATTTTATAAAAGGAAAGATACTTCAAAAATAATTATTTTTCCACCCTCAGTCTACATGTAACTCATGTACAAGCTCAGAGTAGGAAAAAACATCACAGATAATCTGATGTAGATATGAGTGAATCCAAAGCAGGAGCCTCATTGGCCCACATAGCTCCAGATAAGACCTTCAATCTATCCCTGACCAACATGGTTCAGCTGTTTCAATGTCACCCCACAAAGCAAAACATCACTGGTTCAGTGCTCAGTCAGGACACATGCCTGATTTGCAGACCAGGTTCCCAGTTGGGGTACATGTAAACAAGAGGCAACTAATCAATGTTTCTCTCACACATTGATGTTTCTCTCCCTCTCTTTCTTCCTCCCTCCCCCTCTCTCTAAAAATAAGTAAATAAAATCTTTTTTAAGATAAGAGCTTCCATCTATGTGAAAACACAAGCGTTTAGGTTACATGAGGCAATGAACAAGAAAGGGAATGTCTACTGTATAAATGCAAAGAAAATATTTTAGAATCCTCATACACAATGTCCTAATGGGGAAGACCCATGAGAGGGATTGAGGCCTTCCCCACTGGGGCTGGAAAGACCTTCACGGTGGGAAATGAGCTCACTGCAACCTACCAGAGCAAGGAATGGGCCCCGTGGGAAAGCCCTTCTGGAAGGCAGCAGACTCCTGCTCTGACTCACCTGGCCTGTTAAATGGCATGATAGGTTTTTGAGATTGCTTAATTATATACCCAACTCAGACTAGCTTAGGTGAAGAAGGAATTTATTGGAAGGACTTTGGGCTATCTCACATAGATGGAAGTGTTGAACCGAACTGCAAGAATATGAGTTTGTACTGGGCCTTGGAGCAATTAGAATCCTGGATGTGAACTATAAGTTCTCCAGTTTCTCTTCTGCCCCTTCCTGGCTTTTTCCCACTGATTTCCTTGTCTATCACTACAGACTGCCTTCTGTTCTGAGGTGCAAAACATGGCCACTGACAGCTTCTGAGCCTCAGATTGACCTCCAGAGAAGTAAATTTACTTAGTTGCAGCTCAAAAAAATCCCAGAGAAGGCTTCTATAAGGGGTTCTATTTGGTTCAGCTGGGGTTGGTGCCTATGCCCCACTCTATGAGAGCAAGGTTATGTTCAACAATGTGGCAATATATCCACATGAAGGGGAGGTGGTGGGAATACTGCCAGAAGGAGGGAGAGGAATTAGGATTTTATACTCCATCTCACCAATAGAAATAAAACCCTTCAACAATGGCAGAGGGAGGTCAAGATGGTGGGAAGATTCTCAACACATCATTCATGTGCAAAAACAATGTGCAATCCAGAGAGAGAAATAAGACTCAGGCCTAAGTCTTCAAGGTACTCACTGATGTGGCAGATCATCATGTCCCACTTGTGGTCAGCAGGGTCATGTGATTGCCCTATGACCAACAGAAGGTGGTATGGGTCATTTTGAGACCTGCTCCATGAAAATGGCCCTCGTGCAGCCCTCCATGTGCTCTTCCCTTTCCAGCTGAATGCCAGGCAGATGAGCCCAACCAGCCTAGAGGCTGAGTGATAAAGACTGTAGAACCACAGGTGAAACAAGCTTGGCTCCCTAAAGCACTGCTTAGAAGAAATCCACTGATCACAAGCACACACACTGGGGCTCTTATATTTGCAAGAAAAAAAAACTTTATAGTGTTAAGTATTAAAATTTGGAGGTTTATTTACTACAGCTATTAGTAAACATTGCATTCACTGGAATTAACTACTCTGAGTTTCAGCTCTGTGGCAAATTTGTTGGATGACAGAGAATATCACTTTACTTCTTCAAGTCCCCCCATTAATTATACCCACATTGCAAGATGTTTTCATTAATGAATAGAGATAATGCATGTGAACAAATGTGAGTGCTAAATTACTTTACAATTTCAGGATGGAATATTACAAATTTGTCTCTGTATTGCTATTTCTCAAGTATGCCAAGATTTAATTTTAGTGGCTTATAAAGCTTTCAAGTTTCTCATTGAAAGTCTCCTACTTAATAAAGGAGGCAATATGGGTTATAAGAATATAATTTTTTCATAGAACTCAATAAACTTATTTTCACTTTGAATTGTTTTAAATAAGTGGCACTTAAACATTTTTTATTTCCTGAATTAGTCGGTATTAGAACATAAATAGCTTGTTCACCACTGATATCATGAAGCTTCATTTATATCTTGAAGAAATCAAGGCTGAATTGAAGGTCAAAAAGAATACAAAAATCTTCGTCCTTAGTAACTGGCAGCTCTGAGCCTTGAACCTGAATCATGTGCCTTCACATTAGCATGCCCTGCCATCTTCTTTGTGATTCCCCTCTATGAGGCATAACTAGTTCATAACTGCCATGGCCACTGTGTAGCCTCACATGACATTACGGATAAATGCCCAATCTCAATTAACCCTTACCTTCAACCTCACCAGAATGCTTTAATAAAGATGCATGCACCCCATTACACTAACAATTTCAACTTGTGCTCTTATGAGCTCCCTAGGAGCCATTTGTGTTTGATTTGAGGGCGAGTCTCCACTGCTGCTTTAGCCAAAATAGCATGGACGTTATCTGTTTTACCGATTAGGCTTCTGGATAAAATTTTCATTGAATGAGTTTCCTAGTGGTTTTGTGTGTGTGTGTGTGTGTGTGTGTTTTTGATAAAAGTGAAAGCCACTGAACCAAAAAACTGAATATTTGGGTCACAATGTGATGACGAGACCTTCATTTTCTAATGTCAAGTCTGTTACCTCTTATGTCTTCTGATGAGTATTTTCCTCTTTTAGGCTTCAGTTTCCTTGTCTGTAAAATGGAAAATTTAACAGCATGTGAGCTCAGCCCCCTTCTGATTTCACTTTAGAAAGTCCATGGGAAGAGACAGCTCAGGGTGCGTATTCAGCATTGGAGGTTTACTCACTGAAGGTGGGAGGAAGCAACTGTGAGGGGAAAAGTAAAAGTCAGGACAAAGAGATTTTAACTTAGTAAAAATTTTAATTTTATTAAAAAGCCAGGACAGAGGCACAACTTTGTGCCAATCGCTGTGCAAAGCAGAGAGAATATCACATTGAACCAAACAGACATGGTGCTCATGACGCCAGATGTTACGGTGATAAATGTCGACACAGAGGGAGGACAGTGGCTGTATTAGAGAAGGGGGAGAGCAGCAGGATGACATAAGCTTTGTTTGTCAGGGGTATTTCCTCACAAATTCAATCATTGTCTTCTTCACAGAGTCTTAACTCCCTCTCTCATGCTTCCAACCATTCTTCCAAATTGGTGGTAGAGGCTAGAAAGAACCCAGTTCTTCCTTGAATCATTATTCACTCATTCATTTTTAATTTATATAAGCATACCCTTACTGAGAATCTCTTACATCTAATCATATCTCTTACATCTAATCTCTTACATCTAACCATATCAGGCACTGAGAATCCAGAGATGAATTCAGCATGATACTGGGCCTCAGATGCTCGTGGTCTAGTGGGGAGATGTGCAGAGCACTTGGATGCAATATGCTAAGAGCTGTGATGGAGGGCCCCACAGGCAGGTGAGAGTGGAGCATTCACAGGTGGTTTTTCTCCACTCCTCAGGTGATTCCAGATTCCTCCTCCCTCCACCTCTCTGCACCGCACCTATGCCTCCCATATATGCTCCCTTATGCTGAATCAACAAGATCAGGCACAGACATCCACAGTGAAAAAATAATGAGGGTACCAGAAGGTCACTGAAAATAGAAGGCAGTTATGTTGCTTCGTGATTTAAAGTACTAAATGGTACATTTATTTCCATTAACTGCAATGGGATGGTGTTCTTGTGAATGATAACAAGGGGATTTTCATGACATCACTTTGGCCTATCTGGTTACAGAAACTACTAGGTTTCCTGCATGTTGAATGTTTCTGAAACATTGAGAAATAAAGGATATTCTGTACTTTACCTTTCTACCTCCCCTCCACTTAATTTTTTTAGTTATATTTTCTATAACTAAAGTGTGTATTTTTCCATTGTTCAGTTAGAAGACATTTACTGAACTCCAGTGCATGGCAGACACCGTGCTTTTTACAGACATATAAATAAAAATAAATGATCCCTGATCTGAAAGACCTAAGAGTCTCATGGGGAAAATAATCAAAAAGATTAAATTCAATATGATTGGTGCCATATGAGAAGTGAGAGCAGCATACACGGGGAGCACAGGAGAGAGACATACCACCAGCTAGGAGATTCTCTAAAAGCTTCTGTGAAGAAAACGAACTTGAGTCAGAGGTAAAGAATCCTGGTTTGTCAAGAGATCCAGGCAGAAGAGAGCTGTGTCCTGAGGATGCTGCCCCAGTGAACTGCCCAAAGTGGATGGGCTCATAGAGCTCAGAAACTCAGCATGGCACATGAGCTGTGTAGTCAGAGACACTTTATCCTCATTTTTCTTCTGCCTTCTCACCTGCTTTAAAGCATGTTTATGAAACTGAAATGAGAAAAATGAAGTAGATGGTGTGTTTCACACAGTATCTGACACCACCAAGTTTCATAAATGGTATTGGGCAGAGGGAGAATGTATGTGGGGTATATGAATATGCAGATCAGAGAGGAGCCCCCTGAGTAGGTCTTTGCAGCACTGAAGGATCACATAATGTAATAAACTATCTCCAATGAGTAGCCAAAGGTCACCAGCTCCGTGCCCCGGAAGTCTTACCTGTTTCAACTTTATCTATAGGCTGCCTTTCTGACTTCCAGATGGGTCAAGAACTAATGAACACTGGAGGAGATCAGAGGGAAGGAAGACTGAGGTCAACCTCCCTCCTTTGAAGTCTTCTCAACTGCTGCATTTTTGGCAGAAGGTCACAACTCCTGCCAAGTGGTCTTACCCTTGCCATTTTCTATATCTCTATATTTTGTTCACTGCTCCCTCCTGTTACCCGTTAATCACAAGGGCAAAAACAAACAGCTCTTCATAGCCCCAGGACACTGCATTATCCTAGTGGTTTCCATACAACCTACCCAAACCTTTATAAATGGATTCTTTATTTATTCACTTCTTCTTTAATCACCCAGTATGAGTATGCCATCTATTTCTTTTTTGGAACCTTGACAGACACATATTCTGTAAGTCTGCAAAGGAACTCCAAATATCAAATATATAGACCTGGGACTTCATTAAAGGTGGGGAGAAAATGTTTTTGTTAGGTACAGAATAAGAAACTAAACATAAATTAACATGTATGAGGAACCCATGGAAAAAGCCAAGGAGGGATGGGATTGAGGCTGGGAGATGGGCATGGGTAGGGAGGGAAAGTGGCGGTGGAAAAATGGACACAACTGTATTCAAACATCAATAAAAGAAAGAAAGAAAGAAAGAAAGAAAGAAAGAAAGAAAGAAAGAAAGAAAGAAAGAAAGAAAGAAAGAAAGAAAGAAAGAAGAAAGAAAGAAAGAAAGGAAGGAAGGAAGAAAGGAAGAAAGGAAGAAAGGAAGAAAGGAAGGAAGGAAGAAAGGAAGAAAGGAAGAAAGGAAGAAAGGAAGAAAGAGAAAGAGAAAGAAGAGAAAGAAAGAAAGAAAGAAAGAAAGAAAGAAAGAAAGAAAGAAAGAGAGAGAGAGAGAGAGAGAAAGAAAGAAAGAAAGAAAGAAAGAAAGAAAGAAAGAAAGAAAGAAAAGAAAAGAAAAGAAAGGAGAAAAGAAAAGAAAAGAAAAGAAAAGAAAAGAAAAGAAAAGAAAAGAAAAGAAAAGAAAAGAAAAGAAAAGAAAAGAAAAGAAAAAAGAAAAGAAAAGAAAAGAAAGAAACTAAACCAGCTAAGGATTAAATGAGAAGTGGGAGGCTCTCCTTTCTCTTCCTTCAACAACTGGAACAAATTGAGAACAGTGACCAAATTTTATCTGTCTTTTAACCTGTGCCCCCAAAATCTAGCTCAAAAACTGGGAAAAAGAATATGTGCTCAACATATGCAAAGTCCAGCAGAAGTGAGCCTACTTGAGTGTGGTTGGTAGGGTAATAAATGGGTGTAATAATTTATAGTTTTAATTTGAACATTTCACCTAAAATGTGTATGATGTGGTGTGCATGAGTGTGGTGCTGTTATGTTACTGAATTACATGCTTATGATTTTGTAATAAAAGATTTTGTCATAGAAGTTCTGGACTTTCTATGTCTTAACTAGGCTTCCACAGAATTACTAGTGGATAGAAAGTTGAGGGAGATAAGAAAAAATTCCATGATATATCCATATTGCTACTCTCTCTGTGCTCACACAAACACACTTATGTTATAATTACACCTTTTTAAAAACATTTCAAGAAGGCTTTATTTGGTCATTCCAATATTGATTAAAATGACATTGACTGTGGGGGGGCAGGATAAGAGAGAGCAATGGGGGAAAAGGCAGGACAACTGTAACTGAACAACAATAAAAATGTGTTTCTCTTAAAAAAATGAAATAACACACCTCTAAAGGTCCATCAGAAAAAAAAAAAAAAACCCTTCTTAACTTTGTGAGATCAGGACTTAAAACCGCAATGCCACAGGTGGGTAAGAAACTCTACAGTTGAATCCAAGACCTTAAAGCCAGATGGAAGCTTGGAGCTCATGTGGCTCAGCACTGCATGATGCTGACCACTCCATCTGAACACCCCACCAAGGACATGGAGACCCCTACCTCCTCAGGGATGCACACCCTTCTATGGCTTCTTAGCCCTTAGTGACAGGAAGGGTTTCTTTGAACAATTCAAAATCTACCTTTCTATAATTTCACCTCTCTCTGAGAAAAAGCAAACATCTTTCTGACAGATATTTCAGGCTGTTCCAGGGGCCCAAGATAAGGGCTTCCTATAAATCCCTGACTTTAAATATTGGCGGCCTCTGGGGTGTGATCTGCAGAGAACCAGAAGTAGCACGTGTCGAGAGAGAAACTTCTCTGTGTCCCAGTCTCATCTCCTGCCACCGAAAATGTCTTCAGTTGGAGTCACAACTGTGGGTAAAAACTTGTACTCAAGGGGCCCACTTTAAAATAAAAATGATCATTGTACATTTCTCTAAGAGAAGGGCTATGTTTTTCCACATGTTTTATATTGTGTCCAAGTGCAGGAATGCAGAACTGGGAGACTAGAGGTGTGTTCGGTGAGGCCAAATCTCATAGGAAGAGAAGGCACCCTAGGGAGCCATGGAATGAAAAATATCCCTGCATAGAGAACAGCTTTGCAAAGCACAGAAGAGGGGAGAGTCCAGCCCACTCAGATGCCACTGTAGTTGGTGAGTTTGCAGTACGCCTATGGAAGGAGGTTAGCTATGGACCGGAGAGGGTGCAGGACCCAACTCCGCTCCCTTCTAGCTGTGACCTTGGGTGAGTCACTTCCCCTCTGTGTGAAATGAGGAAGTGGGAGGGCTACATCATCCCTAAAGGCCTTCTTTTCCATAAATCAATGATTCTAAAAATGCCTCCCATTTCTATAGCTCTTCACAGTTCATAAAGTACATTACCTCATTTCATTCTGCAGCACTGAAGGCAAAACTTGGCAGAATTCAGGGTTGACCTTACCCTTTTCCCATGACTTTTCAACTGGAATGCAAAACTCAGAGCATGACCAACTTCTCACCTCTGAATCATTCTCTCAAGTAACTTATCACCCCCTTGTTCAGAACTCACCATATGCACAAACACACACACACACATACACACACAGTTTCTCAAGGGCAAGATGATTCTTCTTAAAAGATTTCCCATACTTAAATTTTAAAAAATAGTCTGCACCCCAACCCCAAGCCCAGTCAAAATCCTGAAGAGTAAAAGTCACTTCCAGTGCCTGGAGAATTAGGCAAATCACACTCCTGCCCTAGAAGCCCTTAATTATTGGAAGATTCAGGTAAAATTCCTGAACACAGGGTCTGAATCCAGGGTATAAGTAAAGGTATTTCTAATGGGGATTTATTAGTGAATGGAAAGCCTTTTGCTTCCTTACACTAGAATTTAAATTTGTATAATTGATCCAGAAGTATCTTAATAATTGAAACTACATAGTTATGGAAATTCTGGGAAGTTGCTTTTAGTCTAGACTCTAACACTACCTGGCTGGTTAACCTAGAGCAAGTTAACTAACATATCTAAGATCTGTTTCCTCATATAAGATTGGGGGTGACTTAAATGATCAATAAGATATGATTTGGTTTATTTTTTTATTCACTCAATACATACTGATTGAGCATTTACCCTGTGTGAGACATAATGGAAGATAATGGAATAAAAAACATTAATTGAAATTAAATGTGTGAGAGAGAGATAAAGACATAGAAACAGAGAGATAGAAAGAGAAATATTTCATGCCTCAGGGGCTCACGTTTTTGTTGGGGTGACAGATGTGCAAATAAATGAATGCAATAAAGGATCACTATGTAATGATAACCATCTACACAGGAGAAGCATAGGAGAAGGAATTCTTTCTAGTGAAAGAGTTAAGGAATCTTCAGAGAGACAGAGAGAGTGTGTGTGTGTGTGTGTGTGTGTGTGTGTGTGTGTGTGTGTAATGTTTAAGCTGAATCTGAAGGTAAATAAGGCAGAGAGAGGCTTCCCACCAACAAGGAACAGAGCAAATGAAGACAGGTTTAGGGGAACAGCTTCAAAGAAGGAGTACAAGAAGAGAGAGTGGTTACTGGAAGTGCAGGCAGAGCCAGACTATGTAGAGCCAAGTTAACCTACGTAAGACAAAAAAGAGTCACTTAAAGTTGTAGACAAGGGAGCAGCAACAGGTGAGCTCTGCATGCCGTAAATGTCATAGGGCGTAAACTGGAGGAGAAGAAGACTGAAGGCAGGAGCTCATTGAGCAAATAAAGATCACTATATTTTCCAGAGGCATTAGAATCAGAACTAAGTCAGGCTCTATGGAGATGAAGAGAAATGCGTGAATTTAATAGCCTTTCCAGGAACGTAACACGTGATTTATTTATTCAGCAAACATTTGCATAGCATTTACTATGTGCTAAGCACTGTTTTAAGCACTTAGAAAATTAACTCATTTAATCATCACACCAAACATATGAAATTAGAACTATTATCATCCTTATATTATGGTTATACTACAATATGACACAGAGAGGTTAAGTTACTTACCTACCCTATCACAGCTACCCTTGGGTCTATGTTCTTAACTGCTAATACCAATACCACTAATGTCATACTGCCAAGCGTGACTCTGGTTTGGTTGACTATTGAATAGACGGTCATGCAATTTACTTTCTAACAGAAGAAAGAACAGCTTTGGGGGAAAAGAACTGAGTTTATTTAAGAGGCCATTAATCAAGCCACCTGTGACATCATGGTGGAAAAAGCCCATCAAGGATCTGGGGAAGCAAGTTTAGAGCAGAGAAGAGATCCCTAGGCTAGATACCTAGATTTGGAAGTCATCTGTGTACAGATGGCAATGGTCACCAAGTGGGTGACCTGAACTGTCACTGGTGTGGCCCATGTGAAATGGCAGGGTGCGTTCTTCAAGTTACACATCTGGTTCTGATTGCACGTCAAGGACTGTTCCTCATTTCCTATGAAATGTTGGTTATTCTGCTAGTTGTGAACCATCTGTTGTCTAAGGACACAGTTATTTTCAACTAATGGCCAGGTTAAAGGTATTTCAAAAGACATGAAAATAATACAAAATTGAGTTGCTGACAGGAAATAGGACTTTGAAAGAGAAACTATGAAAAATTGAGGGAGATGAAACTTCTACCAAGATTTGATAACTAAGTCCTCCTTAATAATTGTGTTATTTAGTATTTAAAACCTACATGTAATAACTGGTATAAAACATCAGAAATGTAATTTGGTCATGTTATTTCTGTATTTACATTCCTTTTTTTAAAGATTTTTATTGTATTTATTGAGAGAGGGAGAAAGAGAGAGAGAAGCCTCAATGTGTAGTTGCCTCTCACATGCCTCCTGCTGGGGACCTGGCCTGCAACTCAGGCATGTGCCCTGAATAAGAAGTAAACCAGTGACCCTTTGGTTCATAGGCCAGCACTCAATCCACTGACTCACACCAGCCAGGACATTTTATTAAAAATTTAGTGAAAATGAATAATTACAGAAAGACCAGAGTTCAAAAAATTGCAACTAAAATCAAACCATCCTTACAATTTTGTAGTATGATGAAGTCTTTTCTTTATCATGTTAATGATACCTGTTGCCAAGCTCAAGACATGAGTTATCACAAATTCTGAATTAGTAAAAATGAAAAACAATGAGACATTTCTGGATTGATTTTTTCTTTTAGAAATCTACCTAAAGCAAATAATTCCTCCCTCCTATTTGTAAAGAAAAGAAGAAACTGAAAGTGATATCTTTCTGAACCTGAGCTAGTCATCTGCTCTCTGCCCAGGGTAGTTATGAAATTGCTTATCCTTTGAATAACTGTATCATGACTATGTATAGTATGTATTTTTAATGAAGAAATTTAAAATATTATTGTTGCAGTAGAGACTAGTGTCTGCAAAAAATGTTTTGCAACTCTGCATTAAAGGTTGAACTCATCTACTGAATAATATCTATACTCATTTAAAATTGGAATATTTTGTTTTCAGAGCTCAAGAAATTCTGAGATGATTTTATGGGAAGCAAAGACAAACCTCACTGATTGCAGGCAAGTCTCTTGATTCACATGCACTTCAGTTTTGAGTTTTTATTAATGCACTGGCCACTAGATTTTATAGGCTTTCTATCTATTGTCTCATTAAGATCTTACAACTGCCATGCAAAGGCAAAATTATTGTTCTTTATTTAAGAATGATGAAATCATAGTTCAGAGAGGGGAATTCACTTGTCCAAATTCATTCAGTGAATAAATGGCAAAACTGAGAACTCCACCACCATTCCAAGTTCACATTCAATTTGGGTGGGAATCAGAGTCTCTCCAGCTTCAGAGTCCTACTATTTCTTGATGCTAGTACTGTTTCTTTACTTCCCTGAAAGTCTGCCATCTATTTTTCAATGACTGAGTCTTATCCATCTTTCCACACAGTGTGTCAGAAGCCACCTCCCACCCAGCCAATATTGTTCCACTCTTTGTCTTTCCCTGGCTTAACCATCCATTCTTGTTGTCATCTGGAGCCAGGAGCTTCCCATGGACAAGTCCTACCTTTCCCACATAACTATATGTCCTCTCAATATAAACTTACCAACTCCTTGCAATGGGAGTAAGACTTGTTCAGTAAATTATTACCAAGTTAATTGAAAATTGCTTGTTCTCTTGAATATTGAACACATTGAAATATAAGTAAGAACCTCAGATAAAAGTCAAAATATCAACTTTAGTGTCTGTACTGATTTTTGGAGGATGCATGCTAGCATGAGAACCAAAATGGCTTTCCTAGCACTGAAAACAAAAACCTGGCACCTTAGATTTAGTTACAGCATGGTTAGCCAGGGAAGGTGTGTTCAGGTAGCACCCACAGCATGACTAAGCAGGAAAGAAGTTAATTGCAGGAGAGTGACCCTGCTTCTTCCCAAGAAGAAAAGAAAACAGGGCATCCCTGGTTATTCTTAATTTTTTCATAAAGTCTTGACACGTCTCTTGGGATGGAGCCACTCCATAAGAAAGAGAGATTAAGAACATGCATAAGACAAGGTATAGAAAAAAGACATTCACTTCCAACAGTGTTAAAAAATACCGAATTCTCATCCATTCTACATTTACTAAATATTAAAAAAAGAGGAACAATGGCATCCTCTACGAGACCCCTGAGAGTACCTGAAAAACATTAAAGATTCAATCATAGTCATAATCATAATAACAAAAAATATACTTTGTATTTACTATATGCTATATATTATGCTGTGCTTCAAATCCCTAGAATTACCATATGTTTAACACTATCATTATTCCCATTATACCAATGAGGATTATCAAAATTAAATAAAATTTCCAAGGTCACATATCAAATAAATGGCAAAGTCATGACTAAAATCCAATGTTTCTAACTCTAAGGCTCTTAATAATAATAGCATGTAGGTATCCATTCCTACTGTTGCCTACAAGATAAATAATTTCAAGACATATGACCTTTACTTACAATTCTCAAATACATGTGTGTATATGTATATAAGAATATATAATATGTATATATAATATGTATATGTATAATAAGAATACATATATATAAGAATTATATGTATATACCATCAACTCTCTTAAAATATGACTTCCAGAAGCTGTTAACCTTTTATTCTTAACGTCTACCAAAGTGGTTATCAATGTCAACATATATGCATGCTGAATAGAGGCAGCTATTACATAATGTTAAGTGTGATGTACTTAAAGTCTAAATACTCAGGTTTGAAAGCCAGCTCAGACATTTAGTGACCATGACAGGCTATTTTGAACAAATTACTTAACATCCCAGATCTATTTTTTAAATGGAGTAATAAATCATTACATAGTGTTGTTATAAAAACTAAATTAGATGGTCTGCATAGTGTGTAGCACAAGTCTGGCACATAGTAAATATAAAAAATTGTTACTAAGAGGAAGGCAATAGATGAGAGGGAATGAGGAAGGAAGGCTATCATGAACTCTATCTTGGCAGTGTTCTTGTAGGAGGAGAATTGAGGGAAGAAAAGAAGATGGAGAGGAAGAAAAGCTACAGCAAGAAAGTGTAAATGTAAGTTGTTTATTCAAGTATTGAGCAGTATCATAACAGCAGGAAGCATATTTTATTGTCTGTGTCTCCTACGACTAGCAGAATGTGTACTTAGAATAGTAACTCCATAAATGCATATGGGACAGGATCAATTTTGCTGCAAGGTCATTCTAGACCCATGGTTATTTATCAGACAGCATCTTTGCTTCTCAGACTCTCCCTGACTCTCCATCTGACCTCAATTGTGTTTCTTTTGCACCAATAAATACAACCCCCTTCCCTCACCACTGGTAAATAATTCCCTTCATGTGGGGCTACCAATCATGGCTATGGACAGAACACTAACACTTTTTTGGACCTCAGTTTTCTTAGCTGTAAAATAGGGAGATTGCAATAGCTTCCCCTTAAGGATTCTGGTAGAAATATAATAACCAAAGCATTTAAACAAAGTTTGGCAGCTTGATGGTTCTTTCTTACACACATACCCACTCTTCACCATAACCTTCTGAGGTAGGGAGTAAGACTTGTGTAAAGAAACAAGCACTCATTTTCATAGTAATCTTATCTCAGTTCTTACTGTATCAAAATATGTTGTGTTATTACTGAGCTTAGGTTAATGCACAATATTTTTCTCAGTTTTCAAACAATATAGTTGTTTAAACATATGTATTGTATTAACACTCAACTTTGTATAATGTTTTATAGTCGGACAATTTTCATTGTCTTTTTTTTCACTTGGCCCTCTTGGCAACAACATGATGAAGCAGAGCAGCCACAATAATCGCTATTTGGTAAAAGAAGAAATACAGCAGAAAAATAGTGGGTCCTGCCTTAGGCACCTGGCTAATTACAAATCTGAGGCCAAACTCATCTTCCCTAGTGCTGAAGCTCAGATCCTGTCTATTCTCACAGACTGGCATTATTGGGGAAGGAGGCAACAAACATGGAACTGTTGTCAGAGCCCTTCTCTGGCACCATAAAATTATTTAACTAACAAGAGTAGAGTGAGCACAGCCCAACAAAATCCTCAGCCTCCTGCAACGGTGTAGGGGAGCTGCCATTAGTCCCATGTTACAGTGACAGAACTTCCTCCTGCTAGAGAAAGATTTTCACAGATATGTCAGAGATGAAAGTCTCCTCTACCCACTACTGAGCTAAACAGAACATAAGCTCCTCAGTCCTAGGCTTTCTAGCTGCACTTCTCAGGTCTGCAGGGGAGAGTAAGAAGGAAGCCCTGACATGCCAGCGTGGCATCTCTTTTACCTCTTTCATGGACTGAGCCTCCACCTAACATTTCAATTCAAGAAGATTTCTGCCACTATTAATAAATAGATAAATAATCCAAAAATCACAAATCTTGTCTGTGCCTTCAGTTGATATTCAGATCTTCTTTATAGCATCTACAAAAACTTATCCAAAGAACTTGACAACCCCACTGATAGGAAAATAGCTACTGCAAGATGCAGTTCATGTCATCTTCAACTTTTAAGAGTTTCTTCCTTGCGTTAAGCAGTGATCATGAAGTTTATTGCCCTTTTGTCTTAAGTTAGGGAGATAATAAAAATATTAACAACCTGCAGAGCTGCTGCAGTGTATGCCATCCGCATTTCAGCCCAGGTCCGAGTCAACACTAAGGCCATACAGAACAGGCGTAATTGCTTATCTGCCAGAGGTCCTTTTCATAAGGTGCATGGGGTTAGAAGGAGGTAGGGCAGGGGGGAGGAAGCCACCAATTCAAGGCACTTCAGGGTTGGTTGGGATTCATGACATTCCAATTCTATGAGTATTCCTTGTTCTTAGTTGATTTTTAGATTTCAGCCTACACACCAACAAAATGTAGAAAGATTCATTTTGATCCTTATAAATATTGATATTATCAGCAATGAGGGACCTGGCATTCCTGTCTTTAAATAAAATGTCAATATACTTCATTATTATGAGTAAAATAAATAGCATTTTGAAAGCAGAACTCCACTAGATTCAAGAAAAATAGTAATATCCATAAGCCTATTTATTGACTAGTTCATGTAGTCAACATATAGAAATTAGTTTAGTATAATCATTAAAAGCAGGAATATATTTGCTTTTTGAGTTTAATGTCCAATTGCAAATGTCATTCCTTAACTAGAACTGGATGATAGGAACACTATTTAGTACACAAATTTTCTCTGTTCCAAGCTAAATGGTCACAGTTTCTTCAACTGCATCAATTTCATGCCTCATGCTGGTGACTTCTCTGTGTACTCTGCAAATTCTAAACATCCTTAAAATAAGTTGCTCAAAAGTTGACTTCCACAGTGCATGTGCATTTGCTCGTTAATCGAGGTAAATTTTACTCACGTCAGGATTTCTGTGTCTTTGCAGAAATATCCTGTCAATTTACAGGGGTGGGAAAAAGTAGGTTTATAGTTGTTTGTATGGAAAATAATATAATAATTAATAAAAAATCATATAAGAATAAACTCTGTGTTTCTCATACTCACAATTGTAAACCTACATTTGCTACCCCCCCCATATTAAACCCAAGACTAATTAAAACTCAACTACTGCATCTCAAATTTTGGTGTGCATGAAGCTCACCTGGGTGTGTTTGTTACAATTCCAGATTTATGGTCCCAACATAGAATCCTAATTTAGTAGATCTATGGTGGAGCTACTAAAGTTCAAGAATCTGAACCTCAAAAATTTCTGCACCCCAGTAATTTTAGTGTTAGTCACTTCTGGAGTGTACTTTGGATTTTTGGATTTTGGCCTGCACTTCAGGAACACTTCTTTAATTCTATCTCATGGATGCTTTAGGTAAAGTACATCACCTAATGGTGTTCTTTGAGCACTTGGATTTAAGTGTCCAGGTTCATAATTTTGCTTCAACCCCTCTTAAATTCACCACTGCAAATTTGTAGTGTTAAAAAAAAAAAAAGCAGAGGTATTGCAGATAAGAAGACTTGAATTCAAAACCTGGCTCTGCAAATGATGGTCTTGAGTAAGTCAGTTAAATCCCTGACTTTCAAGCTCCTCATCTGTAAAATAGGAGAACACATTCCTGTATGGTTTATTGTATAAATTAAGGTAATCTATATACTATTGAAGTACAGTGGAGCTTGCAGCTGTTCTATACATATTAAGTTCCCTCACTCCATTCCTCCATTACCCCACCATATAGACATCTTTGGGAAAACTGATATTATCACCCAATTAATTAATATATACTTCTTTCCAGGTCCCCATCATTGGAAAATTTTGTTGGCTTTTTACCTCTGTCTTCCTATTAGCCAGGGGTACCCAATCAGATGTGTAGATGGGAATGCCCTGGGAGCATCTTAAAAGTACTACATTCCTCAAATAAAAATCTCCAGAGGTCAAGCCTAGGGACACATGGGTTTACAAATCTCCCAAAACGATTTTGATTATGCACCTTGACTATAGAGTCACCAATCTAAATAATTGGTAATAATGTGGTTTACTATGCATCGAAACCCATAAAAAAGTTCAGAGCCTTTGATCTGTAAGTATTTACTCCTAGAAATGGGCTCTGAGGAAATGACCATGTTGACACAAATATTTGTTTACTAGGATTTTTAATACAGATTTCTTATTAAGTATAAAAAGAGGGAAAGAGAAGAGGAGGGAGAAGAATTGAAGGAGGAGGTGAAGGAGAAGGAGAAGAAAAAGAAAGAAACCTATTACTCAGGAAAAAACATTAGCCACCCCCCAAAATAAATGGTACTTCTTATTCCACAGTACAATGGGGCCCTAAATTAGCTGCTATATTTTATAATGGTTGCCAAAGAGTATGAGAGTTATGACCTAATTTTTTGTTGTTGAAAATATAAATGTGAGGGGGGATATAGAACAAAGGGTTACCAATATTAACCGGGTGTTAGTATTATAGTTATTTTAATTTCTTTTATATTCCACTTTCTAAATTTTTTCTACAAAACATAATTTTTGTATCAAAATTTGAAAATGTGCTATCTTTCATGAACTATGAATATATTGCTAGAAACTCTCTCCAGCTTAATATTCCTCCATTAATCACAATTTTCTTGGCTCCCACTACTTGGTTCTAAGGTCAGGTTACATGCAAGTACTGTGCTAAGATGTCTCACAGATGTTATTTCAAATGACCAAAACAATGTAATATGGTATGTACTATTATTACTCCCATTTTACAGATGAAGAAAATGAGACTTAGCTTGATTAGATTACTGCTCAGGATCAAAAACCAAATGATGGGAGAAACTGGGTTCATAATTTACACTGTAGAATAACAGCACTCAAAAGAGACTCATATTCTGAGAAATAGAGGGAGACAATGGTTGGGAGAGGTTTACGGAGTACACGAGATCTCTCTGTATTATTTCTTACAACTGCATGTGAACCCACAGATATCTCAAAATAAGAAATTTAATTTTTTAAGGGATTCACATATAACCTTATGTGATTCCAACACCTGACTTTTTAAGCCACATCAGTACTAAATTGACCCTACTTTACTGTCATCTGGCCTTTCTTTCTCCACCTTGCCCAGTTAAGATACCCTGAGTGACTTTATTAGAATTTTACAAAACCCCAATTTGATTTCCTCTATGGTGTGACTCTGTTTAAACCTTTCAAGGAGCCATTTGCCAGATCTGCTAGAAGCAGCAAAGGGGCATCCTGTAGATTTTGGTGCCAAGAAGAAGCACAGTAAGGAAGGTAAGAGTCAATGGGCATTTTGCCTGACTAAGGACTCTGGGATTGGACCTCAATAGATATGCAAATTGAATTCTGTGTAATTTGTGCTTTTCAATAACCTCAGCATGTGTTGGATGTGTACAAAAAGAACCATAAAATAAAATTGCAGACAAAGGGGGGAGTCAGAACACAGAAAGGGGAAGAATTGGTTTATTCCACAAGCCAAACAATGGGTCATAATAAATTCGCCAGCCATTAGCTCTTTGGTTTCATGGAACAAAGAGATTGAAATGAAATGGGGAAAAAGAAAATCACAGTTAACTGTTAGGTGGCTGGCCTCCTTCCATTTGGCCGACCAGACAGATCACAGGATGAGCCAGGGAGCTGCCCCGGGCATCTGCTACCTCCATGGGGCAACCCCCACTGGTTTGCAACCCAGCCATGGCTCTTCCATATGTTCAGGTGCCATCGAAGCAATTTTTCCTCAGGAAAAACATGTAATAAAAAGATCTGATTGTGTTTTAAGCAGCTATGAGTTAATCCATAGTTACATGCTCCCAAAAGAATTATAAGATACACGGGGCATGAAAGGAGAAGTGCAGATATAAAGTAAAAAACAGATAGAGGCATGCAGAAAGAAAGTGAAAGAGAAGCAGAGAGAAGAAGAGAAGAATTGATAAAGATGATAATAACCAGGACTACTATTGCCAGTGTTGTTTCTCCCACCAGCAGAGCCATCATCATTTTGGGGTATTAACTGTGTCTTCAAACCTTAGGGCAGCCCTTTCCAGCAGAACAGACCTCTGGCAGCCCTCCACACACTTCCTAGGAATCCAATGAAACTGTCGTCTTCTCTGAGTATGTCTCAATCACTAAACTTCCCACATTAGTTTTTAGTTATCTTGTAATTTGTCCATTCTCCTAGTAGGCACCAAGGTCCTTGAGAGTAGAGTCTAGAATTCAAATATGTATCCTAAATACCAAGCATTAGGGCTGACCCATTTTAGATACACAACTAATATTTATAAAATAAATGAATAAATTTTGAATGGAGGAAGGATGGATGGATGGATGGGTAGATGGATGGATGGATGGATAGATGGATAGATGGATGGATGGATGGATGGATGGATGGATGGATGGACAGATGGATGGATGGATGGTTGGTTGGATGCCAAAGACTCTAATTCTTACATTAGCCCAATGAGTTGGCTGTTATTATTCCCATTTTACAGATAAAGAAAGTAATGCCTAGAGAAACCCATGTCTATCTGATTCTTTACACTGTAGAATAACATCACTCAAAGGAGACTCACATCCTGAGAAAAAAAGGGAGACAATGGTTGGGAAAGGCCTGCAGAGGAAGTGGATGGGAAAAGAATAAGAGACAGAAACTTGGGGAAGAAGTTGGGGTAGAGCTAAAAGGAAGTTCCACTTGGCACCCTCATAATAGAGGACAAGGTTTTGGCTTTATCTGAAAAACAAATAAAGTCAGGGGTGAGCATAAGCCAGAAATGGATGATATCATATTAGCATTGAATCAGGATTTTAAGAAAGACTCCTAAATCCTATTTGGCTCTGGTAGCAGGTAGTCTGGGGCTGGGTATTTGCAAATTGGCAAAGGTCATTCCTAGTAGTCCTAATACAAAGTGAAAGTCAACAGATATTTGACAAACAAACAGAAGTGCTCAGAGATTCTGGTGTTTACATTAAAAAGAGGAAAATTGTGAGGCAGTCTTTCTTGAGTGAGGCTAGAACAATCTTGCTCTTAAAGACATAAGCCCCATGGACCCTACTTGCCATAATTTTCAGAGTAATATGATTTTTGACAAATTCATTAAGCAATAAGACATGACAGATTGTAAATTGCTTCACTGTTAATTTATGTCCACTATATTGTTAGGCACCCAGCCAACACTTGGTCCTATCTGAGAGCAAAGATATAAATTGCTGTGTTGTAGCCGTCTGGAATGCTTCGTGAGGATCTGAAAGTGCTCAAATCCTAGAATCTTCAACATATAGAATGAGAACTCAATCTCTTTTTCAAGCATTAACTTCCACTGAGTGTACACTTTGGAATAGCTATCTCTCCTGAGGAGAGTTTAATCAATGTCATGATTGCACATAGCTTGCTTTCGAGAAAGTGGTGAACCCTGCACTACAGGTAAAAAGCCATTACTTACGTAGTAAAGAAAAGTAGTCATCAGTTCTAGAATAGTAAGGATGAGGGGAGGGGATCAGGGAAGGCTATAAAAGAAGATAAATTTTGAATTGGGTCCTAACACAGGATTTCCCCAAAGGAAGTTCACTGCATGAAAACCAAAGGCATGAAACTATGATGTGTTCAAGGAACTTGAACAATTTGGTGAAACTATAACTCACTGTGCATGGAGGACAATTACAAGTGGGTTGTAAAATAATGTTTACAATATCTATGTTAAACATCTAGACATTTATTCAACAGTTCCCTTCTCTGCATCTCCATTGCCACTGCCTAACTCAAACCCTTATTTTTCCACTTGAGGATTGAAGACTGCCATCAAGAATAATTGACTAGATTAACCATTAGTTATTAAGCAGGATGTAACCCCTCAGACTAGTTATTTTTGGTTCCTGAACCCAATTCCAATGTGTATGTGGAGTCTTCCTCACACCAACAAGCAATTCTCAGACACCAGAATGGTGTTCAAGAATTCAACTCAATTCTCCTGAATTCTGACACTATGTAGTTGGAGAGAGCATCTGATTCCACGTGTAAAGAGCTCAGTTGCAGAAGACAGCCCTCCACTTCAGATGGCTATTGCAAGGCTAGGTTTTTTCCAGGACTTCCGACTGATAGACTATAAATCAGAGGTTCCTACAACCCCATTTTAAGATTTTATTAATCTGCTAGAGCAGCTCACAGAAGTCAGGGGAACATTTTACTTACTAGATTACCAGTTTATTATAAAAGTATATAATTTAGGACAGCCAGATGGACGGGCTATACAGAACCAATATGAGGAAATGGTGCAGAGCTTCCATGCCCCCTAGGAGCCTGCCACTCTCTTCCACATCTCCATGTGTTCACAGTGTGGAAGCTCTTCAGACTCTCTCCTTTTGGGTTTTTATGGAGGCTTCATTTATTTCATAGTCATGATTTATTAAACTATTGGCCATTGGCTATTGATTCAGCCCCTCTGCTTTCCCAAAAATTCTCAGGTGGGTCTGAAAATTTCAATTCTCTAATTACCTGGTTGATTTTCCTGAGAACAAGCCCCCACTTGCAAGTGTGGTCCATAAGTCGCCACATTAACTTAAAAAGAGATATTTTTATTTATCTCATCATAGGAAATTCCAAGGGGTTTGGGAGCTGTGAGCCAGAGCCTATGGACAAAGACCAAAGGTATATGAGAAATGTACTTGGATCATCTAAATGATCAAATATATATTTCTTCTAAATCAGTATAACTCACTGGTACACTATGCTGATAACTAGGTAACAATCAATAATAAAAGGAACAATGGCTGTTATATACTGATCACTGTCAGAGTGACTCCTCCTCCGGAGTCGCTCTGCTCAGACTGGAGCACTGGATTAGAACATAGCCCCTCACTGGTGCCTTTTGGTGGGGAGATTTTCCAGGCCTACTTCCTGATAATCCAAGAAAAAAGTTCAGGTTTCTTCTTTTTTGTCTAATCATCTGGGGAAAGATTAGAGGAAAACTTGAGTTTTGAACAACGAATAACTCCATGGTACCAGTCCTATTCCTTATTTATTCTCTCATGCTCCTTCCACACATCCCTAGCCTGAAATCAACAAATAAATTCAGCTCCATGGACTTGATTCCTCTTTAAGTCTCCACTGGGCATATATAGTACATTTACACAATGGAATTCTGTGCAGCAGAAAGTAAAAAGGAGCTCCTACCATTTGCAACAGCATGGATGAAACTGGAAAGCATTATGCTAAGTGAAATAAGCCAGGCAGTGAAAGACAAATACCATATGATCTCACCTTTAACAGGAACCTAGTCAACAGAACAAATGGACAAGCAAAATACACTGAAATAGAGCATGGGCTGACAGTGACCAGAGGGGAGGGAATTTCAGGGGAAAAGAGGAAGGGTTTGCAGGAACAAGTATGGGGGACACATGGACAGAAACAAGGAGAGGCTGGAAATAGAAGGGAGTGGGGGAGGGCTAGGGGGTGGGCTGGAATGGGAGTAAAAGGCAGAAAACTGTACTTGAACAACAACTAAAAATTTAAAAAATAATAATAAGAACAAAAATGTAAAAAAGAAAAAGAGAAAGAAATTGCAGGAACTGATTCATAATTTATGGCAGCAGAATTGAGGGACTTGTACTCTGAAAAGAACCAGTTGACCTGGGTTTTACTGCTCCTTCTCACTTGCCAGCACTATGGCCTTAAGCAAAGACACATCACCTCTAGGCTGCTAGAGGAATTAAAATGAGATCATGCATTTGCAAACCTCTGGCACAGAGTAGGACCTCAAAAGAAGCTTATTTCATCTAAATCTATAGTCAGCCATAGTGTGTGGCAGACCCTGGCCAGCAGAGCCCTCCTGTTGTGGCTGACAACAAAAATGAATGCACAGGCGACAACAATCCTGTGGAGAAAAGGGGGATGGCATGGTTACTCTCTCAAGGGGAGAGTGCCTATGGGTGCCTCGGCCACTCCCTCAAGAGGGAAGCACCTGGACCCTTGCCTAGACAGGCTTTTATTGTTTTTCCCCGGTCTTACATCAGAGAAAGATTTATTACCTATTACATAGAATATTATTGTCTATGTTTTAGGTACAAGCAAGGAAAAGAAAATAACATGCAGAGGGGAAGGGTGATGAGCTGATTAGCTCTCTCCTTGGGAATATTTCCACAGGCTTTGGAAATTACCTTGAAGATAGACAATACACATTGTTGTTTTAGACCAGGGTGATGGAGTTTTAGCAAGAGCAAACTATAACAGTCTGTATGCATTTTCTAGGCCTGCTTCCCACAGGAAAACTCGGTTTGAAGGTCTGCCTCCTGCCTACCACTTCGTTTCTACAGGTTTCCATATAGAGCTGAGTCACATTTGCCAGGCTTAAACAAACTGGTCCCCTACAAGGGTGAATCATGAAAAATAAGCAATGTTCATATGGGAAATGTCCAATGTGTTGGAAAAAGGCTGCAGATCCAAGGAATAAGCTTAATGAAAATCATCATCATGATCCCTTGACATTGAGGGGTGTTCTTAATGCTTTATCCAGTTATTTTCAGCCCCCAGAGACCTTTTATTAGCTCACACTGCATACTGATATTGTTCACAAAATTGGAATGCTTTATTAGTCTTCTTCAACCTATACACAGTGAGACAGGTCCCAGGAGTGGAGGGAAGTTTTGTTTCATGTGAATACAGCTATGTGTGAAATGCATTGAGTCCTTGGGGATTCCTGACATAATTTAGATGTTCTTTGCTTGCCCACTGAAGCAGGCTTTATATGGAAAAGTCTTCCTGTCATCTCAGTAATGGGAAGCAGACAAGGTGCAGTAGACAGAATGCTGGTCTTGGTCTCAGGAGGCCTGGGTTCCAAGGCTCATCTCTGTCAACTGGGAGACTTCCAGCAAATTAACTTCTCTGAACCTCAATTTGCTCATCTAAAATAAAAATAATATCACCTACTACTTGGGATTATTCCTTGACTCAAATGATACAACTTGTGTGAAAGTACTTTATGATTCATAAAGTGCCAACAATTGTGAGTGTTACAAGTTTCATCAGTATTATTTATGGTGATGGAGTGTATAGGCTTTGTTCCCAGCTAAATCTTTCAGTCCTCATGTCCCCATTTTCACTTGGCTACTATGTCTATCATGCAGGGTCACTGCAGGAGACATAATTCATTTCCAGATTTTCAAATGGGGAGGTTATTGAAACTACTTAGAAAGTTGTGGGCAGAATTAAGGGAATAAACAAGGGATGGTGAGGTGCTAAGAGGCCAGTAATAGCTAAAAGCAGTTACCTTCACAATGGCTAAAGCAGCAAAAAGAATAAAAGGCTTCCACCAGGACTCAGTGAGGACCAGAGCCCTAAATGAGGATGAGCTACTGAAAGGGATACAGCTTTTGTCAGATGTAGGATGTTAAGACAGGGAAACTGATTTCCCACTTCTTGTACCCACTCAACTCCCAGAAGGCAACCAGCAAGAGATTCCAAATAATGCAATTCACATGATCAAATTCTCAAAGATTAAGGTCTTCACAGTCATCTTTGTCCTATATTCTGCTCTTTATAGTGTTTTATACATGATACAAAGACAGCAGCAAAACTGGTGGCTCGGAGCTGAATTCTTAGCCCTATATGTCTGTATTCAAATCCCGAGTGTCACTTCTAGCTGTATAAGTTGGGTAAATTCTTTTAACTTCTCAGAACCTCAGTTTTGTCATCTATTAAAAGGGCCTTATAAAAGTGCCAACTTCATAAGTTAATTTGAGTATTAAATTCAGTAATATCTGTAAACCACTCTCCAAGGTGCATAGTAAGCATTCCCTAAATATTATTGACGTTGCTGTTCTACTTTCCATACACCCATTTTCTACTGCTCCTCCCTCTCTCAAATTTCCACCCCAGAAATACTTCTCCATGGAAACCTCAACTTTTTACACATGAACCTATTTAATAATTCTACCATTTTTTTCTAACTGAAACCTGGGTCTCCCTGGTAGACTGTTCATAATTATTTCTTCTTTATTTGACTTGTTGGCAGCATTTGAACTGTTGACTATTGCTTTCTTCTAGAACAGCCATCATCTCTTAATTTCTGTGTTCCTATTTCCTGGTTTTCACTTTGCTTTAATAGACCATGTTCAAAACTGAATTTATTTTTTTCCCACAAAACATGCTCCTTTCCTCTTACCTATACCATTCAATTGCTTAAACCTGGATGTCTTACCTCTTTCCACTCTGTATGTCCAAAACCCACAGGGCTACATACACTAACCTTCTAAATTCTCTCTACAATCCATCTAGTCTTCTCCATTCCCAAGAACACCATATTTGTGTGAGCCATCACCATCTCTTGGTGACTATATTGCAATAACTTCCTAAGTGGTCTCATTGTCTCTTGTCTTTTATTCTTTACACTGTAGTCAGAAAAGTTAACCTAAAGAAAACACTTCCTCATGTCACCACCCTTATTAAAAACACCTCAGTAATTCTCCATCACCCTCATTAAAAAGCCCACTCTCATAATTGCTAGCAAGACCCTCTATGACCTAACCCTGGACAATGACTAGATAGTCATTTAGAGTGACTCCTTTATCTCACCTGACCCCAGTTATATCAAGTAACTTATACATCCTCTAACGTTCCAACTTTCTCTCTCCTCTGGGTATTGTACGTGCTGACCAGGACCCGCCATCCCCAAATTATATTTGGCTAAGTCTCAATTGCCCTTTGCAGCTCAGATTAGATGCCATTTTCTCTGGTAACCTTTCCTGGCCCTGAAATTCTAATTTAGTTGTTCCACCCAGGTGTGCTCCAATGACTTGAAGTGCTGATTCTATGCAGGCAGGGATCACATTGGTTTTCCACCCTTTGGAAAGAAAAAGTTAATATTAAAATCCACATCTAGCTCAATATCCTGCTTTGGGAGAAAACTATCTTTAATTTAATTATCTTTTTGAGTGAAAATATACTGCATGGATATTCCTCAAGACTGGAAACTAAGTAAATTATTTTATGTAGCAGTTATTGCCCCCTTCCTCCAGGCACTTGCTGTAGTCAGGGTTTTGTATGCCTTATCACACAAAATCTGCACAATAAGCCTATGTGGTAGGTACAGACATGCTTCCCTTTTCACCATGAAGAAACTCAGGCCAGAAAGTTGGTATATTTTTAAGTACTAGGGTAAGTAAGCCCAGATTCAATGCAGGTTTTTCTGATTCTGGAAACTGAGCCTTTAACTTCCATGGCGTTTAGCCTCTCATAACGCTTCCAATATCGTGACATTTGATGGTTTGAGAGTGGGGTTTTGCTTCATAAATGTTAACACTCAGTCCTCCTTCCCTTCATGATTCCCAACTGAGGAAGCTTGCACACAAAAATAAGTTGTAGAAAAGAAACAAGTTTAGTTATTGCCCAGTTCAGCATTTCTCCAACAGCTGGGGTGAATCACATGGCTGGCACTGGTAGGCGTGAGAAGGGCTTTTCACTTTTGGCTGCATCTAAGGTACTACAAAGCAGAGTCAACTGACACACCTACAAGGGTCTAAGAGGGAAAACAGCTAACCTATCAGTATGGAGTAGGCAAGGGTGTGATGACTGAACAACAGCAGAAAATGCAAGGCAGCACGTAGAGATCAAACCTTTGCATACATTAGATCAGAAAATCTTCTCCCATATCTATAGAGAGAGATGGTCTGGGATAGTACTTTCCCTGCAAGCAAGAGCAGAAACATGGAAGAGGAGGCAAGGCATCCCCCTCCACACATGAACACACAGTAAGGATAAAACCATACATTCAAATAGTTTCTGCAGTTTCCTAAGCATTTTAACATTTATTATTCCATTTGAACTTCACAACAGACCCTTGAGGATAAAACCAATCAATGCACAGAGGTTGTGACTTTCCTAAAATCAGACAGCTAGTAAATTAGACATTTACCCTCCCTAATTCTACCCACATCCTTCTGAAGTCCCAAGAACAATTCTCATCTCACTGTTGAATGTAGGGAGTGAACAGAGCAGACAGGGAGGAATACCATTATTAGAGTGTGGTTAGACCATTTAGACACATCCTCACTCCAGCATTTCTCCTAAGTCTCAGTTCAAATTTTACATGATTAAAAAAGAAGAAAAGAAACATTACACACAGCACATTTGTTGGTCCTATCCAAACTACAACTTCTTTTTTAAAACACCAATTTTAAAGTATGACAAATGGTTTTAATTACACAAATCAACTCAAGAATAAACAATTATCCATGTAAAATATTTTTTCATAATTTCTAAAAATGTCTTTTTTAAGCCACCACTTCATACTGCCAATGAGCAACAGCCCTCACTTGTTCAGTGGGCAACCTGCTTGGTCTCTATGGAAACATTCTTCTGCTGGTTTATACCACACTACCTAAATCCCCACGCACTTACTGAGTCAGTGAACCAGAGTATTACCCATTCGTTCTTATTTTAGATTTTTTTAAATTGAGATATAGTTGACATATAAATTTTGTAAATTTAAGGTATACAGTGTAATGATTTGATATATTTATGTATAGCAATAAGATCATCACCAGAGCATTAGCTAACATTTCTGTTACATGACATAATTATCATTTTTTTGCTGTGAGAACAATTAAGATCTAATCTCTTAGCAACTTTGAAGTTTGTAATACAGCATTGTTAACAACAATCAGTATGCTGCACATTAGGTCTCCAGAACTCATTTTTCTACTTTTGTAGGTTTGTAACCTGAAACAACAACTCCTGAATTTCCCCACTCCCAGCCCCTGGTAACCACCATTCTGCTCCCTGTTTTTGTAAGTTTGGATTTTTCAAATCTTTGGATTCTTCCATATAAGTGATACCATACAGTATCTGTCATTCTCTGTCTGACATATCACTCAGCACAATGCCTTCAAGGTCCATTATGTTGTTATTACTTTTAAACAAATATTGAGCACATACTATGTGCAAACCCAAAGCTATGTTCTAGTGGTAACAGTGATGCACAAGACACATTTTCTGCCAACAATACCTCATAGCTTAGTGGGGTAAAGACACAAGTAAACATACATTTACAATGCAATGTGATAACTGTTTGCATAGAAAAATATATTAAGCACTTTTTATAATAACACTTACTTCACATGGTGGTTGTGAGGACTGAATGAATTAATGTATAAGAAGCATTTTGGTACCAACCACAAGTGCTCCTTATGCAATAAGTCATTCAAACTTTATATCAACAATACAACATAAGTGCTATTATTAAGCCCACTTTACAGATGAGAAAACTAAGGCACAGAGTAGATAAACAATTTTTTGTAGATTTAGAATGCCTTAGTGGTGGTACTTGGCTCTGAACTTGCACTCAGATTCCAGAGCCAACAGGATTTAATCACTACCCAACACTACCTATCCAGGAGCAAACACAAGGAGCGCTCCTTGTGGGAGCAAAGGATGAGGGAATCTGGTCCAGCCTGGTATCAGAGAATGGCGCACAAGTCCTGTCTGGGCTATATAATTCAGTCTCTGTTCATGCTAATACTAAAGTGAATACTCAGCTCTAACTTCCAGTGGCTCTCCCAAAAGTGAAACTGTGCATCAAACCAAACAACACAGTCAATTCTGTATCAGCCTGTCATATTATTAGTCAGTTAAGCTTTGGGAAACTGACAAAGAAGCAGATGTTAGGAATATTATATGTGGTATAAATATCATAATGATATTCAGTTGTCAAAATCATCTCCTGTCTTAGTTAAAAACAACAGCATTTTATATGGGAAATCTCTTACAAAGCCAAGTTTTAGCCAAGGGGAAGAGGAGAGAGTAAACATGAGAAGGCCAAGGAAAGGTACATGGAAGCAGAGGATGAATGTTTAGTCTGTGTCTAATAGTCTGTACAGAACATGTGCAATCTGGGAAGATTCTGGGGAGAATTGCCAAGGCCAGGCATATTCCCTGTAGAGGTCTGAATGCTGCATATTCAGAAAGCATCTCTGAACTAGGTTGACCTGTGGCTTCCCCAGTAGAATGGCATATGAAAGCAGCAGAAAGACCACTATCTGATAGTACTTACTCCAGGTTTTTTATATTTATCATTTAATTCTCAGAATATTTCAAGAGAAATATTTTTATGTCCTCCTTGCAACTGAGCAAATGAGTCTCAGAGATATGCCCAAAACTGTGCTTCTAAGTTACATAGTCAGAATTTGAATCTATACCTATCGCTGAAGCCCTTTCAAAAAGTATAAATTAAGATAAAATAAAGCTCTAAGTCATTAAGAAAGTAGATTTATAAAATCTGTTATGACATCATAACTTTTAGAAGACTAGGAGTAAAGGGAAGTCCTCCACAGTCAAGACCTAATCTATCACTCTCATGTCCCCACCATCCACACTCCTCTGGGCACACTGTCCTGTCTGCTGCAGAATGTAAATCTGCTGAGTGTCTGTGTGTATTGGGGTTGGGGAGCAAAAGGAATGTACTCTCAAATGTAAGTCTAAAGTCCCTCTCATTGCTACATGTTAGTCTTCTCTAGTTCTGTCCTACTCCCCAAATTAAAAATGCAAATACTGTCATATCTCTTTCAGTATATTTCAGCAATTAATTAATTGCTATGGGGCCAGCTGCCAATATTAGAAGGAAAACAGTATCTCTACATGGACATACCTTTACTTATGAGACTTACAGATATTAAAACACAGCAAAACTATCATAATTTAGACTGGTACACATATAAATAGAGAAATGTCAAATTTTGAAATGTACCCAAATACGTAGAGGAATTTGGTAGTATATGATAAGTGACATTTCAGTTTTTGGAAAACTTGATCAGTGAATAAATAGAATTAGTGTGATTTGGGGTAAAAAATTGGATCTCTACTTCATAGCTCACACACAAATGAATTCTAGAGGTATCAAAATCAAAATTTGTATATAATTTAAAACTATAAAAATACTAGAAGAAAATCTATGATTTATTTCAAAGAATAACACAAAATCCTGAAACTTGAAGCAAGTCAGTAAATTCGATCACATAAAAATAAGATATTTATAATTGGCTAAAAAACAGAAGACAAATGAAATACTTGGGGAAATGTATTTTCAACACATATCACAACAGGAGCATTATTTACTATATAAAGGGTATTCAGAGAACATTAAGAGAAAATACCAGTAGTCCCATTCAGGGTTAAATTGAATGTACAGAGTTTACAGAATACAAATGGATTTTTTAAATAAGATATGATATTCAATTTCAGTCATAATGAGAAAATACACTGAGGTGACACATTTCTCTTAAAAACTGGCAAAGATTCATAGTTTGAAAACACACTCAGATGGTAAGGGAAACATTCTTGGATAGTGTTGGTGGGACTGTACATTGCTACAACTGCTACAGTAGGACAAATCGGAAATACCTCTCAGAACTACACAGGTCCATGCCATCCAGCCTAACGTCTGAAAGATCAAAGAAGCCATTGTGGCTGCAGCAGAGAGAATCACATAAAGAGTAGAAATAGGAATGAGAGGTAAGCAGAGGCCAGATCGTAAGAGGCCTTGGAGACCATGTAAGGACTTATACTCTGAGCAAGGTGGGAAACAAGTGAAGGGTTTTGAGCAGAGATCATCAAGAGTTTTTTTTTTTTAACATGTTAAAGAGAGATGTCAGGATGATATACAAATCTGAACTTTATGAAAGTGAAAGAGGCTGGATATATATATCTGGAGGTCATAGAGTTTCTCTGCTCCAAGTGAGTTTACACTGTGGGGTCATGGGTTCTTTGGAGTCCTTTCTTGCCTGTACAACTTGGTCAGGTCTACCCAAGTCTGCTTGGTCAAGTTCCCTACCTTCTCATCATGGAAAGCAGGTGGTTGGATATGTACTCTACCTCAGCAGGCAGATTGACCTGTCCATGCCTGAACTCCATATGTCAAAGGATCTACAGAGCATAGATTTCACTATGTCACACTCATGTAAGTCCAGTTATACTCTACCGCTAAGACTATAGGTGCATATTCATCTTAATTTTTACACTTTATTATTCAAGAAGAATCACTTAACTAAATCTCCTCTAAACTACAATGTGTTGCTTTGGTACCCACACACAGCTTCACAGAAATACAGGTAGCTAAGCGTGGGTACACCCATAAGAGTCACTAAAGTTTTTAGTTATGCCTTACTAAGACTTTCATGACTTTTTTATAACTTCTCACTACCTTTCATAGATTTCTTCAACATTTTTCTATCTTTGTCTACTCCTCCCCTAACGAAATCTTGATTATTCACCTGCTCCTGTTTAAAAATATGTTATCCAATCTTTAAGACCCCAAAATCAAGGCACGATCTTCTCACTTACTAGCTAAATGACCATAAAAAATTCACTGTATTTCTGTAAGCCTTGATTTTCTTCCTTTATAGTGAAGTCCTATCTCTAAGAATAGAACAATTTACATTTTTTATTTTTATAGTTTTCATATTAAATTGTTGATTATGAAGATGATGATACTCATCCAGTTATGCCCTGGTTAACTACAGACTTTTCATGCTCTTTGCAGGACAAGAAGGAAAAAGTAGGCAAGTGAAGGCAGAAATGTGAAAAGAATTCCTAGCATACACTTAGTAGGAAGAACATATATATCACTGTTATTATTGCCGTGATTATTATTAGAGTGAATTGGCCATTAATGAAATAGCTGTGTGACCTTGGGAAAACTTACCTAAACTTGCTGAGAGACTGATTGCTAATCAGTGAAACACAGACAATAATAACTCTATTCCTGGGATTATTTTAAGGGCTATTTAAATGTGGCAAGGAAAATCCTCAGCTCTGTGTGTGATCTCTTGACAGTGACACAAAACACCTCATAAACTTACATTATATTATCCTTGTCACCAAGGAGGAAGGTCAGCTGGAGCAGGGCAGATGGAGGACCCAGGGAGAAAGGAAGCACCAGGTCAGGGCAAACCAGGAATTCTGGTACGGAGTTCAAAAGCTAAGCAGAATAACGTAGGTATAATGGAGACTCAGACTTGAAATAGCAATATTGCATGCAGGTCAAACTACAAACAGGTATGTATTGAGTTTGTTTGCATTAGGAAGGTGGTAGAACATAGTTATCAAGAGGTTGAATTTTATAAAAAGACAGGCATGGGTTTTAATCCTCACTCTGGAACGCACTGGCTGTGTAACTTCTGTTCCCCAAACCTGAGTTTCTCAACCACAAAGGAAAACATGAAAGTAATAAGCCCAATGATATCATATTCATTGTGGTATCACAAAAGGCATCCCGAGAGGCAGAACACCATGGAGGGAAGTACTCAGTCTCTAGGGACAGACCTGGCTTGAATCCTTGCTTAGATATTTATTATGAGACCTTATGGAAGTTTCTTAAAATATCTGAGCCTGAGTTTTCTCAGCTATTAATTAGCTGAGAAATTAATTAGCTATCAAAAATATCAATAGCCGAGCTGTCTCAGCTATTAATTAACTGAGAAATTAATTAGCATCAATAATTTCTAATTGATATCAGGTAAGCAAAACATTATCACAATAACTGACACCTAGTGTGTACTTTAGAAACGGCTGCCCTTTACCAGACACTGTGCTATGTGTTGGGCATACAATGTGAACAAAAACACAGCTTATGCTATCCAATGTGACTTACAGCTTTTTAAAGAAAAGTAGTGTCTGTCCATCCCTTTCCACTCCTGTCTTCTCCCCTCCAGTTTCTTAGCTAGTACCCCCCTTGACAAGATTTCCCCACACAATCCTCTTCTCCATGTCCTTTGCTAGATGAACTCTGTTTTAGCAACATTCCTTCAAAATATGGCACCCAAAATGAAAACTATCTGGCCAGAATGTGATCAACTTGGAACATTATGATATGAGAGTTTGGCCTTGGCCATAACCTTTATTTCAGCTGATTCAGCGAACATCTCTGTTAATTTCTATATCCCTGCAATAGTCAGAGGAAACTACTGTGGAGCTGCTGAACTCATTAGCAGAGTGCGTAACCTGAGCAAGTATTTAGTTGTTTTAAGCAAGCTTAAAACTAAAGAGGCAAAGATCCTGTATGAGGATCCAAAGGGGAATCATGGAGCAGGAAGAGGCCAGGAAACCTCCTTATTTGTTAAGCACTTGGGATTGCCCTGACTTACTACCATTGAGAAGATGGATGTTTCAGTCTGGAGGGCAAGAAATTAACATGACTAACAGTAGAAATACTTACCCAGGAAGAAATAAGCTTTGAGTATGTTTTAAAGACAGACTCCATAGTAAAACTGAAAATATTTGTATTATTAATATCAAATGTTCCCTTTTACAGCTCATAAATCCTCCCAGAGTGACAGAGCGGAGTGAGAGCAGATTCATACCCTCCTCTTAGGCCTCTCCGACCAATGCCTCCGGGAAAGCCAAAGGGCCATCAAATCAGCAGCTTTCAGATAGTCAACAGGTAGTTACTCCAACCTCAGCATTTAAACCACCTTTTTAAATTAGAAAAAGAAAGAAGTCCTAAAATTCAGATCACATTCTCTGAATATTCCTGAGGACCACCTTCTGTTCTTTGATTTATGTGCCTAGGCTTGAGTGTCAATACCCTGAGAAATCACAGCTGGATTAAAGAGGTGAGTTTAGCATGAAAGTTACATTTTGTTTTATAAAAGCATCAAGGTTTGAATGGCTTGGCACCTCTTTAATCAAACCAGAACCGCTCAGTCCCGGGCTTTGTGAGTGAGCTAATTAGTAATGTGCCAGAGACTTACCTGGTTAATCAAATGATTAATCACTTGGTAGACTTCATTCATTCTCCTTGTTTCCTGGCTGTCTTTGGCTTTTTTTTTTTGTATTTTGGTGGGGGGAGGGGGGAGGAATTAGCATTTTAATAGCTGGCAGTTCACCATTCAGGGTAAAAAAATGGCATTGTTCCATTTTAACCATTTTTTATACAAATAAAAGTGAGATTGTTTTCTAGGACAATGAAAAGAATAGTCCTCAACTATGGCTTCACCAAGAAATGTTAAGCCATTTCTGAGGAAATACAGTGTTTGAGTCAAAGAGGGTTCAGTGCTATGGAAAGTTTGGGTGTTCCTTTATATATATAACCCTGGTTGGAAAAAAGAGTTTTGAACCTTTTGAGAAGGTTCACATGACTGCAAATCAGCAGACTAGATTTCCAATTTCCATTTTTCTTCCTATTTTTTAACATCTAAAGTAACTTTTAAGGGGACCAGGAAGGTGGCCATTTCGGCAAACTGTAACATGGGGAACAAAACATGTGTATTGCATAGTTTTATTGAGCAACTGATTAAGTTAGCTTCAAGGGGACCATCAAGATATTCAAATTTTGGAACAAGGTATATTAAAATATACACATCTTCTTAACAAAAATGTGCCAGCTCTGATTTTTTCCAGATTAGTGATAGTCTTAAACTTTATATATCTAAACTGTTAAGGAGTTCAATGATCTTTTTCATAGATAACAATATAATGGTCTGAATTCAATTCAATATCTTAAAATATTTTTCTTAAATATTAAAATATTTAAATATCTTAAATATCTTAAACTATTATAAAAACATGTAAATAGCTAAGAAGCATAATACATTCATCAGTTACCAATAACTCCCTCATTATGTCTCCATCATCGCCCTTGACAAACTGCCCTCCCACTCTGTTCATATGATCCATCAGCCTGTCCTTCGGAGCCCTGTAAATCTTCACCATGCACCACAGGACAGCATTTCTGATAACCCCAGTGGAATTTTACGTGGATGATAACATAATAACAATTAAAATTTGTTTACAATATGCCACACACTGGAAACTAATACAAAATAATATTGAATGTAAACTGTAATTGAAAAAATTAAGCAAAATTTTGTTTACAATAATTCCTTTTGTTTGGACTCCCATGTAAATTTTCTCCCACTGGCATACATATAAAATTCCCATGTGTAGTGCAAAGAAGGTGATGAGAGAAGTATTCTACTTTATTCGAGGCTACCGTAGGTGAATTCTGAAGGTAGTTATGAATGATGTAAAGGGTCAATATGCCTCTATCTAAGACTAGTGATTCTCAGTCCATCGAGAAATAGCAACAACATCTAGGTGAAATATTTCAAACTGCATAGTTTGTTGTCTCTTCAAAGACCCTGATCTTTTGTCATAATAAACCATTATTTCTAACAGGAGAGAGTTGAGCATTTCAGCCGCGGTATGTGAGTAGTGTATATGTGTGCATGTGCACAGATGTGTGTGTTTGAGTCAAGGGAGAGCATACGATTGATAAACCCTACTAGGAACACTAAAAAGCAAGAAAAAATTTAAGCAAAGGAGTATTATTACTTCAGGGCAAAATGGAGAAAACATGGGAGAGGTGAATACTTAATTGGGCAGATCAAATTTCATTCATTGTTTCATTAACTACTGTCTCAGAAGGGTCAGATCCCCTAGAAGCGTATAATATAGGCAGAAATTAGTTATCGAGCCAAAAGTTTTAACAAGAAGACTCATAAATGAAGAATTTTTAAACAAATGCCTGTAAGTTAAAGGTCTCTTGGATAACTTAAAGACAGTCATCAAGAAGAGAATTCAAGATAAATACTAAGTGTTTGCTTTATTCTCCAGGCAGTTATGCTCTCAAGTAGAAATCCTAGGGGAGGAAATGCTGTCACTTCCTGGATCAGGCATATCCTGTGGCCAGGAGCAGCCCTAGAAATATTGTGAATTAGGTCAAGTTATTAGTTTCTCCTCCAATTTTACCCATATCCAATCAGTTATCTACTAGCCTCCAGAATTGTCTTTTTAAACACAGTCTGGTCTCAGTATTCATAATAAATTTAAGCTGCCTTGGATTGACTATGAGGTTGTCCACGAGCTTCTTCTACTGCCCTCCTTCATCATTCCTTCAGCTCCACTATGTGTTTCTGGATCACATTTACCCTAATAAGAGAAACTTTTGTGGCAAGTTGCATCCTCCATTAAACGAACACTAACTACCCTCAAGACTTCTCCTACAAGTAATTTCTGAAATTCTATAGGCAGATCTCACTCCTAAACAAGTCCACACCTGCACACGGGGCATCATGGTGCTCGCTGCTCCCCTATGCCACTCAATCAAGCCACAGGCCAAGGTTTGTAGCTGCTTTACCTCTGCTCTGTTCTGTCATGGGTCACCTTCAATGCCTCAAAGACTTCAGTGTGCCAAAGCTTCTATGTGATTTTATGGTCAAATGAAAGAGAATATTTCTTTTGTATAAATCTCCAAGAATAGGAAGAGGTGTACTGAATTGTGTATCTTTTACCCCCAAGTTTGCAGACATTTAAACAAAGTAATTATTTTTGTTTTCATATATGACAACAATGGGCTTCCTAATACCCAGGCCTCAAAAGACCTTAAGGAAAACTAGTAGACAAACCCAAATGGCAAGCACTGTACCACGTCAGAGTTACCGCTCCCTGGCTTCTGACAGTAAAGATTGTTACTGTACCAAGATCTTTAAGAGGGATTCCTTCTCACCAGAGGATGTTTTTTTTTCTTAGTACTATGCTAGTTCCTCCTTAAAACCTGAGGTCATTCTACTGATACACCAGACATGCTCAAATTACTCCAACGTGTCTGTCAGGATCCCACAAGTGAAAACATCATGATTTCTTTCACAGGAGGATTCTCAATATCCCTTAAGTAGAGCTCCATCATTCCTGAACCTGCAGTTTTCCAGACACTCTCAGACATGCCCAGATCCATAAGCAGACATGGCCCATGCTCAAGCTGAGACATGAGTACACCTTAATTTATGGGTTGAATGGAAGAAAAAGTATCTTGGGAAAAGGCAGTATTTGGGCCACATATTGGAGGAAATGTAGGATTTATGCAAATACTACAGCAAATGATTCATAAAGAGAAAGCATGAAAGAGAAAACAGAAACACTATAGAAGCAACATATCAAAATAATCCACAAATCAAATTTTCTTAAGGTGTACAGAGAAGGATATACTAACATTCTTTAAAAACATAGTGACTCAAAGTAACTACTCAATAAATATTGTTGAATGAGTAAATGAATGGGTAAGTTGTTTTATTCTCTTTAAGCAAATTAAATTTGACTCTGAGCTCCTACTTGCTAAAGTCAGGAAGGATTCAATTTCAGTCATTTTTGATGAGAATTTCCTTTCATTCCTCAGGTTTTAAAAACAACCTTGGAGGCTTATACCGTACTCACAAAATGAAGGATTACTCCATGGCATTCACTATCCTCATAGTGGTCCATTCTATACATGATGCTACTGGGCAAACAGTCCTCCACCATCTGGCAGGTGATGGTGCTTCAGGTAGGCTCAGAAATGCTCTCTCAGCAGTTGCCTCAACACAGCTCTGCCTCAAAACCAACACCACTCCAAAAGCCTCTCACAGACATCTCCCCATATTTAGTGCTTTGTACACATAGGAAACAGATCTCTGTCACTCATGGAAACACCTCAAGTTCTACTAGTTCTGCCTCATAAGGAAAAAAATGGAACTCTATCCTTGGATGCTGTACAAACACTTTCTATTTCCTTGGACCACCACACTGGCCCCTCTCCATGAATTTATGAGCCAAAAGGAATCAGGGCTGTTTTTCTGCAGGTGTTTTACAATTTCTGTTTTTAACCCTGACACATCAAAACTATTAACAATCCCTTAGACAAGGAACTCAAACTCATAACAGAGAGATTTGGCTTTTTTTTTGTATGTTAAGGAAAGGAAAAATACCTCTTGATTTTTTCATTGTCGCTAGTAGCAAGAACAAAACCCAAACAATAATGCTGTGGCGGAATATGTTGCTCCCAACATTACACTAGTTCCTGTGAGACTCTGGGTAATAGGTCTTAGTAAGAAGTCTGAATCCAGAGTTGGAAGACTCCACCATCCTGCACTCACTTCAGCTCATCAGAGCTCCATTTTATTTCAGGTAAAGGTAGGTCCATTGACCTCTAAGACTATCATGGAGATCAAATGAGAAAGGAGTTTTATAAATGCTGAGGGCTAGACAGAGCGCATGGTAGTGTAGACCATGCCAAAAGTCAGCAGAAACTCACATTAGCTGTGCCTGCTCTCCTGTGACTGAAAAAGTCTTTAGAGTTTCAGTGAACAGGTAGGTACTCACCTCCTCACAGGCTAGTTCTGCTGTTTCATAATCCTGGAGGGAGAACGGGCCCTAGTGGCAATCCCTAGTAATACCAGGCAGAAATATGATCCCTGGGCCATTGCAGGGCAGGAAAGCAGGTCTATCACCTGTGCAATGTTTGCTGTGGGGCCTGAGGCCTGAAAGGCAGCTTTGTTCAGCCACCAGGTGAGCTGCAAGAGGAAGGTGCGTCTCCAGCCACTGCCTCTAAGAACTGCACAAAGCATTCATTCAAAGGCGTACTCCTGGCTGGGCCTTCTGATGCTGCTTCTGACTTATTAGGTTGCCTATACAGAGATTATTTCCCTGCCAGGGCACCCCCACTGCTGACCCTGCTACTGCACAATGCCACTCAGAGGGCACGGGTAGAATACTACATTCCAGAGAGAAAAGGCAATGCTCAGGCTGAAAAGACCCGGCTGCAGTGTAGGACACTCCTCTTTCACCACAGAGCTCCCTGTGTCCCTACAGACAATAGGCTTCTGTGCAGCCCCATCTCCTAATGCAAGGACAGCTTACATGTTTTCATCTTTAGAAACTTCAAACTGCTCAGTCCCCAGGAACGGCTGTACAAGGAAGCGTCTGTCTAGGAGGGAAGGGGAGAAGAAGAGGTGAGATTTGTTCCTTCAAAATAATCGCCTGGCCAGGTTTATTTATTCAATGGGCAATGGCAGGTTTTGCTAGTTTATTCTTTCATTTAAACAGTCAATACTTCAATATCTATAGGTCATCAACTATGTCCTTGGCATCTTGATAAGGTCTCTTACTGGAGATGCGGAGCCCTAGAGGAGAAAACTAAATAAGATTGCCCTGCCCTTAAGCAGTTGTTGTCCAAGTGTCTGAATAAGCATTTTGTGAATTGGGTTTGTGTTGGGCATCCTTTTCCCCACTCTGTGCAGCATCTAGCTTTTAATCTTCATTTTGTCCAGACTCCTGAATCTCTTCTGATGCATCATGATATGAGAATAAAGTCAAAATGTTGGGTTTCCCAGGCAATCTCTTACTGATGGGAATGTAAAATGGGATAACTTCTGTAAAGGGTAATTTGTCAATATACAACAAAACTGTATATGCATTCACCCTTCAACCCAAAAATATTTTCATGAGAAATTTACCCTGAATATATACCTCTAATAACATGAAACTATATATAAACAAGGTTACTCAGTGTAGCATCATTTTTATTTGCAAGACATTGGAAACTACCTAAATGTCAAAGCATGGAGGAGATTGGTTGAATAAACCATAGTATTTCACAAGGGAGTACTATGCTGTTGTACAAAAGAATGATGATCCTTATACAATAACATGGAGTGATTTCCAGGAAATATTTTTAAGTGACAAAAGCACAATTCAAGATAACATATATAGTATGCTACCTCTCATAAAAAATAAAAGGGGAAATAAGGAAAGATACAAATCTGCTTAGCTTCACCAGTAAGAGAGGACAAAAGTGGAAAAAAATGGTTTCCTAAGGGTGAGGAAACAGGGAGGTAAGGGAGTGACACACCTCTGGGTACCGCTTTTTATACAGTTTTGACATTTGGATTCTATAATGGAAGTTAAAAACAATCCTCAAGCCCTGGCTGGTGTAGCTCAGTGGATTCAGCACGTGTCTGTGAACGAAAGGATCACAGTTTGATTCCCAGTCAGGGCACATGCCTAAATTGCAGGCCAGTTCCCAGCTGGGGACGCAACCATACATTGATATTTCTCTCCTTGTCGCCTTCCCCTCCCCTCTAAAGATAAATAAAATCTTTATATATACCTCAAGGGATGTTATTGGGTCAATTGACAAAGTTGGAATAAGAACAGTACATTATATAAAAAAATTGTATCAGTGTTTACTGAAGTTGATGAGCGCATTGTTGTCATGTAAGGGAATATTAATGTTCCTTGCAAATAGATACTGCAATATTTACTGAGAAGGCTCTAGAATATGAAACATACATCAAATGGGTCAGAAAAATTGTGTGTCTGGGTATGTGTATGTATGATAAAAAGAGAGGGAAAATAAAGCAAATGGAAGAGAATGTTAACAATAGGAGAATCTGAGTAAAAGGCATATGGTTATCCTTTGTACTAATCTTATTCTTGTGATTATTTTTTATGTTTTAAATTATGTACAACTTAAAAAAGTGTTTAAATGTTGAGTTGGATTCCCACTGGTTACATTTTAGAAGAGAAATGTGAACCTGATTGCCTCAGACTCTCCTGCTACTTCAGTTATTATCAGAACCTGGGAATGCAACAGCCTCTTGGTCTATGATGGGGTCTTCCTAAAGTTATTCTCAGAATTTGACAGGTAAAGTTTCATCCAGGGTGCACTTTTCACTGCACCAGGCAGAGCCCAAGGTAAAGGAAGTTAAAGATTGCATTGATTTGACTAAGAGGGCTTAGATTAAGAATAGTTGCAACATCACGCACCAGGATTAGGCCAAGAACTTTATGCATGTCATCTCATTTAATCCTCCCAATACATGGAAACAGGAGCAGTAATGTTCTTGAGAAGGAAGCAAAAGAATAGGGGCCTTAACCTATGAGAAGTAACAATGTCATGACTGGAATTCAGATGCTCTAGTTTCAACTCCTGTGCCCTTTAACCTTTATGATGCAACACCTACCCCAAAGATAGAGAGATCAGACTGACCTGGCAAATCTTAAAATTCTACAGGCCTTGGTTCAGAGGCTGCATCCCCTATATAGGCTTCCTTAAACCTTGAGGAGTCACTGGTGCTGATTTCCCCAGTTTCCCATCTCACTTGGTACACACCACTGAAAGACATTACTGGCCCACAACAAAGTAAAAAAAAAAATAAAGACAAAGTAGTAAGTTTTTCACAAAGATAAATTACTTCAATTTAAATAATTGGTCTTTATTACAAAATTGAGCTTCTTGGTGTTGAAGTGTCATTTTTTTAATGAAATAAGGATGTCAGGAAATGGTTTTTATAGTGCCTCAACTTGGAAAAAAACTAAAAAAGCAGATTAGCAAATCTGTATCAGTTGCCAAAATTTATTTTGAAATTATAGAGACTTATAAAATTCAAAATTCTATCAGCTAATAGACTAGTCACCCTCTGAGGCATCTTCCACCCATAAGAGTGAGTGGCTCTACATCCCACAGATTCAGAATCTTGAGTGTCACCTACCAGGTCCAGAAGAGACATGCCTGGCTTCATACCATGGTTCAGCTACTCACAAGTCAAAGGACTTTGAGCAAGTTGCTTAACATCTTTGAATCTCAGTTGTTTTTGATTTATGAAACAAGGGTAAAAATAGTATCCTTAAATGCAATTTCATGGGCTTTGGAGCCCAAAGCCACACATAGGCTTGTGTGGCATATAATAAAAGTGGCTATAAATATTTGCACTTCTTCCATCAAGGGGTAGAATCTACTTCCTCGCCCTTTATATCTAGACTGGCCTTTCACTGTTTCAGCTAAAAGGATGCAGCCTGGGCTACAAGTGTCTATTCACATTCGATTTTGGTCTTGAAATACTCCAGATCTGCCACATGAACAAACCCTGAATGGCCTGAAAGTTGTTAAGGCCCCAACACTCTCACCACCCTAGTTGCTAGCCACCCGATAGCTAGAAAAGTTTTTGAAAGAGTCCATTCAAGACTAACCAGTTCTATAAGCAGCAAGAGATAAGGGGACAGTCACCTACAAAGGAGTTCCCATCAGACTGTCAGCAGATTTCTCAAAAGAGACCTTACAGGCAAGAAGGGGCTGGAAAGAAGTATTCCAAGTCATGAAATCCAAAGACCTACATCCAAGATTGCTCTATCCAGCAAAGCTTTCATTTAGAATAGAAGGGCAGATAAAGTGCTTCTCAGATAAGGTAAAGTTCAAGTTCATCATCACCAAGCCCTTATTACATGAAATGTTAAAGGGACTTACCTAAGAAAAAGAAGATAAAAAAGATGAACAGTGAAAGGACAGCAAACTCACAGTTATTAACAACCACACCTAAAACAAAAGCAAACTAAGAGGACAGCTAGATCAGGAGCAGAACCATAGAAATGAAGATCACATGGAGGGTTAGCAACAGGGGAGTGGGAGAAGGGGGTAGAAGGTACAGAAAATAAGTAGCATAGACAGTAGGTAGAAAATAGATAGGGGAGGGCAAGAATAGTATGGGAAATATAGAATCTAAAGAACTTGAGACATTTGGGCATAAACTAAAGGGGGGAATGGTGGGGGAGGGGTGTGCAGGGTAAAGGGGAATGAAGGGGGGAAATAGAACAACTGTAATGGCATAATCAATAAAATATATTTTAAAAAAAGGCTAACCAGTTCTTAATCTGACCACCTATATAAGAGTAAGCCTAGTCAATATTAGCCAAGCCTGACCGAGATCATCAAGAACACCCAAATGAACCTTAGATTCATGAGGAATACTAAACAGTAGTTATTTGAAACCACTACATTTCAGGGTGGTTTGTTATTAGTAAAAGCTAACTGATACAGTTTCTTTTCCAGAATTAATATTTTCTAAGTGACCTTGAGCAATAATCTTATCTGAAAAATAGATTGAACCATTTCTATTTCTTTAGTTTATTTTAAGCACTACATGCTATAATTAAAATATTTGCCACATAGTGCTGGTACATACTAAATTCTTAATTGGGGACAATTGCAAGTATTCAGTTTAGAAGTGATATAACAGTAATAGAAGCAGCAATATATTTCCTTCCCCTCCTACCATCCACATGGGATTCTAGCCCTGAGAAACTACAGAGGATATTTGTTTGAAGTACCTATTCATCCTGTGACCAATAAGATGTCTTATGAAGTTTGCTCAGCTAGTGTTTAGTTGATTTTGTATTCCTGACTCAGTCTGAGCTCTTTAGTTATACAAGGTAGGTGCTGAAGTATCTCAAAGTACAGAATTTTCACCAATTTTTCAGAAAGTTGACAACATAACTTTCCGCAAAATCAAAGAACCTTATATGGTTAAGAGTTTGAGAACAGGGGCTGCTAACTTATTTTGCAAAGTCCCTGGGCACCAGGCATTCTCCCAAAAGCTTTACATAAGTTATTCACAACAATCTTGTGCAGACTTCTGCCAGGATGGAGGCATAGGTGGAAACACTGTACCTTCTCGCACAACCAAGTTTAAAAACAACAAAGTTTTAGCAACAAAAACGCAGCCAAACCACAACTGTAGGGAAATAGAACAACTGTAGTGGCATAATCAATAAAATATATTTAAAAAAACAATCTTGGGTGAAGCATTTTTGCCCCACATACTGATTAGGAAATTGGGTCCAAGGTTGTCGAGTGGCTCTTCCATGACCATATAGTCAATAAAGAACACAGCCAGTGTTGTTTCAGGTCAGATGCATCCAGACCTGTTGATCTTTCCCTAGAGACATGCTTCCTTCTTTGAGATCATCTGAGAAATCTCTTACAGTGTCCCCCTTTTTGCCCTGGCATCCACCGCCTTTCTAGTCAGTCAGGCTTATGGCACACCTGTCATCTCCCACCTGAACAAGTACAGTAGCCTTTTGTCTCACTGCATCTAGGCTCACCCCATAACTATGGTTCTAATCCCTGCCACAGTGACCTCTATGACATATAAAGCTGATTATACCAAATTCCTACCTCTCAAAATTATTCCATCTCTCTATCAGCTGCAAGATAAAATCTAAAGTCTTCTATAAGGCACAAACAGCTATCTACCTCATCAGCCATGAGTTCCAGCTCTCCTGCTTCCAGTCCATACTAAGCTACTTCTAGTTCCCACTGCCACCATGCTTTTCCTCATTGCCACTCCTTTGTGCATTTTGTCACTCTCTGCTGTACTCTCCCCAAGGGCTTGAATTCCTGACAGACTCTGACTTGATCAAGTCTCTTTTCAAATGCCAAATCCTTTTTCAGGTCTTTACAGAAGCTATTAAACCAGGGGTGTCCAACCAGTAGCCCACAGGCTGCATACATCCTAGGATGACTATGAATGTGGCCCAATACAAAATAGTGAATTTACTTAAAGTATTATGAGATTGTTTTGTGATTCCATGTCACAATGTATTTAATGTGTGGCCCAAGACAACTCTTCTCTCAGTATGGCCCAGAGATGCCAAAATGTTGGACACCCCTGCTAGATCATCTTCTCCCACCATCCCTCCATTCACCAGGTTAAAACAACACACAAATTATAATTGTTGCCCTATCCCCCCCATTAGAATCACAAACCAGACATCACTCCAAATTAGTAGATTTTGTATTTGTACCATGCACATAAAAAAGATTATTATAGTGGCCTCTGCCTTTAGTTGAATGGGCAAGAGTCTAAGACAGAAACCAAAGTAGATATCACTAATCAGTTATCAGACTTTGAACCAGTTGGCATCTCAGAACTGTAGGGTAACAGGTCTCTTATTGATAAGCACCTCATTTTTAGATACAATAAAGGACTGCTCAAAGCAAGCAGCTGTATCCTGAACATTAAGCTAAGAAAACAAGGGAGAGAGATGACAAGGAAAACCTTAATGAAATAAATAGCAAAGCCTGCAAAAGGGCTTAGAAAAAATAATTTACTTCAATTTTCAGAAGTGCCAAGGACAGAATGTATATTCCTTGTGAGTAGGAAAGAGGAAATTTTGTAAGAAACAAGATCTTCCTGAGCAGGTGCTAAAAAAATTAAATCTCATAGAGGATGCACCAATGCCAGAATTATGATCCACATGGTGAAGAAGGAGACGATGTTTGGCTGGACCAAGAGCAGAAAGGGATTGGAGAGACACAGTGTAATACCTGACAGGTAGAGAGGACCTCCAGGTGCAGGCTGTGCTGGCCGTGAGCAAATTTGTACTCTAGACCTCAGACAGGACTGCAAGGAGCACCTAGATGCTGATGATTGGGCCATTCTTAAGTCATTTTGCAAAGAAATAGAAGCATCATTTTTTTGTCTGGATCACAAAATCATTAGGACATTTTAATTATCTGCCCTTCAAGCATAAAGATGATAATGTTCTCAATAACATTAAAAACTCAAAAACAACTCGTATGAGCCTTTGGTGAAAAGGTACCTGGTAATAAAACTTAGCCAACCAATGATGTTTCCAATAAAAGGGCTCTTCAATGATAAAGCCATGAAAAAAGAAGGGAGGAAGGAAAGAAGGAAGGAAGCAAGGAAGCAAGGAAGGAAGGAAGGAGAAAGAAAGAGAGAAGAAAGAAAGAAAGAAAGAAAGAAAGAAAGAAAAAAAAAAGAAGAAAGAAAGAAAGAAAGAAAGAAAGAAAGAAAGAAAGAAAGAAAGAAGGAAAGAAGGAAGGAAGGAAGGAAGGAAGGAAGGAAGGAAGGAAGGAAGGAAGGAAGGAAGGAAGGAAGGAAGGAAGGAAGGAAGGAAGGAAAGAAGAAAGATAATAAAAGAAAAAGGCTTGTAGTAAGCACTATATAGCACTAAATGGATTTCAATGTTGTATTAAGATTAAACAACAGTGGGAATTATAGTTACAAATTAAAACATTAATATTATGAATTCCAACAATGTGTAATAATTTCACTAAGAAAAATGAAAAGTGTGAGGAAGGGAGGTAGAAACATAGATGACCTAATATTTTCATATTTCAAAAAAAGTGACTAATAGATACTACTTAATTTAAAGCATGTAATTTAAAAGCAATTTTTCCTCATCTCCTTCATCAATTTCAAAACATCTTTGTTAATTTTGAGGTATCTTTTAAGAATAAATATATCTTCTTATAAAGAAATGAGCTGAAGTTTAGCAATTTTTCTGTATTTTCTTCCATTAGATCCAAAAATAAACATACTTTGTATTAAAAATTGTATGCATATAATGATCCCATTTTTATAAAATTATTTCTACTTAGCTTTATCTCTGTAGTTGCAAAAATAAATGTACAAAGTAATACTCTCTAAAACTTACATATTAATATAGGGGTAGAGGAGTTTGGAGTAGTTTACTTTCATGAACTTTCAATACTGCTTGATCTTTATTCTTAAAGTGAAAAATATTTGTAAAACTAATAGATTATTCTTCAAAAAAAAGAAATGAGGACATTAAATAGATTTTGGCTCTCATGTCCACTCTGCTGGTTGGTAATAGTTGTCTAGAGTGCCACATTAAGAAGAATTTTAAACTGCATCGGGGCTCAGCAGGAAACAGTACTTTGAATGATCACTAAATCTACATGGTTCCCCCAAAGAAGTAATGCTACACAAGTTATACCATCAAAATTGCAGCAGTCTAATAAAAATAATAGCACTGTTTTGTGTATAATAATTAGAGAAGTCAAATTAGAAGAGGCACTTACACTGTTCACTTAATAAAAGTTGACTAAGCAGATACAGGCTAGGTAGCTTATATGCATCTAGAAAGCAGAATTTGTACACAAACATAAAAAGAGGCAAGTGATAATTGTATTATATTAGTCTTTTTAGTTAATGTATATTTGAAATTTCCAATAATATAAAATATTTAAAAGACAGAAAGTTAGAGAATTCATGAAGAAGCCTCTATCATTCTAAGAATAAATAGTAAATAAATAAGTAGTAATCCACAGACACATTAAACTACATGAAAAAGCCCATTCATCTCACTGAGATGTTTTTTCAATGATGTTCTAATTTTATGTTTAATAAAAATGTATCAACATTTACCATGTATATAGATTATTTTGATCAAATGGGAACTAAAAATATAGTGATGATTTGATCCAGAGGAGAAAATATTAAAACAAGAGCAGGGTAGTAACAAGACTTTTTAAAATTATATTTCAGAGGGAAAAAAACAAAAAGGACAAAGTACATTGAAATGATTTCATAATAAATGGTGATATAACACTGCTGTCTTCTAGGAAGGGAAATGCAGGGCCAAGGAAAGAAAGACTGTCACTCAGGTGAAAGGAAAACCAGCAGAAGGTGGGTGGGCCCTTGGAAGACTAGCAGAAGGAAGTTTGGAAAAGGGACTGCTGAGTTTTGTGGCTGAAAGAAAAGACTGGGGTAAAACTGGGGTGAGAGCTGTGCCATTGGGAGGTCACTGGATATTTCAGTGGAGCAGTGAGCAAAATTTTTTTGTCTCCAGGAATCTTGGGCTGACTTGCAAGGAGCTATGATTAGGTCAGACATTTTATATGCACAGCCTGCAGAGTGAGGGACTCCACAGCAGAGGTATATGTGGGGTAGGGGATCTCTAAACTCCTCAGCCAGTCAGATGTACAAAGCAGATGCCAGGGTGATTTCTGGTGGGCAAAGCTGGGGCCAGAGAGGAGAGCTGGCTATGTGGACAGCACTAGCTGCAAGTCCACCCCTGTGAATTTGCCTGGACAGAATTTCCTGGGATCCAGGATGAAAGGAGGCTTAAGGGCTGCCTAGCAACACTATGTTTATGCTACCATCCTGAGGTCATGGAGGGAATAAGAAAAACAGTCCCCTTTCTGGAGAGAGGGTGCCAGAAAGCGAGAGCAGCACCCGTGATGGGGAGCCCCAGCTTGGGAGAAGGCCTGCTGTGGCTGAGTCTGCCCCCGTGACACCCACATTCCGCAGGCTGGTGTGCTAACATGGGAACTGGGCCTGGTGGGTCCCAGATTTCCCCAGCTTCCCTCACTAATCACAGCTTTCCTCAGCTTCTCCATTGTTTTCACAGCTGTTCAGCTGCTTCTGCTCAGTTGGGGGACAGACAGGCTGACTCCAAATCACCGAGCAGGGAATAATACTCAGGCCAAAGAGAGGGTGCACAAAACAGGATTTTTCTTGGTGGGGAGGAGCTGAGTGGGTGGCAGGGAGATGGGAGGGAAACAAAACTCTTAGCCTCTTTACTGGCTGAACAAATGTGTTTATTTCCAACAGAAGAGACAATACTCAGAATTAAAATTGTTCTGTAGCTACAAAATTTGTGAAGGATTTGGTTTTTCCAATATGAGATCATATTTGCCCATAAAAATAACATTGGAAATGGTAGCCATTTGCCCAGGCCAAACCACAAAAGCCTGTTTAATTCTCAATGTTTTCGGTTATATTCACCATCCTGAGAAACAAGTAGCTGGATGAGAGTAGGAGGAAATTTAACAGTCCGAAAGAAAAGCATAGCTAACATTTATAAATTGCTCACTATGGACTCAGAACAATATATATGTGTAATTTAACAACATCCACATTGTAAATCTGTGAAGCTTAATGATCTCATTTTACATGAAGAAACTGAGGCCTGAAGCAGTTAGTAATTTGCCCATAGTTATAGAATTATTGAGATAAGGCCATTATTATAAAAAAGCAATCTGATCCACAAATCAATATACTTAATAACTATAGTGCATTGTTTTCTTTAATATTCCTGCATTAGTTTCCTATGGCTGCAGTATCAAATTACCATACAATTTAATGGCTTAAAACAGCACAAATTACAGTCTGGAGGTCAGAAGTCTGGAAGAAGTTTCACTGAGCTAAAATTAAGTTGTGACAGATCTGTGCTCCTTCTGGAGGCTCTGGGGGAGAATCCACTTTCTTGACTTTTTTGTATTCTGAAAGCTGCTGAAATGCCTTGGCTTGTGGCCCCTTCTTCTACCTTCAAAGCCAGCAGGAGTGCATCTTCTCTCTCTCTCCTGGCTTCTATCCTTGCATCTTTTTCTCTGGTAAGGATCCTTTGACTACATTTGAGCCCCACCAAGATAATCCAGGATAATCCACCCATTTCAAGCTCCTTAATTTAACCACATCTGCAAAGTCCCTTTTGCCATGTAAGGTAACACATTCACAGGTTTCAAAAATTGGGATGTGAACATCTTTGGGATTCATTACTTAGATTACCACAACTCCTAATAATATATGCATATTTTAACTAATGTATGTGCCATGCTGTATTCCACAAATCTATATTCTCCTTACAACTACACAAGTGTTTTGAGGATAAGGACTTTTTTCTACTCATCTTTAAATTCTTAGTGCCTCAAAAAATAAAAACAAAGTGGGTTTCCATAAATGTTTATTGTATTGATGAGTAAATGATGAATCAAATGTGGCAATAATCTGAGTCAACATATTTGAGTGACATTCGTATCATTTATAACAGAAATAAAAAGAAGAGAATTGAACATATGCCGAGGTTCAGTAACCAAAATAAAGTGTACTAAATGCTCATTTCTCATGCTGTTTTAGTCCCCCTTCTTTTGCTCATTCTGTTCCTCTGCCTGGGGTGGGGAATCCTTCCTACCTTTCTTTGCCCATTATTTTCTGCTCACCCTTTCAAACTTAGGCCAGGGGTCCCTTCTCCTAATAATCTTTTTCTGACACACACACTGATGTCAGAGATGTGTGCAACTAGCTCACTACAGCTGATTGTGCACATTTCTTCTCAACTTCTCATTTTGCAACATCTTGTTGCAAACCCTGGTAGAAGTATTTACACCACAGAAATCAGAGCTTTTCTTTCCAGAGAGTAATTATTCAATATTTACACCACTGCACATATACACCCTCTACAGGCTTAGTCCTCACTTGCTGATTGTGTACCAACTGCACTCCCTCTTCCTTCTCCTACACTATTTTCCCAATTTTTATAAGCTCTTGTCTATATGCTGATTGTTTTTTCGAGTGCCGCCACCATGACTACACAGTAAAGAAGAGGTGAAATCAGGAAGTATTTGTTGATACCTTAAAGTTACCAAATAATGATTTGACAATATCATGATCCTTCCAATAATTCAGCCTGGTTCAACAATTTCTGGACTGATCCTCCAATTCATTTCAGGAAAGTGTTGAATCTCATGCAGGAGTTACTATCCTCTATCTGTCCCTGTGTCTTCCACTCAGCAGCTGCAGAGGGCTCCTGAGAAAGGAGTGTGGCCTGCTCATCCCTGACCACTCATTTATCTCACGTTTTTGTGCTTTGTCCTTCTTCTCCATGTCTCATACGCAGGCTAACATGGGGGCTGGGGTAGGTGGAGGAGCAGTCTATTCCCCAGGGGAATGTGAGGGGCACACTTACATGTTCCAGTGACGTTTCTCATTTCTCTTTCATTGCCTTTCTACTCTCAGTCTAAGATAGGTGGGTATTAATTGCTTCAGCCATCAGTGACCTGGTCCTATGCAGGGGCCCTCACCGTACACAGGGACATCTTCAGTCTGATTCCAGCCTATATCATTGATATTGCTGTAGTCTGATAAAGTTTCTGACCACCAATCTCCTGATCCTCATCATCCCAAACTCAAGGCCTGAAGAAGCATGCATGATTTTCCACTGCTCCTTGAGAAACCACAGTAATAGGTAGGGTGATCTTTGCCCCTTTCCAAGATTCTGCATCACCTCTGACTCCAAACTCCAGAATCCTGAAGGTAACAAATCTAGCAAACTTCTACTTGGAGAATGAGATATCAGTTTTCCCTTCTTGAAAACCCCAAGAATTCAATTACAATGGGAAATGGATGCTAACTTCTTTTAAACTCTTCCCCCAAAGTAACTTCTCCCTCACACACATGACAGCTTTATTTGATTAAACAAGTTGGGTGGGGAGTGTTGTCAACAGTTTGTTTTGAAATTTCACAGTATGTGAAAATCTCTATGCTTCTTCCACATTATTTTACTTCCCTACTTTAAATTTCTGTGTGTACCAAGCATTATGATAAGAATTTTAGAGAAATTATATCACTACAATAAGTAGGCATATTACAGATGAGAACATCGAGTTTTCGCAAAGGCTAAATAATTTGCTCAGTATCACAGAGCTAATAAGCTCCAAATTAAATTCAAACATAAGTTAATTTAACTCAAAAACCTGGGTTCTTTAACACCATTCTCACCCCCACCTCGAATCCACCCCCAACCGTGGACTCATCTCTTCCTCTCTATAAGCATCTCTAATTTGGGTTATATTATTAAGTATCTCTTTAAAATATATGTTGCTTCCTGGAAGGCAAGCTCATTAGCCCTTTTTATTATAAGAGAGTTTTTATTGCTCATACTGCCAAGAAGCAGATAAGGGGTCACCAAAATGGCAAACAAGTAGAAGTTTAAAATTTGATGGCATTTTACCAAGTCCCTGCAGGGCTTACCCCGGACTAGTTAAAGTAAGAAAACTGACTGTCTCATGGAGATCCTCACAACCCTGCCCCCAGGTATGGTCTCTGCTGCCAAGTTGCCAGGAATTAAATGACTTACACAGACTTCACAGAAGTTTCTGGGTCCTCATGGAACAAAGAGGGTTATCTTTGTAAAATCTGCTGCTGCTTAAATCAGCAAAGGGCACTGGGGTTTGCTGGATTTCCAACTGGGATCCCTTTCCTTCAGCTTCTAACTTCCCCTCCTCTGTGATCCCACTTGTCCTTACTAAAGTTCACATCATTATTAAAGCCCTTTGTCCACCTCTAACTGTCTGGAGTAAGCTATGGGACATTTCCAGAATCTTCCTCCCCACTCCAACATCAGACCTAAACATACATTTCTGCATTTTTCTTGACTGAGTCTCCTCTTGACCCTGAGAGGCTTTTGGAGGCAGAGTCCAACCTCCTCAGTGACAGGAAGTCCAGACAATGCTACATCACCACCCCAGGTGAAGAGCAATCCCCTCACAATAAAGCAAGCAAGAGCGTGTGACCCCTTTCTCCTCTCTCACCGGTAGGAAAGTCCAACCACAAAGGTTCTGAGTGAAATTCCCCAAAAAGAAATTTAGAAAAGCAAAATCATCAATTTAATCAATTTTCTGTTTTGACCAAATCATCTGCTCCTAACCACCAGTACTGAAACTAATTCATTCAAGACTGTGAGCTCAGGGCCATAGACGTGTGTGTGTGTGTGTGTGTGTGTGTGTGTGTGTGTGTGTGTGTGTATTTCAAAATAAGGAGTAAAAACTACAAATCAGGATGAATAGATGTTGCATTAAATACCTACAATCAGGAGTGTCCAACATTTTGGCATTTCTGGGTCTCTGGGCCACACTGGAAGAAGTAGAGTTTTCTTGGGCCACACATTAAATACATTGTGACATATAATCACAAAAAAATCTCACGATGTTTTAAGCAAATTAACAACTTTGTGTTGGGTCACATTCATAACTATCTTGGGCTGCATGTGGCCCATGGGCCACAGGTTGGACACCCCTGAATGAATGTAACATTTTGTCAGCTACTAGACTACAACTCTATGCATATGGTTATTAATAATTATAGGAAATAGGGATGTGGCTGTATTTTAATGTTTGAAATGATGCTGGGTAAGGCCTCCAAAAATAAGGCTGCCTGGAGTGTTAAAGCTTCCTCACCTAAGTTCCATGGCCCACGATGTGTCTTTGACCAAAACTACAGTTAACTTCTTCTTCAGAGGAAAAGAAAAGGGAAAACTGGATAAGTCTTAACCTATACTAGCAATTGTGAGGGTCCCATCCCTTACTTGATACCGCTGTTCTCCCTTCTGCATTCTGGCTGATCTTTCTGCCTCTGTCTCCTCTAGTCTCCATCTGTGTCCCCCACATATGCTGCAGCAATTCCAGGTGGAGGAGATTACAAAGATCATTTATTTCAAAAGAATAACCTCACCTCAGGCATCTCCAGAAAATAGAATGCTTTCTGGCTCAAGGAGCCAACTGATGGGCAGATACTGAGAGCTCACTATACATGAATAATAACACACTCATAATACTGCAAGCACTGTTCTAAACCTTTTCCAATTATATCATGAATTCCATTATTATGACTATTTTTCAGCTGAAAAATGTGCAGCAGAGAGTTAAGTGCCTCATTTAAGGTTCCACAGGCAGAAAGTGGCAGAAATTTCAGTCACCATACTGCACCACTGTGTCACCCAGACAGGAGGAACCCGAGACCAACACCACCTGGAATAGCTGCTTGGAACCTAACCCTCATGTGAGGACAGCAGATGAAACAGGCATCCTAGCACCATGTTTTAAAGAAAGAAATGCTTTTCTATCTTATTTATATCATGTGATTTGGAGTCTCTGAGCAGCTCAGCCTGTTCCCTAACACACTTTGTCTTGGGGCCTCTCAATGAGCGTGTGGAGTCACTTTGGGCACTTAACCTCACATAACTTGGTTGTGTTTGGTTAATCAATCACTACTTTTTTGATAAGTCTTATCTCCCTAGCTAGATTTGAAAAAAAAATACCCTTGCAGGTACAGAATGGATCTTACTATGGTCTTAGAGAACACACCTATGAATTTCCATTTCCTAGGTGTACATTCCTGCTCCCCATAGTTCAACTGTGGCACCATGGACAAAATACCTCATTTCTCTGTTTCAATCTCCTCAACTGAAAATGGGAGTGATAAGGTATCCAAGCACAGGGCTGCCAGGGATATTAAATGGCCCAATAACTCACAGAAAAAGCTTAGTTCATTGGCTGATAGAGAAGACCCATTCATTAACTCTTACCCAAAACTAGACATATCAAGATAAAAGTACCCCAAAACTGTACCTAGTACTATATACACATTATCTTGTTAAGTCCTCCAAACAGGCTTCAAAAGAGGCAAATGTACTAAAATATTACAGAAAAGTGAGCTTAGATTTAGAGAAAATTAGTACATTACCTAAGCATATGGCTTACAAAACATGGAACCAAAACTAGAGCCTGAGGTTCTTTCCAAAAGAGCAAGACTTCAGCCAGAGCTCCAGCACAACCCTGACAGACCTGGCACTAATTCATCTGATATTTGTTGATTGAATAAATGACTCCAAATTCATAGAGGGTTTAAATAGGCTTGGTGGTATTCCTAAATTTGATTTTTAGGATTAAAGAGTTACACTACAAAATACAAGACTATGATCAGGGGTTTCATGCTAATCAACTGTTATTTATAATAAGAATAAACAAAGATAAACAGCTTGCTATGTATAAGAACAGAGCTAAGTGAATGTCTAGAGTTATTTCCCACCATCCTTATTTGAGCCAGGGGGTTGGGAAGGGTGAGAAATACATGTGCAAATGATATCACATTATTTCCAGAACTGTAATCTATGGAACAGATTGCATTGACAATATTTGTTTGAAATAAGCCTACAGTAAGTTATACCCCAGGGACTAGTCACTGCAACTAACCCAATCAAAAATAACCAGGGCAAGGAATTGGAGCCTCCTGATATAATCTGTATATTTATAAGAGGCTTTGCTTCAAAAAGGTAGCTCCAACCCCGGATCTCAAGACCTTTATTTGAACTCTTGGCTGTGGTGTAATTGACAGAGAGAATTAAAGGGGATATGAAGACCTGGGACTGAACTTTTTCAATAGTCTCAGCTCGGCTCACATTGCTCATGATATTAGAGGCTGTGGTGATGATATTAAATGATGCCGCACTGACAGAGATTAACAGAGTATGCAATTAGATTTAAATGCTGTAATTGGAACATGCTGTTAAGTGCCTACCATCAGTCCTGGGTCTCCCCTTATGGTAAGTGAGTCTCTCCTTGGGTTGTTCTATAAATTTAACACTCTCCTCACCAGCCAGAAATCCTGCGCCACCTATACAGAGAGATTGATGAGGCCTGACACAATTATGAAATCGTCATGGATTGTGCTGCACACTTCTATATTACTTTAAATTGATAGTTTCAAGATGCTTTCAAATCTAGTTTGATCTTACGAGCTTTATAAGAGCCTATGAGGAAAGGATGCACATTGGCAGGGATGCAGTTAACAATAGATACATGTGAAAATACTCGCTTGGGGTCTGTGTGGCTAGTCTGTGGATGAATTATGAATCTAAATAAACTTGGTCTTTTCACTTCAAGCTCCATGTGCTTTCCATCATGCAATGTTGCCTTCATAGGTTGTAATTTGAAACTAATTTTGCCTACTGAATTCGTCTTTGAGGATGTGAAGTTCCTTGGGTCCTCCCAGGACAACCTACCATATTTTGATACCTGTTACCTTCATGCCATAGGCCTCTACCAACAAGATGACTGTTTTTAACGAATGACAATACCACAGGGTGAAATCAAGCCATCACCAATGTGCTTGTTGAATATCTACTATGTGTCAAGACATTAACAAGAACCATATAAGAAATAAAGAAGAGGATCTTAAAACCTTATTAACTATTTCTGACTATGTATTCAGTTTGCTCCCCCATACTAAGTATGAAGATAAAAATAATAGTTAACATTCTCCAAGATAATTATTATGGGCTAAGCCTTTTATAGATACTCTATATGTACTAACCTTTTCATATTAAAAGTTGGTTTTCAGATTTTCCATGCGATGACAAGATTGCAGTACAGTGCTATCGAGGTCATTGGGAAGTGGAGAGGGTTCCTTGTATGGGCCTCCGGATGAGCCCTCCAGACATCACCCAGAAAGAGAACCTGAAAATTTGGGGTTTGCTTATTCATAGATTACATAGGTGTTGGGTTTCTTAAAATATATATACACTCAAAATTTGAAAATAGAAAAATGCATTAAAGAAAAAGTCTTTGTTTTATTCAAATTCTCCAGCTACCCAGTATACCTCTCTCTAACTGAACAAGCAAAACAAAGCAACAGAATAAGTTATCAAAATCATTAATTCTTTGTGCATCCTGTCAGGGGTATTTTTGATGAATACAGAAGTGAATCTGAGTAATTATTCTTTTTTCATTTTCCTTCTGTACCATACACATTGTTGTATACCTTGGTTTTTCACTTAAAATGCAACTTGAAGATCTTTCCATATTATGTCTAAAAAGCTTCAGCAGTATAATTCCATTTCACCAGTCCTCAGTTGATGAATATTCAGGTTATTCCCAGCCATTTGCTATGAAGAATAATATTGCACATGGCATTTTCACACAGGCAAATATATCTATAATACAGTTTCCTGGAAATAGAATTGAGGGTCAAAGGCTAGATTCATTTATAAGTTTGTTTGATATTGTTTAACTTGTACCAATTTGCCGCTCATTGGGAGCACATAAGAGCATTTCCACACAATCTTGGTAACATGATGAATCGTCAAATGTTTAAATTTATGCTAATTTGATAGGTGAAATGGTATATGAGTATAATTTTAATTTTCATTCCTATATTATGCAAAAAGTCAAGTGACTTTCCTTTTAATAAGAGCCTTTTATTTTGGATTTTCCTTTCCCGTGACCTGTTTATGCATATCTTTTGCCCAGTTTTCCACTGGGTCAGTGATCTTTTCTATATTGATGGTTAAGAGCTACTTTATATATCAGAGATTAGCTCTTTTTCTGTAATAAGTTGCAGATATTTTGCCCAGGGTCATTTGTCTTTTGATTCTGCTTATAGCATTTTTTTGCTTACAGATTTTTTTAAATACATAAAGTGAGACATATCGTTTTTTTCTCTTCTGGCTATTACACATTATATAATAATTCAACAACTTTTTCCCATTCCAGGGTAATAAAATAATTCTTACATGTTTTTTCCTACTATTTTTGTGATTTCATATTATTGCCAGCACCTGACCCTGCACCTGGTCCATAGCTGGTTTTTAATAAATGTTTATTGAAATGATTAGTTAATGGATTAAACAACTGCTAAGTGCTTCCTAGTAAGGCTATATTTTTACATTATATCATTATATCCCTACCTCATCTTAATCACAAAGTGAGTTTCAACCCCTTTTTCCCCTTTCTGAATATATTACCTTGATGATAGACAGCTTACCACTAAGCATCTCCCATTTGATCCACTATTTGGAAAGAATCTGTTTCTGCCTTTTCTTCTAGGCAAGCAGTCTACCCATTCCCACTCCCACCTCACCCAGAGACAAACACCAAACACACAAATGCACATATGCTGAGAGCTCACTCTATAAAAAGCAGATTTTATATGTGGTTTCTGCATAATGTAAACACTTTCTTTAACTATAAGTGAAATGTGTATTAGACAAGGAGAAATTCTAGAGTTCTGTGCAAGGCTCAGAATTCAGATCTATTGCCTTCAGATCCATTGCCTTCAGAACCATTTCTCATTCCTCCCCTGCTCTATACTACAAAGTGGGCTCACCTCCACAGCCTGTAACTCCCTAGCAAAGTACTGATGAGATTAGAAAGCAAGAGAAAAGGGGGGAAGCCAGAATATTCTGTACCCACTTCTCCATGCTCAAGAGCTGAAGTATTTCTGTAGCTATAGACCCCATGGGATAGGCTGTTGTGGACTGCTCTGCCTGGTTCTAGGAATTATAACTCTACCTCCTGTGGCTAAGGATGAACAAGTGACCTCTGGAATGTGAGCCACAGGAGACAAAGCTTGTCTCTGGTAGCAAATGCTGCCTTAGTTTCCTCCCTGCCCCCAAAGCATGGTCGGAAGTCCTTGCTGGGTAAGACCCCTCAGAGGAGGGGCAACCTAGGTCAGATATGATCACTTGGGAGGCCAAGTGATCATGGAAAGACTCAGGGGGGCTGCAACAAAGAGGGAGCAATGGACTCTCAACCCCAGCTTTGACAAAGCCTGAGTCCCCATGTGCCCTGGGAGAAGTACTTCCTGGCTCTAATCCCCTTAAGCCTGAATACCTGTTGGGGAGGGGTGCGGCTCCTTGCCTTGCTAGAGCATGTCTTAGTGAAAAATCTGGCATCACAAAAACTTCCTGAAAAACCTGTGAAATCTGCTCTGCTTAGAGTGCTTTCATTCATATGTTAAGGGTTTGAGCAGGAAACCCTAAAACTCTGTTCCTGACAGACTCTGACTCAGACTAAGCCCTCAGATTTCTTTGAAATGTTATCTACTGTTTGATCCTTGCCACCCTGTATTCCTGTGTATTACAACCCAATAAAAGCCTTTGGAGGAAGGGGCTCAAGGCTTTTTTCCCCTGAGAAACTGGCCACTGTTCAAGGCCTTTCCCTTTTGAGGGATCGGCTACCTTTCTTCCCCAAGCAGATCATGTCTTGGTAGTGTTTACTTTCATCCGTGGTGGACTGGGGGACTTTACCAGGAAAGTCGCCCCCATGATAGGCCTGTGGTGGCAAGTTTTTTCCTGGTGCCTCTGCCCCTGGGTTCTAGAAATACTCATCACCTTTGGTGCTTCTAAACGAGAAGGAGTAGGGACTTTCTGCTGCTGCAGATCCCCCTGTGGTTGCCTTACGATCCCTTGTTGACTTCTTTTGTATCACCTGTGCAACCAATTCCCTATATTACATTCCTCCAAATGGTCTTTATTTTCCCATTTGAACTGATACAGGTAAAGATGACAACAGAAAGCTAGAACAACTGTTTTCTATATTGTCAGTTCACTTTTTGTTTATGCGGGTGCCTATATTCTCATCTTAGAATACAGGTATCAAATGTTATGCATTCTCCACACTATCACACCAACTCCCAAAACACCTCTACATATTAAAACTTCCATAAATATTTGTTGAATGAAGGAATAAATGAATGAACAAATGAATGAATTAAATTGAACCTTGGGAGCTATAACATCTTAAGTGTTTAAAGCTTCTACATATATCATAAAGTTGTTATACATTAATTAGAATTCATCGATAACTACCTTCCTCAGTAACATACAAATCTGGAAGTAATGTAATTAATTCAAAATTACATAAGTAATCAAGGTGTGCTTATTTTTCCATCAATCAAGACATAATTACTTAGTTGTGAGAAAGCTCAAAAGGTGTTCATACAATCTTTAATAGGGTTTGCATAGCATGTGACAACTCTGGAAGCAGCATGGCATTCTCAAAAGCACTAGACAGTCAGGCAGGAAAGAAAGGCCTATTACTTCTTAGATACTGTTGTAATTTTCCTTACAGAATTTCTTGTGCAGATGACCAGATCTTTTTGGATGCAATTTCACACATGTCTCACACAGACACGCACACACACACACACACACACACACACAGAGCACCAACAGCAACAACAATTATAACAAAAAAGAACAAGCAGATAAGATAGAGAGAGAGAACAAGAAAGAGAGAGAGATACTTGTGTAGTTTCAGATAAGAGAGGGAAGAAAGAGATTAAATAGTGCCATAGTTTAGCTTGGGTTCCTTTGCAAAAGTAGAATTGAGAGATGATGAGTGTATCGGCCCGCAGTGACCACAGTGTCATGGATGAGATATGAGACAAATTCACACAGACTACCAAGTCCTGCAGAGGAAAAGGGACCACACGGCTACTCCCTCAAGGGGGGAGCTCCTCAGAGCAGCTTGACCACACTCTCAAGGGGAGAGCATCTGACCCTTGCCTAGACAGGATTTCATTGGGTTTAATTTGTGCAGGAATACAGGTACAGCTTATTAATCATTGCCAGGCATTAACGATCAAACAGTAGAAAGCATACAGAGAGCTATTAGGGCTTCTTCTGAATCAGCGTCTATCAGCTAAAAGGCTACAGAACTTTGAGAAAGAAACTCATTTTCTGCTTGGTCTTTTATCATTTAACTAAGAGCATTCTTAGCAAAGCAGGCTTCACAGGATTTTACATATCCTTTCTCAGGCCTGATCACCTGGGGAGCCCACCCTTTCCAGCACAGGGCTGCACCACCCTCAGTCATTGTTTCAGGCTTAAGTCAGGCAGAGGAGGAAAAATAGGTAAGGAATTTCCAGAGACTTTTCTCAGACTCAGGGGAGTCAGGCTTCATCAAAGCTGAAGGACGAGGGTCCATCACCTCCTTTCTCCATAGCCCCCCAAGTCCTTCCCTGGGGCCTCCACGTGATCATGCCTATCTTAGGTGGTTCCCCAATTCCTGCCTTGGGAAATCTTACCCATCATTCCCTAACTGATCAAGCACTGGGGGCCAGTTATGAAAAAAGGAGCAGAACCAGCACTCCTGCCAAAGAGATAAGTTTTGTTTCCTTAGTGGCTCATGGTCTGAAGGTCACTCACTCATCCTTAGCCATGGGGGGTTACGGCTCCTGAAACCAGGCAGGGTGGTTCCAACAAAGAGAAGAGCTTAGGTGCAAGTAATTTGCTTACTTGAGAGGTTGTTCTGTTTTCCCAAAACCCACAAGTTGAAGTCATAATCAGCAGTACCCCAGAATGTGACTGTATTTGGAGGTGGACCTTTAAAGAGGTGATTTGGGGTTACATGAGGTTATTAGTGTAGGATCTACTCCAATATTGCTGGCCTCCTAATAAGAAAAGACTATAACATATTTAAAAAAGAAAAGACTAGAACACAGACATGTGTTTAGAGGAAAAGCCATGTGAAAACAGAGGGAGAAGACAGCTTTCTACAAGCCAGGGAGAGAGGCCTCGGAAGAAATTAATCCCAACGACATCTTAATCTTGGACTTCTAGCCTCCAGAACTATGAGAAAACAAAATTTTGTCATTTAAGCCACTCAGTTTGTGATGTTTCTTTGGGAAAACCAGGGAAACTAACATGGAGGTAATTCCAGGGGTCAGGAGTTAATTCAGGAATAGGTGAGAGAACATTGAAAAAACAATGTGTGTTCTCCATTCCAGCACTCATTCTTTGTATTACCTGGTTTTTGATCTCTTTGTCATCATATATACATTCATTCAACAAACATTTATTGAAACATCAATTAAGTATCAGGCACTCTACCTGACTTTACAAATACAGGAGAATAAAAGGCAATCCCTACCTTCATGTTTGGAATTTAGCTACAAGATCCAGCTAATGATTCTGGAGGCTTTGCCTTCAAAGCATGGCAAGGTAATAACATGCCTCTTACATAAGACCACAAAGGATTCACTGGCCCAGAAACTCTCTCACCCTACCAACAGCCTGATTGTGTGGTTCTCTTCCAGAATTCCCTGGAATCCCATGTATTTAAATTTTGTCAGCATTACCTTTTAAGGACTTCATAAATATTATTTAAAAAATCTAAATAATTTAGTACCATAAACAATATTGATGCTTTCCACACTGGTAAAGTTTAACAACATCAAGGGACAGCAGGAAGTCTCTTCCATTTTCACTGTTCAGTAACTTGTAGACCAATCTCTAACCAGAAATAATTACTCCAAAGTGAGCAGGAGAGTGGGTAACATAGCATCAGGCATTTTTGATATTGTTGATAGAAATTTAAAATGTTCTGTAGCCCTTAGAAAAGGCCACTGGCATAGAATTATTAATGCCAGAAAGGAAGGATTCTATACATCCTGGCTTAGCCCAGCCCTGTGTTTAATGCATTTTTTTAAATGTGGTAATATAGCATGAACCTGGATATACAGTCACACAGATCTGGGTCTAAATACCTACTCAGCCACTGACTCTTTTGTGACCTCAACCTTCCCTTCCTGAGGACTTCACCTTCCTGAGCCAAAATTCTTCATCTGAAAAACAGAACCCCTAGATCACAGAGTTGCTGCCATGCTTGTGATGAGTTCTTTCCTACCTGGGCCATGTGAGCTACATCTGCCATCCCGTCCCTCCAGCACCTTCTAACTCTCCTCCCTGCTTTTGTTTTTCTCCTCAGCACTTAACATCATCTGAAACTCCAGAGAGATCATCGTCTTTATCTCTCTTTTTATTTACATGTTGCCACCATCTTAGAATACAAAATCCAAAGGATTCTTGGATTATTTCATTGATTGCTGTATCCTTAGCACAGAGTGGGAATTCAAAAAGCAGTTGTTGAATGAATCAGTTAATGAATGAACAGATGAGTAGATAAAATATTAAAAGGTAGTTATTAAGTGTTAGCTGAATGAAGCAAAGGACCACAAGCCTAGGTTAAATAGCTGGCAGAACAATACCAGTACCAAATAGTGACACCACCAAGGTGTGGGTTTTCCTCATGAGGAAAACTAAAATTTGGCTGAGACTTGACCACAAAGTGCTTTTTTAACAACAGCATCAATTATCCTGGGTAGTATCCTCTCCTTGGCATCCTAAATTTCTGACAAGTACCCAGCTGGTTGAGAGACAGCCCTACTTAATAACAACCCCTGACCCTTAAAGAGCTTTTTTCTTTAATCAAAGCACTTTCAGATACACATTTTATTATGGCTCCATATCTTTGCAGCAAAATATTCTTCCCACAACTTCTATCTTGTGTGTGAGTAAGGACACAAAGATTACAACAGAGCATGTCTCAAAGAGAAATCAGGCCAGTAAATGAGAGAAAATGTGCAATAGTGGGTTGGGAGTAAAGCCAAAAACAATGTTTGTTACTGTTAGTATGACCTCACTTTTAACCCTTAGACTAAAATGGTCTGGGATACAACACAGGTCACAGAAAGATGGTGCAGCGAGGAAAGAAAGAGCCACTTCCCAGCCACATACACTGGCTAACTGAAGACTGGCCATCAGTGGGGTCACAGAAGTTATGGGTAAATAGTCCTCACACCCCAACATGAGTTGGACAAGTGTTTCTCTGGTGAACAGATGAATAAATGAAATATTTATTTGTCTTCATCCATAAGTATTTATTAAGTACTTCCATTGTACCAGGTTCTGTGGTAGGCACCAGAGGTACGAAGGTGAATGAGACATGTAGAGTGCTGGGGCTGCGCCCACGAGTATCAAACATTTTTTAGACTTGGAATCTCCTTCAAAAGAACAAAAGCCAATATGCAAAACAGTTCAACAGTGAGCCACTCCACATTGAATGGGGTCTTGTTTGGACGAGTCAGAAAGGGGAGGGCGAAAGGGGCCATTCTGCCTGTCAGGTGTCTGAGGAAGTCCTATGGATTCTCAGAGCATGTTTAAAAACATTGACCATTCAGGTGCCTCTATGACAGAGATGTTAATATTCTGTGGGTTATAATCAAGCCCATTATAAGAAAGAAGGATTCTGAGGGGTCAAAGACAGAGAGAGAAAGTTTCAGAACTCAAAGTGCCCTTGACAGCAGATACTGCTATAGGGTTCCCAAATAATCAGAGTTTGTGAAGGCCAAGCAAGGCTTTGGGGTAGGAAGCTGTCATGGACATTAGTCATTTATATTGGCTATTCAGCATGGATCTTGTTGAAGGAAAAATTGCTTCTTCTCATGGAGGCAGAAATGCTAGATGCTTGCACAGATATGAACCTGGATCCAGAGACATAAGTAAACATCTCTTCTCCTCTCCTCTCCTCCCCTTTCCCCTCCCCTCCCCTCCCCTCTTCTCTCCTCTCCTTTCCTTTCCTCTCCTCTCCTCTTCTTCTTTCTCCCCCTCTCTGCCCTCCTTTTTTATTCCTTGCCTTTCCCATCCCCTTTCCAAACCTCCTTTACACCCTTCTCATCCCTTGCCTATCCTTAGTGACATTTTAAAGCCTGAGGTTCAAGTCAGATCTTGACACAGTTGCACAGTGTTGGGGCTCACTTCCCTTATCAGACCAGTTCCACTGAAAGTTTCCTTCAAGCCTCCTATGCAGCCTCCAACACTTTTGTTGGTATAGGCTACCAAATAGGAGGGAGGTCAAATGGGAAACTGGGAGACAGGAACACTTCTCCTTCAGAAGTTTGCCTCATGTCAAGCCAGAAAATTGCCTAAAACTGTGGCTGCAAAATGAAGAGATGTAAAGAATTTCCAATCATATCACCTTGAAATAGTTATGAATTCTTTCTTTTTTAATACACAGCTTTAACAAAATAAAAAAACTTTCTATTCTTGAACTTATGTATTTATAGTTTGGGAAATGTCAGCCAAAGACAGTGGTTTTTTCCTGCTTAGAACTTTGGGTGATCTAAGAGTCAGATGCTTTGAGAAGTCGTTTTTCCTCTAAGGAACTCCTTAAAGAGGAATCCAGGTGGACTTTCAACTGATAGCCAAGTTGTTGACAAACTACCAGAGTTTCTGATATTTCCTGGACACCACTCCATATTGCTTTAACAGGATTTCATTGCATTCAACTTGATATTCCCTCCAAAACCATTAATCCAGTCTCAGATACTTCTGTTCGTCAGAATTGACTTGGAAGCTATACTTAGAGAGGTCCAGAGAGAGAGGAAATATTCTCCTGTGTTAATTTAAAAAATGGTGACCAGGAAATAAAGTCCCAGTTAGGGAATTAAGAGTTAGGAAATGAGGGTTCTCATGCTGAACTTGCCAACTTTCAGGTTTGTGAACTTGGTCTTCCTCATCTATGAAACAGGGGAAATATACTTCATGAGATTTTTGCGAAGATTAAATAAAAATATATGTGATTATTTAATATAAATAAGAATATATATTATTAATATATTGCTCAATGAAATTTAGCATCTATTACTATTTCTTTGTTGTTGTTGTTTATTGTTGTTGCTGCTGCTACAGAATCAGAAGCAAGTATGGCCAGAGATGCTGGTGAAGACATGTGGATGGGAAATAAGAGCAGCTGTAATGATGGGGAAGAAAGAGAATTTTGAGGTCAGAGGGCTCTGTTTCCCACCAGCCATGTGACTGTAGCCAGTCAGTTTTAGCTTTGGGGATAAAATTGCAAGAATTGAATGATATGATGAATATCAAGGCCCTGCGTATGGTGCTTACTTTATAGTATGAACTAAATCAGTATTAATTTCCATCCATTTCCTCTTCTTATTAAAAAGGGGAAACTTTTCACTCACAGGGATATCACTCACAGCCCCAGCGCTCTACATGTCTCATTCACCTTCGTACCTCTGGTGCCTACCACAGAACCTGGTACAATGGAAGTACTTAATAAATACTTATGGATGAAGACAAATAAATATTTCATTTATTCATCTGTTCACCAGAGAAACACTTGTCCAACTCATGTTGGCATGTGAGGACCATTTACCCATAACTTCTGTGACCCCACTGATGGCCAGTCTTCAGTTAGCCAGTCAGCCCACCTGATTTTAGAGATAAAGTTTTATTGAAATACAGTCATGCCCATTATATACTACTGTCTATGACTTTTAGTTGCTACAGAGACCATGTGGCCCACAGAGCCTAAACTATTTACTATCTGTAACTTTACAGAAAAACTCTGCTGACCTCCAGTCTAAGTTATCCAAGCCCAAACTCCATATTTAAATATTTGGTTAAAAAGTTCCATTGTTCTATATAACCTAGTCATTGTCTGTTTGTATATTCAGTCCCTCAGTCCCCTTTTTTATTATTCTTTCACCTGTGAGAGGTTGATTAATTCAGGGAAGACCAGAGATCCAGGTCATCTTGGGATTGTCCAGTTTTCTCCACAGTCAACTGTACCAAAAGACAATCTTAACCTTTTTATAGTCACATCATTATGGCAACCATTTGATGAGATAGCTGCTGCTTGTAAGTTGTAAGTTGTACTTACAGTTGAAAGTAATGGACCACTACTACAACCACTATAACAAAAACAAGAACAATTAATAGTCCCATTGAGGTGATTGGAAGGATTATTTCCCTTGGTCTAAGAGAAAATGGAAAGAATAAACAAATGGGACTACATCAAATTAAAAAGCTTCTGCATGGCTAAAGAAACCATTATCAAAATGAAAAGGGAACCAACTGTATGGGAGGACATATTTGGCAATGATACCTTAGAAAAGAGTTTGATCTACAAAACATATAAGCTCATATGATTCAATACCAGGAAGTCAAACAATCCAATTGAAAAATAGACAAAGGGAGTTCAGGCCAAGATGGAGGTATAGGTAGAAACATTTCACATCCTCACACAACCAAAACAAGGATAACAACCAACTTAAAAACAGTAAACAACCAGAAGTGCCAGAAAAATCAAACTGCATGGAACTCCAACAACCATGGAATTAAAAAGCACTCACCCAAATCAGTAGGAGGGGCAGAGACAGGAGATGGGCAGCTGAGCAGAGAGGATGTGTGGCAAGGTAGCAGACCATGTGGGAGAGTCAGGGCTGGCTGAATGGGAAACTAAAGACTCGAAGCTAGCTGTAAAATACTGCCGGAATTTCCATGGTGGAAGAAACTCCCAATCTCACAGGAGAGTTCGTTGGAAAGTAGGGCTAGAGCCAAGCAAGCCAACCCACTGTTCTCCCTCTGACCCACCCCCCACCAACAGACAATGCCACTATGCAGTACAGAGGTTTGCCCTACCCAGGTGAATAGCTAAGACTCCACCCCTTATAACATAACAGGTATACTGAGACAAAGAGATATGGCCCAAATGAAAAAGCAGATCAAAACTCCAGAAAAAAGAGCTAAGTGACAAAAAGATAGACAATCAATCTGATGCAGAGTTCAAAACACTGGTAATCAGGATGCTCACAGAACTGATTGAGCTCAGTCGCAAAATGAAGGAACGAATGACGGCTACTCAAAGTGAAATAAAGCAAAATATACATGGAATCAACTGTGAAGGTAAGTAAACCAGGACTCAAATAAATGGTTTTGAATAAAAGAAAAAAATAAACATCCAACCAGGAAAGAATGAAGAAACAAGAATTCAAAAAAAAATGAGGAGAGGCTTAGGAACTTATGGGACAACTTTAAGCGCTCTAACACCCACATTATATGGATGCTAGAGGAGAAGAACAAAAGCAAGAAATTGAAAACTTGTTTGAACAAATAATGAAGAAAAACTTTCTCAATCTGGTGAAGGAAATAGACTTCCAGGAAATCCAGGAAGCTCAGAAAGTCCCAAAGAAATTAGATCCAAGAAGAAACACATCATCATTAAGTTACCTAAGATTAAAAATAAGGAGAGAATCTTAAAAGCAGCAATAGAAAAAGAGAGAGTTATCTACAAAGGAGTGTCCATAAGCCTATCAACCGATTTCTCAAAAGACCCTTGCAAATAAGAAGGGGCTAGAAAGAAGTGTTCAAAGTCATGAAAGGCAATGACCTACATTCAAGATTGCTCTATCCAGCAAAGCTATCATTTAGAATGGAAGGGCAAATAAAGTGCTTCCCATATAAGTTCAAGTTAAAGGAGTTCATCATCACCAAGCCCTTATTATATGAAATGTTAAAGATACTTATCTAAGAAATAGAAAATCAAAAACTATGAACAGTAAAATGACAACAAACTCATAGCTATCAACAACTGAACCTAAAAAAATAAGCAAACTAGAAGAGGAACAGAATCACAGAAATGGAGATCACTTGGAGGGTTATCAGTTGGGGTGGGAAGGGGAAGAGTGGAAGTGAAAAGGTACAAGGAATAAGAAGCATAACTGGTAGGCATAAAATAGATGGGAGGATTTGAAAGGGTATAGGGAACAGAGAATCCAAAGAACTTATATGTACAATCCATGGACATGAACTAAGGGAGGAGTGCTGGAGCATGTAGGGTGAAGGAGCAATAAAGAAGAAAAATTCAGAAAGCTGTAATAACATATGAATAAAATATACTTTAGAAAAATGGGCATTTCACCATAAATCAAAAGTGACTTAACCCTTTAAGGCCAGTTGATATGGCTTTTGAAGAATAGACACTTCTCCAAATAAGACATACAGATTGCCCATAGACATTTGAAAGGATGCTCAACATCACTAGCCATCAGAGAGATGCAAATTAAAACCAAAATCAGCACATCACAGTGATCAGAATGGCTATCATTAATAAATAAACAAACAATAAGTGCTGATTAGAATTATGGAGAAAAGGGAACCCTAGTGCTCTGTTGATGGGAATGTAGACTGGTACAGTCACTGTGGAAAACAGCATGGAAAAAATGGGACTGTATTTTGACCCAATGATTCCACTGCTGGAAAATACTGAACCTCAAAACACCAATTCAAAAAAACTTATGTGCCACTAAGTTCAGAGCAGTGTTATTTACTATACCCAAGTGCTGGAAATAGCCTAAGTGCCCATCAGTAAATGAGTGGATCAAATAACTGTGGTACACTTACACAATGGAATACTGCATTGCAGAAAAAAAGAACTCCTACACTTTGTGACAGCATGGATGGAACTGGTGAATATTATGCTAAGTGAAATAAGCCAATTGGTGAAAGAAAAATACCATATGATTTCACCTCTGAGAGGAACCTAAGAAACAAAATAAATTAACGAGTAAAACAGAACCAGTAGCAAGGAAACAAGGAACAGACTCAAAGTGACCAGAAGGGGGTGGGGAGAATAAGGGTAGGAAGAAGGGGAAGAGGCTCATCAAGGAACATGCAAAGATGACCCATGGACATGGACAATAGGGTGGGGAATGACTAAGGGAGTGAGGGGTGGGCTGGGTGGAAGAGGAATAAGGGGAAAAATGGGACAAATGTAATAGAATAATAAAAAAATAATACTTAATAAAAATATAAATAAATCACATTAAAAAAAGATTATTGGAACCAGGAATTCCAATTGCCCAATCCAAGCAAAGGGAACAAATCCCATAAGCCTAAAAACTGGCCTTAAAGGGTTAAGCCACTTTTTCTTTATGGTGAAATATAGCCTGATCTATTAATGTAGTGCCTGCTTCATTGATCTAAGTAAGCAGGGACTATTAGCAATGACACAAAAGCCACGAGTAGCCAACTAGAGCAATGCAATTGTCCAATACTACTCATGCCAACAAATTGTGACTGATTTGTTATTTACCTAGGATAAGAGTGGTACCATTAATAACTCCTTCTAGAATTAGTGATATGTTTCTTGCAGCCTTTTCTGTTCCATTGGAAACATGGCTTGTAGTGTTCACATAAATAATGAGTAAGCAATTCCCAAGAAAAAGGTCGATCAAAGTTGGCAAGGTTTAATGTAGAAAGAGTGGCGTTGCATATCTACCAGGAATTGGTGAGGGTAGCCATTTATATTTATAGTTAATTTACCTTGTATACTTAAGATTAAAGCACAATATTGAACTTTGTTTCATTCTGTGAAGTACTCTCATTGTTCTGAACTGGGAGACTTTTCCTTGACTTGGTTTTTCTTTTCCAAAATAGGATAATCTTTTTCCCATTGTACCTTCTGTTTGCAGATTCTATTGGTATCCTTGTCATAAGTGCTGTTAGGAAGTGGGCCACCCAAATGTTTCATCTGCAAGTCCATGCTTTATTTGGAGTCCTGTCTCATTTTTGTTCTAGGGCCCTTTCAAAATGTTCTACCAGGAGTTATAGTCCACATAAAAGGTGTTTTCCATTCTAATTTCTGTTTTCTTATTACATCTTCAATAAAAGAGCTGGTATTATGTCTAGGCCTTCTTTAACTCACAAATGTTGTCAGAAGTTATTTATTGATCTATCCCAAAATCTCTATCATATCATCTTTTCTCTGGTTGCACAATTACATTTTGATCCAATCAGTATTATTAGAAATGTTTAACATTTGGTTTTTAGGAGACTTTCAGGGTTTTTTTGACTTTCAGTTTTAATGTGGAAAGAGAGGTCATACAGGTCCCTTTCTGGGTCAGTCCAATTCTCCTTGCTATCCTGCATTTAGTATCGAAAGTCCAACAGACATGTGTAAAAGTGGATATGTCACATAACTATAGGCTGTATAAACTCAAAACAATTTTAAATTCTTAGATGAATAGTTGCTGGTCATGTCAGGATTTAGGCAAATGCTTAATTATAGTTTTTAATTCTAGTAAGGTTCATGGTTTCAATTCTACTATAGCCTGCATATCTGGCTCATGTGCAAAATGGATGTTTACTCGTGAGTGACATATTGAGGTCTTCGAGAGAGTCTTTGGGAAAATGTAGGGCATCTTGTCAAAGTAAAGAGGTAAGAAGCATCAACACAGGTGCAGGAGACAGATCAGAAGAACAGAGAGAAAGAGAGCTATATATAGAGGGTAACTGCAGGACAATGAATGAGATGATTTACTGGAGGAAAAAAAGTATAGTATGCTGTTACTTAGGTTTGTCAAATTGCTCATTAACTTTGGCCAAAAAATCTTTTAATAAAGTAGTTTTTAGATCAGAATTTTGTTTGAAGGCCTCTGTACCTCAAACAAATAATCACCACACATTGGGTCAGGGAAATTTTAATTCCCTTTATTTTCCAAAGTATCTCTCAAATGAATAATTTTGTTCAACTTCAAACAGTCCCCAGAATGACCACTGAAAGCCCAAATTATCTTGGTGAAGTTACGCCATTTAGAAATATATGGGAAAATTAGGATTGCAATGGCAGTACAGATAAGACATGAGCTTTTTTTCCCAAGGCTTGGAGAAGATGTAGTATACTTAACCCCATGAGAGCTGGCAACAGTAGAAAGAAATGCTTGTGCACTTTGTGTCTCGGGGCCATAATCAGACAGTTTGCTACCTCTGAATGCAGGCAGCACTACCCCACTCAAAAGGCAAGGACACAAAAAGAAAAAAAGAGAAAAGCTAAATTTTTAGGACAAAATATTTAGATGGAAGGAGAACTTTACCCAATTTTATTGGTGACCCACAGCAAAGTTTGTATGGATATTGGTCTGGTGAGAACTGCAGACTCACCAATCTATGAGGGTGACTCAAACAGCAGGCCTATGGGGCCTGTGTAAAGACACAAAGGAGAAAATGCAAAAGGGTAAAAAGGAATTACTTGATTTCAAGGCATCAAGGATGCTGAGCAAATAGGAACTAAGAATAAAACCTGGTCACTAAGTTGAAAACCAGGTTTCTTGAAACCTTGTTACAAGAAACTCAACATGGGAGTGTGTGGAGTTCAGACCCAGTGCTCACTTACCTTATAGGCATTGACTCTATAAGCTGTAAGCAGTGAGGCACAAGGGCCTCTGTGGCTGCCACACCTTGTTATAGGCTGAGAACCATTGTTACGGGCAGTGCCAACCCTATCTCAATGGAACCTCCAGAAAAACTGGGAATAAACACCACCATCCAAATGAGAACAAGCAGAGGCTACTTATTCAGCGCTTGCTATACCAAGGAGTTAGTCACCATCAATTACATTTGGTAGAGACTCGCAGGCAGATTGGGTGGTGGGAAATTTTTTTAGTGGTAAAAAAGAGAAAGCTTCGGATGTGCTTTAATTAGAGATTGGTGGCATGAGGAAGCGAGAGTCAGGTTAGCAAAGCAACTTATGTGGTTGGTTTGGCGAACATATTTGGCTTTCTCTGGTTGGTCCTGAGTTGGAAGTGGGGGCACAGGACAGGGAATTTGGCAGCCACTGACCAAGTCCTGGCACATTCCTCCAGAGGTATAGTTTGGCTTCTCAGGTTGCTTGCTGCAGAAGTTGTAGGTCATAGTTCTATTGTCATATATGGTCTGGCCACTGTCTGTTTACACATTCAGCCTCTCAGTCTTAGAAATGTTCTAGTTCATTTTTCTTTCATTGTCCCTGCTTTTTGTGTTTATAATTGCAACATTTTGGCACAATCTAAATATCTAACACTAGGAGATTATTGGTGACTGTTTGATTTATATATTCCAATCCCCTAATGTTGGCCATTTAGGATTCCTGGAATCAGTTCCAAGTGGAGAGGGGGATGAGACTGCAGATTCTGTGGGCTCTTCAATAGGCTGGCTTCATATCGTGTAAATTCTAGCCCCAACCACAGCAGGTCTTCAGTAATACAGGGCAGTTAAAAAGCAAGGAAAATACAAATTAGCTGTTTGAGGATAGAGAATAAGAAATGATAGCAAGAGCTAGTATATTTAAGCAATTGAATCTTCACAACATCTTTAAGGATGCAGCTTCATCTCCATTTTACAGATGAGGAAACAGAAACAGAGAGGTTTATTTACCCTACATGTACAACTAGTAAGTGGCAAAGCAGGATTCAAGCCCAGGCTGGCCATACACTTAAGATTCATGTTTTTAGATAAATAAACTAGGGAAAACTATTTCTGAGGGCAGCAGGAGCTGGATCCCTAACAGTTAAGACAACTGGATATGGAGTCATTCAAACTAAGTTCAAATCCCAGCTGTAACACATACCGTCCCTATGACCTTTAACAAGTTCATTAACTCATCTGAAGACTCTGAATTCCTCACCTGAAAAATGGTGAGCATATACCCAGAGCCAGATGAAATCTATCAAAACTTCCAAGGAGGTATATATGACATATCAAAATATCATTGAAAGTAAAATGAAGTAGGAAAAGTATTTTCTAAAACTTCTTCTACAGGGAGTAGAAAGAATATATGGCTAGAAGGAATATTTTAATTAATTGCTGGGAGTGGTGGAGGGACAGTGTTAATAATAAATATTACTAAACCACCATCTAAGGAGAGGTGTGTCTGGCTAACAGGAGGACTTTTGTTGGACAGATTACCTTATGAAATTATGGGCCAGAGCTTAACTGTTCTAGAATGTCTGGCACAGCCAGTAGGAATCTCCTTGTCCACTTGCCCCAGGCTACCCTCAGCCTCTCTATAGGTTCTAAAGATTTAAAGATGATCAATTTGAAAGGACACAAATTATTCAGCTGCCACGATACCTGTGATTTTTTTTTTGTTCTGGCTCTTCTAAGGCATAACTCACATAAATGCTATAAAGTTTAAGTGATATTAAGTGAAACCATGCAATTGCCAATATTTAATTGTTTTGACCCACAAAAAAATGGTAATTTGGTGTGGCTTTACCTAATATGATATATTGAGAATACTTTGTAGCCCAGGATATGACTCAAGGTAATTCCTTGGTAAATGATAGCCAGTCTTATTGTTAATTACCAAGAAGATGCCTATTAACTCAAGCAGGTTTCAGGCAGAGAGCATTGAAGGTCCAATCTAATTGGATGAGGGAATTCTCAAATTCTAGTGAAAACAAACACCATTGTTTGGAACTTAAGTCCATTTAAAGCCATGAGCTCTCTGACACAGGACAGGGATTCCTAGCCAGAATGAGGCTAGGTTGTTGGGCTTTCCCAACCAGCAGACTGAGGTTCAGGGCTGTGACTGCACTTCCTCAGAAATGGGAATACACACAGGGACACCGAAGCAAAATTCCAGGCCTTGAAGAAGGCTACCTTGAAAAAAGAAGGGAGAAATGGGAAAGAAATGCTTTGATTTTCCCTTCTATTCTTACTCTTAAAATATTTTCCATGATAAAATACTTCAGGTGTCAGTTTCAAGAAAAGGAGCTATGAAGTCAGAGAACCTTGCCTCTACCTTGTAGGTATACAATGCATTTTCATCCAGTAATCTTTATATGACAAGGTTTGTTCATTGTTAATAGATGCATGTCAGAAAGTCTTACAATAGAGAGCATGTTTAATTTTATTGAATCCTATATTTCTTCAATATTGGACAATATAATTTCTTCATAAAATGTTTAACAGCCTGTTGGGCCCAACTTTTCAGAATATACTTTAAGAAATTCTTCCTTGGATTATAATATTTTATATAAATATTCTTTGTGCTTAGCTTAATTTTGTATCTTCTACACTTAACACAATGACTGGCATAGAGTTGAATTTAAAAAGGTCTTTTGAACTGAATCTGCAAAGTTAAGACTATCAACTAGGTCATTTTTCACATTCTTTTCAGCTTTTAACATCTATGGCTCTGTGATGCAATTATGCGCCTAGTATTATACTAAAAATGACCATCTCCAGCATCAAGAAGACAGTGATTAATAAGGATACTCCAGTTTCTTTTTAGTGCAAATGATTTTTTGCCTTTTAACAAAGGATTAAAAGAGATTTCTGAGTAAAATAGGGAAGGTCAAGGAAAGCTTCCTGGAGGAGGTGAGCTCTGAAGACATCAGAGTAAGGATGACAGAGAAGAGGGGCTAGAGTGATAAGCTTGGAAAAAGAAGAAGAAAAAAGAATTAGAAGAAATAGACTTCCAGCCAAGATGGAGGCATAGGTAGACACACTGTGTCTCCTTGCACAACCAAAAGGACAACAATGATTTAAAAACAACAACAACAAAAAAAACAGAACTGACAGAAAATCAAACTGTATGGAAGTCTGACAACCAAGGAGTTAAAGAAGATAGATTTATCCAGACTGGTAAGAGGGGTGGAAATGGGCAGCTGGGGAGAAGAGGGCTCGCAGCAAAGGAGCGGCTGGCAGACCCAGTGAGGCAGCAGATTGAGGAATGGGGTACAGCATGCAAGGCGGCTGGCAGACCTGGAGGTCCCACATTCACGTGCAGATAAACCAGGTGAAACTGGGTAGCAGGACAGAACATGCAACCCATGGTCCACGCGCAGGGAAATAAAGCCTCAAACCAGTGATTGAAAATACCTGTGGGGGTTGAGGCAGTGGGGAGAAACTCCCAGCTTCACAGGAGAGTTCTTTGGAGAGAAGACCCACAGGGTCCCACAGGGTCCTAGAATGTAGATACACAAACCCATCCACTGGGAATCAGCACCAGCAAGGCCCATATTGCTTGTGGGAAGTGGGGAAAGTGACTGAAATCTGGCATTGAGCCTAGCAAATGCTATTGTTTCCTCTTAGACCCCTGCCCCACATACAGCATCACAATCCAGCAACATGCATTACCCTACCCAGGTGAATACCTAAGGCTCTGTCCTTCACTACAAAACAGGTGCATCAAGATTAAAAAAATGGCCCAAAGGAAAGAACAGATCAAAGCTTCAGAAAAATACAACTAAGCAATGAAGAGATAGCCAACCCATCAGATGTACAGTTCAAAACACTGGTAATCAGGATGCTCAAAGAATTGGTTGAATTTGGTCGCAAATTAGATTAAAAAATGAAGGTTAGGCTAAGTGAAATAAAGGAAAATGTGCAGAGAACCAAGAGTGATGGGAAGGAAACTAGGACTCAAATCAACAGTGTGGACCAGAAGGAATAAAGAAACATCCAATCAGAAAAGAATAAAGAAACAAGAATTCGAAAAAATGAGGAGAGGCTTTGGAACCCCCAGGATACCTTTAAACATTCCAACTTCTGAATTATAGGGGTACCAGAAGAGAAAGAAGAAGTGGAAAAGTTATTTGAACAAATAATAATGAAGAACTTTCCCAATTTGACAAAGGAAATAGACTTTCAGGAAGTCCAGGAAGCTCAAAGAGTCCCAAAGAAGTTGGACCCAAGGAGGAACACACCAAGGCACATCATAATTACATTACCCTAGATTAAAGATAAGGAGAGAATCTTAAAAGCAGCAAGACAAAAGGAGACAGTTACCTACAAAGGAGTGCCCATAAGACTGTCTGATTATTTCTTCAAAGAGACCTTACAGGCAAGAAGAGCTAGAAAAAAGTATTCCAAGTCATGAAAGGCAAGGACCTACATCCAAGATTGCTCTATCCAGCAAAGCTATCATTTAGAATGGAAGGGCAGATAAAGTGCTTCTCAGATAAGGTCAAGTTAAAGGAGTTAATCATCACCAAGCCCTCATTTTATGAAATGTTAAAGGGACTTATCTAAGAAAAAGAAGATAAAAATATGAACAGTAAAATGACAACAAACTCACCATTATCAACAACTGAACCTATGAAAACAAAAACAAAAATGAACTAAGCAAACAATTCGAACAGGAACAGAATTACAGAAGGGAGATCACAGGAGAGTTATCAACAGGGGAGTGGGAGGGGGGAAAGGTACAGAGAATAAGTAGCATAGATGGTAGGTAGAAAATAGGAGGAAGGGCCCTGGCTGGTGTAGCTCAGTGGATTGTTTGCGGGCCTGTAAACCAGACAATCGCAGTTCAATTCCCAGTCAGAGCACATTCCTGGGTTGCGGGCCAATTCCCAGCAGAGGATGCACGAGAGGCAACCATACATTGATATTTCTCTCCCTCTCTCCTTCCCTTCCCCTCTAAAGATAAATGAATAAATCTAAAAAAAAAAAAGAAAGAAAAGAAAATAGGGGGAAGGTAAGAATAGTATGGGAAATGTAGAAGCCAAAGAACTTATATGTGTGACCCATGGACATGAACTAAAGCAGAAGAATGTGGGTGGGAGGGGGTGTGCAGGGTGGAGGGGAGTGAAGGGGGAAAATGGGACAACTGTAATAGCATAAAATAAATAAAATATAAATAATATCAATAAAATATATTTAAAAAAATAAAAAAAATTAAGTTAGCAATGTTAGCCAAAAAGAAAAAGAAGAACAACAACAACACAGATTTATTAACTAATATTGTTATATATTTTAATGGCCTTAATTTTTTTGAGATTCCTCCTATCAGATGCTGAGGTTTGTATACCCTCTTCTTGATTGATTCTACCAGTATATTCAATAGCATGTCAGAATCATACTATGTGACCTCAGAGTCTAGGCCGTAAATGGTCATGTAACGTCACCTGCTTGGCTTTGAATGCTTGTCTTTCAATGTTTCTCCTAAAAATATTCTGTTGTAAAACCCAGCCACTGTATTTCAGAAGCCTTAGCTACATGGAGAGACCACATGCGGGTACTCCAAGCAATAGTCTCAGATGACCCCAGCTTTGGAGTCATCCCAGCCCAGGTGCCAGTGATGTGTATGAAGAAGCCACCTTAGTAGTAGAACCATCAGCCCCTTTGTTAGTGCCAACATTTGAGCTATTTGAGTCACCCCAGCTATTCAAATCTTATTGGCCGAGGCTTCAGCCATTGTGGATCAGAGAGACACCATTCCTATAGTACCTTGAATGAATTCTTGATGCACAGAACCCATGCCACAATTCATAGTGGTTGTTTGAAACAACTAATTTGAAAGTAGTTTGCATGCAATAATAGATAAGTGGAACGATCACAATGGCTACAAGTGTAAAACTTCAACTGAATCAGAGTAAACAAAAAGCAGAATCTACTCACTCTTGAATCTGGAAAGAGGAGGGCTAAATTTGGCCTCAAGAACAATAGTTCAGGAACTGATGTTGTTATCAAAACTTTCTCCACTTGTGGCCTCTACTTCTCTCCCCATACTGGCAGGAAAGAAAACTTGCCCCCACCCCAGATCAGTATTTATTTAAACTTCTAGAGAAGGACATTGGCCCAGTTGAATATTGTATACACTCCTAAATTAATAACTATGGTTAAAAGACTGGGAGACTATATGTGGCCTATGTCAGGAGCCAATTCCTCTGGCTAAGGGCAGGATCTACAATACTCAGTCTTTACCAGAATGCATCATTAGAGCATGAGAATTTACCCCAAAAGAATTGGCTATTCTAGACAGACAAAGCAATATGCAGCAACTACAGTGATTTCAAATATTATTTCAGGGTACTTCCTAAGTACAATAGCTCCGTTTACCCACAGGTGGGATAAAATGTTGGATGAGATGATCTCTCTAACTGAAGATGTGCAAAAAATCTTAAACTGTCAAAAGATCTAGAGAAGGATGCTTTGCTCACATTTGACAGATATTTTTCAATGTACGTGTAGTACATGTTTTCACACAGTACTGGCCATCTCACTGAACCCTAACAACCACCCTTGGATGCAGATAATATCAGTCATCTGGTATGAGTTGTTGGGAACTGCTCTGCCTGTTCAGGAGTTGTAACTGCCCCCCACGGATAAGGCTGAGTGAGCAACCTCCAAACTGTGAGCCACTAAGGAGACAAAGTTTATCTCCCTAGCAGCAGCACTGCTTCTGCTTCATTTATCTCTGCCCCCAATGCTTGGTCGGTTAGTCAGTGATGGGTAAGACCCCTCAGAGGAGGGGCAACCTAAGCCAAACATGATCACTTGGGAGGCCCTCAAGGAAGGACTTGGGGGGGGGCTGCAGTGAAGAGGGAGTGATGGACCCTCGCCCTCTGACACAGCCTGAGTCCCCATTTTCATCTGGGAGAAGTGCTTCCTGGCTCTAATCCACTTAAGCCTAAAAACCTATGATGGGGAAGGTGGTGCAGCCCTTTGCCGGCTAGAGCAGGTTCCAACTAAAGCGGGTTCTGGGTGATCGGGCATAAGAAAGAGTTCCTAAAGTCCTGTGAAGCTTGCTTTGCTAAGAGTGCTCTCATTCATATGGTAAGGATCTGAGCAGGCAATGAGTATGTCTCCCAAAGTTTCTGCTACCCCCTTTCCTGACAGACATTGATTCAGACTAAGCCCTCAGATTTCTTTGAAATGTTATCTACTGTTTGATCCTTACCACCTGACATTGACTGATGAGCTTTACTTGTATTCCTGTGTGTTCCTAACCTAATAAAAGCCATTGAAGAAGAGGTTCTTGGTCCTTCTCCTGTGAGAGACTGACCACTGCTCCTCCCCAAGCAGATCATGTCTTGGTAGTTTCATTTTCATCTGTGGAGGACAGGGGGACTTGCAGGCAAAGTTGCCCCCACAACAAGTAAAGAAAACAGAACTCCCACCATTAAGACTTACTTGCCCAACTCAGGTTATATACTTCTAGGGGTCAAAAGTAGCACACAGAGCCTAGTCTTCAGTTTCCAAATTCAGAACCCTGTATCCCATTCACATTAAGAGCATTGGAGCCCCTGCACAAGGAGTTACTCACCCAGACTAACAAAAACAAAAACCCTTAAGTTTGTGTACATAAAATCTAAACAAAAGTATCACAAAGTGCTAGTTGTTCGGTCAGCAATAAGGCAATAGCCGGTTAGGTCTTGAGACAGGCAGAGACATTAACCACAACCTGAGGGACTTGTTTTCTCCATTGTCTAAGTGCCCTTGGACCTCAGACAAACCTCATTATTTCTTGGAAACACGTATTCCTCTGAGAGCCAGGGCAGGCGTGTGGTCCAGTAAATGCAATTAGCAGTCTCACTGAGTGTTTCCTCGTCTGTTGTCTCCCAGAGAACAGCCATCAGAAAGCTCACATTTTCAAAAAAGAAAAAACAAAAACACTCTTCCAAATGACCAGAGTCGCCAGAAGATTTTAAGTGGATCTAGATGTCTATCTAAGGAGCCTTTGGGAGATATGAAAATATTTACTGAGCACTTCCTATGAACAAGACTCTACTCTAGGCACAGAGGCATACAGGAATCAGAGAAAGAGTCTGGGGAGGGAGAAAAGGAGAGAGAGAGAGAGAGAATACAGGAGAGATTTCAGCAAGCTGTATAACCTCATCTACAATGTAGGGTTAATAATAATGTGATGATGATGATGCACAAATTTTTTTCTCTCCAGCCCAGCCACTCTGGTAGCTCCTTTATATCCAAATGCCTACTCAAAATTTGTTCTCATCTGTTTCACAGGGGCCCCAGAATCAACATAATCAAAACTGAATTTTTGTCTATCTCCCCCAGTTCTGCACTTTCTCTTGTACTTCTAACTTTGTGGAAAGTTCCTAGCAACTTCATTCCAACATTCCTATCAAACTGAGGATCTTAAACATTAACATGGAAAACACATGAAACACACCACCTTCTCAGTTCTGTGAATTCCAAATCAAAGACAGCTTTATACCCTTTTTAGCCACCAATGACAGAAGGGTGGGGACAAGTCTGTATTTTAATGCTTCTTGTACTTGATTGCCTGCCCTCCCAGCAGACAGGGACACCTGGTCTCTGGGGCTGTGTCTGAGACCCTAGCACTTACTTGAATGGTCAGGTCATACACCAAGGAACAACCTGATTTTCAGTGGCAACACCCTATAAGAACAGCTGTAGCAGAGAACAAGACCATGCAGGCCACAGCTCAGAATTTTTTTTTTTTTCTTTGCAGGATGATAGCAATCAGAAGTTGGAATCCTTTAATCAATCACAGAAGTGACTCTGAGTTGAGAAGAACGGCCTCATTGCAATAAGTGGAATTGGGATTCAGAAATGTCTCACCTCCAAAAGTATAAGAAATCTTGTTGTATCAGTAGGTAGTGCCCGTTGAATATCTTTCAATAGACTGTGAGCTCACTGAAGCCAGAAACAATGTCTAAACTACGTTGGTTTTCCTCACAGATCTTAACTCTGTCAGTACCCAGAAGTAATTCAATGTGCATTGAACTACTTTAGCCACTAAGCTTCCTGTGGACAATCACAAATTTTCCATCTCTTTCACTCCCATTATATAATCAAAAGATAATTATTAAAGTGATAATCTTGGATTTCAGTCCCTGATTTTCAGTAATTAGATTTCAATTTGTATCTATTATTAAATAGCAACTAATTGGAGTTGGTTTGGGTGTATAGTTCGCTAAGGCTGTAGTGAATGAGTATAGGTCTGGCTTGCTTTCTGGCAACTACAGGGGTGGGCAAAAGTAGGTTCAAGTTGTTTGGATGAAAAATAACACAAAATTACTAGACTCTGTGTTCCATGCACTCACTTTTGCAATCCTACTTTTTTCCCACCCCTGTGAGCAAGGGATTTAAATCTTAAAAAGTAATATGGCATTGCAGCCCAGTTGGCTTATGAGAATGCAATTCTTACTCTCCAAGTAAACGTGCCAGCACTGGCATGTGACGAGAAAGGGGAGCTGTGGGTCAAGCTGCATGGAAACCTTCCTTTCCTGTTGGTGCTGCAATTGCATAACAGGCAGCATATGCATGGGAGGGTCGAAGCCACAAGAGGTTTGGTGGCTTCAGTGGAAGCATTTGGGGTTACATTGAGATAGGGGTATCTCTTGCATGGCACTGGAATCAATTTGTTCTTACTCTCTCTTGTTTCCAAGGCTTGAGCACCTGTTTCATGTTTGACTTTTCATAGCTATCCCACAAGCTCACATACAACACAGGAGAAGTACAGGCATGGTAGGTCTGTGGGTTGACTTTTATTGTTTAAGTAAAGTCCAAGTGAATGGGGAATAGATATTGGAGAAAAATCATAAAAGACATGACTGCCTAAGGTTCTTACTCTTTCCACAGATAGTATAATCCCACTCCAGAAAAGGTTCCAAGGGATGGAGAGTGTTATGGTATAAAGACAAAACCAAATTAACAGGGATCTTTTGTCTATATCTTCTGTCCAGACTACTGGGGTGTCTTAAGGTGCTTCACTTGTCTCTACATTATCTATGAGACATCAGCAAATAAATACTATTGGTGGCTTCTTCCGATTACAGCCCCCTTCATTCCTTAACCACTTCCTATTTTCTATAGCTCACATCTCACACTGTTATGATCTACAGTGTTATAGTCCATTGCTTAATGCTTTATGTTTGCATCCTCCCTCCCTCCCAGTTTTACTTTTACTATATTTTCATTGTCTAGGACCCAGGCTACTCTGAACAGAAAGTGGCCGGCTTCTCCCCACTGATTACCCTGAATAAGCAATCCCCACTCTCCAGCCCTGGACTTCTTTGCCTCCCTGTGGAAAGGACTCCTATCACCCTCATCCTTTGGTACAGGCAATACCTGAACACACCCTTGGACTCTTGAGGCTACTGAAAATACAGCATCAAAATGTTTCTGGGCAGGAAAAAAATCAATGAAAAGTAAAATAAAATCAAAAGAAATATCTGAAAAAGGCCATAAAAATGATAAAGACACATCAAGATTTTTAAAATCTACCTAACAGTTTTCTAAAATTACCAATACCTCCCAGAAAACATTCATGGCATATTCATGTCCACTGTACTAACCAAATATTTATGTTGACCAACCTAACCTGAAGACTCTCTCACTCTCTGGAAAGCACAAAATGTTTTCTTTTCTGAACAAAGAAACAAAAGGTAAAGTGAGAGCTTGAGTGAGCAATTATCTCTAGAAACTAAGTACACCAATCCCCAGAAGTACTGTAAATTTTTTGGCTTAATTAGATTTGTATCTAACCTGTTCTGCAAATCAGTCAAGGAAGGTAATGAAAGACTGAATAGATGAGGGGGAAAAGGAGATGTTAGGGGAAGGTCCATTGGGAACATCACTCACCTCTGGAATTACCATAGAGTCTCCTTCCAATACAAGAAAACATGTACACCTGACCTGAGTTCAATTCCATTCCCAAACACTGGCTGAGGATATTCTTTATATTAGACACTCCATTTGAGAAGAAGCCAAAATATAGTTCCTGACTTCAGTGAGATGACAGTTGATAAGATGGACACAGAGCTAATCATTTTAATATAATGTGACAAGCACCAGATGCTAGAGGACCACTGCATGGGCACCTAGCCCAACTTAAATGCTCAAAGGTTTCCTAAGGGACATATCTCAACTGAGCCTTGAAGGCCAAGTAAGAAATATTGGGATGTGCCTGAAGCTACCCAAAAGATTTTCATTAGTCTCTCATTATTTTATAATAACCCAATCCAGTGCACATATTCTGGGGTATAGAGACATGACACTTCTGTAATGAGTTTACAATCTGGTCATAGCAAGAAGAGTTCTACATATACACAGAAGAGTTCTAGGCACCTCTCCAAGATTGTAAATACAGGCTAGATATTGTGGTTCCCACTGCTTAATTTCTAGTTTAGTATTGAGAAGGAAGAAGAAGCAAGAGCTGTAAAAGTCAAAGAAAATTATCCTTATTGTTTTCATCACAGTGTCTGTGAGCATCACAGAATAAGAAACATTGCTAAAAAACGAATGAACCTAGTCCTCTTACAGAAAACTGAGACAATAGATGATAAATTTCTTTGTCCAAGTTCACATGACCAGGAAGTGGTAGAGCAATATTGAGAATTCCTTGAAAGTACTTTCAGGTATTTCTGGTGTTCTGGATATGGTTAGCGGTCAGTAAGTATTTGTTGCATCAGTTAACATTCTTCTCTGTAGGACCACTTTAGGGCAATCCCAAAGGCCTAATTTCTAGAGAGGCAACTGCAGATGAAGATATCACAAAAGATAAACAAAAGAAAACAGGCTTTGTCCTTTGAATTAACCACATATGGGATCAGATTTCAAATGTCAAACAAAACAGTTCACAGTTCATATCCCAAGACGTGATGTCATCAATAACTCTATTCTTGGATGCTGTGAACTTCAACTGGGCATATCTTTTTCAAACACCTCCTGTGTGCAAAGCATTTGATTCATCTCTGAGACTCAAATTTGATAAACTAATCCCTAACCTCAGGACTCCACTTCTTAAGAAAGGAGACAGCACATCCACCTATGATGCTTCACCAATGTCATAGAAAAGAGCATGAAATGTTAAGAGACCAAATGAGATAGGCACTTTGATTCTAACTTGGATGAATTGGTAAAGGTGTTATGTAAATGAGAACATTTTATCTTGGCCTTGAATTATGAATAAGTATTTAGCAGGAGTCAGACATCCTAGGCAAAGGGAGCAAAATGAGAAGTCAGACAAAAGCAAGACAATATTGTTGACATCTAAGAGTGAGAGGTCTCATGCAGCAAATGAAGAAGAATGCCTTCTCTAATGAGCAGTAGTTCAGAGACTGAGCTGGGCTGGGAGGGGTCTTTATTCCAAGGAACAAAAATCCTAGTCAAAAGATGAAGCTAAATAAGGTAGATCTGAGGTTACCTCACATAGCAGACACATTTGGGGCCCCAGCTGTATCCCTTCAACATGCACTATTTCTGTATGGGTCAGACCCACTTCCACCTGTTATCACCTATGACCTCTAGCTGCTGTAGTCCACCATGCAGTGTGCTACATAAACCAAAGCACTAGAGGATTAATGTCTCCTCTCCCCCTCCTCCAGGAAATGACTAATAGTGGATAAATACTTCTCTTCACTTATCTCAGGTAGGGAAACCAGTTGCCCACATTGTTTGATAATGATTTTCTATTAGCTTCTTCTCTACCCTGTCTTATATACCACTTTCTTACTCAGGTTTTCTAGGATCACCCTCAAAATTTACCATCTACACCTGACTTAGTCTCAGTCTCTGCTTCTGTGGGAAAGCCAAACTAAGACATTATCAGGAAATCATCATTAATGACAAAACTAAGCCATTATCAGGAAAATAAAGCCAAAGTCCAGCTGGGATGATGAGGACAATGCTATAAAGAGGAAACATGGATAAGCCAGCAGGAAGGAAATTGAGAGAAGTTGTAAGATGTGGGCTAGGAAGGCAGTAGGTAGGGGTGCAGCAGAACAAGAGGTTCAGAACTAAGGCTTTGGAAATTAGAGTTTGATGTGCCAGTGACTGATTCAAGGGTAAGCCTAATGGATTAATGGGTACTTAAACTACTTAATCATTTTGATTTTTGGACCTCTTTGAGAAATTGATGAAAGCTTAGGATTTTCTATCCAGAAAAAAAAGTGTTACAAACAATTCTTCTTGGAACTTCAAGGGATTCTCCAACCCCAGATTAAGAACCTCTGATTAAAGGCTGTATGTGAACTTGGACTGTGAGGGCCTTGATTGCCTGCAGAGTGACTTAGCATTTATTCCACAGACTATGGGAGGCCAGCAAAGGTTTTTACTATTGAAGTTCCCAAGTGGTTATGGTTTTCCATCCTGAATGGACCCCAAGAAATCTGGATGTTTTTAACAGATTGGAAGAGAGATTTGGAGGGAAGAGTGCACAGATAATTGAGCTCCCTGTTGGCCAGAAACATTTTCTACCATGCACAGTAGGACTTGATAGGCTGCTGACTTCAGAATCCAGATGCACCTCCATGGATGCAACAGGAAGTCACTTCCACAGCCCAGTGTTCTGGCTGCAAAAACTCCTGGAACAGGACAGATACTGAAGGCAGCTGGAAACAAACTCGAGGCAAGCCCACTGTATCCGTGATAACAAGTAAAAAGTGTAGGGTGAAAAGATCCCTGGTGCAGAATGGGCAGAGGGAGGAAGGGAGGGAGGGAGAGAGAGAGAGGGTGTGGGGAAAGAGAAGCTGAGGATAATAGAATTCACCTGGAGGGATAAACAGAGCTGGGCGGACAAAGCAGAGAAAATATGAAGAAGAACCTATCAGAAATACAATTGTAGGAAGTAAAGGCTTATTTGGGTACAAATGCGAAAGATATAGAGCTAGGAAAAAAGGCAGTAACTAGACTTGAAGGATCTGGAACATTAACAAGGAGAAAGAAAAGTTATATTATTTTTCTCTTTTCCATAAGTAAATTTAAGCAATAGTATCATTATTGGAGTATCTGCTATATGGGAAAACCTACAATTAACATCACTACATACAATAATCCTACAATTAAGGTGTTATCCCCATGTCACAGATGAGTAAACTGAGACATAGAAGAAACTTGTACAGGGCTGCCAAGTGAGCACTGGTAAAGAGCCAGGGTTTGAACCCAGGCCTGTCAGACTTGGAGTCACAGACACTAGTTCCTGTTGCCTTTATCCCATTTGTGAAACAAACACCATTGAGGCAAAAACAAATTACATGACACAGGGACCAAATCAAAAATGAAGACTTACCCAGGTCAGAATTTTTAAGCTGATGGGGTGGGAGACGGTTGCTGTGGCTGGTTACATGATCATCTACATGATGACTTCTGAACTTTCTCTCACAATCCAAGCCACCTTTACTGGTACAGTGCCACTGCTTAGTCAGGTCAGGACCTGAGAGAAAAGGGGAGCCTTTGTATGTGAGAGGCAGAGGGGCCTCAGACTGGTTCATTCAGATAGACACCTCCAAGTTCCTGGAGTGGCCCATGGTATATTATGGCAGAAAGAGCACAATGCTGAGCCAGGTGATGAAGGTGAGAACCCTGCTCAGTCATTCATTATCTCAACAACAGGCTGAATGTCTTGCTACTTCAGTTTCTTCATTGGTAATAATGAAACCACCTGTTTTTAATGGTTAATGTGATGATTATACAAAATAAAGGATGCACTGTGACTAGTAGAGGCTGGCAATAACAATCTTCCAAACACTAGAAGTTTTGCGTTCTAACATCCTATCTTTACTCTTTTTCTATTTGAATCCTTTGACCTACTACCAATGTCAGTCAGCAACTTGGGTACAGCTCTTTTCCTCATCTTACCTCAATGCACATATGTTTGGTATCTAGTATAATTGTAACATAGCTTTGCTTGGTATTGTGCAATTTGCAAAACTCTCAAACTTCTTTCACAACATCTATCTTTACCATAGGCCTAGGAAGTGAGCAAATAGGAATCATTACCCCTTTGTTACCTATGATGGCAAAGGTGTCAGAGAGTGGGTATGAGGTACCCTAGTCACTCAGCAACTAACAAATCAAGTAAGGGCCAGGCTGGCTTAAAGCAACAGAGCCAAGTAATATATAAGTGCTCTCTTAGTCTGCTCTAGCTGCTATAACAAAATACCAACCAGAAGAATTATTTTGTACCATTCTGGGGATGGGAAGTTCAAGATCATGGTGCTGACCAATTTGGTTTCTGGTGAGGGCTCTCTTCCTGGTTTATGGACAAACACCTTTGCACTGTGTCCTCACAAGGCAGAGAGGTTTGGGGTGGGAATCTCTGATGTTTCTTTTTATAAGGACACTATCCTGCTGGACCAGGGCCCCACCCTTATGACTTCATTTAACCTTACTCTATCTCCAAATAGTCATGCTGGGGAGCAGGGCTTCAATATGTGAATTTTGATGGGACACAAAGATTAAGTCCATAACATGTGCCTTGGACAACTCACTTGCCTTCTTTCTCTTAAAAAAAAAAAAAGTATGTCCTTGGACATGGCTGTGTCCAAGATCCCTTCCTGCTCAGATATTCAAGAATTGTATTCCAACTCCAAGTGGGAATTATCCAGCAAAAGCTTTTACTGGTGCACACGCAGTGTGTCCTCATGCTTTGATTTTAAGCTGTCTCACAGACTAGTGTTGCTTTTCCACCTTCAGTGAGTTTCCCTGACAACACTCTCACTCATTCAGTCACCAAACATTTGATGAGCACCTGCTGTGTCATTTGCAATGCTAGATGGCTGAGGGTGTAAGTGTAAAAAGAAAAAATCCTTACCTTTCAGTGTAGAGACCAAGAAGAAAATAGACAGTTTCAAGGTATCAGTTACAATGCTGTTGGCTACAAATAATGGACACACAAACCCCAATTCAAAACATGATCCCATAGGTATGAAGGTTTTACTATCCTATATACAAAGTAGTTCAAGGTAGATGTTATGGTCTAAATGTTTGTGTGCCCCAAAAATTCTTATGTTAAAATCCTAACCCCCAAAGGTAATTGTATTAGTAAGTGGGATGTTATGGAAGTAGTTAAGTCATGAGGGTGCAGCCCTCATAAGTAGAATTAGTGCTCCTATAAAAGGTGCTCCAGAAAAACTCTAGTTCCTTCCACCATGTGAGGACACAGAGAGAAGGCACACCCTATGAATCAAGAAAGGGGCCCTCACCAAGTGCACCCATGCTGGTGCCCTATTGTACTTCCTGCTTCCAGAACTGTTTGCAAAAAATTGCTATCTTGCCCTAGTTGGTGTGGCTCAGTTGACTTGAGCATCATCCCATGCACCAAAAGTTTGGGGGTTCAATTCCCATTCAAGGCACATACCTAGGTTGTGGGTTTACTCCCTGGGCAGGGCATGCATGGGAAGCAACTGATCGATAGTTCTCTCTCACATGGACATTTCTCTCCTCTTCTTTTTCTCTTTCTCTCATCAATAAACATCTCAATAAATACATACATACATACATACATACATAAATACATACATACTGTCCACAAGTCACTCAGTCTGTGGTATCTTGTTATAGCAATCCAAACAGACTAAGAGAGCTGAACTTCTTCAAGAATGGTTTATGCAATGGGTCAGCACTGTTATAAAAATGAAGCTTCTTCCCATTCCCAGCACACTGGCATGGCTACATGCTAGCTCTTTTCATAGCCACAACATGGCTGCCATGTCTCTGAGAATCCACATATAGAGCAACAGCATGCAGCAAAGGAAACAGGAGCATACCCTTCATATATGTCTCTTTGTCAGTGAAGATTAGGGTTTCCATGAGTAGGCAATCATTGCTTACATGTAGATTTGGGATGGGACACTTCTCCTGATTCACATGGGAAAGAAGTAGATGGCTGCACAAATCAGATTCTCGCAAAAAGGAGGAGCAGAGTGGTTATTGGGTGGGTGACCAATAGAGTCTACAGCACACAATGCACCACTTGACAGAAGAGAAGTGAGACTGAGATACTAAGAGAGCAAATAAAACAGGCTCCTAAGGCAGCCTGTGTGAGCATGTGCTGAAAACATAAAGTCACAGTATTTAAAAGCTAGAGTTTCACATGGAGTTTGAGACAGAAATGTGATTGCTTTTGGGTGAAGCAGTGATATTTAGACTCTCGTGAGCCTCTGGTATTAGCTGACTCCAGCAGAATCTTGCTAGCCCCTTGCAGCAGTGTCCAAACCAGGGCTTAGACATGGGGAGACAAGTTACCCCAATGCAGCTTGGGACCCAAAAGGGACAACCAAAGGTCAACTCTCTAGTGATGAGACCAGAATGAGGATTTAATGTGCTGTGATTCGGGGGGTATAGGTTTTGTAGTCAGACTGCCTTGAGTTAAAACCAAGCTCTATCTGTTAGGAAAATTATGTAAACTGTTCAGATCTTGGTTTCCTTAACTGTAAGATGGGGATGCCTACTTGGCTAGTAAGAATTAGCAATAACATGTGTAAATAATTAACAGTATGGGATCTCATCAAAATAAAAAGCTTCTGCATGGCTAAAGAAAACAGTATTAAAATAAAAAGAGAACCAACTGTATGGGAAAACATAGTTGCTAATGATACCTCAGACAAGAGTTTAATCTCCAAAATATACAAAGAACTTACATGACATCACTCTAAGAAGACAAGCAACCCAATTAAAAAGTGGGCAAAGGACTTAAACAAACACTTCTCCAAGGAGGACATACAGAGACACATGAAAAGATGCTCAATATCGCTAGCTATCAGAGAGATGCAAATTAAAACCACAATGAGATACCACTTTACACCAGTCAGAATGGCCATCATAAACAAAGCAACAAACAGCAAATGTTGGAGAGATTGTGGGGAAACGGGGACGTTATTTCATTGTTGGTGAGATTGTAGACTGGTACAACCACTATGAAAAACAGTATGGAATTTTCTAAGAAAACTAAAAATGGATCTGCCTTTAGACCCAGCAATTCCACTGCTAGGATTATATCCTAAGAACCCTAAAACACCAATCCAAAAGAACCTATGCACTCCAATGTTCATAGCAGCACAATTTATAATAGCCAAGAGCTGGAAGCAACCTAGGTGCCCATCAGTAAATGAATGGGAGGGAAGTAAAAGACAGAAAACTTTACTTGAGCAATAATTAAAAAATAAATAATTAATTTAAAAAAAAGAGTTGGAAGCAACCTAGGTACCCATCAGTAAATGCATGAATCCAAAAACTATGGTACATTTACACAATGGAATTCTATTCAGCAGAATGAAAGAAGGAGCTCCTACCCTTTGCAACAACATGGATGGAACTGGAAAGCATTATGCTAAGTGAAATAAGCCAGGTGGTGAAAGACGAATACCATATGATCTCACCTTTAACAGGAACCTAAACAACAAAACAAGCAAACAGGCAAAATATAACCAAAGACACTCAAATAGAGAACAGGCTGACAGTGACCAGAGGGGAAAGGGGAAGGAATTTCAGGGGAAAAGGGGAAGGATTTACAGGAACTAGTATAAAAGACACATGGACAAAAAATAAGGGGGGTAGAAATGGGAGGGAGGTGGGGAGCACTGGGGAGGTGGGTTGGGATGTGCATAAAAGACAGAAAACTGTACTTGAACAATTAAATAAATAAAATTTAAAAAAAGAATTAACAGTGTCTGGCAGCCATGCAATAAATGGTATTATCATCACTGGAAGAAAATGTAAGTGTGAATGGATCAGAGGTAAACAGAACAAGAGGGATGAACAAACCCTGTGAAACAGAACCTTTAAATGAGATACAATTTTCAAAGTACAACTGGCAAAACCTTTTTCTCACACATTGTCTCATTGGACCTTCACAATCAACTGGGGCTGACCAATTTTACAGATTAAAAAACTGAGGTTCAGCAAGGGTTAGACTATGACTATAACATGGTTTGTTCATCTTTGATAATACAACAGATGAAAGTAGTGAGGAATTCATCTTCTGGGGGAACTCAGGCTTCAAAAGAGTCTTCTCTATAGGTCAAAAAGTCAGAAACAGTGGTTGTAAGAAAACCCATTATGGAGTCATTAGCTGTAACTTTCCTTATAGGTCTCCTGTGGAGAACAGCATTTCTTGAACTTTATGAAACATCAGAATCCCCTGGAGGGCTTGTTAACCCACTGATTGCTGGGCAGGACCCCCAGAGTATTCAATTCAGTATGTCTAGAGTGGTGCCTGATCATTTGAATTTCTAACAAGTTTCCCATGATGTTTCACAGGAAGTGGTAATAGATACTGCTAATGCTTCAGGACCATACCTTGAGAACCACTGGTCCAGAGAATGGGCTCCAGAATTCAGACCGAGGCTCTGAAATTTAAGTGTGCAGAAGAATCACCTAGGAAGCCTGCTGGAAATGCCTGCTTCCATGATGCAGGTGCAGATACGTATGACTCTGATATAGGACTCATCTGTCCTCTTGGAGAAAAGTTGATTGGTCAATTCTCTCAAGGTCTTTTTGACATGTACCCCTCATTATGTATATTTATTTACATATAAGTTATTTACATTATGCTACTGTACTAATAATACATTACTTACTCCATTTACTATTTAAAATCACAATGTTTTTAATTTTATATAAATATTCATAAATGTTCATACCCCAATGGATTGCCTTACACTCCCACTTTAGGGACCACCAACCTCACCAAGTGCTGTTAAAAGATTGCTCCACAAATTAGCAGCATCGGCATCATGGGATCTTGTTAGAGGTGTAAGTTCACAGCTCCACCCCAGACCTAGTGACTAATAATCTCTGGGGCTGGGGCAATTGGTGTTTTAACGAGCTCCCCATGTGATTCTATTGACAAATTTTGATGGCTAAACAGATGATACTCAGTGGTCTTGGCTCTAAAGTAAAGACTGATGGGACAGAAGCACAATCACAAGATACAGCTCAGCTAGTTCTTGAACTCTGAGGGTACAGGACTTCCCCGCTGGAATTTAATTTGTTTAACAAACAATTTTGAGCCAATAATAATCATATTATCATCCAGAAATCTTGTGTTTTTATGATGCTATTTTATTATCATGACATTGTCCAAAAAATTATTGATTCCTATGAAGTTCAAGAAAATCTACCTGGTCAGGAGAACTCAACCCTCCCATTTTGCCTAGGGTACAGGTATTCCCAGGTTACAGGACTTTCTGTACCCAAACCAGGCAAATCCTGGGAAGATCAAAACAAGTTGGTCACCTCTCCTGGACTCCATTATGGCAGTGGTTGATAACTTTAAAAAATCAACTTATTTTCTCTATGCCTGCCAACTATACAACCCCTGCACAAGGTGGGTGTGGACGGAGCAAAACAGCCCACGACTTGAAGACCTGGTCTGACAGTCATACAGCAATGTGATGTGCAGCCAAGTCAGTTAATTTGTGCAGAATGGGAGCAAAAGCCCCTGCCTCCCGCACCTTGCAGGACAATTGTCAAGGTCAGAGAGGTGGTGTTACAAAGGCACTTTATGCATAACAAAGTAGTCTAGGAATATAAGGGGTGGCCATTTGACATCATGGAAAAAGTGCAGGCTTTTGTACAGGCATATCCTAGTTCAACCCTAGCACTACCTCAGCACATTATTTTATCTCTCTGAGACAATTCTCATCTGTAAAATGGGGATTCAAATTACCTTTCTCATAGAATATTGAGAAGATTAAAGAGATGGTGGTTGCTAAGTGCCTGGCATATTTGGAACTACAAAGTATTAGTTCCCTTCCCCATGATTATAAGACATTCAAAGACTTAATGATAGTTTTTTGCAGTTAATGCAATGAATAGCATCATTATGCTTGCTTCCTGAAGTGAAAAGCCACAAAACACTCCTCCCTGCTCCCAGGGCCCCTTTGATGTGGCAGGGGGTGGGAAAGGATGTTACTTCCACTTGGTATAACCAAGCCAGAAAAGGTTATCCAGTTCCTACCCACAGAGGAATGCAGTGAGCTACCGCTTAGAGAGGCCTGGAGCTGAAATTCACAGTGACCTTTGCATCTGGGCACGCCCAATTTGCAGCTTCTGCACCTATTTAATCATTCCCTCAGTAAATCTTACCTAATATGAATAGATTATTTTCAAATAATTTCAAAAGATGTATATAAAAATTTTTTAAATGTATGAGCACAGCCTGTACTTCCAGTGGGAGGGGGAGGGGAATGAGTGCCTTGAATTTAATGTCTCTTTCAGGCAGAGATTTTGTAACATTTGTAACATTTTCAGGCAGGGATTTTGTAACATTTCTGAAGGATTTCATCTATTCATCAAGCATTTAACTGAGCCAGATATCCCATGTTTTGAGCATCTACTTTGTGCCAGGCTTGGCACACAATAGATCTGAACAGTTTCTGCTTAGCAAGAAGGTCACAGATACAAATAAACAGAGTTACAATCCACAGTGGAAGAAAAACGTATTAGCAGAGGTAGGTCTAAGGAATGGTGGTGACAAAAAGAAGGTTTAGAAACCACACCGAGGGCAGTGTTAGGAATAGACTGCACTCTTTAAATGAAGTGTGCACCAGGATTAATGGAAATTATCCCCTACTATCCATTGTCTTCGCCTTGGCACACAGTCTCTTCCAGGGATCCTGAGAGTGAACTGTGGCCAGTTGGATCTGGGCATCAGTTGTGTGTGTCATGTCCCGGCTCCACCTTTAAAGGAAAAGGCATGTTTGCCTCTTCCCCTCTCTGCCTTCATTCTGGATGGAATCCAGGCATGGTGGTGAGCAATCCTGGACCAAGTGGCTGAGAGTATTACATAGGAAGGTCAGAGAAACAAGAGAGAAGAGGCCTGGGTTCTTCCTTCATGAATTCATAAAGCAGAGCTACCCTAGCAATAGGACATCTATATGGCAGAGAATTGAAGGTCTACCTTACATATGTCTCTGTTGTGTTGGGTCTCTGTTACACGCAGGCAGTCAGTCATACCAACATGCTTTTACACTTGCCTATAATGTAAGTCTGGCCGAATTCTGTTTATTTTAATGGACAAATGTTTTAAATACAAGATACATGCAAATACTGGCTGTTATAGAATGATGAATTATAATAAAAAGCCCAGTGAGCACTTCTGTGAGTCCTCCAACACCTGGTGTGTCACTCAGAAGCTACAGCCTAAAATCTACTAGGTCTCTATCTAGGGAGGCCAGTGTTGGACTATTCTCCGCTCCCAGCTCCTGCTGTTCTTTTCTTCTCCTAGCAGAAGTTGCCTGAGTCTCAAGTACAAACCCTAGAGCTACCTGAGGTAGGATCATATGAGTAGCTCCAGAGACACCTCCTACATCTCAGTTCCAGTTCTCTCTTGCCGGAGACCAGGATATTTTATTTTACTTCTGTGACTTTTTCCTGCCTCAGATAGAGTTTCTGAATTCCTGTGTCAAGTCTAAACTCTAGACCATGAGCCCCAGGAGCAGGGACTCTGTTAGTTTATACTTCTATCCCCAGCTAACTGTTAGTTTATACTTCTATCCCCAGCTAACACAGGACCTAGAACAGCACAGTGTTAATACTCAACAGTTGCTGAATATTAAAAGGACAAAAATGTAAATGAGTTTCACCTTTCTACCACTTCCCTCTCAGGAGGCTTTCCTATTTTTCCAAGCCTCTTCCAAAGACTAGAGGACTGTCAAGGAATACTATTGACTGGCCTGCACGCTTCTGGGTACCCTTCTGCAACTCAACTAGACTCCCAGGCTGGCATATTTAAGTTACATATGTTTGGATATCTCACTTTCTTGTACTGAGAAAGTATCGTATACTTTTCCTCCTAGGCAAGAAAGTGCCTGAGTGATTTTTGCAGACTGGGATTCAAAAGCCGAAGGCGGAGAATGAGGCAGATGGCCAACGCTATGGAAAACAGAGGAAAGAAGAATCAAAGTCTCTATCCTGAGTAAGGGTTGGCCTTGGATAAAAAGTATAGTCAAAATATCAAGTTCAGTATAATGGCCAGAGATCAAATGTGAGCTCTGAACTATCAAGTTTGCTCCAAGAGAATAGGCAGAACAGAGTTAGAGCACCCAGAAGGCAGAGACTGGAAAGGTGAAGGGCAAGAAAACTTTTCTAGGTTTTCTCTAGGAAGCATATGGATGAGAAGAGAGCTATGAAGGCCTCTAAGGTAAATCAGACATGCCGGGTGGCCATGCTCAGATGCTCAGACTATCGCTTGCAATCATATTGTTTGGTGATTCTAATTGTCTGTCTGAAAGAACATTCCCTCATTCTCATTCCAGGTCCTTCAAAACACATATTCCAAGATGGAATTAGAAGTGCAAGTGATTTATTGAGGACAATGCCTGTTTAAGTTAAAGAGAGAAGAAGAGGTAGGCAATGCGACAATGTAGATCTGATATCTGTGAAAGGAGAAGGGGAGACAGAGGGTTGAGTATACAGGGCCTCAGACTGTTTCAACTCTGAGAAAGTCCACACTAGGTCAATGGGAGCTTCATTGCAAAGATTGCTGATTTTAGAGCTGAACCAGTCTTTGAAGCTCTTCATTGCAAAGAGCTTCATTGCTGATGGAGGGTTTTGGGGTTAGGCAAAAATAGCATCTAGCTTCATTGCTGACACGTAGTACCTTTATTCACAGTTCCCAAACACCCTTAGAGAAAATCCAGACTGGGAGTTGCCTTAGAAATGGGCAATATTCTTTGAAAGAACTTTCTACAATGATGGAAATCTTTCATATTTTCCTTATCCAATATGGTAATTACTAAACACACAGAGCTGCCAACTACATGAAATGTGACTAAAGATCTGACTTTTTTATTTAATTAATTTAAATTTAAATTTAAGAAATCATATGTGGCTGCCATATTAGACAACACAGATCTACATCCCAAGTTTTTAAAGGCAAAATGAAACATATCCAAACACATACAGGAAGTTAAGGACAGACCTATAATTTGAACCAGTCTTTCTTTCTAAGTACAGCCTTCGTTAAATTAACCGCTTCTGAATCATGATATAGAACATAGTACTTTTATTCAGAAAACTGGGCCTTCATTTGCAAGTTGTTTCAGATATTTAAGGGGTCACAGACTCTGATCTTCCTGCAAGTACTTAGCTGGTAATTTCATGCCCAAAAATGTTTCTTTCTTTATGACCAATCTCTTCCTCCATTCTTGTTCTTTTCTTCATACTTTGGCATGGCTCCTCTGACCTTTACTGCATAAGAAGTTTTCTGATCTCCTTCACTTCCAACTCAAGTGCTCCTCTATTATTGCTTAGACCCTACCATCTGCCCCCAACACTGTACCCAAGCATGCTACCCTTGTGAGTTGAAAATTCCTCAGCATAGTCATGATTACTGCCTTTGTGTTAATCTAGCTAAAGCTCCTGCTGAGCCAGGGTCTTGGATTCCCTCCTGGGCCTTTCCCTGTTCCCTGACTTAATCCCACTCCATCACCTGCAGCCCAGATGCAGAGACCACAGATCCCCAGGAATGCATTCCTAGCAGAAGACACGTGATTGCTTCAAGGCTTACCATTCATTCCAAGACCTGGAATCTGGCTGCCTGGAAGAGTACACACTTCCTCTGGGCCCAAGATAAGAGAGCACTATTCCTATATCATCTGAAACATAGAGGCCTTCACTGTAGCTAGACATCTTAAAACAAAAAATGACTTTTAGAGCTCCCCCCACTTTTCCCCATCCTCCTCATGATGAATCCTCCTTTTGAATAAATTATCATCAGTTGTACAACCAAAAAAGACATTCTTCTCATGTGCTATTTCTCCTCTTTTACCTTGGATTGGTTCAGCTCCAAATGCTTATTACACCCAGACCACTCAATTCTTTCTTTTCTGCAATAATATCTTCTGACTTTTTAACTTACTACTCTTCATCTAAAAATGATTTACAAAATTGGTAAGTAAGGCAATCAGGCAATACAGAACAGAAATGATGTGTTGGTCTCAGATTTTTAGGACTTCCTTTCAAAATGAAAAGTATGTACTGGGATTCCCTTTAACATAGAGCTTGGCAGATGCTATGCTGGGCTGACTCACTGTGGGTTTACTATCTATATTAACCCAGGTAATGTCAAAAGTGACCACATTTAATAATATAACTTACATATTTTTATGCTAGGAACGGCTCTGTTTTAAAAAATCTCCACAATACATACAAATTAATCAAAGGCAGCTTTTTATTTGGTTTGTAACTCTGTCTTTTAGACACTGGGTGTAATACTACAGGATCAATTTCATAAGGCAGAGAACATTATATAGAGAGTGACACTACAAGTTAAATCATTCAACCAGGACCATTTAGTAAGTGAAAAGGCACATGATTAATAATTACGCTGAGATAAAGAAGTAAACAAGGATCACTGCTGCAAACCCATGTGTAGTCACTCTTCTCTGTTAAAGCCCTTGTGCATCTTATCCTCCTCTGATCAGGGAGATGTGGAGAGGTGGAGATACTCACACAGCCCATCACCACTGTGAGTTGAGTACTGAGTGCTGTGGGACACTGCCAAGGAAATGGAATGCAAGGAATTGAAAGAGTAAATTAAGCCAAGAACTTCAAGAAAACCTGGTCATGAACACTAATTCTGAAGGGGCCACCAAACCTAGCAACATGAGCTGGGGCTAAAGGAAGTCATTTAGAAAAGTCTAGTCACATTGAAGGACATGCAAGTCTGAATCTAAGTCCTGGCTTCAGTCACCATTGGCCTGTGAGGATGGTGTGGGCACAGGTGTGGGTGACTTAAACAGCCACCAGAAATCTCCTGGCTGCCTAGGTGCCACTGCTAATGATTCCAGAGGTGTTTAATTCTAGAAGGAAGTAGCCTGCATTATAAATACAACAGACATCTAGAAGTAAAAGTCCTTAACCTTTACTGTACACAGGTGGTACAGAGGTTAGACATCAATTATTCTGGAATGTAGAAGGTAAATAGCCATAGTAAATGTGAGACCATTTTTTAATTTTTCTAGTTTTGCTGATAAGTCTCTTGAGATTCTGTTGGTGTTAATATTTATGGCCCTATTGTGAGGGCAGGTGACTGGGAGCATTCTAAGTTATATAAGTAAATATATAAATACCAAGGAATCTTCAGCACACCAGATTTCTGTCCCAGCCTGCCTGAACATATGTGGAAAATAAAATTCTTTTTTGAGACATTGAAATATTGACTTCAGATAGTTACTTACAAGAAAATAGAACATATAAGATGACAGGCTCATTTTCCACAGGTGTGTTTTCTGTGGTCCAAAGCATTTTATTAGAGACTTAAGAAGGAAGGCCACTATAGAAAATAGAGCCATATTCTTACATAACATTTAGGCTATAAAAAGTAAGGAAACTGAGGCTCAGAGACATAGCTAATGCCACAGAGATAGATAACATTAGAGTGGGAATTAAAGTTGACTTTTACTTATTTACACATAGTTCAGTATAGATTTATTGGCAACTTGGTGAAGTATAATGGTCAGTTAGACCCTATCTTGGTTCCACTTTTTTCAACTCGAGGAACTCAACTGAGGCCCTCTATAATGAGTATCTTTTTTTTATACTCACCCAAGGATATATATTTTCATTAATTTTAGAGAGAGAGGAAAGGAGAGAGAGAGAAAGAGAAACACCTATGTGAGAGAGAAACATCAACTGGCTGCCTCCCACAAATGGCCCAAACAGTGATTAAACTCTCAGGTTTTTGATGTATGGGATGATGCTCCAACCAACTGAGCAACCCGTCCAGGGCTACAATGAGTATCTTAATATCTATTTCATAACATAGTTATCAAGAAAAAATGAGATTATGTTGATAAATTATCACATACCTTGCCTAGGATTCAGTGCTCCCTTGTCTATTGCTGTGGCTGAGACATTTTCCATCTCATTGGTGGTTACAGTCAGTTCAAATCATGCGGATCTCCTCCATCCATCGCCCATTTATAGGAGAATATACAAACTCTTTTGACATAAAAATCACCTGATCAAGAGAACAAGAATAAAAATCACAAATTGGGAGAAAATATTTTCAAAAGATACCTCTAATAAAGTACTAATCCAAAATATATAAAGAACTCTTAAAACCTAACAATGATAAAACAAATAAACTGATTGCAAAATATAATCAGAAACACTGAAATTAAGAAGAAACTGACAATAACCAGAAGGGAGGTGGGAGGGGATAAGGCGGGAGGGAGGAGGAAGGGTTTTTAGGAACATGTATAAAGGACACATGGACAAAACCAAAGGGGGGTAGGACCAAGGGTGGGGAAGTGGGGATTGCTGGGGTTGAGGGGAGTCATAGGGGGGAAATGGAGACAATTGTACTTGAACAACAATCCAAAAAAAAGTTTAAAAAAACAAAATGTGTTTTGCCATTAAAAAAGAAAATTGACCAGCAACCTTAACAGACATCTCAGCACAAAAGACACACAGATGGCAAACAAGTGTATGAAAATATTCTCCACATATGTCATCAATAAAATGAAAATTAAAACAACAATGAAATACCACTGCTGAAGAGGAAGCAGAGCCATGAGAATTCTCATTCATTGCCAATAGAAATGCAAAATGGCACAGCCACTTTGGAAGACAATTTGATTATTTCTAATTTCTAACTAAATATACTCTTACCATATTCACATTCCTTAGCATTTATTCAAAGGGGTTGAGCCTTATGTCTACACAAAAGAAACCCTTCACATAAACATTTATAGCAGTTTTATTCATAAATGCCCAAGCCTGGATTTTATAAGATATCCTTCAATTAGTGAATGAATAAATAAATTGTGGTACATCCAGAAAAAGGAATATTAGTCAGTAATAAAAAGAAACATTCTATCAAGCTATGAAAAGACACAGAAAAACCTATGGTTGCCAAAGTGTTAGGGGAATGAGCAGAGATAAACAAGTAAACCACAGAGGATTTTTAGGGCAGTGAAAACACTCTGGTGATACCATAATGATGGATTCATGTCATTACACATTTGTCAAATCCACTGAATGTAAAAATCCAAAGATGAACCATAATGTAAATTATGGACTTTGGGTGATTATGATGTGCCGATATAGCTTCGACAACTGTAACAAATATACCTCTCTGGTGGAGGATGTTGATCATGATGGAGGCTATGCATGGTAGGGAGCCAAAGGTCCCTATATGAGAAATCTCTGTACCTTTATCTCGATTTTACTGTAAACCTGAAACTGAAAAAACAAAATGGACAGGGCAGGGGAGAGCAATAGGAGAAAAGGCAGGACAACTGTAACTAAACACATTTGACTCATTGTCCAGTAGGATTGGAGGGAAGCCCAGGAATATGTATTTTAATTTGCATTCCTATCTCACTTTCACTCTCATCCTCTCACTCCTAGACTCAAATACAACTGAACTACAGACCACACTTGGAAAAATTCTAATAGAGAAAAAAATAGTTTGATGCACTATTCCAATAGTTCCTAAATTTTTTGTACTTTAGATTAAAATATGAAGAAAATGCAAGCTACAAATTTACGAGTCCCTCACCCACGCTAATTCAGCAAGATGGGTCTGACATCTGTATTTCAGTAAGTTCACTGGTGATTCTGATACGTAACCAGATTTGGGAACCACTGCTTTACTTATGCTGTGGGACTGTGGTCTCATCCACTCTAATTTCAATGGCTAATTTGCATCAAATTTTTCAGAGCCATCCTACGTTAGCTGTACTTTCCTACAAGCATGGAAGGATTTTGCTATCATTCCAAACAGAGAATTTTGTGCAATAAGGCATTGCCTTCAGATGTTTATAATGACATTGTTTTCCACAGCCAGTAGGTTTTGAGGCTGATTCTCACATTTGTTTGTTTGGGTTTGTTTATTTTTAAATAAACACAATTCATAGGTAATAGCAAAATTCTTAAATTCAAACATGTTAATTTCATTATAAAGAAAAGGTGAAAAGAGGCACAATGAGGCTCACAGATTACCACCTGGTTTTTAGAGATGATGAGAAATAGTGAAATTGACAATCTTTAAATAACAATAATGGCTATTTTGTCCATTTCATGTCTCCACCATTAAATGTAGCCCACCTTCTCAGACACTAAGTTGAAGTAGATCCATGAAGGCCAAGATTTTAATATCTGCTCCCCATAAATGTCTGTGATAACCCTTCACACATTCACAGCCTGCTGGTCTTCTTTGTTCTCTGCACTTCTCCCAATCTTGAAATCATATTCCAGTTTTGAAATACATGTGGAGTTCTTTCACTTTTTACACCCAACTTCCTGCTCAGATTTAACCTACATATGATGAACTACCAACATTTTCAGCTTTGAGTGAGAAACTTCTTCCTGTAGCACTAAGCCCAGCAACCAGATCAACTCCAGTCCTTCAGGATGGGAGGTTTTCAAACACTTTAATGGAATTCCAATAAAATGCATAGAGCACAAAAGCTTCTACTGAGCAGATAACCAGCAGTGAACTGTAGAAACACTGAAACTCTTCATCGCTGCACACATTCTGAACTAGACCCCTAAATTCCCATTGTTGGAAATAATCAAATTCATCTCTCTACATTTGGATATTAAATTTTCAGAAACTTTCATATTTATATTGAACAAGAATCACGAAATATTAATTTTAACTCTGCTTTGAAAGAATGCCTGGAGAAATAGAAGGGGAAATCAATTTGCTGAAGAAATATTTCAAACCTGTGAAATGTAGACACATTTATAGTCAATCACTCTACTCTAACACACTCCTAGTCAATCTGTTGGGTTAGCCTTTGAAGAAAGATGATAATTCCAAAGACAGTTTGATTTTATTTATACCAATGGCCTTCATAGTATGTATTTCATGGTTTCCTATGACCATTTACTTACCTCAATGAACTCCATCTACAAGAAGCTATATCACCAAAGGGTCCTATCACTGGCAAGTGATTTGCTTGATTTATGCTTTTTTATTAGAATATTTTTAGAAATTCCTAAAAGAAGTAATTATAATTATTTATGAATGTTAATTAATAATTAAACATGTACTATTTACCTAAGATAATAGATGAGATTTTAAAGCAATGTATTTCTCAGTCCCTTATAAGTCACTTTGTCCTGGAAATCACATTCTCTGACAGCCTTCTACAATTAAGGCAAAGCAGGAAAGACTAAACAAACTTACAAAAACATGAACCTTTTGTCAACTCCAAGCAGATGCTCTTGAAACCTTACCAAATCCATAGTTTTAAAAGCCAAACTTGTGAGAAGAAAAAGAACTGAATTATAATGCCCTTTACACATAATAAAATCCAGTCTTACTTAGACCATAGAAAATACTGTTTGTTCATTTTTATGATAATAACGCCCCTTATTGATCGCTCTTTTTATAACAGGTACTGTTTTGCCTCTATTGTTTCCTTTCAACCTTACAATAGTCTTCATTTCATTTGTTCACCATCGTGCCCCAATATCCTAGAACATAGCCTATTCAAAATAGTGGGCATTTAATAAGTGTGCTAGGTAAATGAGTGACTTTATGAGATATATATTATTGTATAGTTTTTGCAGATAAAGAAACAGAGGCATAGAGAAGTTAACTATCTTTTTCAAGATTTTATAGTCAATAGTGAGAACCAGGATTCACAATAATGAAACATTCCCATAAACATCAAATGAGTTGCTCAAAGTGATTACAGGCAAAACCACTCTAGGAATCAGAGGAAAGAACCAACTTATTAAACATTGACTCTGCCAGATAGGTATTTTTCCTGTATCAGCACAATTAACCCCACAGTAACAATTCAACTTTTAACATTGTGATTGCAACTTTAAAAGTTGGAAACAAGCCCGGGAAAATTGAGTGACAAAAAAAAGAAATTAAGATTAAAATTCAGATCTGCCTATTTACGAAACCCTTGCAAAGTCTTTGTTCTTACCTTCTCTCCTGTTCCACCATCAAATAATGTTATTTAAAGCAGCTTCTTTCTCAGTATCTCTGAAAATCTCTCCCTCTTTCTTTCTTATACTCATTTATTTTCTCTCACTCAGGCATGGGAACTACAAAATGAAATTCAACAATTTCTCCTTTGTTTCTACTCAAGATGAAAATAAAAGAATCTATTACCTGCTCTACCAGCATCTTGCTATGAAAAAAGAAAAATGGAAAACTCTCTCAGTGCTCCAAGGTTATGGATGTACTCATTTTTTAATTGCATTTTTTCAATTACCATTTATTCCTCCTTTACCCTCTCTCCCGCCATCATCACCACATTGTTGTCCATGTTCATGAGTCTTTTTTCCCTTTTTGTTCAATCCCCCTTAGAGCTGTCAGACTGTTCTCTATGACTCTGTCTCTATTTTCCTTGTTAGTTCAGTTTTTTATTAGATTTCATATATGAGTGAAATCATACTGTATTCATCTTTCTCTGACTGGCTTATTTCACTTAGCATTATATGCTCCAGGTCCATCCATACTATTGCAAACAGTAAAATTTTCTTATCTTTTTATGGGCAAATAGTATTTCATAATGTAAATGTCCTGTAGTTGTTTTATCCACTCGTCTACTGATGAACACTTGAGCTGCTTCCATATATCTTGATGATTGTAAATAAATGCTGCAATGAACATAGGGGTGCTTGTGTTCTCTCAAATTAGTGTTCCCAGTTTCTTCAGATAAATTCCCAGAAGTGGAATCACTGGGTCATAGGGCAGTTACATTTTTAATTTTTTGAGGTATCTGCACACTGCTTTCCACAGTGGCTTAGATGCACTCATTTCAAGTGTCTTCTTTGAAAATATCAAGGAAGCTGAAACCTAATTTAATTTACTACATGATTTTACTAAATTACTTAACCACATAAAAACATCAATGGCCTCACACTCTGAGAAGCGGACATTGTAAAATTGTTTTCAAATACATAATGCAGTCCCTCAGGTGGTTGAAACAGGGATACCCATCTCTGAATATAAAGCTTCCTTTACACTTCTGAAATCAAAACAACAAAGCCATTATTTGAGAGACTGGATGAATTACCAGAACTATTTCTTTTCTTTGTTTAATTTATTTAATTTTTATTGTATTTTTCCTAATACCATTTAGTCTCTTATAACCTCCACCCCACAGCAATAACCACACTGTTGTCCTTGAGTCTTTTTTCCTTTTTACTCAATCCCTCTGTCCCCTCTTCTTACCCACCGCCCACCACTAGCTGTCATCATTACCTTCAGTTATTAAAGAGAATTTAGTAGTCTGGCTATTAGTGCATTTTTTAAATTGAATTTTTATTGTATTTTGGGGCTTTTTTAAACTTATTTTAATTGTCGTTCAAGTACAGTTTTCTGCATTTTACTCCCATCCCAGCCGACCCCCTCCCCAGTGCTCCCCACCTCCCTCCCATTTCCACCCTCCCCCTTAGTTTTTGTCCATGTGTCCTTTATACTTGTTCCTGTAAACCCTTCCCCTTTGCCCCTGAAATTCCCTCCCCTCTGGCACGTGTCAGCTTGTTCTCTATTTGAGTGTCTTTGGTTATATTTTGCTTGCTTATTTTGTTGTTTAGCTTCCTGTTAAAGGTGAAATCATATGGTATTTGTCTTTCACCACCTGGCTTATTTCACTCAGCATAACGTTTTTCAGTTCCATCCATGCTGTTGCAAAAGGTAGGAGCTCCTTCTTTCTTTCTGCTGCATAGAAATCCATTGTGTAAATGTACCATGGTTTTTTGATCCATTTATTTACTGCTGGGCACCTAGGTTGCTTCCAGCTCTTGGCTATTGTAAATTGTGCTGCTATGAACTTTGGGGTGTACAGATTTTTTGGATTGGTGTTTCAAAGTTCTTAGGGTATAATCCTAGCAGTGGAATTGCTGGGTCTAAAGGCATATCCATTTTTAGTTTTCTGACAAAATTTCATATTGCTTTCCATTGTGGCTATACCAGTCTGCACAATCTCACCATCAATAAACTAGGGTCCCCTTTTCCCCACAACCTCTCCAACACTTGTTTGTTGCTTTGTTTATGATGCCCTTTCTGACTGGTATAAAGTGCTATCTCATTGTGGTTTTAATTTGCATCTCTCTAATAGCTAGCAATATTTTGTGTTGTGTCTCTGGATTCTTTGTATGTCCTCCTTGAAGTGTCTGTTCGAGTCCTTTGCCCACTCCTTAATTGGGTTGCTTGTCTTCTTAGAGTGAAGTCATGTTAAGTTATTTGTGTATTTTGGAGATTAAACCCTTTTCTGAGGTATCATTGGCAACTATATTTTCCCATACAGTTGGTTCTCTTTTTGTTTTAATACTGTATTCTTTAGCCATGCAGAAGCTTTTTATTTTGATGAGAACCCATTTTTTTTTCTTTCCTTTATGTCCCTTGCTTTAGGGAACATATCAGTGAAAATGTTGCTGCATAAAATATCTGCAGTTTTCCTGCCTATGTTCTCCTCTAAGACTTTAATGGCATCACGGCTTATATTTAAATCTTTTATCCACCTTGAATTTATTTTTGTGTATGGTGTAAGTTGGTGCTTGAGTTTCATTTTTTTTGCATGTAGCTGTTCTGTTCTCCCAGCACCATTTGTTGAAGAGGCTATTTTTACTCTATTTTATGTTGCTGCCCACTTTGTTGAATATTAATTAACCCTAGAGACTTGGGTTTATTTCTGGGCTCTCTGTTCTGTTCCACTGGTCCATGTGCCTGTTTTTATGCCAGTACCAGGCTGTTTGATTACAGTGGTCTTGTAATACATTTTGGTATTAGGTATTATGATCCCTCGTACTTTGCTCTTCTTTCTCAAAATTGCAGCTGCTATTCTGGGTTGTTCATGGTTCCATATAAATTTTTGAAGTGTTTGTTCTATGTCTGTGAAATATGCCATTGGTACTTAAACAGGTATTGCACTGAATCTGTAAATTGCTTTGGGTAGTATGGACATTTTGATGATGTTATTTATTTTGATCAATGAACACAGTTTGTTTTCATTTGTTTGTGTCTTCCTTGATTTCTTTCTTCAGCGTTGTGTAGTATTCTGAATATAGGTTTTTTTACCTCCTTGGTTAGGTTTATTTCTAGGTATTTTATTTTTCTTTTTGCTATATCCAATGGGATTTTTTCTTGATTTCTGCTCCTGCTGTTTCATTGTTGGTATACATAAATGCCTTTGATTTCTGGATATTGACTTTGTATTCCAATGTTTTGCCACATTCATTTATTAGGTTGAGCAGTTTTTGGGTGGAGTCTATAGAATTTTCTATGTACACTATCATGTCATCTGCAAACAATGACAGTTTTGTTTCTTCCTTTCCAATTTGGATGCCTTTTATTTCCTTTTCTTGTCTGATTGCTGTGGCTAAAACTTCCAAAACTATATTGAATAGAAGTGGTGAAAGTGGACAACCTTGTCTTATTCCTGATCTTAGTGGAAAAGCTTTTAGTTTTTGCCCATTGAGTATGATGTTGGCTGTAGGTCTCTCATATATGGCCTTTATTATGTTGAGGAATGCTCCCTCTATTCCCACTTTGCTGAGTGTTTTTATTATAAATGGGTGCTATACCTTATCAAATGCTTTTACCGCATCTATTGATATGATCATATGAGTTTTGTCTTTGCTTCTGTTAATGTGATGTATTACATTTACTGATTTGTGAGTATTGAACCATCCTTGCATCCCCGGGATGAATCCCACTTGGCCATGGTGTATGATCTTTTTTAATGTATTCTTGGATGCGGTTTGCCGATATTTTTGTTGAGGATTTTAGCATCTATGTTCATCAGCAATATTGGCCTGAAGTTTTTTTTTTTCCTTGTTGTGTATTTATCTGGTTTTGGGATTAGGATGATGCTGGCTTCATAAAAAGAGTTTGGGAGTCTTCCATCATTTTTGGTTTTTTGGAATAGTCTGTGAAGGATAGGAGTTAGCTCTTCCTTAACTGCTTTGTAGAATTCTCCTGTGAAACCATCTGGTCCAGGGCTTTTGTGTGTTGGGAATTTTTTGATTACTGCTTCCATTTCATCTTCTGTTATTGGTCTGTTCAGGCTTTCTGCTTCTTCTTCATCCACTTTTAGAAGATTATACTTTTCTAGAAATTTGTCCATTTCACCTAGGTTTTCAAATTTCTTGGCATACAGTTCTTCATAGTAATTTCTTACAATCCTTTGTATTTCTGTGGTGTCAGCTGTAATCTCTTCTCTTTCATTTCTTATTGTGTTTATTTGGGTCTTCTCTCTTTTTTTTTTCTTCATGGGCCTCCTTAAAGGCTTGTTGATTTTGTTTATCTTTTCAAAGAACCAGCTCCTGGATTCATTAATCCTTAGAATTGTGCTTTTAGTCTCTATGTCATTTAATTTTGCTTTGATCTTGGTTATTTCCTTTCTTCTACTTGCTCTAGGCTGTCTGGTTGTTGTTCCTTGAGTTCTTATAGGCATAGGGTTAGGTTGTTTGTTTGAGATGTTTCTATCTTTTTTAGGTAGGCCTGTATCACTATGAACTTCCCTCTCAGGACTGCCTTCACTGTGTCCCATAAGTTTTGGGTTGCTGTAAGTTCATTTTTATTTGTTTCCAGGAACTTTTTGATTTCTTCCCTAATTTCATTCTTGACCCATTCATTGTATAATAGCATGCATTTCAATCTCCATAATTTTTAGTAGTTTGGGTTTTTTTTCCCATGGGATTGGTTTCTAGTTTCAATTCCTTGTGATCAGAGAAAATGCTTGTTATGAATTCAATTTTCTTGAATTTGTTGAGGCTTGTTTTGTGTCCTATTATGTAGTCTATCTTTGAAAATGTTCCATGTGCATTTAAAAAGAATGTGTATTGAGCTTTTTTGGGATGAAGGGCTCTATATATATCAGTTAAGTCCATTTCATCTAGGGGGTTGTTCAATGCCACAATATCTTGATTGATATTTTGTTTGGAAGATTTGTCCATTTTTGACAGTAAGGTGTTACAATCTCCTACTATAATCATGTTGCTGTCAATATCTTTCTTGAAGTCCTTCAAGATTTTCTTTATATATTTGGGTGCTCCTATCTTGGGTGCATATATATTTACACTGTTTATGTCTTCTTGGTGGATTCTTCCCTTGAGTATTATGAAGTGACCTTCTGGGTCTCTCTTTATGGCCCTTTTCTTGAAGTCTATTTTGCCTAATGTAAGTATTGCTACCTAGCCTTTTTTTCCTGTTTGTTTGCTTGGAAAATTTGTTTCCAGCCCTTCATTTTCAGTCTATGTGGGTCTTTTGTCCTATGGTGTGTCTCTTGTAAACAGCATATGTGTGGGTCATGCTTTCTTATCCATTCAGCTATTTTATGTCTTTTAATTGGAGCATTTAATACATTTACATTTAAGGTATTATTCATAGGTACTTATTCATTACTATTTTTGTACCTGTGTTCCTTTCTGTCTCTCTTTTTCTTCCTTTCCTTAGAGCAGTTCCTTTAGCATGTCTTACAGAGCTGGTTTGGTGGAGGCATATTATTTTAGACTTTTTTTTTCCTTAGAAGCTCTTATTTGGCCTTCTATCTTAATTGAGAGCCTTGCTGGGTAAAGTAGCCTTGGTTGCAGGCCTCTGGTTCTCATTACTTGGAATATTTCTTGCCATTTTGTTCTTGCTTGGAGTGTTTCCATTGAGAAGTCAGCAACTAACTTCATTGGGGCTCCCTTGTATGTTAAATTCTGTTTCTCCCTTGCTGCCTTTAGGATTCTCTCTTTGTCTTGGAATTTTGCCATTTTAATTGTGATGTGTCTTGAAGTTGGCCTCTTTGGTTTCCTCTTGATTGGGATTCTCTGTTTTTCCTGAATTTGTGTGACTTTTTCTCTCATGAAATTAGGGAAGTTTTTCAATATTATTATTTTTTCAAATAGGTTTTCTATTCCTTGCTCTTCTTCTTCTCCTTCTGGTATCCCTTTTATATGAATATTATTACGTTTCATATTGTCTTGCATTTCTCTTAATCTCTCTTCATTCTTTCTGAGCCTCTTTTCCTTTTCTTGCTCTGAGTATTTTTTTTCTACTTTGTCCTTTAGCTCTCTCTCTCTTTTTTAATCTTTAGAAGTGAAGGGAAGGAGAAAGGAGGAGAAACATCAATATATGGTTGCTTCTGGTGTGTCCTCTGCTGGGAACTGGCCCCTGCTAGGAACTGGCCTGCAACCCAGGCATGTGCCCTGACTGGGAATCGAACCACAATCTTTTAGTTCACAGGCCCGCACTCAATCCACTGAGCTACACCAGACAGGGCTTATCCTTTAGCTCTTTGATCCAGTCTTCTGCTTCATCAAACCTGCTTTTGATTCCTTCTACTGTCTTCTTCAGTTCAGAAATTGTATTCTTCATTTCCTCTTGGCCCTTTTTGATAGTTTCTATTTTTTTTTTTTCATGTTGATATAGTTTTCAGTGAGTTCATTATAGTTCCCCTGTAGTTTCTGGTAGGTCATTGTGAGATCATTGAGCTTCCTGATAACCATTGCTTTGAACTCAATGTCTGATAGTTGACATGCCTCTATTTCATTTAGCATTCTTTCTGAGACTTCCTCCTTTCCTTTCATTTGGGGATTGTTTCTTTTGTCTTCCCATTGTTTGTAAGACTCTTCTTGTTAGCTTCAGCTTCTTAAATTGATCTGTTCTGGCTCCCTGGGTTTATGGTGTGAACTTCTGTGGTAGAATACCTGTGAGATTCAGTGGTGTAGTCTCCTTGATCTCCCAATCTCACTGGTCTCGGGCTGTCATTTAAGTTGGTTCTGTGTTTGTCTTTGGGTTTTAATTGTTTGGGGGTCTTTCTTTGGTGGGTCCTTCCCACCAGCTGGTTAACTGAGGGTCACTCTATCCAACACCTCTTGTATTTTGTTGTGCTGGTGAGGTCAGGTTGTGTTGAAGCTGGTTCTTCTGTGTATACAAGGTTTTGAGGATTTTCTTTTGCTCTTGTTCAGTTGTTTGTACTGGGTAGTTTTTCCACTATTTAGTTGTATTTCCAGATAGGTCCTGGATTGAGGTTTATGTGTTCCACTCCCTCCTTCACTTTATTCTATTGTCATCTGTTGGTGGTTCCTTTGTTGTTGGGTTTCCTCTTCCACTGGGTATCCTGGTGTTCACTGCTTCAGCCCACTCTTTTTTTGTGATTAGTTGGAGGGGAAGACAAAATGGTTTATGACAGCAGGAGAGTATTCTGTGTACTTACAGTAGCAGCTGGTAGAGAAGAGATAGGAGATCCTTTGGCTATGTATAGTGTTAAACATCATCTTCCACCCAACTAGCCACTTTTGAGAAAGGATGGAAAGAACATAAGACTCTTGTTGGGGAGGGAAGGATTGTGAGTTGGATCTAGAAGGCAGTGAGGTTGTGGGAGGTCATATTCTGAGGTAAGGTGAGAGTAAAGGATAGTAAATAGATGTAATGTATGAGAGAATAGAGTTAACCACTACAGTAATAGAGTTCAGGCAACTGAGAAGTGGGCTAAGATCCAGGAAGGGTGTTGTGAAGTATTTACAATTGTATGGAACAGCTATTATTTACAGTAATATTAGAGCAACAATCATATGACAGAACCTATGTGATCTGTCACACAGGACTGGCAGTAGTGTGCTAAAGGAATACAAGTGACATGAAGGACAGTAAATTAGCAATACACTGTGGAAGAGAGAACAGGGGAAACCTGTCAAATGACAATGTAACCAGCCAAGCAAAGAAGGCTATACAGAAAGAAAATACAGGAGGTATACAAAAATACTATTAAAATAAAAGATGTAAGAATAATGAAAAATAATAATACAAATATGCAGTAACTTGCAGGTTCTCTGTAATAGCAAAGTAAAATTTGTCTCATTGTCTCAACTGTTGGGATGCCCCCTCTTTGGGTCCAACTCTGGTCTTTTCACAGTTCCAGGTTTTTTCGTCTCACTTGTGGGTATTCAAAAAAAAAAAAAAAAAGCAGGAGAAAGGAGAAAAAAAGAGGTAAGATAGGAAAACAAAAGAAGGAATAAAACAAGAAAGAAGAACAGAGAGAAAAAAAGGTATTGAAAAATAAAATAATAATAAAATTTTTTCAAAATAAGAGTTCACTTAAACAACAATAACAATAACAAAAAACTCTTGTTGCTTTCTAACTGGCCAGACCAGTTTTTCTGGTCTTGCTGGCTGTAGCAGGCTGAGGTGCAATTGGAATGGCTTTTCTCCCTTCCCAATGTGCACTCAGCCAGTCTTGCATATACTCTCCCTAAAGCTAGTCTGGCACTTCTCCCTGGGGCCTTGGGTGTGAGATCCAAGTCTTCCTCAGAGGCTCTTTCCCTGGGGTTACCGCTGTGGGCTGATGTGCGGGCACATGCATGCGCTCGGTCAGGCTGCCTCAGTCCCTTCCCAGTACTATGGGGGTGCAAAGAGCCTTCCACACAACTTCAGGATCTCTGCCCAGCTGGGTGGGGAGTAGGCCTAGCATCTGTTGCAGGAGAATTCCCCAAACAGTTTTTCTTTTTGAGAAATTCCTCCTACTCAAGCCTGCCACTCTGTACAGCCCAATTGTCCAGCCAGAATGGTGACTATCAAGGTCAGTGCCCATCACTGCAAGACTCTCAATTCTCCCAAGCTGGCGACCACAGACTCTGTAGCAAGAAACCTGCTTAGACAAGCCCAGACAAGTCAGAAGGACATGGTCTGTTTGCTGAGCCACTAAGATAAGGAAGGGTGAGCAACTAAGTAACTAAGAAGTAAGAACAAAAGAACATTGTATGACCCTATTAGCAGCCCTGCTTTCTCAGCAGCCCTGCTTTCCTGCTTCTGTAAATCTGCATCTGCCACATAGGCTTAGTAAAATTCCTTCCGCATACCACACTATTTAAACAAGCCCCTGCCCGAGCTCTGGGCCCAGAATTTGGAGACTGTCTCCTCTGGCTCCACGCACGTAAATAAAGTTCCACTCACCCAAAAGTGACTGAGTTGTTTTCTGTAACTCCACGGGTGATCACAGCCGCTGTGTGTTTGCCCCTTTGTCCTTATTTCCCTCTCTACGACTTCAAGCAACCAGGTCTGTCTTGGTGCTGCTTAAACCTTGTTTGGCTGGGGAGGGAGGGAGCAGTTTACTGGTTCTCTCCCAGGGACTCTGTGGCAGGCCTGCAGCTCCCAAGGAGACTGTGGTAGACCTGGCACCCTGGTCCCCAAACTGGTCCCTGGGACCTTATTGTCCTGAAGCACCCTCCTCACCATCTGGTTTTTGTGTCCGCTATAATTTTTGGTCTTTTGTTTTCATATATGCTAGGGTACTATGGGCCATTTGCTCTGTTCCTCCATAAATCAGCTAGGTTTTTCTCCCACATGTAGGGGGAAGAGGAATCTGCTCCCTCCTACTCCATTGCCATCTTTTCCCCGACATTTTTTTTCTTCTTCTAAACAAAGATAATCTTAATGTTATAAAAGGGAGAGAGATTTTAAAGGTCAAGACTATGGGTAAATTTTCCACTAATTACATTGTTTCCTACTGTCAGAAAAGAAAACCTAAATCAGTCTTCCAATTCCCCTCTCTGTCTCTTGCTAAATAATTTAAGAATGAAAAAGATATGATAAGCATATTGGTTTTCACTAAAAGTGAAGAAAGTTACAACTATACCATTACCACTACTGTAAGTACTACTGAAAAATGTCCTTGTGTGAATCTATGCTCTGAAATGGCAAATGCATTTTCCCATAGTAACAATTTTGTGAACAATAGTTAGATAGCCAGGAGGGAATCCAAAACCAAGTCAAGCAGTGATGGTGATGAAGAACAGCGCTTTAACTTTAAGACAAGATCCCAGGAATAATCTCAGGAACATCAGAAATGTATCTCATCTATTTGTCTCCAATCAGCAACAATTTTGAAGGACATATAATAGTGGTAATTCAGCCTTTGTATGATGAAAAGAGTACCTGAGACATCAGCGTGGCTTCATAGTTACCATAGGAACTTGGGCCAGATTTTCTAGGCTTGACTCTTATTTCCAAACACTGCCTAAATATGAACATTGGAAAAGGTACTTTCTTTACTCTGTACCTCAATTTCCACATCTATACATTGTGAATTTAAGTAGTATTGTTGCTGTTGTGATTTTTAAAAGTTATTACTTCATCATTATGTCCCCTAAAGCAAGGAACATAAAAGAAAGAATAAACTAATGGGATCTCATCAAAATAAAAAGCTTCTGCAAGGCTAAAGAAAACAGCATTAAAATGAAAAGAGAACCAACTGTGTGGGAAAACATATTTGCCAATGATACCTTAGACAAAAGTTTTATCTCCAAAATATATAAAGAACTCACATGAGTCCACTCCCGGAAGACAAACAACCCAATTAAAAAATGGGCAAAGGACCTGAACAGACACTTTTTCAAGGAGGACATACAATGGGCCCAGAGACATATGAAAACATGCTCAGCATCACTGGACATCAGAGAGATACAAATTAAAACCACAATGAGATACCACTACACACCCATGAGAATGGCCATCATAAACAAATCAACAAACAGATGTTGAAGAACATGTAGAGAAAAGGGAAACATAGTGCCCTGTTGGGAATGCAGACTGGTATAACCACTGTGGAAAACTGATGCAGACACCGGCCTGCAGTGTCCATGGCGTTATGAATGAGACATGAGACAAATTCCCATGAACTAGTGAGTCCTGTGGAGGAAAAGGGACGGCACGGCTAGTCCCTCAAGGGGGGAGCACTTCGGAGCGGCCTGGTCACTTTCTCAAGGAGAGAGAGCCTCAGAGCAGCCTGGCAACTCTCTCAAGGGGAGAGAGCCCCAACCCTTGCCTGGGCAGGCTTTTATTGGGTTTCAATTTGCACAGGAATACAGGTAAAGTTCATTAATTATTGTCAGGCAGTAAAAATCAAACAATAGACAGCATGCAAAGAACCCTGAAGGCCTATTCTGAGTCACGGTCTGTTAGCTAAAGGGCTACAAAACTTTGGGGAACAAACTCATTTCCTGCTCGCACCCTCATCATTTAATTGAGAGCATTCTTAGCAAATCAGGTTTCACAGAATTTTATGTATTCTTTCTCAGGCCTGATCACCCAGTGAGCCCGCCCTTTCCAGCACAGGGCTGCACCACCTTCTGTCATTGTTTCAGGCTTAAGTCAGGTAAGGGAAGTAAGGCAGCCAAGAGATTAGGAGACTTCTCCCAGACAGAATTCGGACTCAGGCTTTGTCAAAGCCGAGGGGGGAGGTCTATCACCTCCTTCTGCTGTAGCCCACCAAATCCTTCCCTAACGCCTCCATGTGATCATGCCTGTCTTAGGTTGATCCTCCCTTGAGGAATCTTACCCATCATTGGCTAACTGATCAAGCATTGGGGGCCAGTTGTGGATAAAGAAGCAGAAGTGGCTCTCCTGCCAGGGAGATAAGCTTTGTCTCCTTAGTGGTTTGTGGTCCAAAGTTTGCTCACTCAGCCTTAGCCATGGGGGGTGGTTACAGCTCCTGAAACTAAGCAGGGCAGTTCCCAACAGAAAACAGTTTAATTTCCTTAGAAAATTAAAAATGGAACTGCCCTTTGACCTGGCAATTCCACTGCTGGGTGGTATCATAAGAACCCCAAATACCAGTCCAAAAAAACCTACGCAACCCAATTTATAATAGCCAGATACTGGAAGCAACCTAAGTGCCCATCAGTAAATGAATGGATATAAAAACTATGGTACATTTACATGATGGAATACTACACAGCAGAAAGAAAGAAGGAGCTCCTACCCTTTGCATCAGCATGGGTAGAACTGGAGAGCATTATGCTAAGTGAAACAAGCCATGAAGTGAAAAACAAATACCATATGATCTCACCTTTACATGAAACCTAATGCAAAAAACAAACAAGCAAGCAAAATATAACCAGAGACATTGAAATTAAGAACAAACTGACAATAATCAGAGGGGAAGTGGGAAGGGATAATGGGGGCAAAAGGGGGAAGGGTTTTCAGGAACAACTATAAAGGAGACATGGACAGCACCAAGGGGAGGTGGAATCAGGAGAGGGAGGTAGTGATGGCTGGGGTGGGGGGGAAGTGGTGGTGGGTGAGGTAGACAACTGTACTTGAAAAACAATAAAATTAAATTAGAATTAAAAAGTTATTACTTCAAAACACAGGAAATTTTCATGTACATAGTAAATACTCAATAATGTCAACTATTATTGTTAATGTGCTGTACATTTTAGCTCATTTAATCTTTGATATGAGCCTTAAAGATAAATACATTTATCTTTCATTTTATATATAAAGAAACTGAAGCCTGCAGAGATTAGGTAATTGTTCAAGGAAACACATTATGTGTTATGATTTTAAAAAGCTACAGCCAGATTTCTAATCTAGCTCTGATTCCTAAATTCCAGGTCCTGGAATATATGACCATGATGCATTATGAAAATACAGGGTTCCTGAGGACGTATTTCTTTCCTCAACTCTCAATCCCCTTCTCTAATTTCGCAGCCACTGCCTCCACAGTAAGAAGACAGATGGACAACGTTTGAAACTTTTTCTCCTTTTCCATGCCAAGCTTCTAAAGGATGTCTGATCTCTGTAAATTGGATATTCAAAGGTCAATGAATGCCTATGCTTTGAATTTCGATTGTAGCTTTCTGGCAATTCCATGAGTGTGAGCTTTTTGAAAAAGCCACAAGCTCATGGATATGTTGATCTTAGCTTTAGAAATCTTTGTGAATATAATTAGTTAGAGAAAGTGAAGATGACTGACCATTTACAGACATAATCATGAAAAACTGAAATAATATGGAGACTATGGAGCCAAAGCACAGTGCAGGTGTGGGGGGCGGAGAATGGAGGAGGACAGGGGAAGCGAGGACCCACAAAGCAAGCTGGCCCTGGCTGGTGAGGCTCAGTGAATTAAGCACCCAACTGTGAGCCAAAGGGTCCCGTTCCCAGTCAGCGCACTTGCCTGAGTTGTGGGCCAAGTCCCCAGGAGGGGGTGCTCAAGAGGCAACTACACATTGATATTTCTCTCCCTTTCTCCCTTCCTTCCTCTCTCTAAAAACAAATAAATAAATAAATTTTAAAAACCAAGCTGGACATAGACATTTTCCAAAAACCAATTGTATAAGAAATAAGAAGGCTTGCTTCTCACAGAGATGAATTACAAAGAAAATAAAGCAAACACAGGCAGAGATGAGGAACAAAAATTCCATCAAGGCCTGGAAACAGGTCGGGTGGCAATAGAGAGGGAGAAGATGGGAAAGCAGGTATTTGTCTTCACATTCTGCTGATTTCTATCAACCTTCCAAAACACCCCAAAACACTTCTTAATTACCTTAAAAATGTATTTTTGATTATTAGGAAGATTTCTTTAAGGAATTATAGAATTCCAAAACCAGAAAAGTAATTGGCTTTTATGAAGTACTTACAATGTATCAGGCATTGTGCTTTCGCCATAAATCTTCCCAGCAACCCTGTAATTACTGTCGTCACATTACAGATGAGCCTCAGAGAGGTCACAGGGATCCAGGGTCACAGAGCCAGCACATAGCACACTGGCTCCCCAACTTGCCTAATCCCACAGGCAGAGCTCTTGTTCACTCACAGTTCGCTGACTTCCTTTGAAGTCATTTAATACAACCTTCATTACCCTGTGGAGTTGCCTGGACAGCATCCCCACTGAGTGGTTTTCTGGTCTCCATTTGAATACATGCTACCAAAGGAATCTCACTACTTCTATTTTTTATTATGGTAAAATACACATAATATGAAATTTACTGTTTTAACCATCTTCATGTTTGATTTGTACATTCACAAGACTGCATAATCATTATCGCAGATCTAGTTGCAGAAAATTTTCATCCCCACACAATGAAATCCCATATCCATTAAGCAGTAACTCATTACTCCCCCTTCTCCACAGCTGCTTATCAACTTTTTGTCTCTATGATCTGCCTATTGTGGACAATTAATATGAGTGAAATCACACAATGTAAGACCTTTGTGTTTGGCTTCTTCAGTATAATGTTTTCCAGGTTCACCATGTATTAGCATATATCAGTTCTTCACTCCTTTTCATGGCTGAATAATATTCCAGTATATAGTTATATCACATCTTATTTATTATTTATTAGTAAGTTGATGGCCATTTGTATTATTTTGGGGGGGGCTACTGTGATTAGTGTTGTAGTAAATATTTTTAGCACATTTTGAACATCTGTTGTCAATTATTTGGGGTATACACCTGGGAGCAGAATTTCTAGTTCACATGGTAATTCCGTTTACCTTATTGAGGAGCCATCAAACTGTTTCCCGTAGTGGCTGCACCATTTTACATTTCCACCAACAGTGAATGAAGGTGCCAATTTCTTCACATCCTTGTCAACATGTGCTGCTTTCCATTGTTTTTCATTATAGCTGTCAGAGTGGGTGCAAGGTGGCAATTCATTTTGCTTTCAGCGACATTTCTTTAGTAATTAATGATGCTGAGAATCTTTTCATGTGCTTGTTGATCATTTATATATCTTCTTGAATAAATATCTGTTCAAGCCTTCTGCCTTCTTTTTTACTGGGTCATTTAAATTTTTGTTGTGTTGTAAGAATTTGTTATATATCATGGATACTAAATCCTTAATGAGTACATAATTTGCAAATATTTTCCCCATTTGGTCTTTTCACTCATTTGACAAAGTCCTTTGATACAATAAATGTTTTAAATTTGGATTAACTCCCATGAATCTTTTGTTGACGTTGTTGCTTGTGCTTTTGGAATTGTCTAAGAAACCATTGCCAATGAAGATTATGCAGGGGTTTTTTAATACTTTTAAAGTTTTAGCTCTTATATTTAGTTCTTTGATCCATTTTGAGTTAATTTTTAGATACAGTGTGAAGAAAGAGTACAGTTTCATTTTGTCACATGTGGGTATTGTTTTTTACCATTCGTTGAGGATGATTCTTTACCCATTAAATGGTCATGAAATCCTTGTCAAAAATCAATTGACCATATGTGTACAGGTTTGTCTGAACTCTCAATTCTACTTCATTGTTCTTTCTATATGTCATCCTTATGCATTTGCCACACTGTTTTAATTACTGTAACTCACAATTTTTTAAGGAAGCCTATACCACCCTTAGATACTCCCAACTCCCTTATTAGAAAACTCTTCCTTACTTTGTGCAGAAATATACCTCATGTTACTGCTAACCTCTAATCCTAATTCTGCCCTCTGGAGCCTCATTTATTATCAATAGCAACATTATCACTAATCTTATGAAGCTGTCATTATTTTTCATATATATTCTAAGTATTTTACAGCATTATCATTTTATGTCTTCAAACACTAGAGCTACAACTACTATCCCCAGAATATAGATAAGAAAAGTGTGGCATAGAGAGGTTATGTGACTAACTTATTCATAGTTAAATAGTAGGTGGCAAATATACAGGGTCCAGCAGAAGTAAGGCCTGCTTGAGTATGGTTGGTAGGGTAATAATATGAGTATTAATTTATAGTTTTAATTTAAACATTTCACCTAAAATATCATATAGTGTGCTTGAGTGTGATATTGTTATGTTACAAAATTACATGCTTATGATTTTGTAATAAAAGATTTTGTAATAAAAAGGGGGCTTTATTTGTGCTAGACCCTGCAGGATGCAAACTGAGACAGTGCAACATTCCAGCTCACACTTAGTCTATAGAGCAGTTGAGCAAGGATTCATTGAGTGCCTCTTGAATAAATACTGTGCAAAAGGCTAAAAGTACAAAACTAAAGAGGCTGCTATTTCTGCCTTCATGGAGTTCACAAATTTTTAGAGAAAACACAGCTCAATATAAAACCTATGGAGAGACTTCCACCAAGATGGAGGTATAGGTGGATGTGCCGTGCCTTCTCACACAACCAAGTTTAGGGACAACTAAATATTAGCAACAGAAATCACAGCCAGAACACGGAAAATTGAACTTTTCGGAAGTCCGTTAACAACAAATTCTTCAGCCTGACCTGGTAAGGGGCGAAACCAGTGGCTGCTGGAGCGGGGTTGCACAGGAGGACTGGTCAGACGGGCTCAGGCACGGAATCCAGACGCGGAATCCAGGCGCAGGGTTGGACCTAGTGAGCGACCGAGCGAGTGACCAGGCGAGCGACCACGGGGGAGACAGCGGGGGAGCGGTGCTGCGTGTTGACTGTGGTCGCCTATTTGTGCGTGAGCGGACAGGCGAGGGAGTGGGCGGTTGGACCGGGGCCTGGCGTCCCGCGGCAAGCGGCAGTAGAGGGCACCGCCATTTCCCCGCTCTGATCACGCCCCCACATACAGCGTCACAACCCAGCGACCTGGGAGTCCAAGGCGCCGCTTCTCACACTTAAAGGGCCAGAACAGACCAAAAATGTCACAAGTTCTCACAGTCCCTGAGCCCATAGACCTAAGCGATGAAGAAATAGCAAAACTCTCAGACGCACAGTTTAAAACACTGGTCATCAGGATCCTCACAGAACTGGTTGATTATAGCCACAAATTAGAGAAACATATGAAGGCGAAACTAATTGAAATGAATGGAATTGCACAGGAAACCAATAGCGATGAAAAGGAAACTGGGACTCAAACCAATGGAGTGGACCAGAAGAAAGCAAATAATGGCCAAACAGAAAAGAGTCAGGAAGCAAGATTTCAAAGAAATGAGGAGAGTCTTAGGAACCTCCAGGACATCTTTAAACGCTCCAATATTCGAATTATAGGGGTACCAGAAAGGGGAAAGGCACAGCCACCAGTGGAAAACTTATTTGCACAAATAATAAAGGAAAATTTCCCCAATCTGGCAAAGGAAATAGACATCCAGGAAATCTAGGAAGCTCAGAGAGTACCAAAGAAGTTGGACCCAAGAAGGAACACACCAAGGCACATCATAATTACATTAGCCAAAATTAAAATGAAGGAGAGAATCCTAGAAGCAGCAAGAGCTAAGGGGACAGTCACCTACAAAGGATCCCCATCAGACTGTCAGCAGATTTCTCAAAAGAGACCTTACAGGCAAGAAGGGGCTGGAAAGAGGTATTCCAAGTCATGAAATCCAAAGACCTACAACCAAGATTGCTCTATCCAGCAAAACTTTCATTTAGAATGGAAGGACAGATAAGGTGCTTCTCAGATAAGATCAAATTCAAGGAGTTCATCATCACCAAGCCCTTATTATATGAAATGTTAAAGGGACATATCTAAGAAAAAGAAGTTAAAGAAACATGAACAGTGAAAGGACAACAAACTCACAGTTATTAACAACCACACCTAAAACGAAAGCAAACTAAAAGGACAGCTAGATCAGGAGTGGAAACATAGAAATGAAGATCTCAAGAAGGGTTAGCAACAGGGGAGTGGGAGGAGGAGATGGGGGGAGAAGGTACAGAAAATAAGTAGCATAGACAGTAGATAGAAAATAGATGGGGGGGGCAAGAATAGCATGGGAAATATAGAATCTAAAGGACTTGAGACACATGGTCATAAACTAAAGGGGGGGTAATGGTGGGGATGGGGGGGTAGGGTGGAGGGAAATGAAGGGGAAATAGAACAACTGTAACAGCATAATCAATTTAAAAAAATAAAACCTATGGAGAATGTTATAATGGAAGAATTCCAAGGATAATGTTATCCTTGGGAAAGAAAAAGATGCTCTACTAGTTCACAAAAACCTGGATCCTTGCTTCTCACCACTCTGCCCCTACCCATCCTTCATTCAATCTAACTTAGGTCCATAGTATTTCTGCTAATATAAATATATTCATCTCTCAAAAGAGATTCATACTCTGTAGACCACCAACACTCTCCTGAGTTTCACATGACTTTACTTTGGCCAAGAACATTGAGATGGATCATTCTCCAATTTAGAATTTTGATGTTGCACAAAGGTACCCATATCATTCCCAAAATGATTTCCTCACCCATTTCTGACAGTGCCTAAAATGTCTTCCATTATTAATTCTTTTCATTAGTAAAAATGTTTACTGTTCCAAAGATCAAATATCTATATCTCTAATGAAGTAAGCAGTAGACCACTATATGAGGACCTACCCTATTTTAGGCATTTTATATGGACTATCCCTAGACAACACAGTGGGATACATATGAGACTATGTATGAGACTATGAGTCATCCCCATTTCTGAGACTATGAGCTCATAAATCCACATTTGACTCAACCCATCATGAAATTTTCCTAATTGTTAGAAAGAGTTTGTTACTAACAATAAAGGGATTTCCTAAATAAAAAAGGATCCTTTGTCAGGGATAGAAGGTGATTTCCCCATCCCAGGACTTTCTCTGCTGCCAAAGGGCCTTTGGTTTTTTTTCGATGGAGATTTTCAGTTCCAAGTTAGCTAATTCATTCCCACATATAATATGCCAGAGATGATAATCCACCACTAAAACAGATTTGAATTTCTAAATCATTCCCTAAAAGCAGGAAGGACAAAATCAATTTTTTAAAATCTATGTTTATTTTGCCACTTTTCCTAAGGCAAGGGCATTACAGGCAATGGTGAGTAAGAGAAAAATTAAACTATAAAGAAATATTTGACAGTGTTTCCTTAATCATGGACTATATCTGCTGATCCAGCCAAAAGTGAGGGGGCAGAGGTGATCTTTGCTATGCCACAGTGAATAATGCAATCATATTTTTGATACCAAACTACATTTAACTGACATATAAATCCTGCCTGCCTTCATACCACACCTCATTATCTCACAGGAAATGTACAACTTCTGGAAAGTCAAATGTGGTCCTGTTCTTCTGAAGCCGTATAGAGACACAAAGTTGAGAGTCAGACGTTTGCTGCACCAGTAGGTCCAGCTTCCTGAGTGCACATAATGAGTGTTACCCAGGTATCCTTGACACTAACTTGCTGTGGAACATTAAACAAAACACTCCACCTCTCTGGTATTCAGTTTTTTATCTTTAAAATGGGAGTGGAGCATATCATCATTTCTGCTGTGCAAATGAGAAATTCAGGGACATAGAAGTTAGGAAATTATTCAAGGTCAACAACAAATATCTAGTTAAAGGCAATCTGGACGTGAAACCCAAGTCTTTCTGCTTTGACTCACAAACATGCTCTTTTTTAATTGAAAAAGCTTTAATACTGTGACTCTGTGGTGCTTTTGCTTGAATTACTCTGTTTAAAAACCCTTAACAAGTTTCCACAGTTTGAAGCATTTTATTGTCAATATGCTGAACTGCCCAAATTCCCAAAGGGGAAAAATTTATAAAGTAAGCACAATTACAAATGTTTAATCTTGATTCCAGTCAGTGTGACAGGAGTAGCTAAAATAATTCTTACAGAAAAGGAGAGAGAATGTTTTTCACTTTCATTGGAAGACAAGAAGAGGATGCTACTCTGCCTGACTTAGGAAGAAGAAAGAAGCACATTGGGTCATTTCTGCCCTTTTCTAGCCTCATATATTGAAAAGCCAACCTCAGGTTCAATGCATTGTTCTTGAGGCAGTGAACAAAATCCCTCTTTGTTCTCCAGTGAAACTTATATCTGAAGCGTGGCACTACTTCCTATCAAATACAGCCCTGCAGATGTGCCACAGGAGACCTGCCCAGCTGTGATGCCTTTGCTCAAAGTGAAAGAATGGATACTTTGTACTGGTGGCCCGAAGTGACACTCCTCTGATCCCCACTGGGGTTCCCAAGTGGGCAAACTTCTGCTTAAGGGAGCAGCCATAAGCAGTGGGTGTATAATTTTGTTTTGTTCTTTTGTAAATTTGTTTAGCTATTTGTAGAGCTAAAGGAGAAAGTAAGGGGGCAGAGACTAGCAGAGTATTTTTCAAACTGTATCCCATGGAGTCCCTCCAAGGGTTAGAGACTCCAACAGCTGGAGGTAGAGGATAGAGTGGATGAGAACAGCAGGCACCACCCCAGGCCCTTCAACCTGCCTCCTTCTCCCCCTGCCAACATCACCAACAATATCACAGCAGTTCTACTTCTAACAATTTGATTTAGTGGGCCAGATATCATTTTATTTTAACAAGGACTTTTATAGCTAAAAAAGTGTTTCAAAGTCTAATTTTCTATAGAAAGGTCCTATAAGATAAGGATCCATCTTAAATTATATTCTCAGTTCTGCTAAAATATAACCCTGGGGCTTTGAGTAGTTCATTTCAACTTTGGTTTCAGTTTCTTGAGCTTAACTACAGTAAACCCTTGAGCAGCATGGGTTTGAATTGTACAGTTCCATGTACACATGGGTTTTCAATAAATATACACTTAGCCCTCCATATCCTTGGCTTTACATCCACGAATTCAGCCAACCACAGATTGAAAACAGCATTTTTCATCTGTGGTTTTGGATTCTGTGGATATGGAGAACTGACTCTATACATTGTTCTATGCCATGTTTTATAAGTGACTTGAGCATCTGCAGATTTTGGTATCCCTAGGGGAGTTCTGGAGCCAATCCCCTGAAAATATCAAGGGATAGAATAAAGTTTGGGGAGAGTCCAAAATTACACACTGGTTTTTGACAGCACTGGGGTCAATGTCCCAAACCCCAGTGTTGTTCAAAAGTCAACTATCAAAGTTGACTTTGATTACAATCAAAGATGAGACATGCTATGTTCACAAAGGGTGTGGTAATTTCCAACTGTAAATTCCAGAAAGGTTTTCTGTTGGAATTGCTGAACTGATTCAAATCACAGTTCCCCAAGGGAAACCTTAAATAAACAATTTACTTTATATAGGCACAACTTAAGAAGGAATACAGAACATCATCAAACATATTCAGAGAACAGCTAGAAGAGGAGGGATCCAGAGTGACAAAAATTTAGTGGCCAGGATAGTACTCACATCAGCCATTATGTGGTTAATTCTTCAGAAGTTTTAAGAAGAGAAAGGGCTGTAATAGGGAAAAGTGTAAGTACTTCCAAACGGTTCACTTCTACTCTTGCCATCCCATTTACTTAGAGTTCATGCACTGATCCTTTGAACTGCATGAAATATAACTCTTACATGTCAGGTGTTGAAAGGATGGCCCAGAGGTTCAAGGAAAATGATTTAGTTAAAAGACCTCTTGAAAAAGATACATGTAGACTTCAGCCCAGCCATACCACCAACTGGCTATGTGGTTTGGTAAAATTTGTTTAACTTTTATGATCCTGTCTTTTCTCGTTTGTAAAGTGAAATATTAATACCTGAATTATGGAGTTATTCTGTTTCCCTGGTCTGTAGTTTCCTCATCTATAAAATCCAAGTATTATACTAGACGCTCTCCTAGGCCCTTTCAAGCACTATCAGTCTCTAAAATTGGTTCTGGAGTTGGAGGAGGTTCTTTCACCACAAGAAAAATAATGGTAAAAGCATCAAATCTCCTAGTATACTTCAGATCAAAGGAGGAATTGGTTATAGCAATATAGGCACACTTCTACCAGAGGAAGTCATAAAAGCAGGTAACCCTCTCAATAAGATGATTTAATTTTCAATTAACATAGGATAAGAAGCTTTTTGTGATATTTATATTTGTGGGCCCAGAATTAAATGGGTGCCAACAGACTATACTCAGTACACAGAAAGCCACTGTCAGCCTGGCTGGCATAGCTCAGTAGATTGAGCGTGGGCCTGCAAACCAGAGTATCGCAGTTCAATTCCCAGTCAGGGCACATGCCTGGGTTGCAGGCCAGTTCCCAGCAGAGGACGCATGAGAGGCAACCATACATTGCTATTTCTCTCCCACTCTTTCTCCTTCCCTTTCCCTCTCTCAAAAAATAAATAAATAAAATATTAAAAAAAGAAACCCACTGTCGGTGCTATTAAATTGATGGTGTATTTAAACAGTACTCTTATAAGGGACATTAATTTTTATTCAGTGGGAAACATGACCTATACTAAACTGATGTATCAGTCATCAAAAAGGGGGAAAGACTGCGCAGTCAGAAAAAGGAAGAGCATTAATTTTTTCTGATTTGTGTACATGTAGTAACTACTGATGACATAAGATGTGAATGAGTTTGCACTGGATTGTTCTATTGTCAACTTAGTTAAACTTGGAACTTGGTTTTCCAGAATTCTGTTCTGTATATGAATCTGAGTTAGCCAAAAGAAGAACTTGTGTGAGATTTGAGCTACGAAAGTAGATCAGTGGCCATTACTCTCTGAAGGTTTTATTATGGTCAGTGACAGACAGACACAGAGGTTCTCATTGGTTTCCAGCTGGTCTTCACTCTTCTCTACACACCTAGCTCCTCTTCCATACCATGGGCTCTGCTGAACAACAACAGCTCCAAGCTCACCACCAGACACTGGACTTACACAGGCAATACTTTCGCAGAGGAGGCAACAACTTTCCATTGACTTCATTCACCATGAGATGCTGCCTTGAGGTCCCACTCCAACAGCTGGACATTGACATGGTTTCTCAAGTATGAAGCTCTAACTTGTCCATCTGCACAAATGCTTCCAAAAGATTGTTTAGTGACCTATTTCTCTGATACCACAACCCTTCTTTAAAAACTTTGCTTCAAGAAGTCCTTCCACAATTGTGTCATGTCTAATTCCTTTAATCAGTTTCTTATTTAAACGCTCACAGGAATTCTGCTTCCCTGGCTAAATCCTGACAGATACAGAAAATTTCACATAGGCATCAGAAACTGCCATAGCTTACAACCTAAAATATGGGCCTTTGACACTGGGCAGCAAGATAAGGTCAGAGGGTAATTAGGACATTGTAGAGATTAAAAGAGCAGTGAGTACATTGCCATTGGAGGCCAGGTAAGAAGCAATCCATTTAATGTAGTGACGCAACAACTGGCAAAGCTAACACATGTGGTAATTTAGAAGTTAGAAAATATACCTAAGAAACTTGTGAATCTGCCTAAAAACATTTCCAAGCAGAATGTTGAAAGCATCTTTTATCTACATACAATAAGTTGCGAAAGAGAGATATGAGGTAAGAAGAAAAATGGCCAATTTTCAAGCAGAATGATCTTTTAATTACATATGCAAATAAGACTTCTATGAGCAAACACCTCTGTTTATGTATATTCGTGCAACTTAGAATTTGCTAATTTAAAAAATAAAGTTGTTTCACATTCCCTGGTCTCTACAGCCAGGAAATCTTTTCAAATTAATAATTGGCCTCAGAGTAAAGACTAAACATGTGTCTATAAAAAGCTTTATTCAAACCTCAGGAAAATTTAAATTGGTGGCTAATAGATATTCTCAGTAGGCAAAAAGGGGTTAAAAATCTTAACCAAATATTCTCTGGGCAGAAAGTATGCTGATAATGTACTTAGTTGCAAACACAGGTCGACTTTAATTTTTTAAAAAATGCTCAAAAAGTTTTATCAAAACAAATGAAAGTCAAGAGCAAAAGAGAAGAGTGGGTTAGAGCATCACACCAAGAGAACAGAACTGAACCTAGTCAATGAACATGCCCTCTCCACCATACCATAGGGAGCTCTAACATATGCCCTGCTGGATTTCAGAATTTCTGTGAATAGTAGCTACTACTACTCACACTCCTATTCTCCCATTACTGAATGCATCTTTTGGAATCATTCATCTCCTATGTCACCACTGAATGCCGGGTGAGACACAGATAGCTTGCTTGTCTTTCTAATTAATAGTTTCCAGAATCAAAAGCAACTACCCATAAGAAAATGAATTAGAGATCTTGAGACTTCCAGCCAAGATGGAGGCATAGGTAGACACACTGCGCCCCTCATGCAACCAAAATTAAGGACTACAAAGATTTAGAAACAAAAAAGCACCCAGAACTGACAGAAAATTGAAGTGTATGGAAGTCCGACAATGATTCATCCAGGTCGGTAAGAGGGGTGGAGTCAGCGGCTGGAGGAGAGGGGTCGTGGCAGGAAAAAGTGGCGGCTAGCGGACCTGGGTGCTCAGGGGGCAGCTGGCTGATTCCAGACACAGGTGGCAACGAGCAGAACCAGTGAGCTGCCCAAGGCAGCTGGCTGACCATGGTCACACATTCACACACATGCAGATAAACCAGGCGAAAATAAGCAGCAAGACAGACCACGCAACCCTGGGAAGCACTGGGAAATAAAGCCTAAAGGCACTGAGAGGTGCCAGGAGAGACTCCGAGCCTCACAGGAGAGTTCTAGGACCAACAGGGTTCTAGAACATACACAAGCCCACCCACCTGGGAACCAGCACCAGAAGGGCCCAATTTGCTTGTGGGACACAGCAGAAGGGACTGAAATTCAAGAGAGAGCAGAGCAAGTGCCACTGTCCCCTCTCTGACCCCACTCCTACATACATGCTGTATGCATCACAACCCAGCACTGGTTGCCCCACTATGATGAACACCTAAGGCTCCGCCCTTCATTACATAACAGTTTCAACCAGACTGAAAAAACATTGCTCAAAGAAAGAACAGATCAAAGCCCCAGAGCCAATACTTTTTTTAAGTGACCAAGAGATAGCTAACCTATCAGATGCACAGCTCAAAGCATTGGTGATCGGGATGCTCACAGAACTGGTTGATTTTGGTTGCAAATTAAATGAAAAAATGAAGGCTACACTAAGTTATATGATAGGAAATGCACAGGGAACCAATAGTGATGGGAAGAAAATTGGAACTCGAATCAATAGAGTGGACCAGAAGGAAGAAAGAAACAACCAAACAGTAAATAATGAAGAAACAAAAATTCAAAAAAATAAGGAAAACCTTAAAAACCTCCAGGACATCTTTAAACATTCCAACATCCAAATTATAAGGGTGCCAGAAGGGGAAGAGAAAAGAACAAGTGGAAGAGTTATTTGGACAAATAATAAAGGAGAACTTCCTCACTCTGGCAAAAGAAATAGACTTCCAGGAAGTCCAGGAAGCTCAGAGAGTCCCAAAGAATTTGAACACACCAAGGCACATCATAATTACATTACCCAAGATTAAAATGAAGGAGACAATTCTAGAAGCAGCAAGAGATAAGGGGACAGTCACCTACAAAGGAGTTCCCATCAGACTGTCAGCTGATTTCTCAAAAGAAACCTTACAGGTAAGAAGGAGCTGACAAGAAGTATTCCAAGTCATGAAAAGCAAGGACCTACATCCAAGATTGCTCTATCCAGCAAAGCTATCATTTAGAATGGAAAGGCAGACAAAGCGCTTCTCAGATAAAGTCAAGTTAAAGGAGTTCATCATCACCAAGCCCTTATTATTTGAATTGTTAAAGGGACTTATCTAAGAAAAAGAAAATAAAAATATAAACAATAAAAAGACAGCAAAGTCACAGTCATTAACAACCACGCCTAAAACAAAAGCAAACTAAGCTAACTACAACAGGAACAGAACCACAGAATGGAGATTACATGGAGGGCTAGCAACAGGGTAGTGGGAGGAGAAGGGGGGAAAAGGTATGGAGAATAAGTAGCATAGATGGTAGGTAGAAAATAGACATGGGGAGAGTACGAATAGTATGGGAAATGGAAAAGCTAAAGAACTTATGACACATGAACATGAACTAAGGGGGGGGGAATGTGGGTGGGATGGGGTGTGCAGGGTGAAGGGGAATGAAGGGGGAAATGGGACAACTGAATAGCATAATCAATAAAATATATATATTTTTAAAAGATGAATTAGAGAGACATTATCTTCATCTAGACCTAATGTAGATAGTGAGATAATGACTGCATAATGAGATGAGACTTTGGGGGGGATATTAGGGGTCTCATTCCATTATGAAAGGTTAAATATATTTTGTATATGGATAAAATGCAAATAAGTGTGACCAGAGGATATATTGTGGGGTTGGCTGAAGGGTGTAATATTGGCCGCAAATTCTTTGAAGATCCTACCACCAAGACTACCTGTTTCTCCACCTTTTTCATCTGAAATTTCCATGTGACTTTCTTTGACAACAGAAAATAAGAGAAGTGTTAGGTACCACAAATATTTTTACTCTCTTAGAAAATTGCCACTCCATGAACAAGCCCAGACTAGGCTCTTTGGAGCTGAAACATGACATGCTGAGAAATACCACATGGAAGTAGAGATCAGTCAACCTAACTGTTGTATTCATTCCAATCGAGTCCAAGTTGAGTTCCAAATATATAAAGGCCATCTAGGCCAACTACTCCCTAGAAAGTCAACCAACTAACTTTAAATGCATAAGTGAGTCCAGTCACCACATGGATGATCCCACTACAAGTTGCTAATCCACAGAATCATGAATAAATAAATGTCTAATTATGTAGGTGGCATGTTGTGTAGCAGTGAAAGCCAAGGTAGTTTCAGGGACACAAAACCTTAGAGATGAAATGTTAAAGTGACACTCACTCTCAAGCCTGACCAAGTGCATCCTTAATTTTTGCCCCATGTATCTCTCTCTCCTAACCCTAGGCCCTGGCTCTCTTATATGACTAGATTAAAAACCATTATAATCCAGGTGTCAGTGGTGAAGGAACACTACACATTTGCAGCATGAAGTGGAAAAATAGTTACCTAAATTATCATCTGCAGTACCTGGAATCAAGTGCCCATAGAAGAGAATTCTTTAAGTTACCTACTAGTTGCTGTCACAGATAATTTTAGTAAAAATAGGAAGTTGGTAGGTTTGTTCTTAAGTGAAGAAGAACCTGGGGAGAAAATGATGAGCTTAGGACTTTAAATTAGCAGTTCAAAGTTTGATTAAATAACCAGAAAGTTTGTATGACTACACTAAAAATAAAAGAAAAAGAAAAAGGAAAAAATATTATCTTCCACAGGTCAAGATTTCAGAAAACCAAACCAAAAATGTGATCCTAAGGGTGACTGAATTATAACACAAAATGTATTACAAACTCATAGGGTCTTATATTAAAGTTAAGGTATTGAATGGGAAGAGATAAGACCCTTGAAATAGGAATAATGCATATCAGCAAATTCCAATGAAGCTGAGGAAATTGAACTCCAATTCTTTTCAGCATTCTTTGCCAATAGAAGCAATACTTTCTTCCTAATATTTTTTAGGAAAAAAAAGATGGTGAAGGGACTAAAAAGCATCAAAGAACATCGGTAGAAATAGGATTGCTTTGTGCAGGAAACAAAACACAAGCAGGAACATGAGTTTTGACTCTAATTATGTGAAGGAATAGCTATTGTAAGAGGCTTGGGTTTGTATCATCTGACTTAAAGAAGAAAAATTAAGAATCAATCAGTAGACATTGTGTGTATATACTGATTTTCCATGCTAGAACTTCTTCCTAGATTTTCTTGAGAAAATTATGCTTTCCCAAGTCCTGAATGCCAAGAAAACTTGTCAAGGTATCAGGAAAGTGAGAAAAAGTATTATAATTTTCTGAAAAAAATAATTTTAACAATTAGTATAGAGATATTATGGCTCAAAAAAACTTACAGGTGTCAAGATGAAGGCAAGAGCAAGAACTTGTTAATATATCTGAGAACCAGGACAAGAATATGTAAGAAAAGAGTAGTCACTACCTAACAGTAAGTCTTGCTTATAGCTGAGGACATGTTATAAGTGTTTGTTTGTGGCCTTGTCTACTGCTGGTGGTGAATGTGTCTTAAAAATAAAATAATTATTAACAACTGTAGTACATATATACTTATTATGCATATTATGCATAATTATTATACATATATAAAGTATATGAACTTTATATAAATCTTATGGTTGGTATATCAAGAAATAACAGTTTGGGAAGTAAAGTAAGTTCCTAAAATGAGAATTTGATTCATGGTTTTGTGTAGTGTTTCTAACCTTTCTAGGAGACCTGCATGTTATGTTATTTGAATTACCAAGTGTTTGAATTATTGGAATTTTTCTTGGTGTTTTCCTGTATTTGAATTAGGCTTTGTTTTTTGTAAATACTACTACATTTTTTATTTATTAAATAAGGTTTTTAGCTACATAGAATAATGACTAAAGTTTATGATACTGTTGAAAAAATCTCAGAATCACTTTAGAATTTGAGAATTCCTAGAATTTCTGATTGCTTGCTCCAAGTCCCCCAAATTACATCTGTTGGGAATTTGGAAACACTAATGCAAATAGATTTTGACTTTTTTTAAGGAATAACTTTTTTACATTTTTTTTCTGCAAAACGAAGAAAAGGACCAGTGGTAACTGGCAAGTTCTTCACCATTTAGAGGTATTCAAGTAAAGTGTGATGATTAAGGAACTCAATCATGCAATGAGTAGTTGAACAAAATGCCTCCCTAGTCTTGGCATTGTGTGTCTTTCGATGCACTTTCAGTGTAGTTAGTAGCTGTATGTTACTAACATACAGCTGTATGTTCAGCTGTAGTTAGTAGCCCATAAATATTAGTTAGGACTCATACCAGCTACAAGTAAACCAACCCCAATTCAAACTATTTTATGTATGAAAGAGATTTATTGTTCCATGTAGAAAAAAACATTTAGGTACAAAATATGCAGGCATATCTAGATATAAGACTTAATAGATGCCATAGATATCTGTATTTCCTATTTATTGACTTTCTTTGAAATTGTCTTAAATCTCAGTCATTAACTCCCTGCACAAAGGCAAAAACAGCACAAAAATTCATCCCAATAGGACGTTTGTACACTGTTGGTAGGAATGTAAACTGGTATAGCCACTATGGAAAGTAGTATGAAGGTTCCTCAAAAAATTCAAAACAGAACTATCAGATGACCCAGCAACCCCACTTCTGAGCACAAACCCAAAGGAAACAAAACCATTATCTTGAAAAGATAACTCTACTCCCATGTTCATTGAAGCATTAATCATAATAGCCAAGATATAAAAACAACCTAAGTGTCTGTCAGTGGATGAGTAGATCAAGAATGAATGAATATATATATATATATATATTCAAGAATGTTATATATATACATATATATAATATTATCCAGCTTTAAAAAAAGAAGAAAACCCTGTCATTTGTGTCAACATGGATGGATATAGAGAACACTATGGTAAGTGAAATAAGCCCAACAGAGAATGACAGATACTTCATGGTATCACTCACGTGTGAAATATTTTAAAGTCAAATTTATGGAAACAGAGTAGAAAATGGTTGTCACACACTCAGGGGTGGGAGAAATAGAGCAAGGTTGATAAAAGGGTGCATACTTTCAGTTATAAAATGAATAAAGTTTGAGGATTTAATGTATTATAACATGTTGATTATAGTTGATAACATTGTATTATACTATTGAAATTTGGAAAGAGAATAGAACATAAATGTTCTCACCAAAAAACGTGGGGTAATTATTAACTGAGGTGATGGATGTCTTAATTAACTCAATGGTGGGGAATTTTTTCACAATGTATGCATATAACAAATCATCCCATATACATTTTAAATATCCTGCAATTTTACTTGTGAATTATATCTCAATAAACCTGAAAAAAAAAACCAGGAGTTTCCACAACAAAAAATTTTTTGTCTTAACTGCTTAGTATATGCAGTTACATCAAATATCTTCCATTTGCACCATCATACTCTCCTCTGTACCCTGGAAGGCTGTCTTATATGGACTACATCAGAAGTGTCCTTCACTTTATGCTAGATTCTACCAATAGTAAGCCATGTCAGGAGGAGAAAGGAAGGAGAACGAGAGCAAGGTATTCATTCATCTGGCTCCCTCCCTACAAGATCACCTTGGATAGTCTGTATTCCATGACCAAAGTGGGCTATTCAACAAGAGACTCTTTCTCTCTCTCTAACTACTCCTTCCTTTCATCTCTTTGACTGAGGAAGATAGTTCCTCCACCTGTACTACTCTCAGGATTATGAAGTATTCTATCTTTTCTAGTACTCTTATTTATAGACCAGTGGACAGAGGACTTCTCTTTTTCAATAATTCTAGCAGAAGTCTCAGAGCTGATGCTCATTGGCTTCCATTTCATAGCTTTTATCTATGGTCAAAGAAATGCAGTGCTTTCATTAGCCCAACCTGGTTTATGTACTTGTCCCTGTGAGTAGAATCAGTCCCACTGGAACCACATGGACTGAGCTTGGGAGAGATAGTTCCCCAAAGGAAATCTAAATGGGTGTGAGTTTTAAAGCAAAACAATTTATCTACAAAATCAGAGAAGTCACAAATGTTTTGAGTCTCAGCTCACCTATAAGATAGTAGTAATACATTAATCTATATCGTGTAAATAAACCAGATTCTCCTTTAAGTTTTCTTATATCCTTAAAATCTATGGCTCTAACTCCAACAATGCACACTGACTAAATATAACATGTAATTCTATTTCCTGTTCTACCACCAATTATCTATACAACCTTGGAAAAGTCAGCTATCTTTTCTGGGCTTTTATTTCTTTATCTGTAAAGTGAGAAGGTTGGAATAAATTATCTCAAGTGTATTCTAGATATAAGATCCCTATAAATCTATAGTTATTTCATAAATTCCAAGTTCTATTGGCATTCATGGATTGAAGACACTAAATATAACATAAGACTCCATCTCTTGGGGAAAAGAAATAGAAGTGTATTGGAAAAATATGAAAAGACAGACCTCCAGCCAAATGGAGGCATAGGCAGATACACTTTGCCTCCTTGCACAACCAAAAGAAGGACAACAACAAATTTAAAAACAAAAAAATAACCAGAGCTGCCATAAAATCAAACCATATCAAAGTCCAACAACCAAGGAGTTAAAAAAGAGACATTCATCCAGACTGGTTGGAGGGGTGGAGATGGGCAGCTGGGGCAGAGAGGACTTGTGGCAAAGTGGCAGCTGGAGGACCTTGTCAGAGAGGCAGCAGCTGGCAGAGCAGGAGTCCCATATTTGCATGTGAATAAACTGGGAGGAACAACTGGGAAGTGAGACAGGCTGCACAACCCAGGTCTCCAGCACAGGGAAATAAAGCCACAAAACTTATGATTGAAAAAACCTGTGAAGGTTGGGGTGGCAGGAAGAACTTCCAGCCTCATAGGAGATTTTGTTGGAGAGACCCACAGTGTCCTAGAAGGTACACAAACCCACCCACTCAGAAATCAGCACCAGAAAGGCCCAGTTTGCTTATAGAAAGCAGGGGAAGTAACTGAAAACCAACTGAGAGCTGAGCAAGAAGTATTGTTCCCTCTCCAACCCTTCTCCCACATACAATGCCACAACATAGCAACTTGGTGCCCTGCTCTGGTGAAAACCTAAGGCTCTGCCCCTTACTATATAACAGGCAGGCCAAAATAAAGAAATATGGCCCAAATGAAAGAACAGATTAAAGCTCCAGGAAAATACAAACAAGTGATGAAGAGATAGCCAGCCTATCAGATGCAGAGTTCAAAACACTAGTAATCAGGATGCTTAAAGAATTGGTTGAGTATGATCACAAAATAAAAGAAAAAATGAAGAATATGAAAAGTAAAATGTACAGGGAGCCAATAGTAATGGGAAGGAAACCAAGACTCAGATCAATGGTTTGGAACAGAAGGAAGAAACATTCGACCAGAAAAGAATGAAGAAACAAGAATTCAAAAATAGGAGAAGAGGCTTACAAACCTCCGGGACAACTTTAAACATTCCAACATCCGAATCATAAGGGTGGGAGAAGGAGAAGAGGATGAGCAAGAAGTTGAACACTTATGTGAAAATATAATGAAGGAGAACTTCCATGATCTGGCAAAAAAAAAAAATAGACTTCCAGGAAGTCCAGGAAGTTCAGAGAGTCCCAAAGAAATTGGACCAAGAAGAAACACACCAAGGCACATCATAATTATATTACCCAAAACTAAAATGAAGGAGAGAATCTTAAAAGCAGCAAGAGGAAAGGAGAGAGTTGCCTACAAAGGAGTTCCCATAAGACTGTCAGCTGATTTCCCAAAATAAAACTTATAGGCAAGAAGGGGCTGAAAAGAAGTATCTGAAGTCATGAAATGCAGGGACCTACAGCCAAGATTACTCTATCCAGCAAAGCTATCATTTAGAATGGAAGGGCAGATAAAGTGCTTCCCATATAAGGTCAAGTTAAAGGAGTTCATCATTACCAGGCCCTTATTATATGAAATGTTAAAGGGACTTATCTAAGAAAGAGAAGATTAAAACTATGACCAGTAAAGTGACAACAAACACAACTATTAACAACTGAACCTAAAGAAAAACAAAAATAAAACAAACTAAGCAAACAACTAGAAGAGGAACAGAATCACAGAAAATGAGATCACATGGAGGGTTATCAGTGGGGGGCAAGAGATGGGGGTAAAGGCACAGGGAATAAGAAGTATAAGTGGTAGGTACAAAATAGACAGGGGGAGGTTAAGAATAGTATGGAAAATAGAGAAGTCAAATAACTTATATGTATGACCCATGGACATGAACTAAATGGAGAAATGCTAGTGGAAGGGGGCATACAGGGTTGAGGGCAATAAAGTGGAGAAAAATGGGACTTTCTCCCCTTTAATCAAGAAAATATATTTTAAAATAAATAAAAGTTATTTTTAATCTTCAAATTAAAAAGAAAAGACATAGAGTCTAAAAAAATAGTAACAAAACTTTGGAAACACTAGAAATCAAACCTTTTTGGGAATCTAAACAGTAGGTGGTCTCTTTAGACACTACCTACACAATAAATCAGCTCCATTTTTCATCCCTCCATCATTCCACTCTATTCAAAATCCAAGGCATAAGATTGGGATTGGATTAAAGTGAGCTGTCTTCTCATCTTCTGGCTGGGGGTGGCAGAGCACTCGTTGACAATTCCCATCAGGACAATACACCATGGAAGATGCATAATGATTCTCCTAAAGTAGAAAAGGTAATGAGCAGCCAAAAACTACTGAGTTTCTTTATACAAGCCAATGATAGCTCCAGAAGCTGGGTGCGACTTTGCTTTAACTTATATTTCCAATATAGCTCTGTGTAAATTTATTTTAAAGTTTCCTTGAAACTATAAGTCATAGTTCCAGAACTTAAAAGAAAGAGAGAGAGGGAGAGAGAGAGAATATATATATATATATATATTGTGGGAGAGAGAGAGAGAGGAAGGAAGGAAGGGAGGAAGGAATCACCTAAAGATCTAGAGATTAGAAATGACTTTTAAAATGAGATTTACTTCTCAGGAACATTGTAAAAGACCAATAACTCAGTTATTTTTTAAATTTTTTAAAGATTTTATTTATTTATCTTTAGAGGGGAAGGGGAGGAGAGAGGGAGAGAAATATCAATGTATGGTTGCCTCTCGTGCATCCCCTGCTGGGAACTGGCCTGCAACCCAGGCACGTGCCCTGACTGGGAATTAAACTGTGACCCTTTGGTTCACAGGCTCATGCTCAATGCACTGAGCTACACCAGCCAGGGCAAATAACTCAGTTTTGTTTTCATTTGGGTCTATTATTTTTCAGCCAGGGGAAAATGCTCATAAAATAAGATATTACTTGAATATATGAATGCAAATTCAAGAACTCCAGCCGACCAGGTAAATAATTTATAAATGTACAAAATAAACCAAGCCCTTGTTTAGCCACTATCAGGGTATATAGATACCAAAAGTCACATCATTACACAGTAACTTCTCAATTTTTAACTTAAGACTTCAATATCAGTAGTGAAAATATGTATCAGTTACACTTGAAGCTGTTGTAAGGTTTTTTAAAAGTGGAATGAAATTACCATGAATTAGCAACTTTTTGACATCTTTAAGGAAAATTTAAATATTTAATGTTGAAATGGACATGTTACAAAGGTCTGCATATGAATTAGCAAAACATATCATATGTACATGTGCCTTATATTTATAGTTCTGTAGTTGCATAAATATGGATTGTAAACATTTGCAAAAATTATGTTTTTTAATTTCAGGTAAAAGTTTTATTTTTCTAAAGGTGCTGAGCCTTCAAAATTTACCTGAAGTGTCTCCATAATAAATCAGAATGAGTTTGAAATAAAGTAGAGAGAAAAACTCCATTAAGAAAAAAAACTACTATTCTGGTACTCTTTGAACCAAAGCTGTGAAAGTTTTAGGTACTAAGCTAGCAAACAAGCCCTAGAGAGAAAGGCTTCATAGGGCTGATGCAGGATTTGGCACACAAGGTACTCAAAAAGTGAATGATAAAGATATGAATGAATGATTATCAAAGTGGTTCACATGAGCTCTGGGGTAGAGTAAGGATTCTTTCTGCAAGTAAGGGAACAACATCAAGAGATGTTTAGAACATGTCAGAGGAGACCTAGAAACAAGAGATACATTACCAAGCTGTAGTCTACTCCAGCTGTAGCCCCCACAGCACAATGATTTTTTACTTAAGATATTTGTCATTACAATGAATATTGCACCCAATATTCTAACATCTAACATCTCATCACGGCATGGAAGTAGAATACGGAAGGTAAAATAGAAAGCCCTACCAACAGAGAATCCTCCTCAGACAGCCTATACTCTCACCTTCACTCCAAAGGTGATACAAATGGGGAAAAAATACAGATGAATAAGATTTTGAATTCCTTCAATTCTTCACTGCTCCACAAAATAAAATCTGTTCACCTTTCTTAAAGAAAGCACAATCAGTAATAGCAAGTATTTCCTAAAAATCTGCTGTGGATAGGCACTGCTTGCAATGGGATATAAAGATGGATACAACATCAATCCTGCTCTCACTGATAGATGTATATGTTAAAATTAAAGGAAATTATAGAGGAAGCAGTCACTGAAAGCTGGGGTGATAGAGAGAGGCTATGCATACAAAGGAAGTCATTAGCTAGATGATAAAGGTTGAGATAGCATATAAAAGAAGACAGAACAGGTAACTGCAATCAACAAGAACCATGGACCTTAAGTTACGATCGTGCATGAACACCAGACAATGAGTAGACCAGTGTGACTGGAGAAACAAGAACAGGGAAGTAACTGAAAATCAAATTCTGCACTTTTCTTTTAATCCAATTTTGCTCAGTTTTAGATACTCATTAAAATAATCTGAGAAGCTTTAAATAAAACAGGCAGTGTATGGGCCCCATCCCTGGAGATTCTGATTTGATTGGTCTGGGTGAGGCCCAGGCATTTTTTGTTTGTTTGTTTTATTCTTTTTCCTTTTTAAGCTCCATAGGTAATTCTAATGTACAGTCAGGGTTAAAAACCACTGTTTAGGTCATCAGGATCCAACAGTATTATGCAACTGGCATTACTTAAAAGAACGCTTTCAATACCTCTAAATGTTTTCCACCCAAAGCATTGGTTATAATACAGATAATATTTTGTAAACCTTAAACCAATGTTATTAAATTTCTCAAAGTATAGTCTTTTACTGGCAAGCTGAACAACAAAGCTTAATGTCACATAGAAAGAGAGGGCAGGATACCACCTCAAACGGTGATTCTCTTTGGAGAAAAAGGGGGTGTCCAGATCCCACACCCAGATATTCTGACTCAGTAGTCTGAGGGGAAGCTCATGCATCTGTATTTTCTAAGTTCTCCTGGCCACACTAATGTTCGGATCTACTCCCAGAACGACAAGGACATTTAGTTTCTAACTCCCACCTCAGACGAGAACAATGAAGTAAGGATTCTATGGGTGGACAAGACTGAGTACTTTGTAAAGCTCCTCTGATGACTTCACAGTGCAGCCATGGTATTTTACCAAATAAAATAGGGATTCCAACATTTTTTTTCAATGTCATGGCACACATAGAATTGGTTGTTTATAAGGCATGATGTAATAAACGACAATTATGGTAGTACCTTGATATATGGAAAGATGGGGCTTGGTTTTAGAAAATATCTTTACATTAATACATAATTGTAATTTAAAATTTAAAAAGGTGACAAATGATTATAAATTTACAATTTATATAAAACTTTCAAAGTTATTTTCACAAATTATAAAGCAAGACTCTGTGCTTATACCTAAATCTTCATGATAAAAAATTTTATGCTTGAAATAACTACATACATAAAAGTTTTAAATGAACAATCTCTTCAGATTGTTATAATCATTATGAAGAAGAAATTTTCTTTTTTTTTTTTTAACATTTTGGTATCTTTATTCATAAGAAATTTTCTTTTACAACTAGGTACTCCACCAAAATCCCAATGGAAATTTCTTTTGCAAAAGTAGAAAATACAATCCTAAAATTCATGTGGATCCACAAAGGACCCCAATAGCCAAGTAATCTTGAGAAGTCAGAACAAAGCTGGAGGCTTCACATGTTCTGATTTTAAAACATATTACAAAGGTACAGTAAATAAAATAGTATGTTACTTGCATAAGAACAGATATAGAGACCATTGAAACAGAACAGAGAGCCCAGAAATGAATACATGTATATATAGTAAAATGATATTTGAAAAAGGTGCCCGAATGAGGAAAGGATAGCCTTTTCAACAAGTGGCACTGGGATAACTAGACATCCACACACAGAAGAATAAAATGGAACTATATAGAAAAATTAACTCAAATGGATCTTATACTGTATAGAAAAATTAACTCAAATGGATTAAAAACCTGGAAATATAAAACTCCTAAAAAGAAAATATAGGGGAAAGCTTTATAACATGGGTCTTGGTAATGATTTCTTAGATATGACATCAGAAGCACAGATAACAAGAGCAAAAATAGACAAATTGGACTACTTCTTGCCTAACAAAGGAAACAACAGAGTAAAAAGGCAACCTACAGAATGGAAGATAAAAATATTTATAACCCATATATCTTATAAGAAGTTAATATCCAAAATATATCAAAATATGCCCTGGCTGAGTGGCTCAGTTGGTTAAAGCATAGCCCCATGCAACAAAATGTTGTGGGTTTGATCCTCAGTCAGGGCACATACAGGAGGCAACAGACTGATATTTTTTTCACATATCAATGTTTATCTCTCTCTCCCTCCACCCCCTTCCTCTCTTCCTCCAATCAATAAATATATCTTCAAATGAGAAATATATGTATTTTCAAATATATTCTACAACTAAATAACAAAAAAATCAAGTAACCCAATGTAAAAATGGTCAAAGGACTCAATTAGACAAAGACATACAAATAGCCAACAAGTATATGAAAAAAGGACTTCTGGCCAAGATGGAGGTGTAGGTGGAAACATTGTGCCTCCTCACACAATTAAGTTTAAAGACAACAAAGTTTTAGTAACAAAAATGCAACTAAAACACAGAAAATTGAACTATATGGAAGTTCAACAACAATGAACCTTTCAGCCAAACCAGTAAGAGGGGCGGAGCCAGCGGTGGTGGAGCATGGTTGCACAGGAAAACTCAGTCAGACCCACCCAGGTGTGTGGGCAGTGCTTGGCAGATCTGAGGTGTGGAGTTGCAATAGGCAGACCCAGTAAGGGCACAAGGCGGCAGGCTGACCCAGGTCACACATTTGTGTGCAGATAACCAGGTGAAGGAGCGGGCAGTGAGATGGACCATGCAGGCCCCAGCAGTGGGAAGCAGCAGAGGAGACTGCTATTTCTTCTCTCTGACCCCACCCCACATACAGTATCACAGCCCAGTGGCTGAGTTGCCCCGCACTGGTGAACACCTAGCACTCTGCCCCTCATACGTAACAGGCGCAAACAGACCAAATCATTATGGCTCAAGAAGAACTCAAAGTCCCAGAGCCAATAACTCTAAGGGACAAAGAAATAGCCAACCTATCAGATGCACAGTTCAAAACACTGGTGATCAGGATGCTCACAGAACTGGTTGATTTTAGTCACAAATTAGAGGAACAAATAAAGGCTAAACTAATTGAAATGAAGGGAAATGCACAAGAAACTAATAGTGATGGAAAGGAAACTGGGACTCAAATCAAGGGAGTGGACCAGAAGGAAGAAAAAAATGACCAAACAGAAAAATATGAAGAAACAAGAATTCAAAAAAATGAGGAGAGGCTTAGGAGCCTCCAGGACATCTTTAAACATTCCAACATCCGAATTATAGGGGTACCAGAAGGGGAAAAGGGAGAGCGACTAGTGGAAAACTTATTTGAACAAATAATAAAGGAGAACTTACCCAATCTGGCAAAGGAAACAGACTTCCAGGAAATCCAGGAAGCTCAGAGAGTCTCAAACAAGTTGAACCCAAGGAGGAACACACCAAGGCACATCATAATTACATTAGCCAAGATTAAAATGAAGGAGAAAATTCTAGAAGCAGCAAGAAATAAGGGGATAGTCACCTACAAAGGAGTTTCCATCAGACTGTCAGCAGATTTCTCAAAAGAGACCTTACAGGCAAGAAGGGGCTGGAAAGAAGTATTCCAAGTCATGAAATCCAAAGACCTACATCCAAGATTGCTCTATCCAGCAAAGCTTTCATTTAGAATGGAAGGACAGATAAAGTGCTTCTCAGATAAGATCAAATTCAAGGAGTTCATCATCACCAAGCCCTTATTATATGAAATATTAAAGGGACTTGTCTAAGAAAAAGAAGATAAAAAAGATGAACAGTGAAAGGACAGCAAACTCACAGTTATTAAGAGCCACACCTAAAATAAAAGCAAACTAAGAGAACAGCTAGATCAGGAGTGGAACCATAGAGATTAAGATTGTATAGAGGGTTAGCAACATGGGAGTGGGAGGAGAAGGGGGGAGAAAGTACAGAGAATAAGTAGCATAGATGGTAGGTAGAAAATAGATGGGGGGGAGGGCAAGAATAGTATGGGAAATATAGAATCTAAAGAACTTCAGACACGTGGTCATAAACTAAAGGCGGGGAATGGTGGGGGAGGGGTGTGCAGGGTGGAGGGGAATGAAGGGGGAGAATAGGACAACTGTAATGGCGTAATCAATAAAATATATATATTTTTAAAGTATATGAAAATATACTCAACATCACTAATCATCCAGAAAATGCAAGTCAAAACTACAATGAAATACCACTTCACACTTGGTAGAATGACCATTATAATTTTTTTAAGAGAGAATAAGAATGCAAAAAAATTGGAACCCTTGTATCATTTGGGGAGGATTGTAAAGTGATGCAACTGCTATGAAAAATAGGACAGCATTTTCTCAAAAAATTAAAAATAAGACTACTATATGATTCAGCAATCCCTTCTGAGTATTTCTCCAAAAGAATTGAAATGAGGATCTTGAAGAGATATTTACACTTTCACGCTCATAGCAGCAACATTTATAATAGTCAATAGGTGGAAACATCTAAATATCCATCAGTAGATGAATGGATAAAAAATATTATATATATAAATAAATATATATTTCATTATATATGTATAAAATGAAATTTCACTCAGCCTTAAAAAAGAAGGAAATACTCTCATATGCTGCAACATGAATAAACCTCAAGGACATTATGCTTAGTAAAATAAGGCAGTCAGAGAAGGATAAATACTGCATGATTACATTCCATAAGATATCTAAAGTAGTCTAGCTCTTAGAAGCAGAGAGTAGAATGGTAGTCACCAGAGTCTAATGGGAGGGAGACAAGGGGAGTTGTTCAATAAGTACAGAGTTTCAGCCTGCAAAATAAAAACGTTCTAATGATCTTCTTTACAGCAAAGTGCATATAGTTGACACTACTGTACTGTACACTTAAAAGACTGTTAAGAATGTAGATTTCATGTTATGATTTTTACCAATACAAGAAATAAAATAAAATAAAAGAGATATGAACAGAAACTATACTCCATAATCAGTTAACAATCTAGACAACCCAGTACAGTGGTTTTGAAACTTGAACATTGGAATCATTCTTCACTTAAAATTTTCCAGTATACTCAATAAGGAAACTATAACAGTAGCACTGTTTTTGTTGAATTGGGTTGGAGGAGAGGGGTCAAGATTTTGGATAGCACACACTGTCATTGAGACTTCTCTCTCTTTCAACCCAATCCCAGGAACTCCTGATATAATCTAAGCTCACCTCATTTATAAATAAAGAACCTGAGGCCCTGGAAGGAAAAGGGACTCACCCAAGAGTATGCAGTGGGTTAGTGGCATCCACATGTCCTGATTACCAGTTTGGTGTTCTCTCCATTATCATTAAGTATTTTTGTGACTAACCTAGGAAATATCCAGCTAACCATAAGAGGCAACAGAGATGAAGAATCGAGCAGTGGGCTGTGGGAAAAAAGGACATATTTAAGACTAATCGCTAAGCAATGCAGATTTCCAACTTCAACAGTTTTTTTACCCTTAATTGTTTCCATTATAGATATAATATTAATTCATTAAAAGAACTTTGAAATTGCAGAGAAGCAGAAAAAGAAGAAAAATGTGTAGGCTCACCAATTATATACACAGCCATTATGATTTGAATGTGTTTTCTTTTCATCTTTTAATGAATAGATTGTTAAGTTCTCACTGAAGTGTGCTCATTATGTATGTTTAATTTTGTATCCTGCTTTATTCATAATATTACAACATAAGCATATTCCATTTATAAAACATTTTCTTTCATGACTAAATACTATGCTTTGAAGTAGTTGTGCCGTGCAGAACATTTTTCCTAATTTTTCACTATTTCAATACTAAAATGAACATATGTTCATATATTTGTGTATATAATATTTGATTTATGTTTATGGTAGTATACCAAGATAAAATGATAGCATTAAAATTTGAAGATTTTTATGTTTTTGTACATATTTTCATATCCTTTATAATATATAGTTTTTATTTATGTTCAATTTAATAAACATTGTTTTAGAATTCTGGAAACAAAAGTATAGATAAATAATAATAATTAATATTTACCATAATTTCCTCAATCCAAAGTGAGACAACTACTAAATATTCTAGGATATTTCTTCCTCCCTTTTTGAATACATATACACACTTTATTACCAAACTGAGATCATTGTATATGGGTTTGATTTTTGGTAAAAGAGTTTGTGAGCATACTCCTTTGTCAATAAATAATACTTGGAGGAGTTCTGGCCAAAGTGGAGGTGTAGCTAGAAACATTTCACTTCCTCTCACAACCAAAAGAAGGATAACAACCAATCTAAAAACAATGAACAACCAGAAGTGCCAGAAAACCAAACTGCATGGAACTCCGACAACCAAGGAGTTAAAGAAACATTCACCCAGTCCCATAGGAGGGACAGAACTGGACAGAGAGATCACACAGCAAGGCCAAAGAACACATGGGTGAGGTGGGGCTGGATGAGAGGACTCACAGCAAGGCAGCAGACTGCCTGGGCAGTGGACCACCTGGCTGAATGGGAAACTAAAGACTGAAAACCTAGCTGTAAACTACTGTGGGGGTACCACAGTGGGAGAAAATCCCAGTCTCACACTAGATGGTGGAAAGTGGGGCTAGAGCAAAGCAAGTAAGCGGCACTGGTTCCTCTTTGATCCGTCACCCACAGACAGTGCCACAATGCAGCAAAGAGGGTTGCCCTACCCTGGTGAATACCTAAGGCCCCACCCTCTTACAATATAACAGGTACACTGAGACAAAGAAATATGGCCCAAGTGAAAGAACAAATCCAAACTCCAGAAAAAGAGCTAAGTGATGAGAAGAGAGACAACCTATTTGATGCAGAGTTCAAAATACTGGTAATCAGGATGCTCACAGAACTGACTGAGCTCAGTTGCAAAGTGAAGGAACAAATTAAGGCTACCCAAAGGGAAATAAAGCAAAATATACATGGCACCCATAGTGAAGGGAAGGAAACCAGGACTCAAGTCAACAATTTTGAACAAAAGGAAGAAATAAATATCCAACCGGAGCAGAATGAAGAAACAGGAATTTTAAAAATGAGGAGAGGAGTAGGAAACTCTGGTACAACTCGAAATATTTCAACATCCAAATCATAGGGGTGCCAGAAGAAGAACAACAGCAAGAAATTGAAGACTTAATTGAACAAATAATAAAGGAAAACCCCAATCTAGTGAAAGAAATAGACTTCCAGGAAGCCTAGAGAGTCTATTTCCTTAAAAAGGAGTTGGACCCCAGGAGGAACACACCAAGGCACATCCTCATTAAGTTACCCAAGATTAACGATAAAGAGAGAATCTTAAAAGCAGCAAGAGAAAAGGAGAGAGTTATCTACAAAGGAGTGCCCATAACACTATCAGCTGATTTCTCAAAAGAAATCTTACAGGCAAGAAGGGGCTGGAAAGAAGTATTTAAAGTCGTGAAAGGCAAGGACCTACATCCAAGATTGCTCTATCCAGCAAAGCTATCATTTAGAATGGAAGGGCAGATAAAGTGCTTCCCATAAAAGGTCAAGTTAAAGGAGTTCATCATTACCAGGCCTTTATTATATGAAATATTAAAAGGACTTATCTAAGAAATGGAAGAAGATAAAAAATATGAACAGTAAAATGACAACAAACTCCTTTTACTGTGATACTTGAAGACCAACAGATTTTGGTTATTAATCACAACGCTATCCCAATTGCACAGCCAGACACATTCCCATTTGTCCAATCCCAGCACAGCCATACTTATATCTTCACACCCAAGTAACAGAAAGATTACCTTCAGGGTCACCCCTGATATACAACTCTCCAGGAGTAATCTTTGTTGTGAATCTCATAGGAAGCCTTTGAAAAACTGATTCAAGAGTGGATGTAGGCTGTTGAAACCACATGTTCCTAACTTGACATGCCTGGAGCTCAGTTTGAGTGATGCTTTAATGTGCCAGCCACAAGGAACAACTGTGGGTCCCGAAACTTAGGGCCCTGGTCTTCATCAGAAGATGTTTCTTCCCTGGCTGGTATAGCTCTGTGGATCGAGCACGAGCTATGAACCAAAGGGTCGCTGGTTCAATTCCTAGTCAGGGCGCATGCCTGGATTGCAGGCCAGGCCCCCAGTGGGGGCCACATGGAGAGGCAACCACACATTGATGTTTCTTTCTTTCTCTCTAAAAATAAATAAATGAAATCTTTTTTAAAAAAAGATGTTCCTAAGCACAGTGGTTAAGACAGAGACTTTAGCATAAGGCCATTCCAGGTTCAACTCATTACTCTACCTCCTTCTGGATTGACTTGGATTAATTTACTCCTCTAAACCTCAGTCTCTCATCTGCAAAACTGGGTGACAACAGTTGCCATCCCTTATTTCTGAAATGAGAATCAGATGAGACAATACTTATGAAGTACTTAGAAATATATCATAGCAGGCTCCCAATCAATTTTAGCTTTAATTATTATATTATTTGAGGAGTTCTGGCAACAGCTTCCCTCTCTTCCTCACAGTTTTCTATTCTTGCTCACAAATGCGACTTTCTCTTTCCTTATTAGTCTATTACAGAAAATACTTTTTTAACTGACAATTCTCAAAGTAGTCATTCTGACAATGACTATGGTGGTTTACAGTGTTATCATTTATTTTATCACAGATGTTATTTATAGCTTATATTGGTTGAAATTGTCATTAACAATTTTTTATAAACAATAAATGGTTTTATTCCAGCACTTGTTATTCCCAGGAGCTATATACTATAATATTTCCTTCAATCTTCAAAAGCCTGTGAAATATTGTTATTATTTTTGAAGTAAGCACACTGAAATATGGACAGTTTAAGGAATTTGCTCAAGGTCACATTTCTAGAAGTTGAAGAGTTAGAATTTGAACTCAAGCCTGTTGGACTCCAACTCCTAAGCCCTGTCCACTAGGCCAGGGACCAGTAAGCTTTTTTCTATAAAAGGCCAGATTGTAAATATTTTAGTTTTTCCAGAACAGATGGTCTCCATCATAACTATTCTACTCTGCCATTGTAGTATGAAAGCAACCTTAGCCAACATATAAACAAAAGAGCAGACCTATGTCCAATAACTATATTACAGACACTGAAATTAGAATTTTCTATCACAGGACAGAAACGAGTCTCTTGAATTTGCCCCATAGAAAATATCACAGAGAAAATATCTCAACTTAGAATCTGGGTGCACCATGGATTCCCAAGTCATTCACATCATGGTCTCTACCAGAGTAATGAAGAAATGGAAATGGCTCAAAAATCAAGGTGACTTCTAAATATGTTATGTTTTTATATGTTTTTCAAATGTTATAACAAATAAAAGAATCCAACTGAAGAGACAAGAAAAAAATTAGAGTCAGGGATAAGATGGGCAAATGGGTATCTAAAAGCTTTCTTTTATCTCCAAATTTATTTTTTTGAAGAGATTATGGAAACTTAGATTTGGAAAACTTAGATTTGTTTTCCAAAGCTCTTCTTTGAAGCAGAGGGTTTAATTAATCATCCCACACCATTAATTCTTTAGATTTGGGGTTTTTTTTTAATGACCAGGTGATCAATAGGAGAGTTCTCTGAGATGAAAATATACAAACTAAATAAAACAATTTTCCACTTCACTGGTTCCATCTGCTTTCCCCTCCCATCCAAACTCTCTTTTCTGTAATTACAATGCTTCAGGAGATGCCAGCCATGCTCCTACCAAGAGACTTTTGGGAGGTTCAAACAGAGATCTGAATGTGCGGGTTCAGAGTCACACTCCAAATCTCTCATTCATTACTTGAACTCTTGTATTTGTCAGCAAAGTGAGGTCACTAGATAGCTGAAGAAGCCAAAAAAGTCAACATTGTTCTCACTATCTTGGCTTCCTTTCCCTGCCCCCTGTAGTTTCTCAATGAGAAGCAGTGCTCCTGGATATACTGGGTCGATTCTGCTCAAATACCACATGAAACTTTTGCCTGGCAATTTTGGAAATGAATAGAGCAACGAACTGTGCCCAGGTCTGCCACTAACTTGACATTTGACTACCTTAAGCCATTTGACTTCTCTGAGTAGAATGGATTGTGTGGCACACCATCCAGATGCCCATCAGCTACCAGGAACCAACAGTTCTCAGCCAACAACCCTTGTGAATTCTGTCTTTGGCTAGAAGACCCAGCTAGCCCACAGTTTCTTCCTTTTCTGTGAGATGGCCTGCATTCAGTGACTGGTTGTTCACTGCGAGAGTACAAAGGCTGGCCCCCTCTACCAATTTGGAACAGTTCTGTAGGGCCATCTCAGTTTCTGAATTCCCTGTAGGACTTGCTCAGCCTTTAGGACTGCATAGATTTTTAACTTCTCCCCCTACCCGAGCCTCTCTACTTCCCTGAGAGTGTTAATCCTGATAGCCACCCCAATAAAATTCTTGACACACAAATCTCCACAAGTGTCCCAAGTGTATATTCACAATATAGTCTTTCCTGTAAGCCAGCCTTCAGTCCCACTCAGATCCCATGACATAAGCCTTAAGAACCAAAAGAGCCAAGCTGCCTGTATAACCACCAGTCCTTCAGGTGACACTGGCACCAAGAAATAACAAGGAGCCAACACAGGTGATTGTGCTCTTCACTCAGCTTTTAGTAACGTAGATTTAATCCAAATCTATACTAACCTAATAACAATATCAACCCCTTAAAAACAATCACTAATAACATCACACAAGCGAATTGGGGTAGTCTCAGTCTGCAGGTCCAGGAGACAGCACTGTGGGCAAGGGATCCATCACCACTTTGCAAGGAAGAATCTCTCGAGCCAGGTGGGCAGCAGGGCAGACCAAGTCCTCAGTCCAGCAGGGCAGAGCCTCCAAAGGTCAATGACAAGGGAAATCAGCACTCTGGTGTGTGGAGCTCAGATGCCTTAAGCCTACATCAGTTATATAACCTTGAGAGTGGTGGACTCCACCATTCTGAGTCTTTTGATAAGTATATTGGCACCCCTGAGGGCAAGTAGGGAATTTCCCCAGGGGCCTATCTATGGGTGGTCCCATTCTGCAGACACAGCCATTCTAGTCGTATGTGCAGACATCTTAGGTGTGCCTCCTTTCCAGATGTATCTAGCATGACTTAGGTAGTTTCCTTATTGAACCAAAGTGTCATGGCTGACTGGCAGCCATCTTGGTTGACGTGAGCAATGACATTTTGTTTTATATACTTTATGCTATCTTTACCAGATCTATGCCATTTTATTGGTATTGCTCTCCACAACAAGTCTCATGCAACGCTCAGAGTTTGCTTTCAGGGAACCTACCTGGAACACTGGTTCATCCTTAGCTTTACCATTTATCTAACAAGAAGAATACCCTAGATGCCTCTATTTTTGTCTGTAAACATGAGTAACACACAGTGATCTAACTATCAGGTGTACAGTACAATCAGCAGAGGCAACAAGGGTAGGGTCTTGTATGTATCTGAATCCAATTGAATTACAGAATTGAGGACATAGCTCTTCAAACACTATGAAACAAGTGATATAATGGCAAACAGACACTGAATCTTAAGGTCTCCGGGTTGGAGCCCTGTTTTTGCCACTAACTTGCTGGGTGACTTCAGGTAATGCTCTCTGCTAAGCCTCTCCTTATTTGAAGAGAATTATATGATTTTCACTTTGAAAAGAAAAAAGTGTTCATTTTTGGAAAAATCAGTCTCTCATTCACCATAAACCCAAAGCGTGCATTAGGTGCTTACTTAGTTGTGAATGCATGGCACTCTCTGCAGAGTTTGCCCTCAGAAACCTGTGCTCTGGGGCTGGCTAACACATCCAGGGAGCCACAACCAAGGCAGCCTCCATGGACCCATCCACAGAAGCACAGTAGACCCTTTGTGCTATTCTTCCACAAAGGATAAATTTTCTTTCTTTTTAAAAAATTTTTTTATTTTTTTTAATTTTTATTTAGTTATTTTTCAAGTACAGTTTTCTGTTTACTTCTCCCATTCCAGCCCACCCCTCCCCCACACACCCCACCTCCCTCCCATTTCTACCCCCCTTAGTTATTGTCCCTGTGTCCTTTATACTTGTTCCTCTAAATCCCTCCCATTTTTCCCCTTAAATTCCCTCCCCTCTCCCCTCTGGTTGCTGTCCCCCTGTTCTCTATTGCAGTGTATTTGTTTTTATTTTGCTTGCTTGTCTGTTTTGTTGTTTAGCTTTCTGTTAAAGGTGAGATCATATGGTATTTGTCTTTCAACCCCTGGATAAATTTTCTAAAAGCTGACTCTGCAATTCATAAGGGTCTTAGGTATTCAGGGAATACATAAAAAGGAATAGAAACAAGCATATTGAGCACCTGTTAAGTTCCTATCACTAACTTTTGTCCTTTTGCTTATGTTAGTTTATTTAATTCAGATAATACTCCCTGAAAGTCAGACATTGTCACACCCATTTTACAGATAGAGACTACCCAGAGCATGTGACAGTCCAGAGACATGCATCAAAAAAGGTAGAAGAATCAAGGCTAGAACACATCATGGTTCCATTTCATGGTCATAGAAGTACTCGCTCCTTTGTCTGTCTCTCCAACAAGGGTTGGGGAGCTCCTTGAGAGTAGGTCCCATGTTATTATTATTTGTACCACTGAGCACCTAGCACAGTGGCAAACACCTGTCACTAAGTGCATGTTTATAATATTAATTAAGGCCTCCTGACTTTTCTTCTTGCTACATCTATTATGTTATCATACAGTCACCCTTGCTATTTCATCTTCAATTTTGTTTCTAGAAATTTTCTAACTTGAGCCCTGGCCAGGTGGCTCAGTTGGTTGGGGCATTGCCCCATGTACCAAGGGGTTGTGGGTTCAAATCCTGGCCAGGGCAAATACCTAGGTTTTGAATTTGATCCTCAGTCAAGGTGCATACAGGAGGTCAATGATTGATATTTCTCCCTCACATAGATGTTCCTCTCTCTCTCCATCTACCTCTCCCATCTTCTTCCTTTCTTCTCTAAAATCAATTAAAATCTTCTCTAAAATCAATTTTTAAAAAACCATGTCCTTGGGTGAGGATTTAACAAAATTATCAATCTGAGACAGACAGAACATCGACACCAAATAAAGTTGTAGCTTATTACAGTTTCCCAACTTAAATGATGACACCAGTCATTTGGATCCTTTGGGATTTAATAGCTGGCTAACTAGCCTCAGCACTGTCTGTTTGCATGAGATTGGCTCACTTGGGCCAGCCAAGCAAGAGCTCCCATTGATTATTCCTAAAATGTCATTACACTTCTGAAAGTCATTACATTTTAAGATGGTTTAAATATATCCATCTCATCATTTTTAACCATGCCCACAAAAAGCATCCTAAAGATATTTGATTATTCAATTAAGACTAAATGAGTCCAATGTATATTCTGCTGCCTCAGAGGTTATTATGCTTAATAAAACATTTTATAAACCCCATGAAAACTGTGATTAAATTTACAAGCAGCTTTCCATACAACTTTAACAAAAAAAAAATGTCTGAATGGTGTATGTGTGTGTGGATTTGTGTTTTGCGTCTGTGTGTGTGTGTGTATTAAGGTCTTGTTCCATAAGGATTATAGCTCCCCTGCTGTTTGGAAAAGATAATTTCACTTGTAACACTAATAACTTGAGCAGGGGAGAAGCTGGCCTGGTGAATGGAGTGCACTTCACTGCACATCTTGGCTCAGCTAGAAATCGGAAACAGATGGTCCTTGCGGCTGGTTTCCCACTCGCGCCCGCTCACTGCCAGCCTGTGGTCTTCAGTGGGCTGCTGCTGGCAGTCTGTGACTTGAACATAGTAGGACAGTGGCAAAAGAAATCAAATCTTTTCCAATGAGCAGCAAGTTATAATGAAATTTGACAGATCTGACATTCTATACCCAACATCTAGTTAGAATATATTAACCTTTTAGTTTTTGTAAGCGCCTTGCATTGAAGTTGTGAATATACTTATTAGATGGTTGTGTCGTACATGGTTTTTCTTTTTTTTTTTTCTTTTTAACAGGGGGCAGAGGGTTTAGTCCAATCTTGGGTGGCAGCTGGTTAACAGAAAATGCATAAAAAGTGAAAGTCAAAGAATTTCTAAATGGAAATGAGACAGAAGAACTGCCACTAAGAAGAAAACCAATTCTTTGCAGGCATGTTGGGAGAGTTTCTGCTAAAAAATCAATATTTTTCTCCAGGGGAAAAATATATATGTATATACTCACACACACACACACACACACACACACACACACACACACACACACATCCTAGGTCAAATATCTGGGCATTTCATTAAAATGAATGGGGCTGTCTAGACCCCCTGGCATTTTATTCACTTCTGCCCTTTCAGCTTTTCAGCATTTGCTTCTGCCATACATCAAGAAAAAAACATGCCAGGGGACTCAGGACATTGGTTTTTTTTAAGTCACCACACTCATGTCCAGTACTGACGTGTACCTGTGCAGGAAAAAAGTCTTTGCTACTTTCATCAAAAAGGAATAAAAGACCTCAGTGTTTTCCTGGGCTTTGGAAGACCTGGGTCGCCTATCCTTTTGTGTAGATTATTTCTCTTACCCCAAAGCTTACGTGTGAGTACACACTCCCTTTAGGGGTTAGAGAGTGATATCCCAAAGACCATTTTAGGATTTCTCACCTGATTCAGGTTAGAGAAAAGACCTAGGTATTAATAGCAGATAATCCCTCTTTAATATAGGCTTTTTAAAAAAGTCTTATACACCCACTGCCCTAAACCAGACTTCTACAGTTTCATCAGCAGTGTTCATTTCTGATTTCATGATTTCCAAAAGCTGGAAATTCAAGGTCATCCATATTCATTAAGCCCAGCATACACCTCTACAAAATACATTTTTAAAAATCTGAGAACTAGCTAATTGGGATAGGAAAAACATGGACTTTTTCATCACTTTAACTTAGGGTTGAATTTTTGTTCTTTTTGCTTAGTATGTATCATTACACAAGACTCATACCTTTTTGGCTCTCACTTGCAAATTAAAAATAATAATATCTACTTCCTAGGGTGTTGTAAAGGTTAAATGACAGATCATACCCAGAAGCGCTTTAAAAAATTCCTGGCATATGACAAATGCCAAGTTCTATTATTTCCCTCCTTTTGTTGGATAGGAGGCAACACCAGAGAGGTGAAGCTCTGAAGTCACAATTCCCAGGCTTAAATCCTTCTTTCATTTCTAACTCCAGGACCCTAAGCAAGTTGCTTCAATTATTTGAGCCTATTTTCTTGTTTGTAAAATGGAGCTAGTTAATAATAGATCATACCTTATGAGAACCTATCTGATAAAAACTTTAAAAAAAATCTTAGAACAACGCCTGGCTAAGAGGAAGGATTTAATACATTAGTTGCTCTTTCCCTAGAGTTTTAGATTTCCAATGGCCCAAGAAACAGACTTAAAAAGAAGGAAAATTATTTTGTTGCCTACATTGCAGAAGTTGCTATTATATGTGTAAGTGAATGAATGAGTGAATGACATATGTACATTAAAGACAAATAATACTGTAGTTAATCTATGTGAAGTACCAATGGATGATACAGATAATGAAGGTAACAGGTAATCAGGGGCTCCATAGATCACTGTGGACTAGGGTCTTGACTGGGGACGTTAACTTGGGAAAGCAGATGATATGCCAGGAAAGTAATAGTTTGAGTCAAGGTGAATGAAAAGGCTGTGTAAACATGAGGAAAACACAGTCAAATTCTAAATTGCCTAATGTCCTATGCCTTTTTACTAATTTTCTTTCACAATTTAGGAAGCCCCTACTCTTTGCCCAGCACTGGGCTTGACCTCATAGCTATAGAAAAAAACAAGATATGTCCCTTGCTGTCAAGAATCTCAGGGTCTGGGGAAAGGTCCACTAAGAGGCAGATGATTTCAGGAGAGGGTGCTAAGAGCTGCAGTGGAGCAAGGAACAGATTATTATGGAAGGACAGAGGGAAGGACCTAACCCAGCCTCACAGGACAGGAGCAGAAGGAAGAAGAAAGGGATTCTTTCAACAAAGCAATAATAATAATAATAATAATAATAATAATAATAATAAAAACATCAATAACAAAACAATAACTTTGGCTTAGCACTTAATTACATATATCAGGGAATATTGACTTTATGTATATTTTTGCTTCTAACTTTTTACTTACTTAACATATATGTGTATATATGCATGGATATATATGTGTATGTTTGTGTGTGTGTATATACATACACATCCTATATTAAAAATCTGGGCAAACTCTGGTCATATCATTAAAATAGATGGGGCTGTCTGGACCCCCTGGCATTTTCCTCAATTCTGCCTTTTGCAGCTTTGGAATACACACACACACACACACACACACACACACACACACACACATATAATAACTATTTTATCTTCACTTTCCTAATTAAGACACAAAGAATCAGAGGTTAACTAACTAACCTGGATACACAGTTAGTAACCAACCCAGCCTAGAGGTGGGCACTTGGCCTTCAGACACAGTGCTCTCAACCACTCTACTCTCCGGCCCTGAGAATCAGTAATATTTTATTTTATGTTGTCCTTTAGCAACAAATGAGAAAAACAAAACCTCTCCTTGGTATTGTACACCTGTTGGCAGCAGAACCTTCAAGGCTTTTACCCAAGTGCCCTGCTGCACAGACACAGACGGGAACCCCATTCAACAACAAGAGGTAGCAGACTTGGGAAGCCCTGGCCACAACAGCGCAGATGACACAGGAAAGTGGCTTTCTCTTTGCTGGAGTCTTCCTATCATGAGAAAACAATTTCCTTTTTAATGCTTGCCATTCACCTGGACCATATTCTTCATACTGCATTCTAAAGTTTAACCCATCACTGACTTCATAGCTAAGGGGATTCCCAATCCTTATAAAATATGTTCAAAGGAAGTAAGAAAATCTAAATCCTAATAGGTTTATTTCTTGATGAGAGTGCTGTTTTTGCCTCAGATTCATTCACGTGCAATGGAAAGAAGTATTCAAATGACAAGAGTTAAATTCAAAACATGTAGCTGCTTTCTGTTATTTTTTTTTCTGACTGAAAGCAAACCATTTAGATGTTTGTTTCCAAAAAGGCATCTGTCAGCAATCAAAGGGGGAAAATGCATAAAGCAAATGCAATTGTTTGGAGTAGCATTTCCTGGATCATGTTAAATGCTTGAATTGCTCCCCTTTATGCTCACCAAATAATTTTATTTTCCACAATAATTGTGATATTTAACATGTTTTATTTAATCTTGTTTTAAGGCTATTAACAACTGGCCACACTGTGAAAAAAGAGTGGTTGATACATGGGAAAGGAGAGCTTCCACCAGCCTTTTAGAGAACAATGATAAAGTTAAACGCACCTAATTGTTCTGGATTTAAAACACTATTCTTCAGTAATATTTACCATTTCTTTGTTTAAAACTACTGTACCATTTCCTGTAATATCTTCTCAGGTATTCCATTCACAAAGTGAAATCTGGACTCTAGTTTACCTTGTGCCCCATTCATTCATAAATAATGGGCATTCATGGGGTGTTCCAATTCTGAGAAATGCAGTGGCTCAGGTGAGAGACACTTCCAACTTCAGAGGTTGCCGCAGGACAAACTTAGAAATTGTAAGGCTGTGGGCCCATGAGTCCAAAATGTCTATGTGCCTTTATGCCCCAGGAAAACGCTAAAAAATGACTCTATAAAGCAAGGAAACTTGGGGTTTGTCTGCTTGTCAGAGTCAAGTAAAAAAAGACAACACGAAATAGGAAGTTGATTCAAAGACAGAAAACGGTTTTATTTCTTCTTGTTTTTTCCTTTTTTTTCTGGTTTGTGCTATTTTACAATTATATAGAATTTCCAACTTTTTCCCCTTTCATTCTCTGAATAGTAAACTAAAGGAAGACAAGGTCACTTTAAAGACGCTGCAGTTACACCAGGCAACACGCGGTTTGACTGGCAAGCTCAGGACAAGATCCTGGCAGAAGGGCCATTTGCTTTTAGACACTGAAGACAACTTAACATTCCCTGTGCTAATGCAGATTCTGTTTCTGAAAAGAAATGCCAGAGTAATAAAGAATACAAAGATGCTTCTAAGAGTAATGACAATATCCATATTTGATGATAATTCTGAATACAGTCTCCTACCCCCACATTATTAGAAGAAAGCCTATTACGATGAGGAATAAGAAAGAAATAAATGCCCTATTTATTGTCTTTGTGGTTTATAGTGTAGAAGCAGCGTGTGCATCTTGCTTTAAATTATAAAACATTTCGGGTGCAAGTGGATAAATTTTGCTTTACTAAAATTATTTTTGTCCAAACAGCTATTTACCTGATGCTAAATGGTTAAAATAATATCTAATGGGGAAGAGGTCAGACATAGGAAAGCTGAAGCCACCAAATTTAACCTTCTTTAAACTTAAAATGTGTCCTAAATAAGTTTATCTAAATATTATTTAGTCAAAAATGTGACTGGAAAAAAAATCTGCTGGATAGTTAAGCTGTAAATGCACAACTTTATAAATAATCACAGTTCTATAGCCCTGAAAAATGCAGTAAATAAATCCTCCCATACTCTGCAGTGCCTATATACACCTGCAGTACAGAGAAGGTAATATCATTGCCAGGTTCCTGGGGATCAAGGAATCATTTATATTCAGAAAAAAATAAAATGTGTTTGGTATACTGCTCTTACAAAGGTGTTTCTGCAGTTCCTAATTTCACACAGTTTAAATAAATAAAATATAATAAATACCAGGCATTCTCTTTACTTTTTGCTCCCCTTGGTCCTGAAGTAAAATGACTTAAAATTCAGCAGTTACCTAGACTTCTTCTCACTTAAAATAAAAAAATTCCTTTTTACAGCCATTCTTATTGGTAGGTCCCTGTTGCAGTTTATTTTTCCTGGTAAAGAGAGGATGTGTGGTGGAAACCCCTGTGATACAGATGGCATGGTTGCAGTAAGGTAATCAGATGTGATTTTCCCTGAATAAGGACCCATGTCAAGTTTAGCCCGAATTGTGTTAAAGCAAATTGATCAAGACTGACCATTTGATGTACAGAGAGTGGAAAAAGCCAGAATTAATTTTTACAAAACGGAGGGACACCCAAATTAGAGACGGTGCCTAGCCTAGCCCAGGTTATAACTTGTAAACTGTCAGTAATGTATCTCCTCACATTAAAACACACATCTAAATACAATGCCAGCCGGAACCAAAAATCAGAGGACCTGAATGTTGTCTTTTCATATTTATGTTCCTTCACAACCAAATTAACTAATGAATTAAATTTTAAAAAATAAGCTGAAGGAGGAGAAATATTTTTTAGGGTTTTGTGTGTGTGTATGTTTTCTTTTTGGAAAACCTGTTCCACTGTTCCCAGATTTAGTTTTAGACTTTTCACTTTGCTTCCAGCGAGATATGTAAGACAGAAAAACTAAACTGAACATTTTTTTTTAATGCACAGCTCACGTTCTTGAGAAAAGTGGCTGTGAAAAACAGACACCGAATCAGACTTAAAGTCGAAGAAGGGGGGGATAGGGAAAAAAAAGCCCAAAACATCGCATGATAGTCTCTAAGCAGTTCCATCTGTCAAGCAGAAATTTTAGGCTAATAGCCTGTGGCGATCTCCCTCCGCAGTCCACTACCTGCCTTTGTCCTATTAAATCTCTTTATTCTCCTTAAAAAAAAAAAAAAAAAAGAGGGGGGATTGGTTGTTGGAAGGAAAGGAAAAACCTTGCAGACCAAAATCATCTGAGTGATGAAGCCCTAATTTTAACCGCCTCTTTGATGTGTAGCAGTAGGTTTTTTGTTATTGAAAAAGGAGAGAGAAGACAGTGCTAGGAGCAGAAGACTTTTCATCTCCACTTCACCTTGCCACTGGGTCTGTGAGAGATTGGTTCATTGTCAAGGAGATTTTTTTTTTTACCCATGATTCCATATGGTATGGACCGGACTACATGTTGCCCCACATGCCACTGCAAATGTTTTCTCAATTAGGTGTCTTATCTCCCGTGAGTTAGCATCAGATGAAGCTTGCTGACAGCGTAATGGCAGGGAAAGCTTCCGACGGCTCCATCAAATGGCAGCTCTGCTACGACATCTCGGCCAGAACTTGGTGGATGGTGAGTTGGCAGCCGGGACTGCTTTTTTTTTTTTCCTTTTCTACTTTCCCTCCCTCTTTGACAAAATGTCCCAGACCTCACATTCATCAAATTCACATTTGATTTTTTTCACACTCTTCAGTGAGGCAGCCTCACACTGCTTCCTCTTGCCATCCTCTCTACCACCCTGCGACGTGAGTTCCCAGGAATACTTGCCCTGGATTTCCATGGGACAGTGCTTGGGAGTTGTTGTTTACTTGGTTTTTGGTTTGGTTTTTTTTTTTTTAAGAGTATCAGAAGTTTTAAGGTGGAGGTGGGTATTTTAGCCAAACCAGTCTTGGGGTAAAAAGTAAAATAAAATCAAACATTCATCCTGGCCATCAGGTTCTGGTCCCTCTCTCTAGCTTCACATTCCCTTTACTTTTGTTTTCAGGGACTATACAATGCAGGTTTTTCCTGGGCTGAGGTGTTTTCTGAGGATGCATGTTGGGCACCGGGTAGAAGCAAGCCCTGGGTGAATTCCGGTCCTGTCCCATTAATTGAATTGCCTGAAGTCACCTGTGAGAGAACTCTGGGCGCCTACTCCCTGTTTTCCATCTGGGGACCCATAGCTCTCATCTAACTTATCCCTGTTTGTTTGCGTCAGAGCAGGTCTTCAGTCTCTTAGGCACTCTAGCTCTGAGTGGAAAAGACCCACACATTCTGTCTCTTAGTTCCTCTGGGTACAAATAAAGTTTTAATCAAGTTCTGCCATGCAGCCACAGAATGAGTTAACTCACATGTCATGGTCATCCAGGCCAGACAACCTTTGACATCTTGGATCTATAAGAGGTAGAGTGAGTTGGGAGGATGCACAATTGCTTATTGTCATGGGAGATGCAAGTCCTGTGAGGAGGGGAGTCCTCAAATCATTACCGCCCTCGTTAGGGTGGTGTCCGTTAAGGATTAATTCGTTAGCAGTGCATTTCTTGTTTTCCGTAATTATTATTCTTGCTGCAAGCGTGAATTCTTCCAGGGATAGAAAAAAAAGTTTGCTGCCAGGACAATGAATGTATTATCCGTTCCTAACTGGACCGTGAACTTCAGCTCATTTCACATAGATATCAGTTTAAGAAAAAAAAAAAAAAAGAATGAGAGAGAGAGTAGTGTTGAAGGGGAGACTGGCGAATGGAATTACAAGACAGGACTTGGTCAGTTTCATTGTATCATCTACAGAAAGAGTTCTTTCCCTTCCTGGACCAATGGTGTTATCATTTTGGCAAGTTCTAGGAACTCTGAGGACTGAAAGACTATTAAAAGTGAGCTACTGCAAGATTCTGTTCGGCTGCTTCTTGGGGTACAGAGTGTCCATCCTAAGGACTCTTGAGTTAAGGTGGTCCTGGGTATGTTGTATATGTGTGTTTTAACTTGTAATTTCTTAACTAGGCATAGAAACTTTACTGGTGATTTCAGGACAATGTTACTTTCAGCTTTTGCTTAACTAGACTAACAGTAGATTATCCACTTAGATCCTGAATTTTTATTCAGGGCACTTATTTTCCCATTAGAGTTTCTGCCAGCAAGAACAAGGTTTACTTGTATGCTGTGATGTTGCCTATCGCTTGGTCTTATGCAGCTTGTTAAACACTAGAAATGAATATACTGATTGGTTTAGCTATTATTTTCTAAGCTAAGTTGTAAGCTTTAAAAAAACTGCATGCTGATGTCATATTCTGGGCGACATTTTACTTCCTTATATTTCAAGAGCTCATAGATTTTATAGACTGTTACTTTTTTATGGCAAATTGTGTCATTTTTTTTTCTTACAAAGATCACCAAATGCTCCTCATTCTTTAACTTGGAAAACTGTTGTATCTTTTTGGTAAAGGTTACTTGGAAGTTGCTTTTCATTTCAAAGTATTTTACAGATGTTTTACCACCGGGAATATAAAATATAAAAGTGGTGGAAACATTTAGCAATGCAGTTGACTAAAAATAAACAATGCTGTAAGCTCACATGCTGCTGTTTAGACTACAGGAAGTTTCTCTCAACTTCAGGGCTTCAAGATCTCTGCTTTGAAAAGGGGTGAGAAATCGGAGCGCTCTTTAAAGAAGTTGCAGAAGTTCCCATAGAGAATAAATTGATTTTTTATTTCTCACAAAGGTGACCACATAGCAAGGCATTTTAGATCCGCCAGTTACAAATAACTCTAATGCAAACCTCTCATTATTGATGGGCAACCAAGAGGTTTGATGAAGGGGGAGAGGATTAATGAAAATAAGACAAATTTCACATTTCTCTTAGCTCTTCTCTTTCCTAGAAGAGCATTCACTGCCTCTCCCTCCATAACCCCATCTTGCTACCCCTAACAATTTTCTCCAACTAAGAAAAAAAATTTAAACTTGCCCCCCGACTGGTGTGGTTCTTTAGCCAAAGGATAGTACAAGTTCTGAGTTTCACACTAAAGGCAAATAAAGCTTTAAAATTACCTCACGCGTCATCTGGCTGCACAGACTCCGGGCTGCATAGTGGGAACCTCCGGCTTGGTCCTCCCAGCATACAAAGGCAACTCAGTGAATGCCCCCTCCGCCCGCCCGGAGGCTCGGCCTCAGCTGCCAGCACTGAGATATGCAATTTTGCTTTTTAATGAATCGTAAACAATTTGTATGGCAAATGAGTTTGTTTGTTTTAGTTTGGGGGGCATATGTTGGACCAGGTTGTAGACAGTTATTACTTACTCCAAAATTTTAGGTGAGAATGACTAGAGCCCCAGATCACTCTGATTTTTCTAAAATATAAAGACCCACTAGAATGAAAGAAACTGGTTAATAAAAGACTAAGAATAACAACCTCTCTTCTCTTTCCCCTCACTTCCCTGTTCCACTCTATCCCCACCCCCTCTCATAATGCTCTGGGCTTACAGTAGAAGTTCAACTGCACTTTTTGATAACTAACTGGAGATCAGTTGACTAAATTCATCAGGTTTCTTTTTTTAAGTATAAATTTTAGCTTTGTGTTTAAAAGGCTACTTTTGTTTAAGAAGCAATTGTCTTAAAATCTGAAATACTGAGAAGGGCTTTCTATGTCTTCTATGGCTTTTTTTTTTTTTTTGCTTACAGCTAATGTTATTTTGAGGGATATAGGTTATAAAGTATGCTAAATACACTTTTGATATCAAAATGGAATGAGAAAGGGATCTTAATATTCAAAAATCAAGTGAAAAGTTCTATTCCAACCCTTAGAGATGTAAACAACTTAGAAGTTAACAAGCGATCAGGGTATAAGCGTGTACATTTTAACAGTAATTACCTTTGGCGCTGCCACTTATAAGAAATCTTTTGATATCTGAGCCACTTCTCTATAATGCTTTAATCATGCAAATCAAGAAATAGATATCACATATCAAGTTCATTGAGCTATGTTGTGACATCTCTATTTGAAATCTTCCGACATAAAACTAAAAAGAAAGCCCTCATGAAATTTTCCTCCATGCCAAACGCAATGAAAGGACCTTGGATGTGTGTATATACCTCCAAAGGCAGTTCTTCTCAGTGGAACTACCTTCATTCCACCCCCATGGCATTAAAATGAAAGCAGAATAAGCATTCTCCTCTTCTCAATCATTTACTGATAACAAGGTGTCACAGGACTATTTTTATGTGAATTACAAAATACACTTGTCTTGCTTCTGTGATCCAATTTAAAAACTTATAGTGACTATAAAATGAAGGCTATTAAACTATCCTGCTACCCCCATTAACCCACGCTAGGTTCCCAAGCACTTATTTTGAAAGCATTCTCTTTAGAAATTGCCATGCAATTTTTTAATCAATAAGTATTCATGACTTAATCCAAATTTTTACAGCTCAAACTTTGTATAACAAGAAAATATTTGAGCAGTAAAGATATGCTATACCTGATAACATAAATGCCTTTTAAATATGGATAAATAGATATAGATAGATGTAGATATGGATGTAGACATATATATGTATAAATTAGCAAAGTAATTCTGTGACATACTGTCTTATTGTTTCAATAATTCTAAAAACAAAAAACTCCCAACTCTGTCTATTTCCCAAATGATTGACAGCCCTAACTGCTGCAGACACAAAACTAAGAACTCATATTTCATGCAGACAATTTTGTTGTTGTTATTCACTTGGATTTATATCTTAAACTATATTTATCATTTTAATTTTTAAATGTTAATTTTCAATTGAACAACTTTTGTTAGTGATTGTCTTCTATATTCCTCTGAGGACATTCTAATAAAGGTTTTTCTAAGACTTGTGCTGCCTCTTTCATCATGGTGATTAAAATTGCTTGAAAATTGTTACATTGGCTATAAATGAAAAGAATCAAAATGAGGGGATTCTATAAATAATTAATCGTATCATATTCTCAGCACCCAGTACACTTTCAAAAAAAGTGTCCATGATAAACATATTTATACACATTCTATTTGAAGCATTTGTGCAGGTTACCTGTGCTTATTTTAAATACACAATTGTCTTATTTTACCTACCATTATAAAAAAGTGTGACTATATTAATTTATAAGAATATTCATCCATTTTAAAGGTTTCTGTATACTCCAAACATTATTTTCTCACAATATTAGCAATTTTCAACTGTAAGCAAAATCTAAATGAAGTAGTTTTTTTAAAAATTTTCTACTACATACATTAAGAAATTATCATTTTCTTCTGGGTTAGCTTTACACATCTTTTAAAATACCACTTACTATGCTTAGGGAGAGGCATGTAGATTAAACTATGTTCCTATTTTTTTTCTTTAAATCAAATTATGATCCAAATGTAATTCATTCAAAAATGTGATTGGTTACTTAAAGTAGCATATGTACTCCTACTATCTTTTTAGAAATCTTGATTTCCTGTTATTATGCTCATATTTCTCCTGTGAACTTTAGATCGTAAAATAAATGCTTTGTCCTTATTTTCTAGTAGATTTTCCTTCACCTGTCCTGAATATTGTCAGGAATGTTTCTAATTTAAAACCAAAAGAATCAGGGGCTGATTAGAAGACAGGAAATTGGAGGATTAAACTGTCTGGTTGAACTTCCTTTACTTATCAGCACTCAGTAACTTACACTGGATTACAAAATCAACAGGACAATTTTTACAATGCATTGTTTCTTCTGGATATTTACATATACATAGTGCGTGTGAGAGTGTGTGTGTGCATGTCTTTGTATACGTGTGCACACAAGTGTGTCTATCTGTGCACTCATGAGTATGAAAAGAATCAGCAGCTGGTAGCTATAAGTAGATGTTTTTAAGTGGGATAGCTTTAAAGCCAAAGGGTTTATACTATGGACATAAAAGTTCACTCAAAGACTATAATCCCAGGATATTCTCAAAATTTTCATATTAAAACTGTTCTGTGGAAACATGCAAATAAGGAAATACTATAGGGAAAAAGCAAAATGTGCTATTTCAGAAATGCAAAATAGACGGCAGAAGCTCTTACGCAGTCCATCTCCCGCAGTTCTGCTCGGAATTCCAAACACCCACATTACTGAGTAGAGGAGGGTTCCACAAGGAGGGAGGGAGTTAATGGAAGAGACTCCCAAAGTCATTGAGATCCCCTTCTCGCCAACTGAGAAAGGAATCTTTCTTACTGGGACAGCAGGTCTGAATGGTCCAGGTGAGCGTAAATTGGGAAATGAGTGCTTGGCAGGGAATGAAAGAGCAAATCAGGACAAATGGGTAAGAATTCACCATATGCCTTTAGATGATTTGAAACTGAGAATAACTAATACATACAAACCATTGTGTTAGGTTTTTACCATGGCATATATATTTGCAGAGCTGTGTTCTAGAAACCGTGCTGAGAATGATTTTTCCTGACCTCACTCAGCTCGCCTGCCTTGCCCTCAATAAGTGTTTGTTAATTTGGCTTAAGAGAGCTTTAGAAAAAATAGGTAACCTTCTTTTCCTGCCTTTTATTGATATGGTGGGTTCTATGGAGAAAAATAGAAGATGAAGAAAAGTGAAGTATATAATCTGGGAAAATTAGTTTGGTTGGTTAGACTGTTAGCTCTGGGAGTTAACATTTAGGAGCTTGTTCTGGCAAGCTCAATTACTCAAAAAATAGGTATTGAGTCCCCACTAAGGGCTGGGCTGGTGGGGAGTGGGAGGGGGCAATCAGCAGCTGCATCTGCCAGTAGCAATCATTCAAGCTTTAAAATCACTAGAGATCAACCTCTTTGTACCTAACTGAATATTTCATCCTAACGGTTAACACCGATTTGGCACAAACTATCTCCTAGAATCTGTCCTAGGTGCTCTACATTTTTTTTTCATTTAATTCTCCTTGTAAACCTATGAAGTAACTATGACTGCCCCAATTTACATACAAGGGAACCAAGCTTTAGAAAACGTTGCACACTGCCCAAAGACATGCACATACCTAGAATGGGCCGCCCAGATTGCAGTGTCCACTGGCTTAATCTCGGACAAAACTTTTCATAAATGCATTGGTTCTTTTAGCACTAGGATGTAATGGTATCCAGAATTTTACAGGATTAGGACTATCCATTTGATGGTATAGAGGGGCAGGCACAAGTTGATTTGCTAAGAAAATAGAGGGAGAAAAAATATTATGTGTCGAAAGCAAGATAAGACAGTAATGTTTTGCTCAGTCCCTGTCCTAGACAAGTTGTGCATAAAAAGGTCCCTATCATGCAAGAGAAACATCTAGTCTCATCACTGACCAGAGCAACTGCTGAGAGACATGAGCAAGTCTAATGCAAAGAATGCACCTTGTCATATTAAAGTACACCATTTCATCTGAATATGGATGGTTCGGGGAAACGCAGTGTGTTTAAGCTCTTGCTGAATATTAGGAACATCTTTTCTCCAAGTAATTTAATCTCTATTTAGCAAATACTTTACTTGCTGTTTTAAACAGAACATACCATTTTAAAAAGCCATCCTTCCAAAAAAGACTCCTGCTGTTTGGCGCGCACTCTCTTTCTCCCTCCCTCTCTCTCCTCTCTCTCATAAGCAGAAATGCCAATATGCAACAATATCACTGTTTACTATTTTCCATTGCCACAGGAATGGCTAATTAAAGGTTTATTCCAACATAGTTTTCTAAAAGAGAACACAAGATGCAGGATATATAGTGCCTAATGGCAAGGATCTTAATACACTCACTACAAGTAAACATCTATTTTCCAGACAACTGCTGACTATAAACAATATGTCTCAGCCAGAGTTCTTTAATGGTGCCACATGTTGGACAGATTTTTTATTCCTCATAATCCAAGTTCCTTTTGTGGTCTTTGATGCGCACATGCTATTGCCCTGCTGACTATCTGAAATGGATGATAATTGGGAAGAATGACCAGGTCAGAGGTGGGGGATACATAACCCTCGAGAGAACAGCCCTCCACCAACTGGCCATGCAGGGGGCACTCACAGGGAAGAAGCACTTGTAAGCTGAACTGAACATTCAGAAAATGCTGCTGACTCTCCTCAATCAGTAGATACAACATTATATGCCCCATCTCCACACATGACCTGGGTGTAGACAAAATTGATGCCCATATAGAGTAGGAGAGAGAACACTCTGCTTCCAAGATGGCCCCATCTGCCTACCCCCACCGCCAAATGTTCTTTATCCCTGCTCTCCCTCACAGCTGCAAGACTTTCAGTCCTGCTGATGAAATGCCCTAAGCAGCTGGTTTTGATAAGCTCCCTTCAAATTTTGACAAGATAAACATTGTGGGCTAAATAATTGATTTCATCCATTCATTTAAGATTCAATTAAAATGATCATATCTTGTTTTGTCGTATTTTTGTATTAGGAAAAATGGCAACCTCACTTTTGTTAAGCATGTGAGAAACAACCTGGTCACAGGTGCTGTGGTTTTAACTCTCTCCTAGTAAATAGGATGTAATCCTTAAACACTGGTGATACAGGGGGTCGGCGAAAGTAGGTTTACAGTTGTAATACAAATAAATAATACAAAACTAATAAATAATAATACAAGAATAAACTCCATGCTTCATGTGTTTACAACTATAAATTACTTTTGCCAAACCCCCCGGGTTAGGCAATATACGTATTGCCTAACACTGGAGTCCAAGAGTTTATACTGTTGTTGGTAGAATTGCATAAGAAAGAAAAATGCAGAGAGCTGGGGGTAACATCACTGCAGAAGGGGCTGATATGATTTCTCAACTGAAAAATCAAGATAATAACAAAACTTGCCCTGGACTGGTAGCTCAGGTGGTTAGAACATCGTCCTTGGAGGGGTTGTGGGGAAACGGGGACCTTAGTTCACTGTTGGTGGGAGTGCAGACTGGTACAACCATTATGGAAAACAGTATGGATTTTTCTCAGAAAAATAAAAATCGACCTGCCTTTTGACCCAGCAATTCCACTGCTAGGATTATATCCTAAGAATCCTAAAACATCAATATCAAAGAACCTATGCACCACAATGTTCATAGCAGCATAGGTGCCCATCAGTAAATGAATGGATCCAAAAATTGTGGTACATATACACAATGGAATTCTATGCTGCAGAGAGAAAGAAGGAGCTACTACCCTTTGCAACAACATGGATGGAACTGGAAAGCATTATGCTGAGTGAAATAGGCCAGGTACTGAAAGACAAATACCATATGATCTCACCTTTAACAGGAAGCTAAACAACAAAACAAACAAAACTGCTCTGCAGAGATTGACTGAGTTCCAGCTGTAGTGAAGATCAGAGTGAAGAAGTAATTTCTGTCTTGTCTTGTGTCCTTGACACACATAGAAGCAAACAAAGTGGTCCAAGGGGGGGTCTTCCATTCACTCTGAGTTCACAGTATGGCAGCTGCCTTTGCTTGAGAATGCCATTCAATGTAATCCTAAATTCTGGCCCTAGCAACAGGCTAAGTGAGGGATCCTGAACAAGACACATGACTTCTCTGTCTCTTGGTTTGTTCATTTATAAACTGAGGGGATGCACTAGATTGCAGTGTACTGTACTTAATAACTTTATGAATTTTCCCATTTAGTAATACAAAGTCATATTATTTTTGTGTTAAAAATGAAAAACTGAGAGGGGGAGGGAATTTCGGGGAAAAAAAGGGAGGGATTTAGAGGAACTAGTATAAAAGACATATGGACAACAGCTAAGGGGGGTGGAAATGGGAGGGAGGTGGGGAGCATGGGGTGGGGTGGGCTGGGATGGGAGTAAAAGACAGAAAACTGTACTTGAAAAATAATTAAATAAAAAAGATAAAGTTGGTATTACAAAAAAATGAAAAACTGAGATGGAAAAAATTGAATAAATTATCCAAGGTCACACAGTTTGTAAATGAGAAATAAAGATTTCAGCCCTTTGGATTCAAAAAAAAAAAAAAAAAACATCATCCTGATACTCCAAGGTTGTGGGTTTGATCCCTATCAGGACACACACACAAGAATCTACCAATAAAAGCACAAATAAGTGGAACAACAAATCGATCTTTCCCTCTCTTTCTGTCTCTCTCCCCTTCTCTCTCTCTAAAAAATCAATACATTTAAAAATAATAATAAAATATAACACAGAGAAGCCACATAAATAAATATCTTTAGACCAGGCAGGTGAGCTCAGTTAAATACAATGAGAGCTTAATAAATCTCATGGGGAACAGTGGGGTCTATGCCAAACTGGAGAGTGATACCAATTTACCACTAAACAACAGTGAAAAAAAGTGTACTAACCAAGCAAAACATCTACACTACCCAGGACCTAACACTGTTGTGCACACCCCATGGATCAGAAGATAGAATGGGATTCCAGTATTAAAGCATTTCACTTCACAAAAAGCAAGGAACTTGAAGACAATTACCTCTGGTAAAGGGATCACAGCAATGTAAGCCATATAAACTCCACCGAAGGTTCATCTGTTCACATCTGATCAATTTCTCCTGCCAGGCTTTTGTGGGTGGGGAAGAGACAGGGTAAGAATCTAAAATAGGGGGCCCTCAAGTAGGAAAGGTGGTTGGCACAAAGGAGAGCTGGGAGATGCTGGAAGATATGGAGAGGATGCAGAGAAGGGAGCCTTGTGGTCGCTGAGACCTGCCTTGCTGAACCTCTCCTGCTTACCCTAGTTCCCTGTATTCTAGCCCCAGATTTCTGAAAGCGGCCTTGGCATTCCTAGGGGCACTAACGCAGAGGCTGGTGCTCATGCTAACTCTACCCTCCTGCCAAGCCTAGTTACAAAAAGAAGCCTTCTCTATGAAGCATTCCTAGGTTCCCTGAGGTGCAATGAGTCATTCCCTAGCCATCTCCTCCTGGCTCTACAACCCTTTGCTTATAGTATCTTGACACTGATTAAAGCATGTTGGGGTATTTCTGTTTTCTATGCAGCTCCATTATGTTGCTCGTTCTTTAAGAGTAAAGTCTAGTCCTAACTGGTGTGGCTCAGTGGATTGAGTGGCAGCCTGTGAACCAAAGAGTCAAGGATTTGATTCCCGGTCAGGGCACATGCCAGGTTTGCAGGCCAGGTCCCCAGTGGGGGGCACACAAGAGACAATTACACACTGATGTTTTTCTCCCTCACTCCCTTGCACTCTCTCTAAAACTAAATAAATAAAATAAAAAGAAAGAGTGAAATCTAGGTCTTATGCTTCTTTATATCTCCAGCATCTAGCCTATGGCAAGTACCCCCAAAAAGTAGGTTTGTGCAGCTCAGCAGGAGAGGTCCGGTGAGAGCAAAGAGGACTGGGGAAGCATGAGATTCCAGATTATAGGAGATCACCTGGCAAACTGCTGCCCTGCTGTGCATTTGTGGGAATCTTTGACCACTTTTAGTTGGCTGCTGGCTGCCAGCACAGTCACTTTCAGACTCAAAAAAAAAAAAGACTGCGGTAATTAAATGAGGGCAAAGTTTTACTCTGTTTTACAGAATAGAAGGCTATAGCCTCAGAGACTAACTTTCCCCTGAAGTCAAAATCAATAGAGTTTGGGTGTAGGCCTACCTGGGATCTCTAGTGATCTTTCTACTAAACACACATGGTAGTTAATCACAGTGTACAGCATTGTTTAAGTAAAAGCAAGGAAATATTTTTTCTCTCCTCTGAGGATTAGAGAAAATTTCCATTGTTTTTCTATTTTGGTTTTTGATATTTGTTCATTTTTCTACCGTAAACACATATTATTTCTTTATAAAAATGATTATTTAACAAAATCATACTCTCCAAAGATATCAGTTGTGTTCTCATTGATCTCATAAAAATAGCAGTAGCTTCAGCTACAAAAATGCATAGATGTCAAGAGAGGTTGGACTCTGAGGATGTGTTTTCAAACTGGAGTGATGCCCATTTCTTTCATTAAATTCCACACTTAACTGCTGTTTTTGACACTGCCCTTCCTACAATGAGTTATGTAGTTTCTTCCTATCCTCCCCCCACCCTCCATGTAGCATAGCTATCAGAAGCACAGATTTCAGATTCAGGCAGACCTTAGTGAATCGTGGCTCTGTCCTGGATGAGCTGTGTGGCCATGGACAGTGACTAGAAACATTCTAAATTGGTTTCCTGAAACTTGGAAGTATAATCATCAGATGCTATTGTACAGATTAATGAAACAGTGCATACTGTACAAGCCAGAAACCTGGGAGGCATCCTAACACCTTCCTCTTGCTCACTCCACATATCTAATCCCAAATAAATCCTATTGAAATTACCTCCTAAATAACTCCCAAATCCATCTAATTTTCCTAACTCCACTACCCTCCCCACGTCCAGGCTACTACCTTGTCCAGCCCCTGTTACCACAGTGGCACCCTAAATGGTCATATTGCATCCATCTTTGTCCCCTATAATTTATTCTTCACACTTAGGGCTAAATGATCTTTTCAAACACAAGTAATCTGTCATTTCAGTGGCTCACCCTTTCTCTTACAGAAAGAAAAAAAAATCCCTGATAAAGCCTGTATGGTTTAGCCTCTCCAAGCCTGTCTAGGGGCCATTCTTCTCTCTCAACATACTCCAGCCAGTTAACCTTCCTTTAGTACCTCAAGATCTGCAGATTCTCAGATCCTACACACGTTCTTTTTTTCCCTGTAAAATGCATTCTCTTGTAGTTAACATTTCCATACCTACCATTCTCAACACAAGCATAGTTCTGTCAGAAAGCCTTCCCTGTCCCCAAACTGTCAGAAAACTCTACCGATGGACTCTCAGAAAACTCCAGACTTTCCTTCAGGGCACTTAGCACTGTTTATAGTTATAAATGTGTGTGATTATTAGATTACTTTGTTTCTTCCAAAAGACCATAAGCTCCATCAAAGATAATGTTGTTCTCATATGTGCTTTCTTGCACTCAGAACAATGCCTGGCACATAGTAGGTAGTAAGTCATTAGTTATTAACTTAAAAAGCTAATGGATGGTATAGTGCCTACTATAGTGAACACTAAGATGTTCGTTATTACTATAATAATGTTTCCCCAGTACAGAAATGTGTTTGAAAGTAAAGTCTCCCTTTCATATCCTTTAAAGAAGATGCATTTCTTCACAACAAAAGAATTAAAGAAGTAGAGACATAAATTAAGAGCTGAGAGCCTGAAACTGGGTTTGAGTCCTGGCTCTGCTGTGTACTCGGAGTGTGCCTTGGCCATGTGGTTTCACATCTTTGATTGTTGAGGGTTAAATGAGTAAATGCCATCAATGTGATTATTGCAGTGCTTGGCATATGGTAAATATTTAGCAAATGGTTTATTATTGCTATCATTATTATAGATAATCCCAAATCTACCTTTAATAATCTGCATAGCCTTTTAAAAGCCCCTTCACCTCTCTGGTTGTCAGTTTCATCATCTCTAGAACTAGAGGGCCATCCTCACATGGTTCCCAAGACTGTTCTGCGAATCAAATCAATCAGCAGGTGGAAAAGTTTCCTCTGAAAAGTATGAGTGTGATAGAAACATAAGACAGCACTATTGCCAGCCCTAAGAAACACAAGCCCCAAATAAACATGTTCAGCCAAAATCACGGCTTTTCCTCATCTTCCTTTTCGTGAGAAACCATGTGGTAGAATGAGTGCGGTTCAACACACGTAGTCAACAATGACTTCAAACCGTTGATAATTAAAAATACGTGCATGAGGGTGTAAAATAAGAGGGGAGGAGAAATTAAAAGAGAAAGTATAGTTTAAGAGCACATGTTCTAGAATGAGAATGCCTATATTGAATCCCTTCTCTGCAACTTCCCAGCAGTGTCACTGCAGGCAAACGGGTTAATCTGATCATCTGTAAAGTGGTACAGAGGAAAGTCTCTGCCTCATGGATTGTCGTAAGGCTCAAATTATGTAATCTGTATAAATCTTTGAGAGTAATGCTTGACATATGTTATACACAAATAAAAGTCAGCCATAATTAAAATTGTAATTATTTTTGTTGTTTTTATTATCATTGTCATCATCGGTATGCTAGCTTTTAATTTTAGGAGATCAAAATTCAGGGGTCTAGGAAGATAGCAAGGCATTTAAACAATATCTAACAGATTCATTCTTCCAAGATGGTATATTAGGTATATTAGGACTATGAGGCAAATAAATTGCTTCCTTGATGTATTAAATTAACCTTCTCTATCAGCTCAGTTTGGACAACACAAGGGCTATGTGGTTAAGACACCTCCTCAGAAACAGAGTTTATGAAAGAACATCCAACTAACAATAGCCTAATGCTATGCTGTGGAAATCACATTTTGTGATAAAGCCTCGACTAAGCCAGTGTGCTCCCTTGTCAAGTTACAAATTCCATATCCCAAGATAATTAGTGAGAAAGGCCTGTAAGAATTCCCGTGTCACTTAAATTCATGCTCAATTACAAGCGTGCTCACTATACTTGAAATGATCACATGTTCAATTCAGTTTAACAACCTTTACTCAACAGCTATTCTAGACTATCAGTGACCTCTTATCCTCATGGCTTATGAAACATGGCTTGTATACAATAAACTCATGAGTTTATCTATTACTGCAGACCACATTAAAAATACACACAGTATAGCAATGACAGTATCTCCTTATGCAAGAAAACTACAGTAAGAAACTACAAGAGTATTTTCAGTAATAGTAATAGTTAACATGTATTGAATATATGACGTGGTAGGGCCTCCACTCTACTTGCCATATATCACTCTGTTCCCACACTAGCCCTATAAAATATTCCCATTTTACAGATTACCTAAATTTGGTTCAAGACATAGTAGGTGATTAAACTGGAATTTGAACCTTGGTCCAAAACACATGTTCTCAGTGACTTGGCTATAATGCATTGTTATATTAGTGTTTGCGGTTTAAATTTTGTATTAGCTATGAATTATATTATAGTATTTTTCCACATGGAGAATAGCCACAAAGCTATCATTGGGATGCAGGACTCAAGGTTGTAGCACTAGCATCCTTTTGGAACGTATAATAATTAAGCCTCTTTAGGCACCTTCTTCATGCTGAGCCAGTGGAAAGAAGTGGAGACCTCTCCTTTAAAGAAGGCTTATAACTAGGGCCCCTAATGCAACCCTTCCCAACATTCTGATACTTAAGGTACCAAAGAAGAAAAAAATTTGTTAAATATGGACAACTGGTACTAAGAAATGGCCCACTGACAATTCTGGTAGGAAGTTTCAGTAACTGCACATCTATGATATTAAATAGAAATGTACAATCAGTGGTCCATGATTGTCTTGCTCCAGAAGTAAAATAAGAGGCCCACAATCACATGGCAATAAGCAGGAAGATGTTTTGTCACTTCCATGCTGTCCTTCTACTAATTCAAAAACAAATTCTGTAACACATGAAGACAGTCACTCCTCTTCTACCACTAATATTTTCATACTCATTCAGATAATGCAATTACTACAAAACAACTGAGTAGGAATGGCAGGGAAGCTGGTGGTGACACAAAGCATCCTCTGAAGTGTGGTTCCATTAGTAAAAACTCAAAACGCAAGAGGAAAGTGGACAAAGCTGTGTTGTCCTTGCATGCTGGGAATGTAGTTTTGTGTATTTCATCTGCTCTAAAAATTAGGGAGTCATGCTTTGGGATAGAAAATATTCTTATCCCAGACAAGCAAAAGAGCTGAGTGATGCTAATATACTGGAAACCAGGGCGGGACATCAATCTGACAGGTCTGAGAAGAGGATTTCACCAGAACACAAATAGAGAACAAGTGGGGTCAGGAGTAATACACATACCTCATGTGTAAGAGAAACAGAGATCCAGATGAGTCATTGTCCACTTGAAAACGGATAAATAAAAAGAACTTTAAAAAATAGAAAGTGTTAAATGCTGCTGAACAACAGTAAAGGGAGACTCAGAGGAAGAATACATCTGAAAATCATAAAGTATGGAAAGGGTAAGAAAAAATAGAAAATTTTTATTTCTCTAAAACAAATAGAAAACCACTGGAAAAAATATATAAGATGAAATAAAAAACCAGAGGACAAAAACTTAAGTGAGTTTGATATGAAAAAGTAGTAATTCAAGAAAATTAGGTGGGGAGCATTGGGGGGCAGGGTGGGCTGGGATGGGAGTAAAAGACATAAAACTGTACTTGAACAATAATTAAATTTTTAAAAGAAGAAAGAAAATTAGGAGTACTTAAGATTGCTAGAGACCAGAATTAACCCTGTGAAAATTGGTCTAGTAATTTTAGAGTCATACTTCCTTCCTCTTTTTCCTATTATCTTTTTAATTGAATCTATTGGGGTGACATTGATTAATAAAATTATATAGGTTTCAGGTGTACAATTCTATAATATATCATTTATGTATGGTATTGTGTGTTCACCACCCCAAGTCTCCTTCCATCAGACACAGACAAATTACACCAAATGTAAAATTGATATGACAGAGAATGAACACCTACCTCCCAAACTGAAGATACAACTCAAGGATTACAAAGGTGTTTCTAAGGAAAACGAAACAATTAGACAGGAAGCAATAATCAAAGACATAATAGTTTACTATACTTCAGGCAAAGTTCAATGAGAGATCCACATCTTGGTCAGTCTGCTCTCCAAGAAGGGAGAAGATAAGATTATCTACCAATTTGATTCAGAAGAGAGTAAGAATTCACATAAAAGAGATTCTAAAATTTTATTTAATTGTTGACTCTGATAAATAGAAAATATAAACCAAAGTCTGGGTTTGAAAATTTAAAGGTAAGTTGAAGAGAGGATATACACTTTCCCAACTACTAAGGAAACAAAGAACACACAACATTCCATATATGCAAACTCTCAAATAGAAGCAATAGCAAAAAATAAATAAATAAATTGCATAGAACAGAATGACAGGTGTTAGTGAAACCAGCCATATGACAATAAATCTAAGTGGTTAAATCCTATATGAGGAAGCAGAGATTCTCAAAATGCAGTAAAAAATAAATCTAAATATCTGCTGTCTCCAAGAGACATACCTAAAAGTGTGTACATTACAAATTTTAAAAAGGGAAAGTAGTTAACAAGTAAAATAAAATTAAAAATAGACAAGACAATATTAATTTCTGGCCAAGCAGACTTTAAGGCAAAAGCAATTATATAGAAGAAATATATTATTTATATTATTTAGTTTATAAACTAGAGAATAGCATAATGAATTTGTAGTAATAATCTCATTATGCATTAATTAACATAATATCAAATGAACTAAAGCAAAAATGGTTAGAAAGACAAGGAGAAACTGAGACCATGATTTGTATACACAATTTTAACACTGATTTATCTATTTTTTCTAGTTCAAGCCAGAAACTATGATATAAAAAAACTTAAATAAATATAATTAATAATATTAAGATTACTAGACAATGTGACCTCTACAAGTAAAGAATATCATCTTTAAAAACACTCATAAAACTTATATAAAAATTTATTATGTTATGTGGGTACATGGACACACACCCCCAATAAATTCCAAAAGAGGAAATTGAATAGGTTTTATTTCTAGTCACATACAATAAAGCTATAAAGTAATAACAAAGAAAAGTCAATATTTTACTTTATGATAAAACAAGAATCATCCCCATTAAAATCAGTAACCATGTAAGGATGCCAAAAGTTACCATTATTATTTAACATAGTCCTGGACGTTCTAATCAAATGAAAAGATATGAAACAGAAATACAAGTACAATTATTGAAAAAAGAACACAAAACTATTATTTTCAGGTGACTTAGTGAATAAATACTTTAAAAATCCCAAATTACCAAATGAAAAATTGTAATTAACTCATTAGATTACAAAAATGGTGGCTGCAAGCTAATTTTATAAAACGTGGCAGATAAAAGACATAATAGGAAAATAACTCCATTATCAGTAGTAACAAAAACAAAATCATAAAACGCCTAGAAGTAACCCCAACAAGTAATACATACAACCTAAATGAATGAACTATAAGCCATATTGAGAGTCTAATAAATATTTCCCATTGTGGGGTTATAACACGATATGTCCTAAACATTGCAAATATAATATTTTTAAATATTATATAGTTTCAAAACACATCACGTCAAAATTCTAGGTATTGCAGTAGCTCATTTGTTTGTTTTTTTCTTTTGCTGCTTTGTTGGAGCCAATTGGAACTGAAATATTAAAGAATAAACCACTTAACTTCAAAATAAATATAAGAGACGAAGAGTAGTAGCCACACGGGCCAGTGTGGCTCGGTTGGCTGGAGTGTCACTGTTCACCAAAAAGCTGCGGGTTCAATTGCTGCTCAGGGCACACATCTACATTGCAGGTTCTATCCCTGGTCTGGTGCATATGGGAGGCAACCAACTGATGTTTCTCTCTCACATCAAATGTCTTTCGCTCACTCGTTTTCTCTCCCTTTCTTTCTATAAAAAAGCAATGAAAAAAATGTCCTCAGGTGAGGATTAAAAAAAAGTAGTGACCTCTTCATTAAGGTATTGAAGAATAAGGTATTATTTATTATACCAAGCTTCAAGGATAACATTATCACCAAATAAAATAAATCAAGTTCCTAAAGTGGATGATGCTTTGCTCCCTGAGGGTAGGAACCCCAACAGGTATAAGAAAAGACTGAAGCCTCCAAGAGAGAGCTCAGGGTCACAGAAGAGGCCAACTCAGTTAACCTTCCAGGGCCAATTGTTTTCTTTGACATTTTGGTTATATCATATTCATAATAACCTGTGACATAAATTTAATTTTCTTCATTTTATGCATGACTTTATTGAGACACAAAGTAATTTAACAACTTACCAAATGTACTTGGATAACAAACAAGAGATATAGATGGATTTCTCTCAAAATGGAGAAGCTGCATGTCAGCTAAAGGTCACTGCCACAAATCTAATTCCAACAGGAATCCCCAATCCTGTGAGTGTGGTAAAAGGAGAAACTTTGAGGTAAACAATTGGCAAATGGAGAGACATAGCCTCCAGAGGAAACAAACTGTTCTCCACTGAGGCAAAGAGAAGTCCCACTTTTATAATGGAAGTTCCTGCACAGGTCCCTGATTGGTGGTCCATTTCTGTGCAAATGAGAAACCCAAATCTGCACAGTTTAATTGGCCCAAATAGCACTGTCCTGATTGGTCAGAATTGCACATTTGGATGGTCATTATGGAGCTGTTCTGATTGGTTGGCAAAGATGCAAATGAGGATATAGTTGTGCTGTTCTGATTGAACAGGGCAGGTCTCAGCCCATTCGTCAAAAGGCAATTCCAAAAAATCCTTTATAAATAACTTGTAACTCATCCAGCAGCAACAAAGAGCAGAAGGCTTGGCAGGTCTTTCTGTTGCTTTCCCTGAAATGCAATGGGTATGAGAAGCCTGTCAGCAATGGCTGCTAGACTCTGGTTAGGAATTTGGACCCAAGGAGTCCTTTTTAGAAGATATATTCTTTCTTGGGATTCAGACTAGTAACCCTACCACAGTTGCTCACATTAGGATTAACGTGAGGTCAGTACAGGGATGTTATACTTCACACTCTTCCTTCCCAGGAGTCGCACATATCACAGTAAATGGATCCTTGGTTGGCTGATGTAGAATCAAAACTGGGGTTAGGGGTGAGGTTTGCACATGAGTTATAGCCATTGAATTGCCACTTCAATTAGCATTGAAGTTGGAGCTGATTTGGAATAGGGCTAAAGTTTGGAAGTTGGAGTTAGGATTTGGAATAGGGCTAAAGTTTGGGCCCAACTTAATTTCAGGCTTCATTTTTAGGGTACGTATAAGAATGGGAACAAAGTTGAAAGAAAGCCCAGTGTCCAAAAACACTTCCTGAAACAAGTGGCAATTATTGCTGAATTTCGAAGGTTAATCAAGTTATAAGAAGATTTGTCTTAGGGATAGAGGCCACTACTTGGAGGAAAAACAACATACAAAATTCCAGAGGAGGAAAACGAATTGGTGTATTGGAAGAGCCATTCATTCATTCATTCAGCAAGAGGCACACAGTGGGCATGACAAACCTGAGAGAGGGCATTGGCAGGCATGCGAAGATCATTCTCTAAATGCTGAGGAACTATTTAAAAATCTTAAACAGGAAAGTGACATCATGAGGTTCACATTTTAAACAATTGCTCTGGCAAGCTGTGTAGAAGATGGATATGCAGGAAATGAGACTCTGAGCACAGAGGCCAGTTAGAATGTCAAATACTCTTTCTGACTGACCTCATGTCTGACTATATTTCTCACCTACATAGCCATACCAACCTGTATGTTGTTCTACCATCAGGCAAGTATACACTCACCTCAGGACCTTTGCATTTGCTTTTCCATTTGCCTGAAATGTTTTGCCTCCAAATATCCACTGAGCATATTCCCTTCTCTGAGATCTCTGCTCAAATGTCATCTGATGAATATCTTCCCTGTCCACCCTAGCTTCAGTAGCTACTGCATGTATACAAACATACTTTCCTCCCTCCTTACCAATTGTATTTTTCCATTCTGTTTTTTGCCATTTATTTAGTCTATCTTTACTAAAACAGAAGCTTTAGAAAGTCATAAATATGGTCTCCTTCTCTTCCATATCTCCTCTGTCTAGAAAAATGCCTGGCACATAATAGATGCTTTAAAAACATTTCAAAATGAATAAATTTTGTAAATACTTGTTGAACCGGTATGACACACCCATTACCTTATAGTAGGAGACACAGAAAGAGAACACCTAATTATGATCCAACATAGTAAATTGTATAATAGAGGTGTGTACAGGATGCCAAAGACATTTGCAGTGGAATACTACTCAGCCATAAAAAATGAAACATTGTCATTTGTGTCAATATCAATGGACTTGGAGGGCATTAGTGAAATAAGTCAGAGAAAGACAAATACCATATGATGTCACTCATATGTGGAATCTAAAAATAAAGTAAGCAAACAAACAAAACAGAAATAAATTTATACATACAGAGAACATTTTGATGATTGCCAGATGGGAGGGGAGTTGGGGAGAATGGGTGAAAAATGTGAAAGGTATTAAAAAGTACAAATTTCCTGTTATAAAAACCATCACTGGAATGTAGAGTACAGCATAGGGAATATAATCAATAATATTGTAATATTACACTATAATAATAGTCAATATGTATGGTGAGGTGGGTACTACACTTATCAGGGTGATCACTTTGTAAGTTATATAAAATTGTGTACAACATAACCATTATGTTGTACACCTGAAACTAATATAATATTGTATGTCAACTGTAACCTAAAAAATTTTTATTGTGAAGAAAGAAACTAAAAACCCAGTCTGAGAACTATCAAAGAAAAAAATTTGAAGAGAGACATTTGAGCTGAGTCTTGAAGACCAAATAGAAATCCACCAGAAAGAAGTTGGAACATCTCAGAGAAGTAAACAGAATTTGTAGAAGCACAAGATGTAAGGGCAGTGGAAAATGGTGCATTCAATGTGATCCACCCAATGCGATAAGAAGAGTTCAAGGACTTGGCAAGAGATGAGCTGATGGGATAGGTAGGAAATAGAGAATGTTAAGGAAATGCTCTTCATTTCAGCTTGTATTTAATTTGTAGGTGTTTCATTGTAAGTTTCCATACTACATCTACTACTCAAAGTCTTTACACCAACCAGTCAACTACAAGGTCTCTAAGGAGGTGCTGCAAAAAAAACCAAAGGGTTGAAAACGTTTTTTAGTGGACATCCTTCCCCACTAACTCCCCATCAAGAAATGTATTTCATTGGAAAGTTCAACCCATAAAACATTGACTTTTCTAAAAGGAAGAACACATTCTAAGTTGGAAAAGGTTAAATCAGTAGACAGTTCATATTATTTACAGACCTTTACAGGTCTGAGCCAAATTGTTTCCTTTTCTTGATCCTCTAGGCACTTGTCAATATCTAAAAATATATATATCAATTAATCAGTATTTTGGGAGAAGAGTTGGTCTACTTAGTTTTACTTTCTATTGGGTTGCCAAAATATTGTTTGTTTGTTTTTTAATTTTTATTTAGCTATTTTTCAAGTACAGTTTTCTGTCTATTACTCCCATCCCAGCCCACCCCACCCCATGCTCCCCACCTCCCTCCCATTTCCACCCCCCTTAGTTATTGTCCCTGTGTCCTTTATACTTGTTCCTCTAAATCCCTCCCATTTTCCCCCTTAAATTCTCTCCCCTCTCCCCTCTGGTCACTGTCCCTTTGTTCTTTATTTCAGTGTCTTTGTTTTTATTTTGCTTGCTTGTCTGTTTTGTTGTTTAGCTTCCTGTTAAAGGTGAGATCATATGGTATTTGTCTTTCAACCCCTGGCTTATTTCACTCAGCATAATGCTTTCCAGTTCCATCCATGTTGTTGCAAAGCGTAGTAGTTCCTTCTTTCTCTCTGCTGCATAGAATTCCATTGTGTATATGTACCACAATTTTTTGATCCATTCATTTACTGATGGGCACCTAGGTTGCTTCCAGCTCTTGGCTATTGTAAATTGTGCTGCTATGAACATTGTGGTGCATAGGTTCTTTGAAATTGATGTTTTGGGGTTCTTAGGATATAATCCTAGCAGTGGAATTGCTGGGTCAAAAGGCAAGTCAATTTTTATTTTTCTGAGAAAATTCCATACTGTTTTCCATAATGGTTGTACCAGTCTGAAATCCCACCAACAGTTTGTTTGTTTCTATAAAATGAATGGCTCTAGTTGTGCTTGGTTGTCTTTAAATTCATTCGAAACAATTTTGTTAGATTGTCTTCTGGTAGCTGTCACATCAGCATGCATTTTTAAAAAAACATCAAAATTGGTGCATTTTTGTGTAGCCATTGTAATACTGAAGATGGGAGAAAATAAGCAACATTTTGGCATATTATACTTTATTATTTCCAGAAAGGTAATAATGCAACTGAAATGCAAAACAAGATTTGTGCAATGTGTGGAGAAGGGGCTGTGACTGATAGAGCATGCTGGAGATTTCTCACTGGATGATGCTCCACAGTCAAGTAGACCAGTTGAAGTTGATAGCAATCAAATTGAGACATTAATTGAAAATAATCAATGTTATACCACATGGAACATAGCTGATATATTCAAAGTATCCAATTCAATAAAGATATTGGTGAAAATAAAAAATGTCTTTTATTTTATGGAAAAAACTAAATGAACTTTTTGGCCAACCCAATAGTTAGCTAAGAGTTAACCCAAAGACACTTTTGGTTTGCATTCTGGAGCCTAAGATTTCTTATAAAATATCATTGCATACTTTTCTGCCCCAGCAAAGCATTATGACGAATCTTTATTTAATGCCTGAGGAGTTTCAGAGCTCACCTTGTTCTGAACATAGGTTTATGCCTTTTAACTTAGAAACAAGAGGAATTTTCCATTTAGTATGTGGCAAGCACTGACTTGACATTGTTAAACACATTGATCTATACTCTTTCAAGTTAGGTATCAGTAACCCCATTTTCCAGACAAAAGAACTGAGAGTTCAGAAAGTTAATAAATTACCCCATGTCTTAAAACTACCCAAAGGTGATCTCAAAACCCATGGTCTGTCCTTGGGACCTGAGCTTCAGACAAACCCCTTAAGAGTGATTCTAACGTAGGACATTATAAACACACTTGGGAGAAGGGGGTTTCCCTCCACACAGGCCCTAGGCCCCACAACCAGGTGGTGTGGGGAGCAAGCAAATATGCTTTAAAATGTCTTCCCAGTTAATTTTAATATACCAAGTTAACATTTTTGAGAAAAATTCAGATTTTAATTTCTGCCCTAATGGTTACCTATCATCCTGTTAAAATAATTAAGAACCAAGGTGAAAATGCACATTTCCACTTAGTACTAAATTAAGTAGAATACCTAAACTATTAGAATAATCAGGTTCTGTTTATTTGTTTTTGAATGAATTTTCTAGTTAAAACTGGTCCTGTGGAGTCTTCAATGAGTTCACTTGAAATAGGGTTCTCAAATATAAATTTAAGCTTACAAGTATCTTTGTACAAACTTATTACAGGATTTGCAACCTTTCATTTTCTCAGACTGCTGATCAAAATCTTCTATACACCCACTATATTATACTTTACATGCTGTGACACCAAGTGAGGGACCAAGTGATCATTCAGTTATTCCTTCTTTCATTCACTGGTGTATTGAGTGCCTGTGATGAGTTTTGGTATTCGTGAGGACTAGACTCTCTCTCTCATCCCCATAAATCTGCTTTTTGAATTCTTTCTCTTCCTTCTGTCTGCCATTGTCTATGGGGACTTGATAGTTGTGCCACATCTCTCCTGTGGACCACAGTTTTGAGGAGCTGAAGGTACCCAAAACTTATTCTCCTGAAAATGAAGACACAATTACTTTCTTTGACATACTTGCCTTCTAGCTTTCCCTTTGAGTCCGAGGCAGTGAAAACTAAGTAATCCACCACTGTCCTTATTCATGTTATTTTCACAATCATCACATATAGGTAGGTAGGCAGTCACCTACACACTATCATTTGAGGTGCAGACTCTAAATACTTTCTGTAGGAATCTATCACATGGCTGAAATACTAACTGTGAGCAGAGCATTTCCCTCACCTTATGAGTGGATGAGTTTATCAGATCATCCACCTTCTTTCTTGGGTCCCACGGGAATCACAGGGTTAACTGAGCAAATATGAGCATCTGGGTTGTTTCACTCACCTACACTCACCCACCAGGGAAGGAGAGAAGACTGTAAGAAAAGGGAAGAAGCTATTAAAAAACAGGCATAAGACCCCAAAGACAAATATAATCCACTTCACTTTTCTTTTTTATTTTTTAATTTAAATTATTTTATTGTTATTCAATTACAGTTGTCTGTATTTTCTTCCCAGCCCCTCCAAACCCACCTCCCTCCCTTGCTTCCACCCTCCCCCTTGGTTTTGTCCATGTGTCCTTTATAGTAGCCCCTAAAGGCCCTTCTCCCCACTGTCCCCTCCTCCCTCCCCTCCAGCTATTGTTAGATTGTTCTTGATTTCAATGACTCTAGTAATATTTTGTTTGCTTTTTTTCTTTTGTTGATTATGTTCCAGTTAAAGGTGAGATCATATGGTATTTGTCCCTCACCGCCGGCTTATTTCACTTAGCGTAATGCTCCCCAGTTCCATCCATGTTGTCCTTTGCCACTTCACTTTTCAAAGAGCCACCTACCCACTGATGCTATTGTCTTACCTCTAAAGCACATTAAATATTACAGAATATTTGTTCTTGTCTCTCAGTTCATGGTACCTGTGCATAAGTAACCAGCCGGTACCTTGCAAAGCTGGTGCATACTAGTTCTGGTCATTTTTATTTCACCTAATCTGCACTTGAAATGTTTTTCCCATGGCATTCCCTCTAACTTTGGAAGGCAGAACTAATTGGCTACGCCATAATAAGAGTTGCTCTGTCCTTTTGGAGACGGAATCAATATAATTCACCCAATGTGAGCATTTCATGTCTCCAGCAACCATCTTCAAAAAGCATGGAGAGATGGCACAGTCATGCCCTATGCCCCTGAAATCACTTCAAGAATAATTCTAGTTAATTCCAGTTATTTTGCACTTTGTTCGAGTGCAAATACACCATGTGAGACCTCTAAGTGACTAGAAATAGTGCTGGTCTTTTTTATATTGAACAGATTTTGTGAAAATATATTCTGCAGCACACTAATTCCTAATTAGAAAAAAAATTCTCTGGTTCAAAGGTTACAAGTCATGCTGAATCAGCCAGAGTTAAACTCATTTATTGACTCCTGAATTTCACAGTGCCTTTAAAACGCTATTGTGCTTTGTGGCTCTCCAAAAATAGTTTTATATTAAAGCCACATTTCTCACTATTGGTGTGTGACTTGGTGTGTGTCAAGTTCCTTCATTTTTGATGAGCCTCCAAAATTAGGAGATTAGAACAGACCACTTCAGGAGTACCTTCCATTTTTCACTCCTTAAAGCTCTGACACCTTTTCACTGAAACAAAAGTTTCTCCCGGAAATATTACCTGTCACTCTCCACCATTATCTAATAAAAATCCCTGACAACTCTCCTGTGGTACCGTGGTACATCAGGACACAGTGGAGAGTAACTACCAGGGAAGAGCTGCAGAGAAACTTTATAATCACTCCCAATACAAATGAATGAGAAAGAGAGAGAGACTGCTTGGAACTACTATTAATTGTGATAACAATAATTAGTGTATCTCTTTTTGTTCCTTTCCACCCTTACCACTTTGCCATTGATCTTTACCTGAAATTACAAACATTTTCTATGACAATTTGCTTCCACCCAGCACATCTGGTATCCGGCCAGAAAGTGTAAACTGATGCTCCCCACTCTGGTGTCTGACTGGGGAAAGAAGGTGGGGGGATGGAGGAGCGGAGGAACCGTGGCTGCAGAGACAGACGCTGCCGAGACATTTAAAATGCACGCTCCCCTAATAGGAAACAGAGCAGACTGTGTTAGAGAGAAGGGGAATGAGAGACGCAGCTCTGCGCGTGAGGTGGGGGGAGGGAGGCAGGAGCGGGGAGTGTCCAGCTACCAATAGCTCGGGACCCGGCAGACAGGCTTGGAAGCGTGGAACAGGAGTGGGGTTGCCTGATAAGATAACGATAGAAAAGCACGCGATAAAGGAAGTCTGGCCCACAGCAGCTAGTCTAAGAGGCAGACAAAAATCACCTGACACGACAGCAAAGGGCGACAGAAGCCAGGCAACCAGAGAGCTCAGTATGGGAGGCGGGGCTGTGAGGTGCAGGGTGGCATGAAGGGGTCAGATAGGAGCACCATTACTTGCCAACTTCCAGTCAAGATGTACATCTTTTACTCAAGGAGAAACCACTGACGCATTCAGCCCAGCAAGCTAGTGGCCGGTTGGCTAAGGTGTATTTAACCTTACAGGTGGACAAATTCTCCAGAAAGAGTTAGGCATAGGAAAAACTGCCATTTATATCAAGGTGATTGAAGGCATTCCAGCCTCCAGTTTCCAGCCTCATTCCTATAGATTCTTAAGCAATTAACAGAAAGTTTTTCATAAATTCACTGAGTCACTGAATAAGAATTTATGAAAAACCTATCGTGTTCCAAGTTGAGGTGGAAAAGTCACATAGTAAGGGTACAATGAAAAACAAGTCATAGCCTGTGGTCTTAAGAAAGTTGTAGTAATTTCCTCATGTATAAACTGCACAGAATTTCTGCCTTTTCCCCCTCATGGGTTTGCCTTAAGGTTCTTAGTGGCCACAGTGGATCTGGAAGCAATGCCATGAATTGTTGAAAACAATACACACAGGAAGAGATTAATATAATTTTTATATACTTTTATTTCATCGAAATATAATTGACATATAACACTGTATCAGTGTTAGATATACAGCATAATGAGTTGATATATGTATTTATTGCAAAATAATTATCACAATTAGTTAGCATCCATCACCACACATAGCTACAAATTTTTTTTTAATCCATGTAATTTACAGTGCTAATTACTTGAGATCTGAAGTAACTAAAATTCAGGTCTGCATCTCTGCTCTAGATTCCTAGTCATATTGAATACCACTTACCATGAAAGGAACTAGTCCACATCTTCAAAAAATCATGTGGCATCTGATTCTGATGTCCTGTGTTAGTGCCCTCTTTGTAACTAGGGAAGCACTAGCCTAAGGGCGATGTCTTTCATGACAAAAGGTATTGCTCTTTCTGGCATGGAAATCATGTTAAAAGCCACAGGCAATAGTGAAAAGCAACCAGCTCTCTAAACCCAGATATTTTATATTCAACATCTCTAGACCCACTCAAATTCAAAAGGTGTTCAAAACTGAGATTGGGAACTCTCAGCCCTGTGTGCCAGATGGTGGGACCTACCAACAGGCTCAGGAAATGCCACCCCCTTGGGGCTGTGCACCTGCCATGTACTTCCCCATCTCTGGGAGTTTGCCAAGGGGCCATCAGCACCCTCACCGAGCATGCTCTTACTATGGCGGTGAGCACTGGGAATGTGTTAAAGTAGCATAAAAGATGAGGGCTGTCCCAAGCTTACAATCATTTACACACTTCTAGTCACTGCCTGCTGACCTTGATGATAGGTGTTTTTAATTGTGGTAAAATATACATTATAAAAATTTATCGTCTTAACCTTTTTTGAGTGTAGAATTCAGTGGCATTAAGAACATTCACACTCTTGTGCAACCATCACCGCTATCCATCTCCAAAATTTTTTATCTCAAATTCTGTTCCCCAATAACTTCCCATTTCTTCCTCCCATCAGTCCCTGGTAACCACCATTTTAGTTTCTATTTTGTGAATTTTACTATTCTGGGCACCTGATGTAAGTGAAATCATATAATAATTTTCCCATTGTTCCTTGCTTGCCTATCAGTACAATATTGTCAAGGTTCATTCATGTTATAGGCTATGCCAGAATTTCCTTTCTATCTGAGGCAAAGTAATATACGCATATACTACATCTGTTTATCTGTTTCTCCTTTTATCCATCACTAGACAATTGAGTTGTTTTCACTTTTTGGGCCATTGTGAATAATGCTACTGTTGATGTTTTATTTTTATAAAAGTGATTTAGGCAAAATGAGCATTTCAGGTATACAGATCTGAAAAGCAAAGTGATTTGTATAATTTCTAAAAACTTTTTTCCCCAAAAAGCCACTGTGTCAAATACAGAAAGGATGTCACTTATACGAGAAAATGTATAACAAACTGAATCCCTACTTTAGAGGACATGAACTTGGCTGGAAGTTCATGATTCTTGAGGAGACCCCCAAGCTGGGACACGCCTGCTGACTTCGGAGGTCTGTTTCCAGTGGGAACCCTGGTCTCTGGACCCCTTTATGTGTGCCGGCTGGGACCTTAGGTTAAAACTTAGCAGCCAAGAACTTAAACAGAAACTTTGTCCTTGGGTGACCCCGCTGTGACACACACCTATCTGTGCTGGATGTGGAGTCTGGGCTGCTTTGGGAATCTATGCAAGTCGACTTCCCCGCCACATCCCAGGAGTTCAGATGATGGTGGGTGCTGCTTGTCAGCTTCAACTCTAAGCTCCCCAAGTTTCCCTCTTGGCAATAAAACTGTCCAGTTGAGAAACTAATTTCTCTGGGTTGTGACTTTCATTTGTTAGTGTTCCAAACCCTATCCAAAAGAGATATATAAAAGAAAATTTCAGGTCACTATTTGTAGCATTAACAGTTATATATGCCAGTTTCGGGGATGAAAAAAAGTCTATGAAAGGAAAGCAAATCCTTTTACAATGCCGTCCTTGGACCTTTTGCACCTTTAAGTGCTACAATTCACTTGTACTGTCACTGAATTTTTTTAAAAAGAGACAGAGTGAGAACACACACACACACACACACAGTGCCAGTGCCTTGAGTTCAATCAACCAGAATTCAGGAACACCGAGTGCCTCCATTTGTAAAGTGGTAATAATAATCCTCACCACCTGCTTCCGAGGGCTGGTGTACGAGTTTGTGTTCATTTCTAAGAGGAGCTCGAGATCCTTGAGTGAAAGGTGTGATGCACAGTATTATAATTCCCACCACAGGGTGACATATGGAGGGGGAAAGAAAGTGTATAGATACGTATGTTTCTGTTTAAACTCTGTGTGCAATTCTGACTTTTATCTTATTTTGCCTTTAAGCTAAACTGCATGGGTCACATTTAGAGCATATGTTGTTATCATTCGCCTTTTTTTGCTCAAGAAAATTGAGTGAATAACGGGTATTGTTTTCCTATTTGCCGTGGTTAGAGTGGTTGCACATTCAGAAACCTCTGACTCGACACAGAGAATAGCAGATCCTCTTTTACGATGCTGAGGGTGAGGGGCTTCCATTCAGGTTTCCCCCTGTTCTGTCCTCCGTGGATATTATGGGTACAATTTTGAATATTTGGAAATTGGCAAAGTATTACTTTAGAAGTGAAAAGTTCTTTTTACCCTCCTTGACAAAAAGAGCAGACAGTGAAAACAATTGCACTATTGGTTACCCATATGCCTCTCACTCACAGCCCCTTAATTGGACTAATGTGCTTTTCACTTATGTTTTCCTATAATGAGCTTTCACATTTGGGGCCTCATATTTTGAACCCTTTTTCAGGACCCATAACTGTGCTTAGGGAAGAACCTGCACCTCTGCAGAAGGCCTCTGTCTCCACTTGATTTTACTTAGAAACCAGGTGGTATGAATCTAAACACCTTGGATGTAAGATGTGAAATGGGTTTAAGTAACACTGTATTAGTCATGAGGCAGAAATGGAGTAATGTTGACATGACTCGAAAGTGGCATTGTTGAGTAAATGAATACGTGAGAAGCACTTGCTAAACTAAATGAGTTTTGCAGTTGTATGCACATTTGTGTAATCCTGTTTATTGATGCCTGAAACAATTTGCAAAATAGAAACAAATCCATGAAGAAGAAATATGTTTGGAATTATTTGTTTATATGACAATTTAAAAAAAACACAGGAATCCAACTGCCACATTTCATGCACTAAGTATACCATATGTGGAAGCTTCCCCTCAGAAAAGTCAGCAGCAACCTTTACTGTCTGATGCAGAACAATGAGGAACAGCCCCATATCTTTTACTTGCTAACAACTATTTTTCAACATGAAAGTTAGTTTTGTAAAAAAATTTTAGTCAGACGGAATATCAGGATACCTATATGATTGTCTTTAGAGGCTGATGAAATAATACCTAATTTTTCTTAGTGCAATAAAAAAGTAATGTCTTTGACAGAAAAATATATTTGCACAGTTTTCTCCAAAAAAAAACCAACCGAGGTGTCTTTAAGGAAATATATATAAGCTTACAAAGGGCCTGGCACTATTCTTATGTACTTTGCAAATATTAATTCATTTAGTCTTCATTATAATTCCTTGATTACTATGATCATTCCCAGTTGACCTATGAGGAGGTTGAGGCACAGAGAAGTTTAGTAACTTGTTCAAAGTCACACAGCCAGTAAGTAGGGAGCCACAGGTCAAAGGCAAGCCATCTGGCTCCAAGTGTCCATGCTTTAAGTACCTCACCTCTGCCTGTCCACACAGGAAAGCCTCCATGTGTTAGGATTTTTTGGGTAGATGATTCAGGTTTCTGGCTGAATTTGCCATCTAGACACCAGCATTTTATTTTCAGAGCTCAAATGCTAGATGCAGCCTGCCTATGTGCCTGCTGGCTGTCCCTAGACCCAAGGGACTCTCCCTCAATAGCCATGTCTCTGGGCTCTCCTTTTGGGGGAGAACACTTGTTGCTGTCTGACTTGCTTATGATCTACAAGTAGCCTTAGCCCAGCCAGCTGCAATCCCAGACTGGATCACTCCTCCAGATTTGAGGTTAATCAACTGCAAATTCCATTAGCTTCATACAGAGTGAAAATAAAGAACAGACGGCTTCACGTGGGAGCTGAAGTCAGGTGCGGCTCCTCCAGGCTGGCCCGCAGGTATCAGCAGTTCCCCTGCCTCAAAGAAATAGTGCCTTCGACAGGGAGACAGATCAAAGAGGGGCTGTTCCAGACAGCCCCTGCCGCTGGAAAAGCTCTTGGAGTGTACCCCACGTACACTCACAGACTTGTTTTGTTTTCTTTTCTAGAAAGATACAGAATTTGAAACTCCGGTTCATTATATTCTGGCAGCTGTGAGGACGTTTCCTAGGTGCACTTTGGTATGCTGCCTTGGTGGGGATGCAATGCTGACAACTGATTTCTCTGCCCACTGGACAAGGCGGCCAAGAGTTAGGTTCAAAAGGCTGTTGGGACTTTGAGGTGGTCCTTATTTGAGGCCGTAGGCTTCTTTTCATCAGCCCTGATGTAGAATGGCTTTAAGACACAAAATAAAAGCCATTTTCCAAAGATCGCTGATGTTTTTCAAAGCTGGACAAAAGTGAACTTGCTAGAACATATTCAAATACAAGCTGTTAGTTTCTCATTAATCTAAGTTGACCAAACAAAAGCTTTGCTGGTAGAATGAAAGAACTATTATACAGCAGTATTGAGTAAGTTAGCAATTTCCTTAAAAATGCCCAGTTCTGTTGGTCTTCTTGTAGAAAGCTTCCCAGTCATCAGGTGAGAGGACAATTTCTGTTTGACTTTTTAAATGCCATATGGTCACTGTCTACATGCTTTTCACTTTCCCTGAATCCCTGTCCCATGCTATTGGCTGGATTACTGTTTGGCTTCTATAGTTTCCCTTTTTTTGATTGCTTCTTTCTTTATACCTCCAGATTAAGGAATATATTGTTGCCATTAAAACAGAAGAAAAACGCAACAACCCCATTGCTGGGAATTTATAAGCTAACTAACCCCGATTACAAGTGGCCCCTTTCTAATCATAGTTTGTGGTGGAATGAAAGATGCAATTGTCTGGAAGGGAAGAATATGGAATCCATGCTGGCTTGGGGGTCAAAGGTCATCGCATGCAAAGGTCCCTTTCTCTCTGGCACGGCTCCCTTTGTATAGCATAGTTTGGCAGCTATCTTCTTGCACTTCGGCTACCTGCCAATGCAGCTGGTACTGTGTCTGGTGCAGACAACAAAGCGTCACTCAGCAACCAGCAGCTCTGCATGGGGCCGCTTTTCTCAGATGACAAAGAAAGATGGGCTATACATTCTACCATCGCTGCCCATTAAAAGGACTCTTAAATTGCATTACTACAAGTTATTGTTAATTATGTAGTAGTCACTGGAGCTGCAGGAGCTTTCCGGGGAGGATGGCTGGGCTATATGCTGGGGGAGAGGAAGCAGGGGAGGGGTGATGGTTGGGAGAGGGGTAGCATGGGACCAGAACCGGCGGTAGGGAAAAACGACTCATCTGCCACAGAAAACCGAAGTGGCATGAATAGGGTCAGCCCTTGGTTCTGTTGAGCATCTCTGGAGGTTAGTAATGTAGCTGATGAAGAAGCAATCAATCGGCTGAAAGAATCTCTGATACAGGCAGTTTGGAAATTGTCCTGCCTCCCACTCCATTCAAAAAGCTGCAGCGGAGGTTTCCAGCATTTTCATTTAAGAATAATTTTAAGCAATTTATCACTTGGCTGTAATGCATTCGCTCTGGGCTGAAATCAATAAGTCCTGCAATGTGGAGATAAGGCCTGTTTGAAGGTTAGGGAAAGAGGACCAGGGGTTGCCTATTGTCAAATAGCCAGAAAATTAAAACTGAAGTGATACGTTTACCCCACAGGGCCATCTGGGGTAGAAACGAGGCTCTGTCGGTGTTACCCGCATTTTTTAAGGGTGGATTGTTTGAGATATGTTTTCAGCAAGGGTCCAGCTCCATGGCTTTTTTAGAAAACAAATGAATATATCCATGTGCCCCAAACTAGGAAAAGCCTCTCTACTGTTTCTGTTGAATTCCTTTGCACTATTTTGAGTCAGCATTTGTTTACTCTTGCTGTACTTCTAAAGATTCCTAAGGCGGGGACTGGGGTTTTTAGATCTGGACATTTGCTTGTCCCTCCCCCGAAATAAAACACAGTTTCCAGAGGGATCGAGCGTGGGGCTTTATTAGTCTTCTTTGGCTTATTTTGAGGGTCGTGGCCATTAAAATGAGACGACGCTGCTCTGGAAACGCCTGGCAAGTTTTCCGTGATGTGTACCAAACTCCAGGCAGGGAGAGGATCCCAATTTGATGTAATTTCATTGCGGCAACACAGCGGCGACTTCCCGCTCCTCCCCATCCCCCACGCTTCTCACCCCTCCCAACTCCCCAGCCCAGCCCCCCTCCTGCCAATCCTTTCCAGATTAAAAGAAAATCCAAGGGAAACAGGACACAATGGGGGCAGATGAAAGTCCCAGTCTTTAGTTTCTATCTTTCCTTCTTGTGTCTAATTTTCCGCTTCTTGGTTGTTCTGATCTCAGCTATTTGCAATAGTTATATATAATTTAACATTATACAAAAGTATTGTCATATCAAACATAGTGAAATGGATTCCAAAAACACCATCTGGTATTTGGGAATGCACTGTGAGTTGGGAACGTGAGAAGAGATATTCTTTGCCACTTTGCTTGGGACCCAGCCATTAGCAGTGTAATTGCCAAGAAAAGGTGACAGGCTCCAGGCTTAAAACAAGTGGGTTCCTCCCCCACCCCTCGCCTATTAACTCTTGTGAGTCCTAAACCATGTTCAAAAGGACTCTGAGGATAGAAGAATTAAAAAAAAAACAGGAAAAGAAAAAGGACAGTGGAATCTGATTTTACAAATAGAGAAAAATACCCACTGGGGTGGTGTTATTGTTTTAGGAAGAAAGGAGCGTAAGTAAGAGGAAACAAAACGGGTTGGAGACAGGAGGGGGGAGATTGGGGATTGCGTTAATTGTGCTCTAAAGTTATAAGGTTTTTCAGTGGATTTGCACGATGAGAGTTTTAGTCCAAAGCTTGTTTCAAAATCCTCATTAGTTCCCTCTAATCCACCTAAAATTATGAAGCCCTATATTGTGAAGGTCATCTGTGATGATTCAAAGCTATTTAATGTTACAGAGATTTGTACCCACTTTTCTCTAGGAAAAAAATTAATAACTTTGAATTGTCTCTGCATCTACAGTGTTGGGTGCTGCCATAGGAGAGGAAAAAAATGTACCCCAAGTGCTTTTGTAGACCTATACTTCATTTAACCAGTTCGAACTGAGAGTGGTTTAAAAAAACAAATACATTGTATATAACAAGCAAAAGGAGTTATCTTATTGGACAGAAATTAAAGAGAGGACTTCTTAGCAGGAGATAAAAATAAGGAAACAGCAGGAAAAAAACCCCACTTAAACCTCTCAGAGCTATGTTCAATCTGGCATTCACAACCTGGGTCTATATCTGTTTCCAAGTACAAAAATAGTTTACAAGGGTCACAGTCATTTTTTTTCCACGCAGTGTGTCAGAAGTTGGGATGTGCAACCCAGAACTGCCATTCCATTACACAGAATAAAATGATATCTGGTGGGTGGATCAAACGCCTGCCAAAGAAGACACAGTGAAAGCTAACCCTCTCAGTCTAGCTCCTGTTTTTAAATATTTATATCTCTGGCAGACTTTTTTGGGGTAGAGGAAACTGAAAGCTCTTTTGCTATCTGTCATTTCACCCAGGCAGAGGAGAGAGTCTCACGACTTGATTTTCCTCGAGTTTGGCACCCGGAACAGGCGATGGCATTTCTTCAGGGTGGCGAATTTCTCTTTGTGGAAAAACCGGCCAGGACCAAGGATTTTCACAAGAGCCAACAGCCGTCACTTTCCATACCCATCTGGGGTAGGGCCAAGTTCCCATCAGCACTGCCGCTACCGCTCAGTCCTGCCTCGCAATGGGCCAGTGCTGACTGTGGTCAGGGCCTATTAGGAAACCTGTGAAAGAAGCTGTCATGGGCCTGGGACAGTGGGAAGTGAACAGTGCGAGAAACACGGCAGTGTGACTCCCCAGCTGTCCTCCGTCACAAATTCTCTTTGTGATCATCAGTTTTCCTCTCTCCCAGGAATCAGTCACCAAAGTCAATTGACTACTGCTTCCTTCTCTGTCTTACCAGCACCTCTGCCCCCTTTTAGTTCAGGGCTTGAAATACTTGGTGAACCTTCTAACATTCTGGGGCAGCCCTGCAGTCTGCATAGCAATGGGTAAGAGAATGATCTTTAGAATCAGGTAGACCTGCGCCTTAACTGTGTCTCTGCCACCTGTTAGGTATGCAGCCACAGGCCAGTTATGTGGCCTCTACCCCAAAATAGTAAAGTGGCTCATTTCAAACAGGAATGTTGTGTAGAATACGGGGGTGAGTAAAGGATCTAGGACATTATTGATCACCTAGTGAATACTCTGTACACTAAGATGATTGTTAATATATCCCTTTATTGTACAAGCCTTGTGTTAAGTGCTAGTGCTATAGAACCTACCCCAGGGAGTTCTCCATCATAATACACTGGCTCATCAGTGACAAAATAGCTTCAACGTTCTTCATCTATTTATGTACCTCTTAATTTCCAGCTTTTACAAGATTTGTCTACAGTATCCTTTAGCAATAACAACCACAATTGCAAAAATAGTGACCATCTACTCAAACTTTGCCATGCTCCAGTCCTTGAAATAATGTGTTTACATATAGTACCTCATTTCGTTTTTTGGGTGTATCCTAATAATCAAAAGAAAAGCTAAAGAACTGGAAAAATGAAGTAACCTGCATGGGAATAGGTAACTGTTTGTATCTAAGAGCCAATGAAAAGCAGGAATAATTTCCTTTTGTTTTCTTGGTGGGAGGGGTGAACTTGATTCATGATTCTAGGATTCTGTTCCTATTCTGACAGTGGTTTTAGACAGAGGCAAAATGAGCCATAGGGGCCATACAAATTATTCTTCCTCCAAATATTTTTCAGCATCTACTATATGCTTTGGGTGTTCTGATAAACACAAAAGGGTTCAACACAAATTCTTCCCTGAAGGGGAACCACATCCAGAGGGGTAAAGGAGGTCTGTTTCTAAGTAACTGTGATATGCCGTGAAAGAATGGTAAGTTCCATTAACTAGTTTCACTAGATGACATGTCTGAACTCCATTACCTCCAACTCAGATGAGGCCAGGAGAGGATACCGAGAAGGATTTGAGCACAGGTGACAATGAAAATGCAAAAATGGTGAGAAAAGCTGTTCTAGGCAGAAACATATAAGCAGGAGCCCAGAGGGAGGAATGATTAGGTGTACACTGATAAGAGTTCGAGGAAATAGACCCAGGAAAAGTTTTTGAGGACATGAACTTGGATAGTCAGTTAGGACTGAGAGAAGAGGGGTATCAGAAAAAGTGGTACCTTGCCAAATTTTATGCACAGATTTGTCACTTGATAAATACTCATTGATGAGGACAACATATGCTATTACTTAATAAATATTCCTGATGAGGATGACATGTGCTGGGTTGATGAGGGGGAAACACAATCTCCTAGGGCTGAGTTGTTTTATTGGCTCCCAAGAAACCATTCATTCAAACATCCAAACATTCATTAAGCCGACACTCTGAACCAGCCTAGGCACTGAAAATACAGAGATGAGCAAGATATGGTCTGTTTCTTGGAGGTATTCATAATCCAGGGCAGAGGCAAGTATATAAAGTAACAATTCTAAATGGTGTCATGGGCAGATACAATACTATGAAACAAGAGCCTAGAGGGTGAAGTGCTTAATGCTGCCTGAAGCAGTGAGGGAAAGCTTCCCAGAAAAGGTAAGGTTAGTGTTCAGGGAGTGAAATTCATATTCTTCCACCCTGGCCAGAGGGGTTCAGTTGGTTGGAGCATCATCTTGTAACTAAAAGGTTGCAGGTTCAATTCCCAGTCAGGGCACATCCCCCAAACCATGCCGACAATTCCCCAGTCCACATGTGCAGTCACCAGTCTGCAGTCTAGGGGAGGCAACCAACTGATGCTTGTCTCTCTCATTGATGTTCCTCTCTGCCCCTTCTTCTCTCCTTTCTTTTCTCTCTAAAAAAGCAATTTAAAAAAGTATCCTCAGGTGAGGATTAAAAAAAGAAAGAGAGAAAGATATTCATACTCTTTCTTATGTGAAAGTACTTTGTAACTCTGAAAAGTACTGTGCAAATGTTACCTACCCATCATTTTCTTATTCATTTTCACAACCACAACCTTGAGGTTCAGTCAGCCCAAGAGGAAAGTAGGACTTTTTTTTAGAGTTGGAGGAACATCTTAAATATCATATGGTCCACTGGCCTTCAGAATAAATGAGTGGATACATATGTGATATATATGTGTATGTAATTTTAAATGTATATACTGCAATTATATTGAAAAAATGTTACTTTATAATTTGAAGTTGATAACATTTACCTCTTCAAGTTTCACCATAAAGAAGCACTGAGTTCATTCAGACTAACCCCAACATTTGATAATGGAGTGATGGAGTGATTTGCAATGATATCAGCCTCAGTATTGTCTTTATTTCAGTATTTTGTTTTGACTGCATGGCCTCACGAAAATCCTGATTGCATGGATAAGTAGTGAAAGTGGTAACATCTGTGGGCTCTGTGTTTGTTTGTTTTTTTATTAACAGCTTGACTTAAAATCTTAAAATAGTCTTCATTTAATCTAGGCCAGAAGCTTGAAGACAGTATAGCAAGACATTTCAGTTGCAAAGTTGAATCAGTAACAACACTCACAATAGTTCTCTATATTCTTTGACATAAATATGAAAATCAGACACAAGGAGCCCCAAAACTTACACATCACGAAAGTTGTCTGTAGTATGATTCACAGAGATCAGCAAGTTCACAAGCTGCTGACTTAGAATGATGCAGCCTGATAAAAGGATTGGCCAAAGCAATATTTACTTGGGATTTATTTGGGGTGCTTGTGACTCACTCATAAAATTTAACTTAAAAGTCTGTATTTCAGAAACACCACTGCAGAGCTACAATCTTTCTAATCAATAACATATTTACAAAATATTAAGATGTGTGTATAGATACATATTATTATTTTTTAAATAGAACATGATTATATTTCAATACACAACCTCTCTACAACCAAAAGATAAAACAGTGCAGTAAAAAAACAAAAACATGGTCACTCATTTGCAATTTGTGAGTAATGGTTCACATTTTATGCATAAACAAGCTCTTAAGAAACCAGTTATAAATTATTTTTTAACATCGAAAGGACTCTGTGAATAGTAAAATTATTGGCCATTTGCATTTTATTTAATTTGTCATTTTCTGTATTAAAATTCTAATAAAAGTTATTTTTAAAATAAATATAACATATTCATGGAGATTGTTGGAATTTTCTTCTTTGCTAATACAAAAATTAGTAACCTAGCCGTTCAATAATTATGTCGGTGGTCTCCAATATAAATATTATGTTACATATAATTCAATATAAACCATATATACATAAATGTCTTGTATATATAGACTTAAATATACTCATGGCTTTTTATTTCAATTTTCAAAAGAGTCCAAAATGACATTTGCAGCTAATGCTGCCACAACAAAACAATAAAAATAGTTTGAAACCACCTTTCAATGCCTAGACTTCCCCAATGGTTCATATGCGAGGTAATTTTAGGTGGTACACAAACATTTTTATGTTAATAATGGTGTATTTATTGAAAGGCGTATTAAACATTTTTTTCTATTTTCTATCATGATGTATATTTTATTTTACTCCTAAATGCTGTATAAATTAAGGAAAGGGTTCATTTAAAGAAAAATGTTAAATAACTAATAACACAAGTGAATAGAGGGAAAAAATGTAAGGATAATGGAGAAATGACTGGAGTTTGGCAAACCTTAATACAACCCACTTGTCAATCCCAGTGGAGAAATAGAAGACCCAAAAAGTTTTCTCTGGTGGCAGATGAGGACTTGCCTCCATTTATCCTCATTCCAATACAGAAGTATATCTTTTTCAAGCTGCAAGAGCTAGATCAGCATGTTCGGCCCCCAGCTCTGATGGCTTTGCCACATAACATATGTGATGAACCAAAAAGACTCTGAACCTTAACTGACAGTTAAAAGATAAGCCAAAGCCAAATGTCTGTAATGCAAATTCTTGGGGCTTCCCTTAGCACATCTGGATATCTTTGGTAGCTAAACATGGGAACATAACTCACACAGGCTTAAAATATAAATATAATATAGATATTACATATGTAATATGTATAAATAAAATACAAAAGAGGAAAGGCTCTTACGATTAATGAGTCCAAAGACAGCATTGTCTTGAGTCGTGGCTTGATCTAGCAACTTCCAGTTTCTCCTTTCTGCCTGCCTTGGAGTGTTTCTCAGTTACTTCCCCATTCATATATATTTTTTAGAGTCCCAGCATTCCTAACAAAAATCCATGAAAAAGTCACTTGGGACCCATGTAAGTCCTAAGGCCTAGCCTTAAACCAAAACTGGCCAGAGGATAGAAGATGCACTTGAATTCACCCAGTCGTGTGCTGCCCGTGTAGAGTAGAACCTAGAACCACTCAGATCTCTAACAGGCAACTAGAAGCTGTTAGGACTGGAGACAGGGTGCGAACAAAGGCTGACAAGGCAGACACAAATACCCATCGTGGTGAAGGAGAGTGACAATGTGATTATAATGGAAAGTCTTTAGATTTAATCTGGGAAAAACTCTGGATACTTCCAAAGGATGTGTCGTGTTTTTCGGAGGTTTTTACGCAGTGTTCATAGGCGAGGGGGAAAAGTGGTGTACCTCCAGTCCCCTCAGCCATGCTTTTGTGACCAATGTTCACGAGGATGTCTGTGTGAATTTCTTCTTGTTTAATGAAACTGTAGGAGTACATTACTCAGTCCATTCCAGACTGGGCCATTGCCCAACTTAAGAATTCATTAAGCCCTAGCTGGTGTGTCTCACTGAGTTGAGCATCATCTTCCAAACCAAAGGGTCACTGGTTCGATTCCCAGTCAGGGCATATGCCTAAGTTGTGGGTTCAGTCCCCAGTTGGGATGCATAGGAGAGGCAACCAATCAACGTTTCTCTCACATCAGTATTTCTCTCCTCTTTCTCCTTCCCTCCCTCCCTCTCTCTAAAAATAAATAAAATCTTTTTTTTAATCGATTAGCCAGTGGATTTTTTAATGAGAGGGTAGCGGTACAAGAAAAATACCATAGTGTTATCTGGAAGCCAAAATGTATATATGCGGGGACCTTAAAAAAACCAGAATTACCTTCTAGTTGGTGGGCGCTTTGTAGTACAGACTTCCCCTGCTAGGTTATTATTCTAGGAACCCGTCTGTATTGATGTACCCACTGGCATTGTTGTGAGAGGCTGCGTTCTGCCTGAATAATTTTTTTTGAAGACTGCTTCAATGTGTTTGCCCATTTCCTGATGGGTGATTTACAAATGAACCCGGCTATACCACACTGAGTGCTCATCAATTTTAACCAAAAACAGCATGACACCCATGCCCCACCCTCCCTTTTCACCCAGTCTTCCCTTGAATGATTTTTTTTTTGTTTTCCCGGATGAAAAAACGTCCTCAAAGATAAACATTTTGCCCACATGTAAGAAGTGAAATCAAAAATGGCAGAAGAACTAAAAGGCATCAAAATCGACGAGTTCAAAAGCTATTTCAAGCAGTGGAAAAAGCGTCTTGGTAGGTGTATTGCATCGAATGGAGAGTACTTTGAAGGTGACTGAAGTTTCAACACGCAAGAATAAATACACAATTTTAATAAACAAATTCCAGGGTTTTTTTAGTCCCTCTTCATACAGTTTTGATATTTTAAGTTGAGGTGTGACATAGAGGGAAGTTAAATGGCTCTGAGATGCTAACAGCTGCTTCCCAATGAAGACATTGGCAGTCTCCTGGTTTTCGTGTTTAGGCTCCCCACAAAGCACACTCTGTAACTCCCTAGTACCCCCTAAAAAAGGAACTTGCCCAGAGAGGAAACCTTCCACAGCACAAATTTTTCCCCATGGAAGTGAGGCTGCATTTTAATAGTAGGCAGAAGGATGTAATTCCCGTGTAGGTGAATTTCACTCAGCCCTAAGCATCTGAAAAAGTACTGGATCTTATCCAAAGCCTCTTGCAAATGTAACATGTTTCAAGGCTGCTTTCAACCATTTTAATTGGAAGGTTGAGAATCATATTCAATAAAATGCTTTGAGCAAGGGCCATTCAGTTAAATCATTTCATCTAACCCTCACATCAAGGCCTGTTTACCCCATTTCACAGGCAAATAAAAAAGGCTCGAAGGAAGTAAACGAACTGGTCCCTGTCATCCTGACAGTAGGCTTTTGCCTGACCTTGAGCCAGTCTCTCTTTCTCGGTCTGGCAATCCTTCCCAGCTGCCTCCAGCCTCTCAGGCCTCAGACTGTCTGTACACAGGCCTGCTCTTCCAGTCTGTGAGGTCCAAATCCTGGGCAGATGTCTCTCACCATATGCTGGCCGTGATTTAACAAGGCCAAATGGGCAGCCCTGTGGTTATAGACGCTCTCCATTACATACAGGCCGGTTGCCGGGGCTGCCCGGTTGTCCCTGCCCTCGCCTGCTCCTTCGTGAAGGCAGCAGCCTGCAAATGCAGATGCCAAGCAGCGGAAGGTATTTTTAAAACTACAGCATCTGGCTCCTTGGCAGCCTCCACCCGCTGGTGGGCTGGGTGTTTTGGAGTTGCCTCTGGGCACTTCACATGGTTTGGCATCTGATCCATTGTCTGGGATGCCTTTTAGAGCAAAGCTTTTATTGTGCAGTGGGGGTGGGCATGGGATAAAAGTGGGTGGAGGGGGTGGGGGTGGGGGCGATAGGATGGGAGGGGGTTCCCTGACACCAAAATTATTATAACTTAAATCTCCTCATTCAGTGACATCAGTGTGTCTCTGAATCTTTCGTGATGGGGTTTCTTTTGTGATGGGTTTTCCCCCCTTCTTCTTTAGAAAAAAGGAAGTGATGAAAGAATGAAAGAACATGTGCCCTCCGCCAGAGTGAGTTTGAATAGAAGGCTGTTCGGTAGCTGCGCAGCTGCCCAAATCTTGCCCACCGTGTCCACATTCTGACTCGCTCAGAACACAGCTTTCTTGGCATTCAAACTTCCCTCAGGCCTGACTGTTCCTCAAATGTCTCCCCAGGGAGGTGGAGGATTTCTTTTTTATTTTTTTTTCCCGTTTTTTGCAAAAGACTCTGCAGCTTCCTGTCTACATCCAAATAGCCATTCAAAAAGAAGGAGGGAAAAAGCCACTGACACTTAATTATCCCTGGCAAGCTATATTAAGTTTTTTCTTTTTCTTAGAAAGGTGCATTTTAGGGAATACCCACTCCCCAGCCTGGATACCAGGCCTGGGGACTTGGCCCTGTTTCAGAATACCAGTTTGAAGACAACTTCAAGTGAGGATTTCAGGCCCAGTGACAAGAAAATTATCTCAGTTGGGGCAACAGGCTCCTGTGTCACAGGTCTGGGCGAAGCACCAGGCTTCCTCTCACCCAGGACTTAGCAAGAGTACCAGGTGGTCTTTTCTCCTGTCTGTAGGCCCAGGAGATGCTCAGGCAGTGGCTACCAGTAGGCAGGGATGACCACTAAGGACCCAGCTGAGCTTGGCCAGAGGAGTGTTTTTAAGTAACTGGCATTTATTGGGGGCGTCATGATCTTCTTGCCTCATTCTGCTACAAGACCCAGGAACTCATTACCCTCACCAGGACAGGGGTCTGCAGCTGACACCGTAGGTGAGGAGAGGAGGGGAGAGGAGGCTGTATTTCCTTTACATATGCTCAGCAGGAAGATGGCAGTATTCTCACCTAATGAATAATAAGGACCATTGCTAACACTGAACACTTACTCTGTATAGATCTAAGTGCTTTATACATATCAGCCTGGTTAATTTTCACCACAAACCCCTGAAGTAGATATTACCATCCTCTCTTTACTGATGAAGAACTGAGCACTGAGCAGTGAACTGACTTACCCAACGTCACCCAGCTCGTGTGTGGTGAAACAAGGACTGAAACCCAGTGTTCTGGCTCCAGAACCCGCATCCTTAACCATAAATTAAAAATCAATAAGAAGTGAAATTTGACCTGTTTTGACTCAATATTGAAGACTAAACTCAACTGTGAGCTGTTGGTTCTTCAGGGTCAGCCTTATTTGGAATGAAAAGGGATTCATAAAGAATGTTTAAAGTGAAAAGTACTGATTCCAAATATATGGCCATTCCTCATATTTTTTATGTGCTTGATGAAGCCTATCTTCTTCTTTCTTATTCATGTTAGCCAGTGGGTTTCACAAAACTGGTGGACAAGAAGGAGCTTCTAAAAAATTCCTAAAAACTCTTGAAAATGGGAGGTGTTTGAGCAAGAAGAACAGCCCCACCTAGGCATGGGCAACTCAGAGTCTTGAATGATGGCAGACCATCCAATCGAAGCAGAGACTGCTTGAATTCACTCGTTTGTTAATTCATTCAAGATCAAATGGTAATGGACATGGGGGAGATTGTAAACATGGTCAGTTTACATAAGCTTTGTTGAAGGAGATGGTCCCAGTGTATCCAGCCACGTAAAGGAACAAGATATGAGTGATGACATTCTCCAAGAGTCAAGAAGCTACCAAACCTGAAGGACATGGGAGAATGCAGTTGGCCTCTTCCCAGGCTTGACTTGGCTTAGTTCTCCAAATCTTAGAATGTGCTTCTTAGAACATAGGAACTGGGGCTTTTACTAAGTGAGAAGGTAAACTTGGCAGCCTCATAGGAATGCCACAGGTTATGTTCATAAGAAGAAAGTAGAAGGGGCTCCTTAATGATTTAATACCTGAAAGAAAACCTCCTTTGCCCACTGAGTGGCCCGGAATCCCTTCATTAAATGCCTAGCTCTTTGGATTCTAAAGTCAATAAAAAGAAATGAGGGACACCAAAGGCGAATGGTGTCTATTTCAAAATGTTGTCAAATATTGGAATATGTTCTATTCTCTCTTACCATTGTTCTCTCAATTCTAAGCCCTCTGTTCCAGCATTTCATAATCTCACACTCTTGGAAATGCCTATGAAGTTTTATTATGCATGGTTTCCTAAAGTGGTCAGAGTTACTAGGCCCAAAACTCTCACATTCAAAGCTTTTTAGGTTAGCACCAAGAGTCTTCTCTAAATTTTATGGTTATCATCTCAGGCTAAATGTGCAATAGGCCAATAATCCCAAGAACAGATACATGTTGCTGAGTTTCACTTTCACATTGGTGTGATCCATTCTACTCTGTCACTCACCAGCTGTGTGACCCCTCTGGGTCTCAGTTTCCTTATCCATGAAATCTGAGCCATAACTCCTTCCTAGTAAAGATTTTGTGGAGTTTAGACTTAAAGTCTATTAAGTACCTGGCAGAAAGCAAAACAGAGAAAGGAAGTGGCTAATGAGCTTGTAGCTCTGCCCTCATCCATAAGAAGAAGGTGTTGGTTGAATTTTTCATTTGGTAAACATTTTGTGAACATCTTCTCTATGATAGTTGGTTCACTAGTACCCAAAAGCCTTGATATTCAATTCCCTGGGGGGAAATGTCACGGATGGAAGTCTGAGAGACTCCATAAAGGGCATTAGAGAGCCCTCAGTCAGTCCAACACCACTCATGGGTGAACTTCAAAGCCTCTCCAGGGCAAGCTTTCACCTGCTGCAGTTTTCTTCCTGATTTTCATTTACATCTTTATTGCAATGATTCTAGCAAGTGTTTGAAGTCAGTCAGAAAATTATGAAATCACTTTATAAATAAAAACTCCACAATATTTTATTTTGATGACCACTATATGACGGACAAACTCACTATTTTATCATTCTTTCTTTAACGCCCAATAGGCCCCTTCCAGGATGACCCATGAGCCCTGGGATCCCAGAGCTCATTAAAGGAAACAAAGTGTCCACATTAGTAATGGGACTTGCCATTTATACATATAACATGTCAGGTGTGTAAAGTGTTCTGTGATGATTTTTTGTAACTTTCCAGTCTGAGTATCAATATTTTCTTTACAACTATATTGTTAAGATAAAATTGTGCTTGGGGCATAGACTGCTTCATCATCGCAGCTGTAATCAGCCATTCTAATGCCATGAGTAGGAAGAAAATTTTCTTTTTTATTTACATACTTACTTCTATATTTGGTATCGAATGTAATATTTTCCAAAATACATTGCAAGGAACATCAGTTACATAGGAGTTATTCATAGAAAGACTTTCATGGTCAGGCACATTTAATAAAGTGAAATAAGTAACTTGTAAGTATACAGGTTTACAATACTTCCAACTCTAAGTATACAATGGAGTTTTAGTTTGCAGCATTTCCTAAAATTATCAACTCAGTAAGTTGAAGAAACAGGATCTTGTAGAGAGTCATCCTGAAAACAACTGTGGATGATTTATTTCCATCGATCCCTATAAATTTGTTTGGTGGGGGTAGTAGTTATTCCTCTGCACATGCATGAAAACTCAGACAATCCAACTCAGACTTTTCTAACAACTCTTAGACAATGACTCAACTTAGGGTTGAGACTATATCAACCAGTACTTCAATCTTCTGGGCTGACTGGCTACTGTGGGTGAGTGGCATGCCTTCACACATTTGGTGCACCTGGTTCTCACTCTCTCTCTCTCTTTCTCTGACCTGAGTTTGCTTATTCTCATTTCTGGCCCTTTTATGCTTGGAGCAAAGGGGCAGGGGTAGTGGCGTGGTGGAGGGGAGACAAAGGGGCAGAGGATATAGCCAAGTTCCTCCTTAATAGGTACTTTCATAAGATGACTTTGAGATCTCTGGGCCTGGCAGGGATTGACAGCTGCTATTTTATCATGTGCACTTTTGTGGAGCCTCAGATGGTGCACTGCTAGGCCCCCAACTGCCTCTTCTTTGATCTGATCCTCATCAGCTACAGCAATGATGTGCTCCCTTTGAGGGTCATCCTCGTTGCAGGCTGCTTTTCAGAGATGGAGCCTTTCTAAAAGACCCTGAAGGAGACAGATGGAAAACTCAAATGAAGTAATTAAAGGGAGTTTGATAAAGAGATTGTTTATGATGGAGTGGGCAAGATAGAGTGAGACCAACAAAGAGATGTAAAGTGACCTGAAACTAGCAAGAGCACAGCAGCTACTATCATCCCTAATCCCTTTAGGGACAAGTGAAGGGAGACCTGTAGAACATGACCACCTAATAAGGAACTGTGGCCTTCCATAATGCTACATTTTGTCAACCTGCCACTTAGCAGGGAGGCAGACCAGGGTATGAACACCCTGCCCTCTGTCCCCATATTCTCCAATCTTCTCCGATGCTTCCTGTTGACCAAAACCAAACCCAAACCAGAAGTCAGAGGACAAGGGAGTTCTGTCAAGGTGCCTTATAGAGATCGGTCTCCTAGGACACAGAGCAGAGTATAGCAGGATGGGAAGTAGATTAAGAGGGGTAAACAAAATATCTACTCACAACCTCAAGAAGATGTTCTTAACATGGGTTCAACATGGACTGACCACACCTGACTGGAACTTCTTTGACTGCGTGTTCTTTTTACCTGCCTGCTCCAGCTGTTCTGGACATCTCCCCATTGCCCTAACCATAGGCCTATTTCCTCCACCTGGAATGCTCTTTCTCCATTCTTCATGTAGTTAAAACTTTTCTGTTCCTTCAGAGTCATTTTAAGCATCACTGACTCAGGGAATCTTCCATTTTAAAAAATCCTATACTTCTTTTACACATGGCTTTGTACATTCAGGATTCCTTAATTATTTTCAATTACAAGCATTTCTCTCTTCTCTGGACACAAGATCCTTGGGAGCAGGAGTTTGATCCAGGGAAAAGGGCTACTTTTTCTCAGTGCTGACACCTAGCAGGAGCTCAAGAAGAATTCGCCAAGTGATTGGCTTCCATTGCCTGGGCCTCAGTTTCTTCAGTTAGAAAAACCAGGACTTGATACAGGCAACATGAAAGGCTCCTTTGAACTCACAAGTTCTCTGAGATGTAAATGCTATTCCCACAGGTGAGACACTTTTGACTTTTTGTCAAGAAACTTTTTCCAAATTTATACATTAACTAGGAGTTACAGTAGAGGGAGAAGGTTAGAAAAATCTCAAATTACTTACAAGAGGCAAAAAAAATAGCATTACAGTGAATGAATACAGTTGCTCACGGAAATGAGAAATCTCCCCTTTGATGGAATACGTGAAAGCGAAACTGGAAGGATAATTAGATTAAATGATGATGTAAACTGGAAAGGAAGCGTTACTTCCTGCCCTGCACCAAATGTCTTACAGGTGTCAGCGGGACCCGCCAGCTCAGTAATTAGGGTGTTTTAACTTCTCTGCTCAACTGTGTGCAAGTGATTGAAAACGGGAGTTTCACTGGGGCACCTGGCACCAGGAGAACATTTTGGTGAAATGAACTTTGTTTTCGTTACTAGGAGTAAAATAAAAATCAGGATTCAATGTAAATGGATGTGGTGATGGCTTCTTTTTCACACCACACAGTCTAGAGCTCTGTTAGTATGTACCCCAGGGGACTTACAACCCCCAAGATTGCATACCCAAAGGTGCCCCGAGCTAATATGCAAAGCTCAAATTTGAGGGTCAGCAAAGATTTGTCAAGACCTGGTTTTCCTGCTAAGAAGGTGTCCAGCTCAGGAAAGTCACAGCCTGAGCTATCTGAGGCACAAAGGGGACATCGTGACATTTCTGATACAGAGAAAGTTCTTAATGTAGATTGGAGACACCATAAAATAATGAAAATATTTTAGCTTTGGAGACAGGCACACTTGCATTCCAGCCCAAGTTCAGCTACTTGCAATGTGGGTGACCTTAGGCAAGCTCTTTGTCCTCTCTGAGACACAGGTGTCCGGTATGAAAGCTTGAGTGTAACCACAGGCCTAACAGTGACTTAGTAGCTTGTCTATAACATGGCAGCAATAACAAAGCTCTAATACACGGACAGGTTGGCTCCCCCATACCCAGAAATAAACCCAGTCTGTTATTTACTTCATTCATTCATTTGTCTAGCAAATATGCACTGCTTGCTTATCCGTGCCCAGCCCAGATTATGTAGTAGTTGGCAAGGCAGCCCTGGCCCCTGCCCTCATGAGCCATATAGTCGTGTGAAATAGGGCCACACAGACTTCAAATAAACAGGAACCTCTATAAAAGATGCACAGTTCTATGAAAGCAATGAATGGGGAGCGTTGTTTAGATGGCAGCTCAAAAAAGGCTGCTCTGAGGAAATGACAAATTGAGGCTTCAAGAATGAGCTCGCATAATTCAGGTGACATGTGGGCAAAAGATCACTTCAGGTTTTGGAAAGAGCATGTGTGAAGGTTCAGAGGTGGGAAAGGATTAGAAATTAGAAAAAGCCAAGATGGCTAAAGTTTTGTTAACAGGGAAAAGAAAGGGGCATGATGAGGGAGAGAGGCAAGCAGAGACCAGCCCAAGGGGCTTTAATCCTACCCGCGGGGAAAACCTCTCCCCTTACTCCTTTTATAGCCTAGAGTCCCTGCCTGGCTCCCTGGCTCAATGATGATCCAGACAACCTGGGAGAGCAAACAGTGGCTGGCCTGGATGGGAGAGGACCTGTGTCCAAATCCCAGATTTGTCACCTAATCCTCCTAAAATATACTTTAACACGCAGCCTTATTTTCTGAGGCTTCAGTTGCCCTCCACCCAAATAGGAATGCATTTGGGCAAAATCATCTAACCTAAAATGCTCAGACTCCAAATCTCAATTTCTGGCCAACTTGCTTGAGTGTCATGAACATTGAGACGGTCACTTCTAGGAACAAAGAGAAAGGGGCGCCTGCTCCATTCAGTCCTGCCCCACTGCCACCCCTGGAAAGTCTCAGGAGAAGTACTTAGGAAGGAGGAAGAAACAGCAGGGCCCCACAGAGGATGTGCTGTCAGCAAGGGAAACAGCTGGCAGGGGCAGAATGACAATATCCGGGGCTCCTGCCAGCCTTTGGGGAGGAGAGAGAAGCATTCTGCTCCCCAGGAGCAGGGCCTGCAATGTGATCTCCAGGGGCGGAGCCTCCCTGAGGACCCCTGGAACAAAGGGGCCCTTGGATTCTCCTCTTGGGCCTTCTCTGTAATCAGTGTAGCCCCAGTCCACCAGGCCTTAGATTAGCCAGACCTCTAGTGATTTTGGCTGGGTGGGTGGGCACAGGCTAAGTCAGGTGGAAAGTTAAGGCAATTATCCAGATGAGTCAAGTGTTGCAAAAGGAAAAAGAGCGCTGAATTGCAGGGCCTGGCAGAGCTTGGCTTCTTGTAAGCATCGGCCTTTCTAGATCTCTGCTCAGCCCTCCACATCAGTAGGCTGGTGGTCACATTACCCCAAAGGACACTGATGCAGAATTAGAATCTGAATCAAATGAACGTTATTCCCCCAGCAAGGCTATGTGGAGAGTCACATTGTGCTAACCCTGTGCTAAACCCTGGAACAACAAGGTCACAATTAGCCTCTGTCTCTGAGAATCAAAAGCTTTTAACTTAGGTAAATAAGACCAAGAGGCAAGTAGGAATGAGCTGTCCTACTATACTAATACCACCAGTCCTTTGCGTGGGCCAGTATGAGAGAAGAGCCCAAGAAAAGAGAAGATCCTTTGTGTCTCTGAATAACAGTTCAATGCTGCAGCCAACAAAGAAAGAAAGGTGGTTCTTCTTTTATAGCTCGTGTGGGAGCCCAGAAAATGCACATGAGCCCCTGCCTAGCACACCCTGGCCTGCTCAACTTCCAACACTAGCGACCCCTGCCAAGCTAACCGTCAAGAGAATAATCTTATTATTGGTAACCTCTTCCCAACACAGCCTCACCACATGACAGCCTATTAGGCCGTCGGGCCTTATTAGTGCTTGGTGCAGTGCGGTCGAGTGTAACTGGATCCCAAGCCTTGTGCTAAATGCTCCATCTGGAGCTACTCTCTGAACACCGATGAGGGCTGCTCCCTCCTCATCTTTAAAAGTCTTCTGAAGAATGGCTCAGGTTTCTGAAACCTGCTGGAAGTGAAGATAGCACCCACAGCCCCAGGCTCCTCACCCCTGCACAGAAGAGCCAAGCAGATAATGGCAGAGACCTATTCTTCCCAGGCTCATTCTTCACATGAGTACTCAGAGAATAAGTGTATGACTTTTTTGTCTTCTGATAGATTGACTCCACAAACACTTATTAAATAGCAACTATATGCCAGGCATTACCTGGCACTAGCATTCTAACAATGAGCAAAGCAGAAAAAAAATCTCTGCCCTTGTAGAGCTGATATATTCTAGCAGGGAAGATAAAGAATACGTTTATTTTTGCAAACATAAATAGCAGAGAATGTATATTAGTTTGCTAAGGCTGCCATAGCAAAGTACCCCAGACTGGGTGGCTCAGACAGTGGAAACATATCGTCTCTCCTGGAGGCTAGATGCCTGAGATCAATGTGTTGGCTGTGCTGTTTCCTTCTGAAGGTGGTGGGTGAACAACCTCTTCAGGCCTCTTTCCTTAGTTTGTAGCTGGCTGTCACCTCCCTGTGTCTCTTCACATTGCCTTCCTCTATGTGTATCTCCATGTACACTTTTTATAGTCTCTCTTTTTATAAGGACACCAGACATGCTGGGTTAGGCCCTACCAAATGACTTCCCTTCTAACTTGATTACCTATGTAACAATCCTACCAGGGGTGTCAAACTCATTTTCACCCGGGGCCATATCAACTTCACGGTTGCCTTCAAAGGGCCAAATGTAATTTTAGGACTGTGTAAATGTAACTACTCCTAACAGTTAAGCAAGAACTAGGTGCTGGCACCGAGTAAAAACAAGGTGGAGGGCCGGATGAGGCCCATGGGCCTTGTGTCTGCCACCTGTGCCCTACAGCAAATGAGGTCAAATTCTGAGATACTGGGAGTTAAGACTTCAGCACATGAATCTGGGGGAGAAGGACAGGATTCAATTCATAACAATGTACGAATTACATTCTAACTTAGTTGGAATTATAACTTTGTCCTATAACTAACATTATAACTTAGTCATAATTGCTATGAAAAAAATAAAGCAGCTAGGGAAGAAAGAAGTGCCAGGGCATGAGGGAGCATTGTTAAACAGGATGGTAAGGAAAAAACATTCTAGGAAGAAGGAAAAGCCAGGGCAAACACCCTAAGGAACACCCTAAAGAGCAGGACTAGAATATTCTAGAAGAGCAGAGACTGATGTGGTAGAGCAGAGAAGGTAAAGCAGAATCGTAGTAGATGAACTCAGATAGGAGAATGTGGAGGGACAAATCTTGTTCTTAAGCTACAGCATGAACAAAAGCCCCAGGGGGTTCTGGGAGGCCCACAGTCTGGATTTGTGGGGTTGTGAAGAACAGCTCTACTGTAAGTGTTAGTGTTGGGGTAAAAAGGTTGATCTTCATGATAATGTTTCATTTCTGCAGCCTGCATAGTGCTTGCCTCACCTTTTCCCTGAACTGGCTCTTCCACTTGAAACCCTCCTCCCCTGGGGCCTCAGGGCAGAACTTTTAGGAGGCTGTGTCTGCCTGAGTTCCACAGACCTGGTTCCTCAAACTCCTTGGATTGTGAGCATCGCAGACCTCCTGCTTCACCTACCAAACTGGCCACAACGGGCCGAAGTCTTCTAATGCTCCTCGTCACAGAGCTCTCGTAGCCTCTAGTTTCTACATCTTACCACAGCTGCAAAGAGGAGCGAGCAAGCCCCTGAGCAGACACTAGAGACGATAAATGCTTTGAAAATTGTCTTCTTAGGAAACAGAGGCCTCTTCAAGCTTTTACTAACTACCCAATGAAAAGTGGAAACAATTACCTTCCCAGCCATGGCCCAGGGCTGTGCCATTAGAGGGAGCGATGTCTGCTTCCGATAGCCATCACCGGCACCCAGGCAGGTCTGAGAACCCCCTTACTTCTTTCGCTTGACTGAGGCCAGTGACTTGGACCCCAATAGGCAGCTGTTTATCTTAACAATTGGTAACATCAACTGAGAGTCTCCTGTGACTCACTTCATAGATATTACTGTAGATATTACCACCCCCATGTTACAGATGCAGAAACTGAGTGTCAGAATGGTTATTTTTGCCCAAGATCATACAAATACACTACTGAGTAGTGGAGCTGAGGCTTGAATCTAAGTTTGTATAATTTCAAAGCCTGTTTTCCTCCCCCAACCACACTTTGCTGCAACACAGAAACTCAATTTGCAGAGCAAATATCTCCATTGGATACTTTCTCTCATTAGATATGCATGTGAAAAGTTTCTTCATAAGTTTTCTCTCTATGGTTAGAAAAGCATATTCCCTGATAGAACCCCAGCTTTTAAATATTAGAAGAGTCCCTTACTCTTCAATGTCCACCTCCAATAACTCTCCTATGAAGCCTTTACTGATAGCTCCTTTCACCCCAAGAAAAGCTGATTGTATTCTCTCTATACTTTGAAACACTAATACAATAATGTGTTTTGGAATTAAATGAACCTAGGATCATAGCTAAGCTTTGTGACATTGAACAAGTTGTTTACGTCCTCTGAGTCTCACTTCCTCATGAATTTAATGAAGATTAAAATTCCTACCCCATAAAAATTAAAAGAAGTAATGTGTATAAAGTAGCTGGCCAATAGTAGTTGCTCATTAAATCTAAGTGCCTTGTTTTGTTCTCTTATGGCCCCTCAGGACATTCTGGCTTATCAAATGACTACTTCTGGCTTGCTTTGAAGGTCTGGCCTATATCTTACTCATTTTTGAAGCCCCTCATTGTAATAACTCACAGTTGGTACTCTAGAAATGTTTGTGGAATAGGTTTAAGTTGCAAGTTACTATTTTTTAAAAAAGAAGAAAGGAAGGAAGGCAAGAAGGAAGGAAGGAAGGAAGGAAGGAAGGAAGGAAGGAAGGAAGGAAGGAAGGAAGGAAGGAAGGAAGGAAGGAAGGAAGGAAGGAAGGAAGGAAGGAAGGAAAGACAAGAAAGAAAAAAGAAAGGGAGGAAAGCAGGGAGGGAGAAAAGAAAGCAGAAAAAGGAGGAAATAAAGGAAGGAGGGAAGGAGGGAAAAAAGAAATCCCGAGAAGGCAATGCGTGGCAGGAAGAAAAGCCGGCAGGAAGAGGCCCACACAGCCAAGAAGATAGGTAGGCCATGAGGGCAAATTTATCTAGTTTCCAAAGTTGCCAGAAACTAGCCCCATCAGGAGATGCATCTCTTGTTATCCATACGTATCAAGCACACAAACACTTGTACTTTTTAACGGGTTTCAATGGCCAAAGATGGGAAATGTAGGCAAAGCAGTCCTCCACATGTTAAAGCCAAGACCACAGCAAAGAATAACTCTTTGAGTATCAGGAAGCTCCATTTCGCTCTCTTACCCCCACCTCACCATGGAAGCTTCAACACAGGCAGGTCATGGACACAACAGGTCGCGGTCAGTCCCCTCTTGTTTCACTGGCAAATGTGAGAGCTGCAGAGCTTTGCTTCCTCTCAATCTGCTGCTCGCCAGTGAAGGCGAAACGGAGCGCTGTGCTCCCACTACTTGAGCGTCAATTAGAACACGCTGATTTCCCTAACAGGATTAGCCCTGTCCTTCCCCAGAGACTGTTCCATTAATGAAGTAATCAATGATGTCCCCATAACACAGAAATCATTTAGTAACCTAAACAACCAAATGCAGAGTTAATGATTCTTATTTTTAAAGTCATTTTTATGGCCATTTTGCTACCTCTAAAAATGTGTCTTAAGCACTAATGGCAATACTTCTCTTTCTGCGTGGGCATTATTCCAATATTTTATTACTAGTCTCAGGTGTGAGACATTGTGGGCCCAGCAACAAGAAGCAGGGAGAGAGCAGGAACAGGGTTGTACTCCTTTCATGAGGTGGCAAGGAGCATTCCCTGACCCACACCCTGACTCATTAGAAACATGGAAATAATGGATGAGATAAAATAGAAAATCACAATTTATGGGGAAATTTAATCATATGTAAGCAGAAATAGAGACTTGTATCTATGAAAGTATTAGTAGGGGATAATGGAAATCCCCCAAAGCCCTCCCTCAGTGGAGTCAGAGTGATCCTCTTAAACCACAAATAGGATTATTTCATCACCTGCTTAAGACTTTTCAATAACCTCTTGTTACCACTGAAGAAGTCCTACCTCCCTACACTAGGCTGCAAGACCTTTCAAGTGTCTTGTCCCTACCCACTTTCTGGACTCACTTCTGGCAACTCTCCTAATCCTTTCTATCTCCACTGTGCCACACACACAAGCACATACACACATGCACACAAACCCATAGTGTGTAAACATGTGCACACCCCCACATATATGAACACACACAAGTGCATGCACATGCAAGCACACACAAACACACGTTCATGTGCACGCAAATACACATACATACAAATGTACATGCATATGCATATGCCCACATATAGGTACACACATACACACATGTACAGATACACAAGAAGCAAACATGTACACACAGAGAAACACGCATGTGTTTGCACATGCACAAATACATGTGCACACCTTCCCCCTTACTCCGATTGACCTTTCAGGCCCTGGAGCAGATGTTGCTTCTTCTAGGAAGCCTTCTGCAGAAAACTTTAAATATAGATTAGGTGCCTTTCCTATGCCTGCCGTGGCACTTGGTACTTCTCTATCTTAACCCTTCTGCCTTGTTTTGTAATTGCTTATTTATCTGCCTAGTTCCCCTAACAAAACTACTGGTTTATGCTCTGGTAGTCTATGCACTGTTCATCATGGTAGCACTAGGGTCTAGGGCAGGGCTGAGCTCAATAAATACTTGTCAAATTAAATGTTATTGAAGAGACAGAATTTAATATGACTTGAAAGAAATCTTGCACAAACCTAGCATGTAGTAGGTGCACAATAAATATCTGTCATGTTCAACTGATTTAAATTGAATATGACTTAGATATTCTCAAGAAAGCACAACTGGGACTAATTGAATTTCTGGAAGTTAATAGCTGGTTAATAGTATCAAATAATATTGCCATGTGTGATAGAAGATTGTGTTCACTAAAGGAGCAGGAGGGCTCATAGTGGAACAAGAAAAATAATTAAAGGAAGGAACAGGCTATTTTCACCTGGCACCACTCGAGAGCAGTCAGTGAGTTAATCACTGATTCCAGCTGGCCACTGGAGAGGGGTACTGGGCTGTGGGCAGAGGACTCATCAGGCCCAGAAGTCCCTCAAGACACTTGGCCTCCTTTTCTCAGACTCGCTCTCCACCAAATATCCTATAAACTTTGCCTGCAGACTTCCTACAGGGAGGCCATGTGGTGACCCAAGCATTCCTATCCCTTGGAAGCTCTGTTTCTTGTTGAAAATGAATAAATTAGCCCTGCTCACACACCAGTCTCTTAGAAGCCAGGCTGGAAGGAATCCATCCTGAAGCCCTGCTCCATTCTGAGTCTCAGAAAAACACTTCTAAGTTTACAGAACTGCGGGCTAGAGCAGTCACTGGTCTCTCTAGGTGACAATGCTGTTTCATTTCTTTTAGAGAAGATGGAAAAGAAACCTAAGACTGGCATGATTCAGTGACCACAGGGGATGAGGGGACTGACTTTGGCCCCCAAAAGGGCTATGCTGGCCCAATCTGACAATGAGGGCACTCTGGTGAGTCAGACAGGGGTCAGAGATAGTCTCTGGTGGTGAGAACCTATAGCTGGGTAGGGTATCAGACAGACTCAGGTTGTGGGGAATGGGAGAAGTAAGCATTAAGCAGGAGTTTGGGGCAAGATGCTGTTTGGGGGCACATAGGGGAAGGAGCTTGGGACAATACTAATCATGTCCTAATACTGAGGCTTCCATTCATTGAACACTACTAAAGTGCCAAGCAATATCCTTCATGTCTTTCTAAATATTATTTAATTCATTCTTCCAACAACCCTATGATCCAGGAAGCAACAGCACCTCCTTTACAATAAGGAAACCACTCTGGATGCAGTATGTTCCCATGAACCATATAGAACTGCCAATATTTGACTATGACAATATCACAAGCTTCAGCCCAGTAGTTGCTCTCTCTAAGAGGGTTGGCCCTGGGACTGAGGCAGACCCAAACATGTTGGTGGGAGTAAACAGAGAGACAGAAATGAAATAGAGGAACGGTCCATATGACACAACCAGCTAGGACTTGAAAGAATGATGGACAAGTTCCGGGAGTGCTGTTGATGAGGCCCCAGCAAGTCACTGCAGGGTTTCTGGCTGAGGGTCCTGGCCCCACAGACAAGCCAGGTGTTGTTTACCACTCAAGTCACAAGAGAAGGCACAGAAAGCTGTCCCCTTTCCCAGCACCCAGAGGTCCAAACAGCCGTGCACGCCTCTGCAGCCCTTGCTGAGCCTCTTTCTGTGAACAGAAATCAGATCACACGTTGCCTGAAGTCAGATATGTGACCAGACTCCATGCATTGTGCAAGATTTCACCAATGATGAAAATAACTTTCTCCTGCTGTATGTAACATCTGGTGTCACAGATTTTTGCTGAAAGCCATAAAATCACTAACTTGCAGAGAAAATCTCATTGTTGAAAAATACATTTATGGAGGGGTGGGTGGCAGCCAGAGCCTGGCTGTGTTCTGGGGCTGCCTCAGTGTTAACATCGGCCCTTTGTCTCTTGGGCGGATGATGAATTTCAGGAGGCCTCAGGAGGAATTTGGGTCACGAGAAAGACCCAAGTTAGTGACTCTGTCATTGGCTAGCTGAGGGACCTTGGACTGGTTTCCTAACCTTTCTGAACTTCCATTTCCTCATTGACAAAGGGAAAAAAGGGGAGGATAAAAATAAAAATAGCCACCTGCCAGGGTTACCCTGTAGATCTGTGTAGATTCAATGAAATAACAAATGTGACAGTGTCTGGCATAAGAGTAAACGCTAGCTTCTTTTTCCTTTCTTTTCTTTTCCTTTTTTGCACTATGACATTTCCTTTCAGTCCCAAGTCAGCCCAAGCGCTGTGGCATTTGTCCAAGACTTGTACATGTAACGTTCCTTTGAGCTTGGCCCAAGTTGAAGCTAACTGGGACCCCAGCACTTTGTTGGGGTGAAGCCATTGATGTTCTAGTCTGTCTCTCCCAGTAAAAGGGGCTGTGCCTGCTCACCAATGCCTAGTACATAGTAAGTGCTCCGAAGTTGGCTGAATAGAGGAGTGAACTACATAACATCGAGGAGCAGCAGGAAGGGAGGAGGCGGTGCCTCTGTGCCTGCGTCAACGCAGCACTGACTTAGCGAGCTTCTGCTCTGTCCAGGCCTCGGGTTAGATCTGGGAGTAGGAACATTAAGTGATAAGAGGGGATCAGCCACAGGAGCCCCTCAGTTTACCTGGTAAGTAGGGGCTGGGGCAGAAGGGTTGCTCTTTGTGACTTGCATCATAGACTAGGGGACTAGGGCTGCTGGCGGTGGGGCATGGCATGGTTCAGACATCCTGCTTGTCATTCTCACGGCTGCCTTCAAACTCACATTAAGTCTAGTTTCCCTTGGGTCTAAACGCTGCCATGAGTGCAGTGCATAGAGGGAGCAACATGATGTGACTGATCCTGCCTCTGCCCCACCCCACAGCATGGCTTCGGCCCTTGGCCCTTTTCACCTCAATTGCTATAAATATTTACTCAAAGCACATTCAACCACCCTTGTCTCTCTCTCTCTCTCTCTCCACCTCAGAGTGTGTGTTCACCATCACTTGTACACACCTGTTTCTGTCCCTCTCTGTTGCCCTGCTGTGTCTCCCCCTCTCCCTGCATGTGTCCCTGGCGTCTCCCTCCTCCTCTTTCTCTCCTTCTGTCTCCACCCTCCTACCACCTCCTCCTCCTCTCCCTACCTCCCTCTGAGCCTCTCCCTACCTGGGCCACACCCCCAGCTGTCTGGGGTCCAGCCATTCCGCACATATTCTTAACTCTCACTGATTATCTTTGCCTTCACCATTTTTGGCTGTGGGCCACAGCAAACAGAATGTGAGAAAGCAAAAACTAATGAGCTTCTTCAAGAGAGGATAGGGAGCTTCTGTTATTTCATTTAGTCCTCAGAGTCTAACTTCTGGCACTTCCATCACATTTCCAAATGGTAAGTGAAGATTGTTACTTTTCAATTTGGTTGGGCTGTGTAGCACATCTCATCAATTAAAATGTACCCTCGGTGCAAAATCACAACAGGGCCGGCAGGAAGGGTGCTAGTGTGTGAGGATTTTTTGTCAAAGTTACTTTTGTTCTGGGTAGTTGAGATCTGTTCAAGGCAGCCTTATGCTCCAAGAACACTGTTCATGGAAAGCAACATGTGCAATTCGTGGCAATGTGGCACCCTGGGTGGCTGAGGACCCACAGGACCTGGCAGGCCTGGCCCTGGGGTTGGGCGGAGGTCTCTGGACTTAGCTCTGACTCTGCCAACCTCTGGTGTGAGCTGGACAGGGCACTCAGCCTATCTGGACCCTGTTTTCAACTCATGCACCCCTCACTCATAAACCACGAGAGGAATTCTCTAACTAGAAAGATCTTCAGAGAGGGAATGAGTAAATGAAAAAATAAGCTTCACCAACTCCCTCATATTCATTCATTCAACAGATATCTACAGGACACTTACTGCATGCCAAGTACTGTGCTGGCCCCAATATTTGAAAGTGTTAGGCCCAGAGACTTCAACTTTTCTCTCCATTCTTCCCTGTCGAATAGGGGACAAGTCACGTGAGTCACCATGAAAGCTTATCCCCTCAACCCTCTGTTCATTCTACCTACAAACGGTGCTTGAAGAGAGAACTAGGGATGAACCTTTCAAGAAATTATTATTGTTTCCTGGTCATAAAAGTAATACATTTATTATAACAAAATGTTTATTGCAGATCAAAAGAAAGAAAAAATGTAAATCAGTCACAATCCTTCCTCCCAAAGATCACTACTATTTTTGAAGGAATGTTATTTTTTAATGTCGACAGAAACCAGCAAGCCTACCAACAGCGGGCTGAGCCTCAGAAAGCAAACCTACATTTGATGCTTTGGTTGAGCCCCTACCCGATACTGGGTGCCATTGTGGAGTTCCAAGACCAGTAAGGCACAGTTCGCCTTTCTGAGCTTGATGCAGGCTGACTCACTGGTCATATTACCCAAATGTTTGGAACCCAGATCTACAAATCAGTAAACGAAGAACATAACGTGGAAACGAGTCCCATGTCCAATTTCCAGCGAGAGTGCTTTACCTATTCTCAAGTTTCTTCACCCCTTTACCCTTCCCACTGTGAGTACTTCTGTACCATAGGTCACCCCCATCCTTGACTCTTCTCCCCGTGTTTCACTGTCAGAAATTGTGAACTCTTGGCAGCCTTAACCTTGGGCAGTGCCCAAGAGATTAGCAGTAACATCTCTGGCAGGGTTTGAATGACAGAACAAAGCTGGTGGAAGGTGGGGAGCTATGTAACTTTTTTACAAGCCTCCTGCAGCTGGTGTTTTCTTAGAACCTGGGATTGACTGTTCATAAATGCTGTGAACTAGACAGGATGTGAAGAACATCCCTAGTTCTGTCCTCAAAGTGGGTGTTACTTAAAATGCTAATCCCTTGTAATGTTGGAGGAGAGGGAAGTGGTAGTCGACCAAGTTTAGGAAGTACTTCTGGCCACACCCCAATGACAAAGCACATTAGCACATCAAAGCCTCTGAGAAATCGGCTTAACTCACTTTAACTGAGCAGTTCCCAAACTTCTGATCACTGGTATTAGAAATACTAAGAAATATCCTAAGAAACTCACTTTGGGAATTAAATGACAGTTGTTATTGAATGTTACTCATATTAATATTATGTTAATATTTTAAGTGGAAACATTATATTTGGTGTTATTAACAGTATCCTTTTATACTCTTACCACTGCCAAAGTCAACATTATTTCAGAGAAGGTCGTCAGTGGTCTGGCCACTGCCCAGTCCACGAGCCTCACCTCTCGCCTGTCCCACGCTTCAGCCTTTCCGAATTGCTTGAAATGCCCCCAAATGCAATATGTGCTTTTGATTGCTCTTTTACTGAAATGCTCATCTTACTTATCCAATGCAGCAAAGTTCTATTCCTCCTTTAAATTTCAGATATTCTCTTCTGTGAAGCTGTCCTTGAACCCACAGTAGCATGCGCCTTCTGCATTTCCCTGGCATTTTGCATATACCTCACCTGCTGAGTGGGATTACATGCTTCTATGTCTGTCTTCTTGGCCACACTGGGGGCTCCCAGAGGGCAGAGGCTGTGTCTTATTTATCTTTGTATTCGTAGGATTTAGTGGAATGACTGACTCATAGACATTTCCAAATAAAGAGATGAAAATAGACCCACATGCAGAGGTCAGGCAAAACCCAGTTTAAAGTGGACAAATAAAGAAGATGTGTGAAATAGGGAAAATGTAGGCAGAGTAGCAGCCAGCATTTTGAAGCTTTAGTAGAGTCTCTCAATAGCACGAGCAAGATCCAGGCATGCGGGTGGTCTGTATGCCGTGGGGGCAAATTGGAGAACAAGTTTTCAGAAAACTGAACTTCAGACTTAGCACAAAGAGGTCAGGATGGAGTAAACTCTAGAAAATTCAGGGGAACTTGAATGCAAATCTGAATCCTTAGGAACTAGTCATTGGGTTGATTGGACTAATGGCCTAGAATTCCTTAAACTCCCCATAAATAGGGACAAGATTGAATCCAGATTCGGGGTGGGAGGGGGTGGTAAGGCTGAGCCCACAGGTGCAGATTGAGTGGCTGCACCTGGGGGATTAGAGAACCACAAGGACAGGAAGCCAAGCTGGTCATTAAGGCTTCCAGGTGCCTTTCATCACTTGGCCTACTAATGGTAGGGGCTCAGACTCCACCACACCATGGATTTCTGCTTGCAGAACCCCAGTCCAGGAATGTGGCTTCAGCCTACTTTCAAACTCATTTGCCCTAGAGTTTACATCCTAGAATGAGACTCATGGAGCTGTAATCCAAAGATCTGTTAACCACAGCATGCTCAAAGCCAGGCTGGAAGTATTGGTGACTTATTAATAAAGGCCATCTATCCAAATAGTTTTCGGATGAAATGAAGCCAGATCATAATATATACTTCAAAGAAAAACAAACTTTATCTTTTAATGGCTGGAGACAAAATCTTCTAAGTGTCTAGTCTATACCAATCAAAATAATTAAAAGAAAAATGCAAGAGATTCAGGTCAAGCTAAGAGGATTTAAAATGCAATTTGTTATTCAATAGCTTCTAGAAATGGGGGAATAGGTTCTAATTAAATCCTAAAATCTCAAATCCATACACAGATCCCAAACTTTCAAGGGAGAAGCCAACCAGCTGGTTCAGGACAATCCTGTTGGCAGTGCAGGTAACTGTCAGGAAACTCTTCAATAAAGCAAGGAAAGAGGGTAGAAAAGGGCTAATGTTCTACATCTATCAGAGAAAATACTACAAGGTGGGAGAAGATTTCATGTTTGTTTTTTTATTTACTTATATCAAACAGTTTGAGCTTTAGAGAGTAATTAGAGAAAGAGAAATGATGGAAGGCTGGATGGGTGGGAGATGGATGGGTGGGAGATGGATGGATGGTCTGATGACTGGGTAACATTTTTGGTGTGGCTAAAGTGAGTCAAGTTCTAGTTTAGGCACTTGCTTGGTATTTTCCTCAAAGGGCCACGCATACTTTTCCAAAGTCCTCGTGTTTCTTGGAATAGTCAGGACAGATTCCACATGCCACTCAAATGTAAGCAGTAACATAAACATCACTCTGTCCTTTAATATGCTAATAACTTTGCTGAGCCACTACCAGCTCTCCCATTTCACATCAGATTTAATGGTCTCCCCACGATTACTGCTGGGTCCAGAGTTTATGGGTTCTTGGTCTCTTGTTATCCAGATTTTCTGTCCCTGCTAAATCTAGAAAACATTCTGGCTTCCTCTCCTGTCTCTATCCTCCCTGTTCCACGCTGAATGAAACACACAGTTCCACCTTTTGCCTTGATTTACCTCAAACGACACTCCCAAACAGTGAGAATATAGAGGGACAGCGATGAGTAGTTACATACTATTGGGTTGGCCAAAAAGTCCTTTTTAGTTTTTTTACATAAAAGACACATTATTTATTTTCCCCAATAACTTTATTGATTAGGATATTATGAGTATGTCAGCTATCTCCTGCTATTGGCTTCTTGTCAGTAAAGGCCAGAGGTGCTGCTAAACATCTTTCAATACATAAGACAGCCCCACAGCAAAGAATTATTTGGCAAAAATATCAGTAGTACCAAGAAACCACAAACCATTTTTGACACATTCTATCAGTTTTAGCACCTTCTCCATACACTGTCCAAACCTTTTTTTTTTGCACTTCAGTTGAGTTTTTACATATCTTGAAATAATAAAGCATAATGCACAAAAAATGTTGTATATTTTTTCCATCTTCGATATTAAAATGGTAGCACAAAAATTCACCAATTTTGATAAGCTTTTTTAAATGCACACTGATATGACAGCTATCATAATACAATGTAAGATAATTGTTTTGAATGAAGTTAAAGACAACTAAGCACTAGCAGAGCCATCGCAATGAAAACAGTTTTTGGTCAACTCAATAGAAAAACACAGAAGATATAACATATTACTATTAGGCGATTAGACGTTTCTGTTCTTAAAATCTCTGGGCTATACCTGCCATTTACTGACCACCTCAGAATCCCTGGCTTCCTGTCATTGTTTTTTCCCACTGCCCTCTCTAGATTTCTCTCACAGTTTTTTCTGCCCTTTCCCAGCTGGCATGTCCCACTTATTTTATATCCATTCAGATCTTTCTTCATCTCTTCCCTGCATCTCTTTCTCACTTAGCCACAGAAGTTCTTAGGGTCAAGCATAGCCAGGAAGGTATGTCCCAGAAAAAGCCTTTTCTGTATTTGACAGCCATTCTACTATTTGTCACAATAGCAATTTCTCTCCCCCTCCACTCCACTACCACACTCCTACTCCAGCAATAGTCTTTAGACACACCCCAACCATGGTAGCTCTATTCTGAATCAAGGGCTGAATGTTTATGTTCCCAGCCTCGGCCTGCAACGCTGCCAGTCCAGTCCCACCCTAGTTGTTCTCCCAGAACTGCTCCCTGAAATCCATTGGGCACATGGGCTTCTTAAAAAACCAATCATCTTGAAACATGACGAGTACACAGGGCCAGGTAGTGCCAGAGTCATTTGATTTATTTCACCTTATTTAATGTCACAGCAATCCTATTAGGTGGGCAATACAATACTCCCATTTGCAGATGAAAAAACTGAGGCTCAGAACAGTTAAATAATGTTCCCAAAGTCACACAGTTTCCTCTCTCTTATTCATTTTCGTTCCTGTACAGTGCTTTTTCATTTCTGTGACCAGAGTTATTTTTCTAAAGGGAAATGTGATTGTACCATTCTCTTGCTTAGACTTCTTCAATGACTCCCTATTGTTTGTTCTCAGGGCAAAGTTTACCCTCCACAGCCTGGCACACAAGGCCATTCAAAATCACACACACACACATGCACTCACATGTATGTTTACCTGTCAGGCCTTTCTCCAAGCCACAGTCTCCCTGCCTCCTCCCCCTTAGACTCCAGCAATACTAGGGTCAAACTATCTGAATTACATGTTTTTCCCTAAACACATCTCTAGTTCTTCGTACATGCTGTTCCCTCTGCCTGCCATTACCTTCTTACTAGAACGGAAGCTTCTTGAAGGAAAGAACTGTGTTTGCTCATGACTGTTATAACCTCAGTACCTACAACGGTGCCTAGTACACAGTAGAACTTCACTTCACTTGAACTACCCTCTCAGACTTTTATCTTCCATGCCCCATCTCTTGTGTCACTTTCTTCAAGAAGTCTTTCTGATACCACAATTATGTTTAAATCACCTCTTCTGTTCCCTCAAATTTCCTCATGTTTATGTCTAGCATAGCATTGATGAGATTTTCTCTCTACTCATCTACTTATGCACTAGACGGTAAACTTAAGAGTATAACTACAGCTTGTATATCACTATGGAACCCACAGTGCCAAATAAAAGCACACAGGGTGAAAGTCACAGTGGGGGACATATATATGTTTTTGGAATCAGTGCTTTGAGCCACCACGAAAATGCTACTCTTGAAAACTCTAGAGCAACATTGGCTGGGTAGATAGAGGAAGAGAACACAGGTGCATCACCTTAGCTATGGATGCCATTTGCTCTTGCTGTGTCACTGGCCAAAGACAATAACTGGCACATAATAAGCTCAAAATATGAATGGAAGAGTGATTGAGAATGAAGCAGTGTTGGAACTTGTGAGTCCACCTACCAACAGCTTTTCTCTTTCGATGCCATTCAGCAACCCCTTCCCCTTGTGATATTATGCCCAACATGGTAGAATTAGAAAAGTGACACCCAAAACATGAGAGTCTTGGATAATAGCACCAGTGAATATCAGTTACGGACATTTCCAGGCAGCTGTAGTCCACCAGCTTTAGACCCAACTAATAATTCTGCCTCCAGATAAACTGTAAAACATGTTTCTGGAGGGCATGAGTGAGACCATCCTTTCTGCCTTCCCACCGGCATGGTCTTCTCCGAACTCTGACTGGTTGCCTTCCCTTCAGGCTCACCTCACATCCTAGAGCCTTCTGGGAAGAATGTCCTTCCAAACCTACACAAAAGAAATCTTTCTTCTCCATCTCAAAAAAAAAAAACAAACTTTTTGGTTGGGAGAACACTGTGGCTATTAACCTAGATTGTATTTTGTGTACTATGAAATGTGAGTACTCTGCTGATACCTAGACTATGAGTCCACTGAGGGATCACAGGGACCCACTGAAGACGTCCAGAGTCTCCATTTTTAACACATAATGGAATTCAGGCACATTGGTTGGTGAGCTCACCTCTTCTCCACTACACCCACCTTAAAAGCAATCCTTTAGGATTTAGAAATTCAATGTAGTTCCACAAGTAATTGTTGAGATTAAAACCAATGACCCCAGATGGTGCCAGGTGATAGGAAGGGACTAGCATTTCCCAGAGCACCTTCTCTACGAGGCAGGGGTCATCATTTCATTTCATTTACACATCAAACTTGAGAGGTGAAAATTAGCAACCCCATTTTATAGGAAAGACAACTAAAGTTTCCAAAAATTATATGGCAGCTTTGCCAAGGATATATCTTTGATAGTTTGAGACATGGGGCCTCAGAAATGATGTCTGATTCCAAGGGCACATCTTTTCTACTTTATCAGCAACCCCAGTGTTTTATTTATCTCTTTAATATGATTTCTATTTTTATATAATAGAAACATTATATGTAATAAATTATATATTTTATACTATATAATACATAATAATCAAATTTATTATCAATTATTTCAGAAAACTCCTATTTAAATGCATATAACGTCTTGGGATATGTGCAAAGGTTGGGGGCAGGAAGACATACAACGGTATAAATCACTTGATAGAGAGCATGGCCCAGAAACTCAGGATATGTGAGTTTCGCTGCAGTACAAAAAGCATATGAAGCTTCTATGATGTGGCAAGAGCATCTCATACGTTTTCTTTCATTGTTTTTTATTAACTCTATTGGTGTGAGATTGATTAACAAGGTTATGGAGGTTTAAAATACACATTTCTATGATGCCTGATGTGTGTATCGCATTGTGTGCCCACCACCCGAAGTCAGATCATCTCCCATCACCACGTGTTTGGTGCCCTTTAACCTTTTATACTATTTTGTGTTCATGAGTTTTCATTTATTTGACTTTCTTCTTTGTTCATTTGTTACCTTCAGTTTTATATCCCTCATACAAGTGAAATCATATGATTCTTAACTTTTTCTGTCTGACTTATTTCACTTGGCATACTATTCTCAAGGTCCCTCCATATTATCACAAATGGCAGTATTTCATCTCTTCTTGTGGCTGGGTAGTATTCCATTTTCATATGATTTCTCATCCAATCCCCATAACAACTTTGAGAGATTGTTCTGAGGAAACTGAGGCTTAGAGAGCTGAATAAATTTGTCGAGTTCACAAAGCAAGGAACTAAGAGAGCTTGGATTTGAGCCCAGGTCTTCCTGACTTCAGGGCTGACACTCACTGCTGTTGTACCCAGGCAGCTGCTCACGAGTAGAGCTCTCCATGGGGACCTGGAGCACAAATGTCCTAAAAATGGGAAAGAAATGGAGGGAGAGGTATAAAGGTGAGATGGCATTAAAGGAGATGCCACAGAGAGATTTTGCTTGCTTCCCAAACAACCTGGGGCCCCTGCTCAGCACAGTACAAGGACTTCGGGCCAGAAGCCCTGGTTCTCATCTCAGCCCTGCCCGTAACTAAGTCTTTCAGAGGTCTTGTAACCTCTTCAGGGCTCTCTTTTCTCTTCTGTGAAATTAGTTTCTTGAACAAGGTGATTTAAGATTCATACGGTCTTGAAGTCTTGGAGGTCTACAAAAATGTAACAGTTAAATATAATAGTCTCTGCTTACCAAACCACTACTGCCTGAGGTCCTTCCTAAGGACCTGAGTGTGTCCAGACTGCTCTTTAGGCCCAAGAGTGTTTCTTTTGCTGTGTTCTTTGTCTATATAGGCCTAGCATAGGTTATAAATATTGACTAAAACATGAATATTTTGCTAAGGGAATAATTTATGAGCATAGTTGTGTAATGCCCTGTGGGTGGGAGTGTCTGCCTAGGTTCTCAAGGAAGACATTTTCATTCAGTTAACAAAAATTTGCCAAGGCCCCATGCATGGTGCCTGGCTAGATGCCATGGAGCCAGGAGCAAACAGGCAGGCTGAGAAGTATTAAACAAGTAATTGCACCGGAGTGTAACAACAGTTGCGGTTCATTCTGAGTCTCTCAGGGGAGCCATGGAAGGGTATAGACAGGGAAATCACGTGGTCAGGTTCGTAGTATCCCAGCTACTACATGGATTAGAGGGAACAAGATTGGAGGCAGAGAGGCCAGTTAGAAAATCCATTGCAGTAATCCGTGAAAGACTGATGGGGCTCTGGACTAAATTAGGGCCAGTGGAGGGATTAATAGACTGACATTCCTAGGAAGTAGAAAATGAGAGAGGACGAGACTCAGTACGAAGGCACTCCTATGGCTGGTGTTGCTGGTCAAGAGGGTTATTAATACTAATCACCATGCACAGAGCTTGCTTGGTTCACCCATCCAGGGAGGCAAGATGCCAAGAGGCACAGGTGTTTCATCCCAACAGGCCTCCTGCCTCCCTGCCTCTTCAACACCCCTCACCGACTCACGGAGTCATGACCTTCCATTCAGGGTGCTCTTGGTGGAGAGGCAGAAGGGCCACCAGTGACCAAGCGGGGATGAGGGCCCATTACAGACTTCATTGTTCAGACTCCAACAAGTCCCAGAAGGACCTGGATCTATCCTGTGGGCCCTGCATCGCGTGAGCTCTGCACACTCTGCACCCGCTCACTGCCATCTGTTTCCCATCGAGGCTGAGCTCATGCGTGTGGTCACAATCACCCACAAAAACCACTCTGCCAACAAATATGAAAATGTTCAATGTCATCCTCTCTCTTTTTAACTGACTTACAAAATGAACATTGAAAATATTGACCCTTTCTATTGTACCTCCCTCAAACCCCCAAGAATATAACAGCACCAAATTTCCCTTGATGTCCATCCTTTATTTAAAGGAAGGGAGAATTCATTGCACATGTACAAGGCCCAAACCAAAATAGGAAATATGAGCAAAGTGGTTGCATCCTTTTGCAATCAACTATTATAAAAACTGGCCATCTCCTGTTCAGCAAGAAAAAATGGAGTTTCCAACAGGCCCAGTTTTATTTTACATAATTGTAACCATCTCAGCATGTCAATTAAGATAGAATGTTACCTTTGGGATGGGATCAATTAGGGCCCTGAAGATTAAATTTGGAATCATGATTAGCCTGTTTTACATTTTGCCTTCGTTTTCTAAGATATACAATTGTCTGATTCAGCCCAATTTTTAAAAACATATTGTAAACTTATTTATTTTTTTAAGCCAAAACAGACGTGGGAGGCCTGCTGGTAACCGGAACCATAGCAAAATGGGGGTGGGGGTGGTGGGTTTGCTATGTGATTAGAGTCAATTCTTAAATTTCTACAGCAAGAAAATATTGAATGTGGTGTAATGGTTGCTGGATTTTCTTAAGAACTGAAATCATTACTCTCTGGCCACAATCCAAGTTCTTCCCTTTTTTAGGTTACAATTTGAAACGGCGCAGAACATGCTATAGTGTTGTAGTCATTCATGTAATGTCATTGAAATCGAGCTTCTGGAAATAGACAAAGGACTTTGTGTCCCGAAATATTCTTCTGGCAGAAAATTGATAGCAGCATGAGATATGCTATTACTGGGTTTGGTTCTGCCTCCGAATTTGTGCTGACTAAAGTGATTTTATGGGGTGCAGAGGGGAGAGAGAGAGGAGAGGATGATAAGGAATAGGTAAATGCACTTGTAACTGCGTGGGGAAGCTGAATGCTTCAAGCAAATGCTGGAGGGAGGGAAGGCACACATTTCAAGCAGAGATGTGCAAGTTCTTTCAGAGGTCACTACAATAATGTGAACCTCCTTGCTTGCTTTTCTTGAGTTGTTGTTTTCCAAATGGAGATGATGAACAGGCAAATGCATACCATGAAACTGCTGGGCAATCCCCCCATGCACTCCCCTCCCATCCCTGCCTTCTGCAGTACTTCCCTGTTCATTGTCACCCCTCGTCTGGAGCTCTTGCCAGATTTGTCAGGATAACAAGCGAGTCCGGCTTCACCAACCAAGAATGCAGCCTGAATGCAAATCAAGCCTTGGCCTGGAGGCTGGACCAGGATGCCTGGTGCTGGGCACAAGCCCATACCCAGCCCATTCTTTGCCCCCTAATGCCTTTCCAAGATTTGACATCATCATCACAACAGTCCCTTAGAGAAGGAAAAGTTAGAGCTGTTTGTGCATGATGTGAAAGATATGTCAATAAACCCCCTTTCCACATAAATAGCACATCACAATATTACCAAATAATGCTGTTGACTTTGCCAGCAGGCAGAGGCCTCCATCTGGAGATAATATCTTCCAACTGAGAGGCATCCAAGGTGCCCTTTCCTGGGCAGTGGGCAAGTTGACCATCCTGTGGCTAAATCCCATCTGAACACACAGGCTTTCAGCAGTGCCCCTCCTCTCTGGTCATGCCAAGACCACCTACACCTAGATCCAGGAATCGCTTGCTCCCCAGTCATCCTCTTTCCCCTGTGACGGCACCAGCATAATTCTCTTCTGAGTGCACTCTAACAATATCCAAGTATCCTCCAGAAGCACCCAAAATAGCAAATCCTAGATTCTGACAGGGCACAGAGCTGGCTGGCTGCACAGGTACTCTCCATTCATGGGCTCCTATCAACCCCGTGACAACAGAAAAACACTGGGGTCAGCTCTCCGAGGTGTCAGAAGTGACACCTACAGAACAAAGCCTTCCTGCTTTCCCCTAGCATTGGGTCTCTCCTTCTGTGAACCTCTATGTAATTAGAGTCTGAGCCACATAGATATGCTTCATATTGTTCTCCTGGGTTATTCAACAGATTTCTGCCGCACATTTATCATGTGCAAAGCACTGTACGGCAACAGAGGTAAACAAACTATCAATAGGGGGTTCTCCTGACTCCACATCATCAGTGTGAATTCCTGCTGCTTTGCTGAATCTGAAGATTTCTAAGGATTCTTGGAAGGGCTGGTGTTCTCTCAGTCATCCAGGTCGTGAAAGAGATCCTTTCTATTTATTTAAAAGTGCTTACAAAGCATCTGTGAGTTCAGTAGATTCAGGAAGGAAATCACTGGGGGTGTAGAGGGAAGAGGAGGGGATGATGCTGCAGCAACACAATGTGGTGTTTAGCAGTCAATGTAGAAGGTCGCACTGGTCTCACCAGCAGAGGATTTCGATGGCACTCTGCACTTCACTCAGCCTTTCCGTAGTTCTCTCGCTTCCTTCCCACCAGCTCAGCCTCACTCCTCATGACTCACCACTACCCATTTGTACTCCTCTCTCCTCTTCCTTCTCAGGAGAAAAAAAAGCAATCTTATTTTCCAAACTGCGACTGTTTGCACCATTCCCTTTTTTGGGGGTGGGGGATGCTGAAGATGGGACTTACAACACTCAAATCTTCAAATCCCAAACACCCTTACTTGAATCATCAAGGTCATTTTCCCAAGCAAAGACAGTTGCCTCCCTAAGAAAAATGTTAGTACCAATTGTTCAGGTAATAAAGAGATGGAGAGCAGATGAGCAACTGGTGGCAGGTGGTGGGGGGGGGGATTAGGGGTGAAGGGATTGAGCAAAAAGGAAAAAGGACTCATAGACAACAGTGTGGTGATTGCTGTGGGGAGGGACGCATAAGAGAACTAAATGGTAATGAAAAAAATACAATAAAGATTAAACTTAAAACAAAAATGGAAAAATAAATAAAGAATAAATACATTTGCCTTATTACTCACAGAGGTTTAATGCCATTTAACTCGCCATTTTTTAAACATTTTACATACTAGGTAAAACCTGCTAAGCCTCCCAAGCATACAAACCCACTTAATTCTCACCACAGTTTCCTGGGGTAGAATAAGTGAAACTGGGAGCGTTTACACTGTCCAGGGCTGCCCAGATCTGTCTGATCATAAGGCCTCTTCTCTTAATCAATAGGTTACTCTGTCTCTCCTAATTCAACCAGCATTAATTATTTGCAAAGCACTATGAGAGGTACAAAGCTAAAGAGGTAGAATCCTAACACCAAGTGACTTATAGTGCAGTAAGGCATTAGAAACAGAAAGAGTTACAACTTTGGAGATAGAGAGACCTGGAATCCCAGCTATGTTATACATTTTCTGTATGACACTAACAAAGTTATTCAGCCTCTCTGCACCTCAGATGTAAAGTGTGAATGGTAACAGTACATACCCCAACAGATTATGTGGGGGACTCAATGAGATAAGGCAGAGAGAGCACTTAATGTGGTACATGGTGCATGAAGAGCCCCAAATAAATGCTACCTTTCATAATTATATTGATCATGTTTTGTAGCTCACTTTGTGGATTCAACATTTCACAGTGAGAATCTTCCCAGTGCTGAATGTCCTTTCTAAACATCATTTAAATGGTTTCATAATGTCTTATCATATGGACAGATTATAACATACCTCACTATTTTGTTGCTTCATTTATCAGTTGGGAAATAATATGGTTTGTCTTATTAATATTTATGAAATCTTTATATATCAAGGCTATTAAGTCTTTCTTTATATTTGATACAAGTGTTATTCTACATTTGTCCTTTAATCTTATTTAAAATAATTGTTGACATACAGTCGATAGCTAATTTTTATGTAGTCAAACCTATCTAAATTTTGCTTTGTGATTCTTTCCATTAATTTTAAGTTTTAAAAATCCTTCTTACACAGAAGTTAGAAGGCTATTTGCCAACATATTTTTCTAATGTAAAGATATACTTTTCAATGTAAAGACATCACAATGTGAAATAGATTCTGAAATGTAATGTTGGTGGCTTCCTCTCTTCATGAGTAACCTCAATATCCCATAACTTCAAATAACTCATAACCGTGTTAATAATAATTTTTTCTAACACAGTTGGATGAGAAATAAATAAAAATCAGATTTGAGTCATTCATTCTGGGAGTCCTTTCATGAGTTAATCCACCACCCCCTTTTCAAGCAAAGAGAGTCTTAGAATTTAGGAAAGCGCACAGATCCCCCTGGGCTGCCCTCATGCCAGTTGGAGGTCTCCTTAGGCACTCAAGGAGCTTTCCATTTTCCTTGAAATTCTGAATGATTTGGAGAAAAGACTCTGGAATGAGGCTGGTTGAGAGCTCAGCCTTGCTCTCAATGTTATAATTGCCTAAACATGTCCTAGGTAAACCCTCTGAGCCTCTGTTTCCCCAGGCAGAAAATGAAAGAAAATAATGGAACCAACTTTTGAGATCTACTGTAAAGACTGAATAAGATAATGCATGTAAATCTCTTAGCACCATGCCTGATAAATAAGTGGCCAACGAATGTTAGCTCGTTTTCTATTTTCTGCACCCTAAGATGACTATGGTTGTTCTCAAGGTCCCACTGCCTGACATAGACTCAGGAGGCCTTGAACTTCAGGGTAAGTCTAGCCTTATAACAAACTTGGGTAGCAATAAGCTGGAGACATTGGGTCCAAAGCATAGTGTGTTAGTTTCCCAGGGCTTCTGTAACAATCGATGGCAAACTTGGTGGCTGAAAACTACAGAAATTTGTTCTCTCTCAGTTCTGGAAGAGGGAAGTCTAAAATCAAGGTGCCAGTAGGGCAGATTCTGTCTGGAGGTTCCAAGGGAGAAACAGAACTGGGCCTCTTTCCCTCTTCTGATGGCAGCAAGCAGTCCTTGGTGGTCCTTGGCTAGCAGACACACACACCAATCTCTGCCTTCACCTTCCCATCTCCTTCTCCTCTGCGACTGTCTTCTCCTCTTCTAAAGAAACTAGTCATTGGATTAAGGGCTACCTGAATAACCTAGGGTTATTTCATCCTGAGATCCTTAATTATAACTGCCAAAATTGTCTCTTTCCAATTAAGATCACATATATATAATCTGAATATATATATTCACATATATGTATATATATACATACATATTCAAATATATATGTGTGTGTGTATATATATTTGGGGGCAGTAGGTCACCATTCCACCCACTATACATAGTGTCCCTCATTAAGTGAAAAAGAGGAAGTACAGGGAGGTTATCTCCTTGGCTATATCCTTGAAGATCAACTGATCATTAACTGCATGACAACATTTTAATCATCTTCTTTAAATATCCAAATCAATAGAAAGTACAGATATTGAAATGCATTATAACCAGAAAAGTTAAAATGATTACCTGCTCACTAGATCAAAAAGTATATCTGTGAAGAAATCCATGGTCACCTGCTGAAAATTCCAAAAATAAGAGTCAGAAAGTCCTCCTGGTTTATTTTGAAAAGACGTTCCCAGCCTGACAAGACTTGTTGATTTTTTTTTCTGCTGCTAGTATTTCCATTGAAAAGGAAGATCTCAGGCAGGAAAGTGTCAAGGTGATTGGAATAGTATCCTTAAAAATGCCAATGTTTTACAAACGCTAAGGAAACCACATGCCGAACAGTGAAAGGAACGATCCCCTTCATTACCCTCCCTAAAGATATCTTCTGCCAAATGAAATAAATTGTTTATGTTGTATGCACCATGTTTATATATCTTTATATCCTCCTTCCTGGGGAGTGTTTGCAAATTGATTAAGGTCATTATAACTGTGGTTCCTCAATTTCAAGCCCCATTTTCCCTGTTCCAGGTCAACTTCAAGTGAACTTGAATGAATTTCTTTTCAGTGACATTTTGTAATGCTCAAAAAATGTGACTTTTAAAAAATATTAAAGGAGAAATTTAATAACTTCATATCTGTGCTGCTATTTGCAAATATAAGGGAATTTCAAGTTCAAAAAAAATAACCAGCCTGGTTGTTGTTTTGTATAAATGATTCAGTCTTTTCTAAGTATATAAAGAGCAAGCACACAATATCACTTATTTGTATTTATCTAATAATTTTTGCATGGACAATTCTTTGACCCCATTATTCTTTGCAGCAAATCTCCCTGAGTGCCTTCACTGTGCTGTTCATGTATTCTTTAGGGGTCAGAGCGGGAGAGTCAGACACATGCCCAGTGTTACCCAACCTATGTTGCCCAAAGTCTTCTAGATTTTCCTCAGTGATGGGGTATTCATTACCCTTCAAGAGTAGCCCATGCCATTGCTGAACCATCTTAGTGTCCACAGGAAACAAGTTAAAATCTGGTGAAACTGCAGATCCCAGAAATTCTGATTCAGCTTGTCAACTGTGGGACCCAGAAACCTGCAATATTAATGAGCACCTTGAGTGATTCTGGTGGGTGCTTCTCAGGTGGTCCACAAATTGTGTATTGAAAAAATACTTATCCTATGGGAAGAGAATGCCAACCATGCTGCCAAACCTGGCTTCTGCTGGCTTAAAGCATGCAGAGGACTGAGCATCCTACCAGTAAGTCACAGGGCTAGAATGAGTTCCCCAGACGGTCTGCCTGGAATTTCCACCCACTGTCAAGGTTCCACCCTTCAGAGTCACAAACAAGTCAGTTTATTCACTTGTCAACTATTTATTGAGAGCCAATTATGTGCCATGCATGTTTCTTGGTGCAGATACTATAACAAAGAATGAAGCAGTCAAAACTTCACAATTATTAAAGCCTGCATGTGAGTGAAGAAATGATCCTCAATTATCCTCCTCTAGCTTTAGTCATTCACACATGCATTCATTTATTTCTCAAACATGGTTGGACCAGGCATAATAAGGGATGTTACATTTCAGGAAAAAATAACAGTCCTACTTTTTATGAAGCCTGCAGTCCAGAGATGGAGACAAAGAAGTAAAATCCAATTATGCAGTTTATTTGGTGCAAAGACAAGAAGTCTGCAGGTGTTATAAGAACTCAGAAAGAGTCAATCAAGGAACGATTCCCAGAAGGAGTGATCTAAACCTAAGCCTTAAAGGACAAGTGGGATTCACAGCAGACACAGGCACAGCTACATGGGAGGAGAAAACCAAAAAGAACTCAACATGATTGAAGCAATAGTAGGAGGTGGAGACTGAGGGATGAAGCACAAAGATAGGCAGGGACTCTGACTATGAAGACCGAATTGTACCCTGAGAGCCATGGGAAGCCATGAAAAGATGTTAAGAAAAATGAATAACCTATTCTGATTTGTGTTTTACAAAGATCTCTCTGGATTTAGGAAAAGGAATAGGGAGAATAGAATCATGAAGTAAGTTAAGAAGTTACTTACAAAAGAACAAGTCACAGAAATAAGGGCCTGAATATACAAAGGCACTGTGAATTTGATGAAGGAGGGAAAGAGTTGAAAGGTATTTAGAAATACTTAAGAAGTGAAATGAAGAATACTTGATGATCAATTAGGTGTCAGGATTATGAAGGAGAATGTGAGTCCCTAAAATAGTTGGATGGCAATTACACTCCCCAAATTTCTCTTCATTAGCCTTCCCCAAGGATTAATAACCCAATTTTCAATTTTTATATCATCCTGGCTCTTCTCAATCTTATTGCTATTCACCATAGGTGAGCTGAATTAATGGGGAGCTTGACCATGGTCTCAGTGGAACAACATACTCAGGTTGTAGCCACCTACTTAAATATCTAGTCCAGTTCAAATTATCTTCAGAGGGTCAGATAACTAATAAAAAAGGAACTTGGTGATAATCCAAAGCAGAGAAATCTAAAAGAATTAGAAATTCTCCTTGCTGAATAATGAATCTAAAGTTCATACAAACCAAATTATACCCTGTGGCCTTCAGAAAATAATGGGAAGCTAAAGGTAATTACCACAAATCCAGAGCAATGATTACCTGAAGGCGTAGGGTAGAGAAGGGGTATGGTGTGGGCATGAGGAATGCAGGTAAATGGGTAAACAGAGATCTTCCATTATAATTAAAGCATTTCATTCTTATGCTGATGTTGGGCACATAGTGTTTACTTCACCATTTTATAAACTATTGATGGACCTGAAATATTTTAGACATACCTGAAGTCACATTAGCGATCTGTGTCTACATCTACGATCTTGGCCACAGGCTCCAGAGTCCCCCTTGGATGACCTTGCATGGCGGTTTAGAGACTTTAACAGGCGCTGACTTTCTCTACACCTGGCTATTGGAAAATTGTTGTATAGCTGAGGGAATCTTATGCATAGGGAGTAGTCCCCACAGCTAGTTGTGTTTTGATTGCTCCTTGCTGTATCAGTCACATGTATCTAGTAAAAAAAACTTTGAAAATTAAAGGGAAGAGGCGAGAAAGAGAGAGACAACAGAGATAATCATTTAGGCCAGTGGGTTTTGCAGTATGTGTCCTGGAGCCCCAGATACTTTTTGCAGGGGTGGTGATTGAGCAGCTCAGGCTGGGTCCCCACCCCAACCATCCACCCATGTTCTCACCTGACTACATACTGGCTTTCCCCTTGGTCAACAACTTCAATGATGAGTTCTACGGTTTAAAAAGTTGTTTAGTAAATAATGGATTTTGAAAACCAGAAGTTTTAATTTTCTCTATTTCTCTTTCACAACCAGAATGTAGGCACGGTTAGTTCACTGTATACACACACATACATAATGTATATGTACACATATGCACAGCTCATCACACACACAATGGTTAATGGACACCTGGAGCCAATAGACAGGAATAGTATAAAATTATTGAATGAAGACCCCATTTTCCCTTTATCTGTCAAAGAGAAGAATCATTTTTATACATATTGCCTGCCCATAAAGGCTCTGTGATTGCTTTAGCCACACTAAGCTCTCAGCAAGGGCTGGTGCTGGTATGGGCTATGTTTTGGCTCACCACCCTTGCTCCACTCAGCCCACAATGACCACTAGGGTGCTTGTCAAGTCAGAAAGCAAATGAGTAAATAAAAAGTGAAAGAACAAAATAACAAACAAATATGGGAATGGTTGATCAATTAATTTACCAGTGAATTATGTTCTGCCCTCTTAAAGTCATGGGTCATCCACAATATGAACACATACATAAATTTCTGCCCATGTTAACATCACAGCTACAATCCATGCCTGACAACGAACATGATTGTTCCTGATGGTAGCTTTGTAAATGACTCACATCAGATATTTGTTAATTGTCCTTCTGCGGCTAACATCCACTTTGTTGGTCAGCTTTACCATGAAAAGTCTTTTCATTGGCAAGCATGCCAGAGGTCTCCCATGTGGACATCTGCTGGAATGCAAGCAAAGGCCATCTAGGTGCAAACTTTTACACCACCTTTTTTTCCATGGACAAATCCAAAGGCCAAAGAGTCAGCCGCAGTAGTTTCCTCACTCAATAGAATGAAAAGAAGACCTAAAATTAAAATTTAATTCAGTAATTTTTGGTTGGGCACTACTAGCAGGACAGGTGATAGATGAAATGGTAAAAGGCAAAGACAGCCTCAAGAAGTTAACAATCCAAGTAGCATTGCAGACACTTCATTTGTTTACTTACCTAGCTACTTATTTAGCATATGCTATGAGCCAGGCACTTTTGCTAAGCCCTGATGATAGAAAAACAAACTGGTATAGTCCATGCCCAAAGGGAGTTTGCAGTGCAGTAGATAAGGCAAATATTAAGCAACAAGCATACATACAAATGCAAAATTATAAACATTGTTAAGTATTTTATAAGAAAAGAATGTGAGTCTATGAACGAATAATAGGGGATAATGTACAGGATGGGGCAAAATAGGTTTTCAGTTGTTCGTATGAAAAATAATATAATAATTAACAAATAATTATACAAAAGTAAACTTTGGTTCATGAACTCACAACTGTAAACCTACTTTTGCCCTACCCTGTACTTTTGTATAAGGAAGAGTTCATAGGTGACCTCTCAGAGAAAGGATCATTTGTGCTGCCTTCTACCCGTGATACTTATATTATGTGATAGAGTGCAGGTGATAAGAGCTAACTAGAAGATACAGAAATTTCTGTAGGTATATAAGTGAAAAAGACACTTGCCTCCAGCTAAGAGACTCCTCATGAAAGAGACATCAGTTTTGGATCTCCTAGGAGGATGGGAAGAGATTTGATATGTGGAGAAAACTGTATGAACAAAGGAAGGGAGGAAGGAAAGCAAAGTATGCCTAGGAAACAGCCAGTGATTGAATGTAGTAAGGAACAGGAACAGAGAATGATGATTAAAAAACAATTGTGGAGGACTTAGAAAGTCAGGTTAGGAAACAGAGAATGATGATTAAAAAAAACAATTGTGGAGGACTTAGAAAGTCAGGTTAGGGGATTTAAACCTTATTCTATAGGTTGTAGGGAGCCAAGGAAGGCTTGTGAGCAGGGTAGTGGAATGCTCAGACCTGTCCTTTCAGAAAATCAGCATGGCAGAGGAGTGGAGAGTGGACCGTATAGAAGAACACACTAAAGGCAGACAGAACAATTTGATCCAGACGAGATTAAGCAAGACAATCAAAACCGTAGTGGTCCGCATGAGAATGATGAGGGACTGAAACGGGACAGTAGGTGCAATAATGAGAAGGATGTGACAAATAGCAATTGTTGGCTAGGTGATTTGCCTGGCTGACCACAGTCCAGTCCTGATTGGTCTTGGGACTTGAGAGGGTGGTATTGGTTGTAACATTAAAATCTTCAGTCTTTGGTTCTAGGCAAATAGTGGTGATGCTAACCAGGCAGGGCATCCGTGAGCAGGAGGAGGTCTATGGAAAAGATGCTTTGCTTAGTTGGGTATGTGCTGAGTTTAGGACTTGCAGGGCCCTATGTCCAGCAGGCCATAGAAGTTCAGGTCTGTAGTACCCAAACTGGGATGACCAAGCCAGGGGGTGCTGGACTGACTTAGTGAGGCAACTTCAGCCAGGGTTCAAAGCCCCAGTCTCTGCATCTGCTCTGTTCACCAGATGAGATGTCACAAAGAGTTTGCAGTACTCAAGCCCAGGTCTCCCTGAGAACAGGAATCACTGCTAACTTAATATTCTCTGAGATTATTACTGCTAATAACTCTTTATTGGGGAAATCAAATAGCTGTAACTTCTCACTGGTGTTGGAAAAGCTTGAGGAGTGAGTCATGTACTACCCACAGAAGAACTCTGTCCGCACTAGCCACACAGTAAAATTAAGTTCAAATAAAATGGTTTGGAAGAGTGTTTCATTTCAGAAATGCCAACAGTCTTCCTCTTACTGGAAATGAGCCTTACAGGGCATTAAAAAGCTCTATGTCCTATGTGGTGTTTAATATAAGGGCTTTATTTTTTCCTTTAATCTATATGAGATCAATACTAAAATTCATAAGTAAAGGCAGTTGCAGTAAACCTTAACGTTTATAGAGCTGTATAGTTTATGAAACACTTTTGCCTCTTCAGGTCCTCAAAACAACCCGGCACAGTCAATATTGCTGCCTGTCCTTTACCCTTTAGAGAAACTGAGGCTCAGAGAGGTCACAGGAAGTACCCAAGGTCACCTAAGTAGAAAGCATTGAGTTCAAATACCATATTTGTAACATACTGTATATTTGTGCAGCATTTTATGGTTTAGAGAGCACTTTTATGATAACCTATTACATCTTCCTTAGGGCCCTGTTTTGGGCCATTATTGACTTTCCTCTAAGGCAGAAGGACATGAGAGGATAAATGACTTGGTGACTGTCACAAGGAGAGCGGCAGATGTGAGACTCCTGGCCTGGCTCCCTGTATCCACTTCCCACACTGTACAGATCTCCTTCCAGGACACCCAGAGAGCAGGGTCCATTGATTATCATTACTGTCTGACAAACAGGACTTTCATCTCTTGATTCTATAGGACTAAAATAACCCCCATGAGTGCGTGTATATACCCTACACGCACCACTAAAGAAGATGCTCCCCTTTCCTTTCCTTGAAAATTTTCAAGGAAATATTGATCTCCAAATTGATCTTTATTGCTTTCCTTCATACATACCACCACCAATTTCATCCCACTTAGATAGGTTACTAAGAAAAAGAGCTCTTTAAATTCCAAAGCAAGTCAACCCAGCCTGCCAGTTGTTGACTGCTCAGTCCATCACACTGGGCAATGCCTAGAGAATACAGAGTAACCTTCCCGACACACAGATCCTGCAAAGTAACCTGAATATAAGTGAGCTGCTCCAAGCCATTTTTACCCTGGAGCCTGTTCTCAGTGGATATCACAAGCCACACCTCAAAAGTAATGAAGAGTGATATAGGTTTTTACCAAAGGCTTCTTCACTGAAGGTGAAGCAGGAGGTTTACATTTCATTTCACAAAGCAAAACCTCCTCTAACTTGACCTTGGAACTATCACTGGTTCTACCAAAGTTCCTTTCCCTATAGCTCTTGCTACCTCCCCTGCTCCCTGCACCTTCTCCACACTCCTTCCTCTCCTGCCGTCACTCCCACCACATCCCACGTCTCTTCTCCTTGTACAGCAGTTGGCATCCCCATCCCTCGACCCCACTCAGGAAACCTAAAAATACTCCTTGAGGTCCATTCTCTTTAAAAATTCAGGAACATGTGAGTAGGAAGAGACACTTGGGGAAAAAATCTAAAAATTAATAAAGTATCGTTCCTGCCTCCAAATAAAAACATAATCAGCTTCTTTGTATACGTTCTCCCTGATTCTCCAAACAACCCTTATAAGGCAGGTATCAGTCCCCATTTTATAGATGAGTATACTGAGGCTTAGAGAAATTAAGCTACTTAACAGCTACAGCTGTGAAGTGCAGACCCAGGGCTGCCTGATCCCCCAAATCAGGCATCCCTGCCACACTGCACAGAGACAGAAACAGTGGGCTGCTTTCCCTCCAAGTAGCATAGCCGTCTCAGCCCCAGCCACCCAGCTCAAGCCAGCTGCAGCCCTCCCCCTCCTACTCTCCGTTTCCTCTCGCCAGAGGCTAAAGGAAGCTTGTTACCTTTTTCAGCTGATAGACCTACTTCCTGAGCCAGCCCTGGGTGCTAATGCACACATGGCCCAGTTCCCTCATGCCCAGAGACCTGCTCACCAGCCTCTAGTCACATCTGGAACATATTTTAAATTACCGCTAACCACAACTGCAAAATAAAAATTTTTGAGTCAAAGATTGCAAGAGATTAAGCTAGTGGCTTAGGCTCAGTTGCCGAAGTTCAGCTCAGGAGATCTGCTCTCATTGGCTCTGCTTGGGCAACTTAACACAGGAAGTTGGATCCAATTGTTGCTGTTTGCAAGCACGGCGCCCTCAGTTCTCTTCTGGGCTCACAGAATTTACTTACAAGTGGGAAACAGTGGGAAGCAGTCTAGGGTGAGCAGCATTGATGCACTCAACTTGGAAACCAAAGTGACCCAAGTATGCCTCCTAGGTCTGTGGGATGCTGGGTGAGGCACCCCACCACTCCCAGCCTTGTTTCCTCTCCCGAATAAGAGGTGCTGCTAAGGAGTAATGATATAATGCATGCACCTAAAACAAAGCTCTCAGCAAGTGTAATGTATCCCTATTACTTCCCACAGCAGCCTCAGCCATCTCCCAACCTCCGTAATGTTGGGGCAGTCATTTAACCTCTCTGAATTTCTTCACCTACATTGTTGAGTTGGGCTCAGTCATCAGACCTCTTCCCACATTGATTTTCTATAATGCCACCTTGATTTTGTTTTTGTTTTTGTTTTTTTTTCCTGTTGGGTAAAAATAAAATCACTCATTCCCAAACCTCTGGGAAAAAGAAGGACTCCACTTGGCATGTGCTTTCATTGGAAAAAGCTCCTTTTATTCCCAGAATTGGAATAAAAAGCATGTGTTGTTTCCTGTTTGTTCAGGTTCAAAGGGAAAGAGAAATGGTAAATTAGCTTCATGTGATGAAGAGATCTGGGGCAGGAGGGCAGGTATAGTTAATGTGTCAAATCCACAGTCTGGGGCTCTGGGGCGTCCCTCTGCTCTGTCTGGGTTCACTCTGAGTACACACTGCTGTGACAAAAACAGTTCTGCAAACACAGTCATTCCCAGAGATTTGCATCCCGGAGTGGAACTCTTCCCATCAGAACCCAGGGAGTGAGAGTCAATACCAAGGGGACCAAAAAGAGGCCATACGGGAAGTGAGGAAGTGACTACTAGCCTGTGATCGGGGAAGGAAGAAAAGAGAAACATAGCCGGACAATCTGGTCTTGTCTCAGCCAGGCCCCTGCTGTTGGCCAGGGGAGTAGGCTTTGCTGACAACTTCCTCAAGGTATCAGTGAGCCCCCCAAACTCTACCAGGAGGTCTTATTATAGACCAGCAGTTTTCAACCTTTCTCATCTCATGGCACACATAAACTAATTACTAATATTCTGTGGCACACCACAAAATATAGTTTTTGCCAATTTGACAAAAAAAGATAGGTATAATTTTGATTCATTCACACCAGACAGATCATGTTGAGTTGGCTGTGGTCCTTTTTTTTTTTTTTTAATTTGACAATCTAAGGGAAAAAGAAGACAGAGCTCCTGGCTAAATAGTCAGGTATTGCATGTTTTAAGAATTATTGCAGCACACCAATTGAAAATCTCTGTTATAGACAAATGTCCGCCTCAACCTCATTAAGGACAGGTAAAAGAAAAGGCTTTCTACTTCCTCTTCTGAAAGAGTTCTGCCATTCGGACAGATTTTCAGGGTCACTTTCTGCCCCATCTCTGGAAGAACAAGGACTCTCAGACCCCTCCTAACTTCTTTGTTTATGAGCACAAAACCATGAATCTTTATTTAAAATATAGATCAATGCCCTATCCTAGCCCTCAGGCTTTCTGAGGCCCTTTTGCCACCTGTCCCTTGCACGTGTCCCCTACCCTGTGGCCACTCTTGGAAAGAAACGTCCTTTGAGTTAACCATGCTTTGATCCATTAATTTATTCCACCTGTTTTTCCTCCAGAACTTTGACCATGACACAAAAGTTCCCAAAACAGATTCGGTTCTTATATTGATCACCAGGTCACCCATCCTGATGGAGAGTAGAATATGGAAGCCCAAAGGAAAGGAGCACATAAGATAGTTCCCCCCTTTCATTTGCCCGGTTTTTATGCAAATGGCTGATCTATCCCATATTGTAAAGCGTGGAGACATCTGCAGCTGCATAAGAAAGAAGATAATCTCTACTTTGCAAGGCAGTTTTTAAACCTAACTTTATTCAAGTCATTGATAGAAGGAATGGGGTAGAAGAGAAGTAAACAAACTCATAAATAGTTGAATGATGAATGAATGAATGAATGAATGATACTAATTGAGGAACTACCACGAGCCAGTTCCTTTACCAGATGGCTTACATGCACTGAGTCCTCAGAATAAGCTTGGGGTAGACAGAATAATGCCTGTGTCCCAGATGAGACAACTAGACCTCAGAGAAGTATAAAACTTGCCTCTGGTCACTCAGGCCTTGATTCAATATCAGATCTGCATCACCTTAAAATCTATACCTACTGAACCACACTAGAAAATGTGCATTTCTTTGCTGTGCATTTTCCAAAATTCTGATGACTCAGAGTCTTACCAGGACCCCAAAGTGTCTTCAGAGGTGGGGAAAAGAAGGGAACCTGCCAACTGTGCAGGAGCTGCCCTGACAGGTGTGGAGAAGCCAACGCAGCCTTACTTGTACACAATTGCTTCATTAAGTCAGTCACCTTTATTTGAAGTCAAATGCCTTTTATCTGAATTGACAGCAGGTTTCTGATCAAATATTACTGAGTCTGCCTCTAGGTGCAAACCTGAGTGAGTTCCTCCGCTTCCCCTCAGTTAATGCCTTGTGACTCAGTGCCAGAACTGAGCAGTTTGACTCGGTCTAACATAATGTGACAGCTACCATCACAGGAGAGAACAGCTCCTCTCCCCTGTCTCCCACATTTCCCGTACTTACAGCCTGCACATTTCCAACCTGGTCTGCAACGGACTTTGTAACACACCAGGTGTTGTCACTGGGAAAGGTCACTTCTACATTTACAATCTCTGCATTGCATTCCTGCTATGGATTTATGGAGCAGAGGGGAAAAGAGAGGAATATTAGTATATATTGGTCTCTCTAATACCACGTTGGAAGGAGCTGACACAGGGGTTCAGGGTGAGAGTGCCGATGGCCAGGCTCGGTGCCCCAGGCCTTTGGCTGGGCTCTCAGCTGATGTCCAGGCAGCCTGATGGAGTCAGGGCAGATTTTCTCCAGTGTGAGAGCAGTGCCAATCCAGCCTGTAGTTGATTGAGATAACCTTGACAACAGAACAATGAATAGCACATCATTTTCCTGAGGATGCACCGGTACATGGAAAGATCTCTGCCAAATCTCATCCCTTTGCCAAGGCTTCCAGGTGTTTCTTTGTGTTTCACAGAGAACTAACATCATTTTTCCCTTCAGTTCGGAAAAGGTGGTCCAAAATGTTTAAGCGACAGTAGTTGCAACATGTCGGAGCGGGAATTTATTATCTCAGCCCCAATAGGTCTTAATAAGCCTTACACAACTGTTTAGGCATTTATTCTATTAACGGCTGTTCATTCTGGTGGCTTCACCTGAATATTCATGATCTTCTTATCCCCAGAGCTTCAGCAGAGCAGCTGTTTGAAACCCGCAGCAAATGTTCAAGAGAGTTCCACAAATATAAACACCCTCACAGCTGAACGTTCCCGTGCTGGCCTCACAGAGGTTAGCCATGAAACATTTATGTCAAGTGGGTTTTTTTCTGAGGGCAGCATTTACAAAACTTAAATAACCATTCCCCTTCGGGGAGCCCTTTATTCTAATTGGGACGTGACCGCAAGGACAAAGAGTCCAGGAGCACCCACGTCCACAAAGATAATCGCCTTCCTCCCTGCTCCCTCCCGTAACAGGAGGGTCTGAGTGAAATCCAACTGGAAGGGAAGCCGGAGCAACCCGCTGCATGGGGTGCAGCTGGGACGTGCAGTGTACACTTCAGGAGATATTGCTGACTTGGTTGTTTGTGAAAGAGCAAGCTGGTTCACACAGGGAATATTCTTAACATAAAAATATCAAAAGAAAAAGGATTGCTGGTGGCTTTCCAAAGGGATATAACCAGGCATGGCAGGATTAAATCAGCAAGAAGACAATCGGACATGAAATTTAGTGAGATCTCCCCCTCGAGCAAGTTTTCTGCCTTTCAAGCTAAAAATGCAAAGTAGAGAAAGTTCAGGCCCATCTTTATGATGGACCGAATCTGCCTCTCTTGGGCGAGCCACTTAACCACTTTGTGCCACAGCCTCTTTGTTTGTAAATTGGGGGTGTCGTGGGAAATGCTGTGTCAAAGAAAATGCTTGTGGGACAGCATTTTATAAATCAAGAGGATACTAATGTGTTATAAATGTATTCCTATTGTCCCTAATTTACACAAAGCCTAAGGCTAAAGATGAATAAACATAATTTTTTTGCCTTTTGTGGCAAACCAAGGTCACTTAAAGCAGTAAGAACTATAGGATGAACAACATGTGGGACTATAGCATGAGCTGTAATACCCTGGGTTGGAGAAGAAAGAACATGGGTTGTGCAGTACTACTGACCTGGGTTCCAATCCCAGGATTACCCCTGAAACTTGAGCAAATAATGTAGCTCTCTGAGCAAATAATGTAGCTTTCTGAGCCTCTGTTCCCTCATCTGTAAAATGTAAAGGATAGCTAACTGCCATTCTTGCTGCAAGGGTCGAGGTGCTGTGAGATACACAGCACTGTGCCTGTCATAGGTGCTCACCATGTGCGGGTCCCTGCACTCACCTTTCCATAGGAGCACAGCTTGCAACACCCTCCCGCAGGTCCACTCCATGGCCTTTCTGCCCCCTGACACTGTGGGATTTTAGAACCTGAGGCTGGGTGGGTGGATGGAAGAGCACCAGCCCCAGCACCAGCCAGTGGCTTCTCTAGCTGGAATACCACCTCTCAAGCCAAGAATGTGAAAAGAGCAGGAGAGAAAACTCTGGTCCCTCTTTGTTTTTGTACTGGCCTGGCAGGCTCATTTTTTCCCACAGACTTTGTGGAGTTAAAAGGGATGGAGAGAGGTGAAGGCTTTACTGTAGTGTATTGTAGGAGGAGAAAATCAAGCGAAACTTCCCAAGGGAGATGGCCACCCCTGGTTAAGTCCCCTTCTCTGTGCTTCCCCAGCACTCACCACATGTATTCTCATCCTTGACTTTTCAAATCCATCTTTTTCCCTCCCGTAGATGCCACCTTTGGATTCACATAAAAATCTCAAGTCCTCCTGTAGTGGCATCTGGAATTCAAAATAAAAGAAATAACATGATTCAAGTCAAATCAACAAAATTATAATATCAACATAATTTTTCAGGCCACGCAAGCTTCCTCCCCAATACAACTCTCTATCCCAAGCTAGGGAGAGGATGTGATATAATAGAGAGTGAGAGAACCAAACATGGAAAACATAAATTAGCATACTGCACATGAAATGTTGTATGAGAGAACAGAGCAAGTCCTTGAGAGCACACAGAGGGGCAATTCTGCTGGAGACCCACGGGAAGCTCCAGAGCGGTGCCACGGGTTGAGTGGGCATTTTCTGGATGAAAACGATGAGTCAGGTGTTGCAAGCACAAGCAACTGCATGGCAAAGGTCTAAAGGAAGGAAATGGACAATGTGGCAAGGAAATGGCCAGAAGTCCTTTGTGGTTGAAGCGGGTGAGCGGGTATCAGGGGCGAAGCGGGTTAAGTCTCTTTATGCCATGCTTAGTGGTTGGAGGAAACCCTAAAGACGGGGTGGAGCAGCAGCATCAGGATTTTATTTTAGAAGAAAAATATATTCATGTTGGTGATAGACTCAGTAGATACAGAAAACAGACTGATGATTGACAGGGGAAGGGGGGTTAGAGAACTGGGTGAAAAGGTGAAGGGATTAAGAAGTGCAAATTAGTAGTCACAAAATAGTCACAGGGACATAAATTATAGTATAGGGAATGTAGTTAAGAGTATTGTAATAACTAGGTATGGTGCCAGGTGGTACCAGAAATATGAAGGGCAACACTTTTTAAGGTACACTGTTTTCTATTTACTATGCTGTGCACCTGAAACTAATACAGAACAGTATTGAATGCAAAACTGTAATTTAAAATAAATAATAAATATAATAAAATTGTTTTCATTTTTTTAAGTAAATAAATAAAAGTGAATTTGTCTCTTGTTTTTAAAAAATGGAAGAAAACATCCAATTGTGACATCACTGCTCAATTCACACAGGTAGTAGGTGGTAGACGAATATTTAAATGAAGGTACTTTTCCTTGACAAAAAGGAAAAGAGGTGAGATGGGGAGACCCGAGACAGGAAGAGCCTATGTTACTTATTTAACCCTCCCAATAACCCCATGGAGGAGCTATTTATATCTCAATAACAAGAAGGAGCACACAACCTGCTCTTTTGCTGACAAGTGGCCGAGCTGGGACTCAAACCCAAGCCTTCTGATGTCAAGTCCAGGGCTCTTTCCATATCTCATTGTAACTCACTGGCTACTGCAACCAAGGAATGCAGACTCTGAGCTGCTCTCAGGAGCGTTTAACCTTTGTTGTGCTGTGGACCCATTTAACGGTCTGACGAAGCCTCTTGTGAGAATCATGTTTAAATGCATTAAACTCCCAGAGACACTAATAATACTGAAATCTAGTTATTAAAATATTTCAGATATTTTAATACTGTGCTATGGTAATATGAGTGTTCTTTATTAATGCATCACAAAGCAAGCCCTACTGCAGGGCCTAACAGTGGCCAGAATTTCAAAATGGTGGCAAATACAAGTCATTTTCTAACATATCTTCAGTGACTGCAATGCAATATGAAAATACCTGTGATTCCTACTGGTGACAATGTCATGACTTTTTCTAATAATAACTAATAAAAATGACAAATTTCAGTCCTGTGTTTCGTGTACTCCCAACATGAAGCCTACTTTTGCCCCACCAGATTAGTGAACATCCAGGTATAACTTTCCCACACAGATTCACAGATCCCTAAGTCATACCCACAGACACTGGTGAATAACTTCAGGAAATGTCTCAAATTTAAGATAATCTATGAGAGTGGTTTCTAAAATGTGTAGGAACGGGGTCCTTTTTTTATTTTTCCAAATGAACACTCTGGCTGAAGCAGAGTGTAAAGGACTTCAAGACCCATCCCCTGGGTCTACTCCACACACGACGTAGGCCCAGGTGCCCATGAGTGAGCAGGCCCATGAGGGACCGCCTCTGAGCCCCAGGGCTCCCCAGGAAGACCTTGCAGTGGTTTCCTGACAGGTCCTGGCAGGGCTCAGCTTTCTCAAGGCAGAGGCCTGAAAAGTTTTCTGCTGATAACAGCCCTTTCCAGAAAGCACGCTGCCATCCACTCTCAGGAAAGCTCATTTTAAGGACAAGTTTCTGAGCCACCACGGATCCTCAACAATATTCCAGAGGTAGCATTGTTCATACATGGGCTGTTCCCAGTGAACAGTAATGGTTTCAAGCTAATAAGGAAATAATCCATTTTCAGCAGATGAAAGAAGGGGGATCAGAAAGGTAACTTGAGCTGAGAGTAACAGCAATGCCAAAAACTTATAATGGAAACTATCTAAAGAATCCAAGACCCTTTGTTAGATATGAATGATTTCTTTTTTCTGGTGAAAAGTGTATGAAGAACTTGAGAAGAAGGGCCTGAGTGGATTTTATGAAACAACCTCTGTCTGGGGAAGAAGGGCCTGGGGTAAGGTTGCAGCGCCACTGTATCCTTAGGTTACGTAACGGGGAGGGAGGTGAAAGATGTTCAAACCACCACAATATGATGTGCTCTGCCTTTGAACTCTTTCCTCTGGGTTTTCACTGGAAGTTCATGCCTGCTTCCACGCAGTGCCTCTCTCACTGGGTGTGAATATACAGCAGAGGCAGAAACCATTAAGAAAGAAATCTGTGAGGGACATCACACATATCTGACCTTCCCCACTCTGAGCACCAAAATCTTTACTGTAGCTCAGGGAGAATCCCACCTCCTTGAGATACCTATATGCAATAATGCTTTAAATTCTTTTAAAGGTAAAATTCTTTTAAGACATTAAGTGGATTTTATTGACAATGTTTAATCCCATTCTGAAATAAAACTGGAATCTGTTGGGTTTACTACCAACATACAAATAACTAGAAAATACATTTTTAAAGACTATAATATCAGTTTATAAATGCCTTTTGTTCATTCATTCACTCATTTATTCAAAACTATTTATTGAATAAGTAAAATATTGACTTTTTGGTCGATGGATGAAACTGGGTGCCCTAAATACATTGGGGAATAGCACCTGGTCCTTTGACCTCATGAGACACATATTCCAGAGAGGAGACAATCGACTGATACTTACTCAGTTTTCTTGGGGGTGGGGGCACTAATTCTCAGTCTTCAGTGTGACTAAAACTTACCTGGGAAGCTTGTTAAAACATACATATTCCTGATTCAGCAAACCTGAAGAGGGGCTCAGGAATTAGCATTTTTAATAAGCTTGATAGTGAGTCTAATGCAGGTGGTTGGCAGACCAGGCTCTGAAGAACACTACAACTAATGAGACTGCAGAGCAGTCTGTCTTCCCGGGGCCCCCCACTAATAAGCCTCCTTCTTCACCTGCACACTTGCTTAGAGCCCAGCCTCTATATATACTAGGCCCTAAGTGTTAAATAATTTATTTCTAGGGAAAACTGATTCCCTCCAACACACTTGGGAAACGCTTTTGGTATTTTGCTGCAGCTCCGTCTCTCTAACCTGAAGCGTCTGCCCCTCCGTTTTTTAGGCAGCTGTATTATTTTGATATCCTGTGAGCTTCAGCAGCAGGAGGAGGGGTTCCCATCCCTTTGGGCACTAAGAGTGACGTTCTGCTTGCAAGGTGCTTGAGTCCTTCCAAGACTACAAAATAGCCCATCCCACTTAGTATTATCAAAGAGCATGACTGTCTGACCTCTTCACACATCGTATCACAAACTCACACACAAATATCCACGTGCATATAAATAGGCTTACATATAAAATTTACCTAAGTAAACCCTGATATTTCCTTAATGTTATCAAAAAGTATTAATTTCCAAGTATTATAGCTCTCGGCTATAAACCATAAACATATAGTAAGCCATACAAGAATTTGGCTCCTGCCCTGTCTGGGTGGTTCAGTTGGTTGATCCATCATCACCTAGTGTACTGAAAGGTGGTGGGTTCAAGCACAGTCAGGGCACAGACTTAGGTTAGGGGTTTGATCCCTGGTCAAAGCCCATGCAGGAGGCAACCAATCTCTCTCTCTCTCTCTCTTTCTCTCTCTCTCTCTGTCCACCCCCCTTCCTATCTCTTTAATCAGTGAACATGTCCTCCTCAGGTATATGTTTAAAAAAAAAAGAATTTGGCTTTTATCAATTCTATTTTCATAAAGGAACCACAAAGTGAAGAATTCTAATCTCCAAATGCAATGGCCGTTTCTCATCCCATAAATGACTGTGATGGCCCTGGCTGGTGTGGCTCAGTGGATTGAGCACTGGCCTGCAAATCAAAGGGTCGCTGGTTTGATTCCCGATCTAGGGCACCTGCCTGGGTTGCAGACCAGGTCCCCAGTAGGGGGTGTGTGAGAGGCAACCACACATTAATGTTTATCTCCCTCTCTTTCTCCCTCCCTCCCCTTCTGTCTAAATAAATATAATCTTAAAGAAGAATTCTTTTTTTAAATGACAGGGATGGGGTCCTCTTTGACATGACATGTCTGGACAGTACTGTGACTCAGCCCCTGGTTCCAACCAAGTAAAGCAAAACCAGCTTTTACCTTCCTCTGAAGCACAAACTGTCCCTGCATAATAATCTCTGGACCAATTAACTATACCCCAGTGTGTTCAAAGCATACTACTTTTTAAAGTTAGTCTTTATATTTTCTATTCCTTCTCAATATGGTAATACCTTACTAATAAAAAATTTATTGCTTAGAGCTAAGCTGAATTAGTGAAAAGTGTGAATTATAAATTACATCTTTCAGAGCAGTTTTGTTACTATAAAATACAACTAGATTAAATAAGTGTTGCCAAGTAGAAGGCATTGCTGCCCTGCCCTGCTTTAATGAGTAGATAAGAATAATTTGTAATTAGCATACGAAGGCTGCTAAATTGCCTTTGTAAATGTTCTTAGCGTAGAAAGTACATGCTTCTGCAGCACACATCACTAAGAGTTATTCAAAGCTGGTTCTATGAATAGTCAAGGGAGTGTAGCAGATTTAAACACCAGATCATTTTTTGAAGTCCATTTCAGCTCAAACTTTCCATAATTCTGTGATTAACTGAACTTAAACATACTTTGTTTAATTTGGTAAAATTGCTCAGTGAATTATGATAAATTCCAAACTAATAAAACCCAAATTGATAGAGTTAGCTGAATCCAATTATTCCTTCAATGATTCTCATACAAAAGTTAATATTTGATGCCCTGGCCAGAGCGTCCTGTTCTGTGACCTCTGACTGAAGAAGAAATGGAAAAAACTTCACGCCAGTGGCGGAGAGCAGCAATTGACACAGGACTTAGAGTCTGCGGTTTGGTTCCAAATGTGCTGTATCTTTTTACATTCACAGTTTTCTATACAATAAGTAAGGGTAGATATTATTAATAATACCATGCTAACAAAAGAGAACCCAAAGTTCTATGAACTCTTTTCTGATTAGAATTCAGAAGAAGTTCAACATACATTGATTTAATAAATGAACAAACTGATTATCAATTCTTCAGTAATTATGGGTCATCTAATTAAAAGAAAGTACTGGTAGGCAGAGGAAGGCAATCATTCGAACACTAAACATTTTTCAGATAGTCAGGAAAGCAGAAATAAATCAGGATACAGAAGCCAGACTGGCTACACAACGTTCAGGGCTGGTTAAAAAGTGAAAATGCAAGTCCCCTTGTTCAAAAATTATTAAGAGTTTTAAGACAACAATAGAGCATTACACCAAGCACAGAGCCCTTCTGAGAACACGGGGGCCCTGGGCATCTCCACAGATCACAGGCCTGTGAAACCGACTCTGCACATGACCTCGTAAAGCTTAGAGTTGGCTTCTTCATGGGAATGGGACCATCCTGTAGGCAGCATTTTAGGCATCAGTGGGCAGGAACTTCTTGGTACGATGATTGGAGGCCCTGCCAATAGGTAGAGACAGCCTGGCACCGGAAAGAATCCTCTTGCTTCCTGGGGAGGTTTTGAATGTCCCACAGGATGTTCCCATTGGTAAGAAGCCTGTTTATAATTATCTGAGCTTAAAACCCACCTTTGTTTTACACATCCTGAATTTTCCAGAATGTGACTACTCTGTCAGTTCTGGAAAGACTGCATGCTACTTGTTCAGAACTTTATCATTACAAACAGTTACATTAATGGCAGCAGCATGTCATTCAGAGTGATTCTCACGGGAGGACAAGCCTCTGACTCCTTTGTTATGCCTTCTCGCAGGGTCCTTTTATGTAAGGGGACACATTATTTCTATCATGTTATTTTCCTTTTATATTCCAGTTAGGACATTTTTTTTTTAATTGGATGGAGGTAGGTTACTCTGGTGAAAGCATTGCATTCCGAGTAAGCAACGGGAGATTTCAAAATATTTGTTACGTAAAGTGGCTTTGGGTATGAAAGAGTTGAGAACCACAGGCCTAGAGGCATAAGATTACAAAACGTTTCAGCTGGAAGGAGTTTAAGAGATTATCTACTTCATTGACAGATAAGGAAATTGGAGGCTGAAATAGATTACATATCTTGCCTAAGGTCACTCAGCAATTATTGGCAAGGCCAGGACTTGAACCTATGCTAATTTCCAAAAGTATATAATTATTTTCTTCTTTCTTTCTTCCCTCTTCCTTCCTTCACTCCTACCTTCCTTCCCTCCAACAAACACAACTGAGCTGTTACTTCGTGCCAGGCCCCAGGGTGGGTCCAGATGATGCACAAATGACTAAGACCCAGTTTCTGCCCGTAATGAGATCACAGACTAACCAGAAGACAGGGCAAAACCCAGAGACAGTGCAACATGCTCTAGAGTAGACCTACGCTCAAAACGTTACAAGGAGCAAATGACTGCGTCTTCCTTAGGGAGTTAAATGCAAAGGTGGAATTTGAATCTTGAGGTGGGAGAAAGGCTTTGTTCTTTAGGGACAAGGTAGATGTCATTCTAAGCAGCTTCCCAGTGTGGACAAAGACATGATGGCCAAAACAAGACCATTTGTAATCAGGTTTGGTTGTCTACAGCCCTTAATGTCAAGAGTACTTTCCAGAAGCATGAGTAATTATCCTGCCAGACATAACTAAGCAGACAGCAGAGCTGGCTCAGAGGACTTGGGATTTCCTGATGTCCTCTGGGAGAAAGGAAATGAAGGAGGATTTCTCTGTACTGCTTCACAGGTGACCAGGGCTGGATAAACCTTTGGATTTCTGTGGGCACAGGCCAGAGTGAAAACTAAGAAAATAGCTTGTTGATTGCTGAAGTGGTTAAGTGGACACCTTATTGATTCTCACCTAGCTTGGAATAGACCTCAATAAGCAACCTCAAGTGCTTTAATAAGAGCAAAGGAAAGATTTACTGGATGCAAGTGCTTTTCATTAGAGAGGCCTGAGAGGAAATAAATCCTGCTGACCCACCAGTGAGGGGCCATGGCATGGCTTCCAGCCTGGTGACTGCCAGCGAGACAGGAAGGAGGGTAAGAGAAAGTCAAATGAGAGCGCCTCGGCTCATGCCTATGAGAAGTGTTAGAAAAGAATGTCCACAGATTGCCAGAGTGTCTGCTTTCCTTCTCCACCACCTCTCTACCCAGCAAACCCCACCACCCAGGAAGCTGGGACACAGGCAATGTGGCTGCCACTTACCGAGTACAAAACCAGGTACCAGCCTGGCATTTTTAAGGCATTATCTCCAATTCCCACCTCAGGCCTACAAGGGATATATAATTTTCCCACATTACAAGGGAGAAAACTGAATCTAATGAAATGGCTCTTAACCAGTGGATCTAGGATTGGAACCCACATGTCTCTGGCACCAAAGCCTGTGCTGGAAATTTTTCTCTTGGAAATAAGATGAAACAAGCATCCATTTTCCCTCCAAAGCTTTGAGTTAAATCCACTTTACCCTGCATAAACCGACCAAATTGTTATTTTTACTGAGCAATTACTATGTACCAGATACCAATAAAATATGATGCTATTTTGTCTTCACTACCAGCTTCAGATGCTGCCCTACTGTTATTATCCCCATTATAAAGACCAGTTAACAAGGCTTGAAAAGTCCCTCAATTAGCACCTGGCAAAGTGAGGCCTTGAATACAACATAGTCAGAGTCTAGATCCCAAGCTCTAATCAACTACCTTTTAGATGTTTCTCAAAGAAAGGATACATGAAACATACAGATGAGGAATCTAAGCAGACTGAACTCAGCGAATGCCATCATTTATTCAAACATTCAACAAACATTTACTGAGCTCCTACTTCATCCCAAGCCCTTTTCTAAGCCCAAGTGACACAGCAATAGTCATGGGAATAACATTCTTTTGGGGGTAGCCCACTACACATGAGAAACAGATAAGACAAATTAGAAAAGCACTGATAGAGGTGAGTACAACAAGAGAAACACAGCAGGCCTGGTAGAGGGGCGCACTTTATAATGGGTATCACCTGGGAAAGGTGTTTGTAAGCTGAGGCTTCAATGACAAGAAGGTTCTAAGCATGCCAACGCCTACCTGCAAAGCATTCTAGGCAGGTGAAACACCACACGCGGAGGCCAGGAGGCAGAAAGAGACTTGGTGCATACACAGAAGAGGAGAAGGCCTGTGCACTGGTGGGGTGGGCGACAAGGCACAGCCTAAAAGGAGCGATAGCCAGTCTCCCGGGCCTGCCAGGCCATCATAAGGAATTAGATTTTATTCTGTGTGAGAGAGGAAGACATGAAGGGTTTTAAGCCTTTTAAGAGATTTGCACTTTAAAACCATAATTGTGCCTGCTGTTTGGAGGGGGTGCAACAGGATGCAGGGAGAAGAAGCACAGGGAGGCCGTGTCGGGGGGCCGGCTCCACCACGTCGGCTCAGATTCGGCGTGAGGAGGAGATGTAAGGCAGAGAACACGTCCTGAGGAGGTCTTGAGGGGAGACCCATCTAGCACTTTTCTAAATAGACAAGAGCACCTACTTTTTTGACACCCTGGACGGTGCCCCTCGCCAGCCACTCTCATTATGTTTGCACTGGTTTCTGCCACATTAGACTGTGAAAACCCAACTGAAGGGACAGAGTGTGATGCACCATCTCCTCTGCTCACCCTGAGAGAGAGTTTCACGAAGTGTCACAGGAAACAGGTAGCCAAACTGTTCCCCCGCCCACTGTTCACAGGGACCCAGACAGAGGAGAAAACCCGTGGCAGAGAACCCCCTGCTTTTCCGAAGCAGCCCCTTCGACGGTATGTCCTACTCACTGTGGTCCAAGTGACAGGTACTTCAGAAGAAGTAGAAAATGAGGAGGACTAGAGGAAACTTGAGATCACCATGGGGTACCACCTCATGTATTTAAAAGCTGCTTAGGAGTGCTGGGTTCTTGTTAGCAACAATGGGAGGAAGGTCTATCCACCCCCAATAAGCTTACACGCCCATTCTAGAAATCAGTGAAAATCCATCTGAAGGATAATGAAGAACTGGACAGGGAAGCACTCCTCCGTGTCATCCTCTCAGAGGAGAGGCAGTCAGTGGCGTGCCGTTGTCCGCAGGTCCGACTCCGGCAGACAGAAGGTCGGGCACAAGGTGAGTTGTCAGAAGAAGAAGAAAAAAAATCGAAGGAACCCCAGAGAAGACGGGCCTTGTACATAATTGATCTGACAGGTCACTGCCCACTTCATCATCGCAGCCGAAATCCGGCCATTCTCCCCTGTGGGAATGCATTTGTGTTTAAGGGCACCAGACCCGATCTATTAAGGGACTGTTTAAGCAGGAGGATAACCTGTCTGTGTCTAAGTTAGTGGTTCTGGAAACCCAACCACCATGTCAGAACCTTAGGATTAAAAAATACATGCATGTAAGTATGACCTAAGTCAGAAGGAACTTTGTCCATCACACAAGGGAAGGGAGTGGGGGCTTATGATAACTGCTCCTCCTGACTTTGGGTTGGTTCATTGTAGTAGGAGAAAAAACGTGTTGTGTTTTCTGGGGAACTTCATAGAAAATGGTACTAGAAGTACCCTCAGCTGCTTGGGTTTGCCTTCTTTCTGAGGGTAGGAAGGATGTTCATCATTTCATCAGCAAATATTTGTTTAGTACCTATCATTTATCCATCATTCTGCTAAAAACAATATCGAACAAGACAGACTCACAATCCCTGACCTCAGGGACTTTATAATCCAGTTCATTTTTAGACCTTTTTAGATATTTAGGCATTTCTATGTCAAAGGGTTGAATTCAGTTTAATTCAACAAATCTGCATTGAGCTCATATTCTGAGCAAAGTAATATAAGGATAACAAGAATTATGCATTCAACAAATATTAATAAGACAACCTGGATGACATACTATATATATATATTTTGGGGAAAGAGTTGATTGAGATCTAAATATCTGCTTCAAGGACCCTGCAGTGTGTATGTGTGTAGGGGGTGATAGGGCTTGATATAGATAACCAAAATCAATGGCAGAAAATGATCAATATCATTGAAAAAGAGAAGTGAAGGTAAAGCATTTTAACAGCAAGGATGAGGGGATAAGCAACTCTGGAAGATAAGCAAAATCTTCTTTGCCTCAATTTCCCAATTCATTTATTCACTGAACAAACATAGTATGAATTCTTGCCATATTTCAGATATTGTTAGAGTTTGAAGTTAACATCAGACTAAAAAGAAGAGAGATGCCCATTCACTGGGACACATACCTTAACCCAGGGAGAAGATGCGGTGAGGTCGGCTAGTGGTGAGAGCAAGGGAAGGTTTTACTGAGTGGATGAGCTTTCTCTAGGTGTGAGAGAAAAGCTAACATCTCAGAAGAGGAAGGACACAGTGCTCTAGGCAGTGATTACAGATCTTCAGGTGAGAGATGTGGAGGGTACAAGGTGGAAGCAGGAGAGGAGGCCAAGGGAGAAGGTCAAAGTCTCTACCAGTTTTCCCAGTGAAATAGGAGGGGAGGGTAACAGCTCAGGAGTGACGGTAGCATGGTCTAGGGGAACTGAAATAGCAGGTTATGCTTTGGGAAGCTGCATGGAGAAGGTAACAAGAAACCCAGAAAGAATAAGCAAAAGGCAGCTCTGAACTAGAAACCACAACTGTGGTGTGGCACACATTCCACACAGTCATGCCAAATGCTCAAACAGCACCAAATAGCCTGGGCCTGAGAGTGGAGGGGACATGCCCCTGGACAGACACGGGCACGTGCAAGGGCACTGGGAGTGCTCTGAAGAGTTCAGGTGTTCAACCACAGGGTCTAGCCTGGAGGGTTGAAAGAAAATGGGTCAAGTCGTTGGAGATGGAAGGGCAGATAGTGTCCGTCTCAGGTGTCAACCTCAATTGATAAAATCCTATGAGGAGAAGGATCCCGAAGTTACCACTGTGCTCAATAGGAAAGACTGGCAAAATCGAGCCGGAATGTCCTGTAGGAGCACAGAGGGCGCGGCGACGCCCACGCCAGGCATGTGCCACCTCTGGAGCAGAGGCCAGATGAGGCTGTGAGAGGAACGCAGTCGGGCAGCAGGAAGGACGGAAGGCTGTGGTCAGAGAGAAAGATGCTGAAATCTGAGGTTTCCAAGAAAAGCATTTGTCAAAAAAAGAGTTAATGACGGCTTCTCTGTGGGAAGCCCTAAAGAAATGAGCGTTGGGAAGTGTAGAACATTCGCTTTTACGGTAGGTGGTGTTATTGTTACATGTTCATACAGACAGTGCTCATTACCAATCTTAAAGGCCACATCATTAAATTATTTCTCTGCTTAAAACCCTGCATTGCTTAACTCACCCCAGCAATTCAATTATATCTAAAACACTAGTCTGAACGCCAGGCGTTTCTCTGCAGCTGACAAAGGGCAAACTGCTCTTAAAAGCAGGTGAGGCTTAAAAAGGAAAGAAAAACATCTGAAAAAGCTATCTCCCTGTCCCCTCCATGACACACACTCTAAATATAAAAACAAAATAATCTTCGAAGAAAATGTAATGGGGACTTGACCTTCGCCAGACAGACAATGAAATATAGGTTCTACTGACTTCTCTGTATATACAGATAAGAACAATCTGATAAGATATTTTTTAAAGATTTCACCTGAAACGTCAAATCAGTGCCCTCAGATCTATTTAAGGTCCATTGGGTTTCACTGTTTTCCCTCTGGGTCCTGCCACCCATCCTTTGTCATTTTTAACCACTGAAAATCACATTTGGGACTTGAACCTGAGGCAGTGTTGAGGCTTTGGGCTGGGTTTATCCAGGATGTATATCACAGTCGGCACAGAGCACTTTGAACAGCACACAGAGTTTCTTTGTCTCCCACCCAATAAAATATCTTAAGTACAGAGCACAGCAAGAAAAGGCTTTGATCCAGCTTATGCACACACGCGTGCACACACGCATTCACGCACACACACTCTAAGCTCTTGCCCTCCCCTGCCTCCCCCAGCCCGATCATCTCAGTAGCGAGGCAGAACTCTGCACAGGCACACAGACTGGTTCAGCTGGCCCAGAGGCCTCAGTCCTCTGGAAAGATTTGGCAGGCAACACCATGACAGAACCTCCCACTTGGAAAGTGTGGTGCTGAGACCGCATCTGGGAGCAGCACGTATGTGATTCCACTGGTTTTCACACAAAGAGGCTGATTGTGCCCGTGACCAGCTGGCCAGCTGGGCACTCATCTGCATCCGTAGAAGCAGAGGTGGGGGAGCAACCTGCCTGATTTTTTTGCATGGTCTCCCCAAATGGCCAGTCCCTGCATAAACAATTTTCTCATTACTCTCCTCACTAACACATTTCCAACAATACCCTTCTAGGAGGCCTCTTTCAACACTATTGTCCAGGAGACATGTATCGCCTTAGCTCCATTATCACCAAGCACAGTGCCTTACACAGAGCACACTTTCAATAAAGGTTTGTTGCATGGAGGGATGGAGGAATCGATGGACAGATGGATTAATGGGTGGCTGGATCAATGGATATATGGGTAGATGGCTGGATGGATGGACGGATGGAAAATTAAGCAAGCCAAGATGTTATTACCCCTTTCTAAAAAAAACTTCGTCCTCTCACTGACGGCCTCAATCTGGGCTCCAGATCTCCAGAGAGGTAATACAGGCTGGTGTTAGCAGAGCCAGCAATGAACTTGTAGTGCTGCCAATCCCCATTCTCCCACCATGGCAGACATTGCTAACAGGCCATGGTGTTCTTGCCAACGGATTCAAGACCTTTCCTCTCAATTTCCTCAGCTGTGCTCCAGGCAGGTACCACTAATCATCAAACAGGATGCAACCGATTGTCTGCCCCAGGGTTAGAATATGGACCATTGTTAACATCTTGATTAAATCATTTTCTTACTGTGAGACCTGGCGGAAGTTACTGAAGCTAAGACACCACAAAACTAAACCTTTAGTTTCTATTTGTATGAAAAAAATTTTTTTAAATGAATATATAGGGTTACTATGGAGATTAATGAAAAAAGTAAGAAAGCACCTGACTTTGTAGGACCCTGATAAACAGTTGTTTTTATCCAGAGACCATTTATGGATTATTCAGTGTTCTTTTCAATCATGGCCAGAATTATTGCTCAATTGCATCCCTCCCAAAAAGATGGTGGAGAAAAGGCAGTATAGGAACTCAGACTGGACTTGGTACCCCAAGAGGCAGCACTGGTCTGGACAAGGAAGCAAAGTCTCTAATTTAACTAGCCTGGCATGATTCAGACAGGCATGGCTGGGAGGTAGAACAGTAAAACGAACGGATCTAGAAGTAAGGAGACCTGAGTCTAGTCGAAGCCCCACCTCCAACCAGAAGGATGAACATGGAGGTTTCATAAACATGCCAATAAACTCTCCTCCTTCTGAAAATTTATAACATATCTCTGTGCCATGAGTCTGAAGTTAGTCCATATCAAGGCCCCATTGGAATGATGGTAACATACACTCACATCGTAGTAACTGCAGGCCCTGGTATTGTTCTAAGTTCTACATACACACACACCCCTGCTTAACCTTCACAACTCTCTATTAGGTAGGTAATAACAAAATCCCATTTTCTCTGTAAAATAGTGAAGCACAAAAAAAATAAAGTTTTTTGCCCAAGGTCAAATAGCTTGAGGTGCTAGGGCAATTATATGGACCCAAACAGATTGATCTATTATCATTTAGCATCTCCCTTCTCTCCTCAGAAGTCTCCCTGAGAATAGAGGCAGTGTGGTGTTATAACTCCGTAAAAGGTCTCTGACCTAGCTTGGCTACATTTGAACCCTAGATCTATTTAACTGCTTTGTGCCTTCATTTCCCATGCATAAAATGAAGAAATTCAGTATAGTCCCTCCTAGAGTTGTTATGAGAATTGAATGACTTACCCTAAGTAAAGCATTTAGAGCAGGGGCTGGCACACAGCAAGTGCTCTTCAGGCTGTTTCAAGAGCTGTTTGCTGTTACTGTGTACGGGAACCCAGTCCAAAGCACTTCCATGTTTCGTGTGCCTCACACACAGCCCTTATTGTTGACTTGGCTGATTTAACTCCCCATCTCAAGAACATGGGACTAGGAGTCAGACAGACCAGGTCCAGTCCCAGCTCAGCCACAGATTAGCTCTGTGACCTTGGGCACGTCAAGTAACTACACCTGAGTCTGTTTTACCAGTTTATAAAATGGAAATCATTGCATGCTGTCCTGTGAATCCAACGGAATGGTTCACTACTCAATTCAACAAACTATATATGTAGACAATACACAAACTGTTAGATAAGTAAAAGGGATGTAATTAGTTCAGTCTTAATGGAACCACCTCCTGAGGGCCTCTGAAAGCCTCTTTTGAGGGTCGCTCTCACTCAACTTTACTGCAAACAGGGAAGAGACAGTTCTCTCCAAAGACGCCCTGTTTGTCCACTTTTGCTGAGCCAGATAATGCCATAAAAGCACGTTGCAGAGGGGCCCTTGATTTTATCAGATTGAAGAAATCACTGCTGTGTCCAATACGGGGCAAGTCATGAGTTTTCTGCTGTATGTGGCTCTGTTCTAAGGCATCAGGGCATTTTGCCAGCTGTGGTGTACAGGTGCTCACTTAGTTTGTTGGACATTAGGCAGAACATAATGTTACAAACTAGGAAAATTTGTTTTCATTATTTCCCTTTGGAGCTAGACACATCTAAGTTGCAATGTCAGTTCAATCTCCTACAATCTAGGTGATTTATTTAATCTCTCTCAACCTCACCTAGGACAGTGGCAAGGATTACAGACAGCACACACTCTGGCACGTAAAAGATGTTCTATAATGGCACTTTTAGCATCATTCTGTCCTTTAGAGACTCCCATGTTAGTTATTTCAGCCTGAACGTAGGAACCCAGGAGCCCTCAAGCTCATCCTTGCTTGTTCCTTCAACCCACTGCAGGTAATACTCCATGGTCTGAACCTTTCCTGACTCCTGCACTCAAACCCTTCTACATCCCCATCCATCAGATAGGCCTGTTCCTGCTGAGACATATGCTTCCTAATGTGTTCCCCATTCAGGTGGGAATGGGGAACATTTGCTAAAAGCACTAAGTCATGGCAGCTTTTAAAAACTCTAATAATGATCGTTTTCGATCACATCACTCCAACTCCTCTTTAATAGGAAGCATTCCCCGGTTACAACTAAAGTCCCAGAAGTCTACTTAGGCACACTCAGCCAGTTAGAGTCACAGCCAAAGTCAAACCCTCACAGACTAGAGAAAGAGAAATGCATAATGTAAAAGAAAAAAAAATATCTCTGGCTTTCTAGTCAGAGAGATCTGTGTCCCTGGGGCAGCTCTGTGACCTGAACCCATGCTTCCTAAAGCATAAAGTAGAGATGATAACATATACCTCACAGGTTTATCATGATAACTAAAGGAGATTATGTATCATTTAGCTTCTGCTGCCTAACAAATCATCCCAAACTTAGTGATTTATAATAACAAACACTTATTTAACACACGTGTGTGGAATTACAATCTGGGCTGGTCTCAGGTGGGCAGTCCTACTGGATTTCTCTGGGCTCTCGAGGCCCAAGCTCAGAACCCACACACATTACCCACACCACACACGACCGGTCAAAGCAAATCACAATGCCAGCCCAAACTGAAGGGGAGGGGAAGTAGACTCTGCCTCCTGATGAGCATTGCTTTAAATTATTCTGGCATTTAAAAAAAATTGAGAGGTAATAAATATAAAATACCTGGTCCTCAAACTAAGTGAATGAATTTCTGTCATGTTTCTGGTTCCAAAATTCTTGAAGTGTCCTTATGTATGAAACTATACATATTTGTTGAGCTTTTACCATCCAGCACTGTGTTAAATATTGGGAGAAAAAGGAAAGATTTAAAGTATGTTTATGACAAAGTCTCTGCCCTCAAGGTGTTTATAATCTAATTGGAGGAAAAAACATATACTCATAAAGACGAATTACAAAGCCAGAGAGAAATATCAGTTTAAGGTAATAGTAGAAGAGTTGTCACAGTTGCTAAATACATTATACAGACAATGGCTTCTGAGAGCCAGGCAGAGAGGCCTGGAGTCTTCAGGGAAGACTTATCAAAGGAGGAAGGGAGAGCTTAAGATGGATCTTGGATGATGGTTAAATTTGGCCCAAAGCACCAAACTGACATGACTCCTTGATATCCACTTTCTATCTAGTCTCCTCTTCTAGGGGCCTTTTTTTTTTTTTTTTTTTTTTTCAGAAAGGATTCCCTCCCTCCATAGTTTGCATGATTAAGCTCTGTCTCCAGAGCTGTAGGGGAAAGAAGATAGATCCTAATCCTCGGAGCCATTAGGCAAAGAGATCTTTCTTGGTGATAGATAGAATGTTATAGGGAAATGATTATCGATTTTTTTAGTCCCCAAAGCTAGCAGTGTATATTGGGTTTTCTTCTCAGAGATTCCATTTTTAACTTTTTTAAAATCTCAAATGGGAATTGTTCCTGTAGCGGCACACAGAACATCACAAAAGGTTTTAACGTAATGCCTCCGGCATATGTAGTCAATAAATAAAATTTACTGCCCCTCTCTCATGCCTCTCCATTGCCTCTGCCATCTACATCTAACTTATTCATTAAATATTCCATTAAGAGTAATATTAATACTTAGTAAATATCACTAGGCCTTCAGTCATAATTATGCAGCAAAGCCCATTCTAGAAGATCCCAATACAGCACCTGGCATAAGAAAGGTGCTCAATGAATGTGTGTACCTCTAGCTTGTAGTGCCTGAAACTTATCATGCTCTCTCATATCCCTGTGCAACTTGCCCGTTTTGCTCCATCGGCCCAAAATAACCATCCCCCACCCCCTATCCACCAACACAGCTAACTAGCTAATTCCTCACTCATCTTAAGCATTTACTTCTCCAGGAACATTTCCCTGCCCCATCTGTTTACCCACTCTGGTTTCAGTATGACTTCTACTGCTTCTACAGAAGTACATAGAACAGCATAGGATTTCAGGAGATGGTTATGGGATGGATGGATGGATAGATGAATGACAGATGGATAGATAGTAAATGGATGGATAGAAGGATAGTTCACTGAAGTTATCCCTATCAGAAATCTCCTTTCACACTTTTGGACCTGTAGCAAGAGCTGCTTGTGAGAAATCAATTTATTAAATCAGAGATGAAAGCTAAACTTTCTATGAATAGGTGGGAGTTAATGATTAAAGCTCAGTCTCATAGAATAATAGGCCTGACATGGAAAATTCCTGCTCAGCATGAGCACATTTAATACTCACAGGAAACAGCAGGTAAGCAACATAATTAGAAAGAGATGCGTAAACCAAAGGAACAAATGCCATTCCCCCTGGAAGTTTTCAGGGTTGAACTTAAGACGAGTTCCTTGGGGAAAAGATTCTTTATCAACTGTCACACTCAGTAAGCACAAGATTCCAAACTTTACATGTTTGGGAAGAAAATGTTTCTGTTCCTGGAGACTAAAGTTAGTTGCTCTGGGATCGCTGACATAAATAATTTGCATCCTGCCAAAGCTTTCAGCTAGCAGTAGGACCAGGACACTCCAGTTCACAGCTTCCTGATCTCCCTCACCCTCCACAAAATCCTCACCACTCCCTCGCTCACCCCACCATGTAATGTTTTCTAAGTATTTGTGAGATTTCAGAAAAATAAACAATATGTATTTAACTTAAGACATATTTTTTTTTGGCCCTGACTGGTGTAGCTCAGTGGTTGAGTGCTGGCCTGTGAATCAAAGGGTCTCCAGTTTTATTCCCAGACAAGGCACATGCTTGGGTTGTGGGACAGGTCCCTGGCAGGGGGCATGCAATTGGCAACCACATACTGATGTTTCTCTCCCTCTCTTTCTCCTTCCTTTCCCCTCTCTAAAAAATAAATAAATAAAGCCTTTTTTAAAAGACATCTTTTTATTTAAAAAACTCATACAACAAAAACAAAACAAAGCATTGATGCAAATATTAAAGCCATAAACAATATACTGACTTAAAAGTTAAAAATGTATACTATCAGTGTATAACATTTTTTAATTTTTACATATATTTTATTGATTATGCTATTACAGTTATCTCAATTTTTTCTCCTCTTTATCCCCCTCTATCCTGCAACCCCCCACTCTCTAGCATTAACCCCTCTTAGTTCATGTACATGGGTAGTTCATGTCTATATAAATTCTTTGGCTTCTCTGTTTCCTATACTATTCTTAACCTCCCCCCATCTATTTTATGCCTACCAATTATGCTTCTTATTCTCCCATCCTCCTCCTCCTCCTCTCAACTGATAACCCTCCATGTGATCTCTAATTCCCTGATTCTGTTCCTGTTCTGGTTGTTTGCTTAGCTTTAGTTTTTGTTTTTTAGGTTCAGTTGTTGATAGTTAAGAGTTGTTGTCATTTTACTATTCATAGCTTTTGATCTTTTATTTCTTACATTTAGTCCCTTTAACATTTCATACAATAAGGGCTTATTGGTGATGAACTCCTTTAACCTGACCTTATCTGGGAAGCACTTTATCTGCCCTTCCATTCTAAATAATAGCTTTGCTGGATAGAGTGATCTTGGATGTAGGTCCTTGCCTTTCATGGCTTCAAATACTTCTTTCCAGCCCCTTCTTGCCTGTAAGATTTCTTTTAAGAAATCAGCTGATAGTCTTATGATGACTCCTTTATAGGTAACTCCCTTTCTCTTGCTGTTTTTAAGATTCTCTCTTTATCTTTAATCTTGGGTAACTTAATGATGAGGTGCCTTGGTGTGTCCCTCCTTGGGTCCAATTTCTCTGGGACTCTCTAGGCTTCCTAGACTTCCTGGAAGCTTATTTCCTTTGCCAGATTGGGGAAGTTCTCCTTCATTATTTGTTCAAATAAGTTTTCAATTTCTTGCTGTTCTCCTCCGGCGCCCCTATGATTCAGATATTGGAGCACCTAACATTGTCCCAGAGGTTACTAAGCCCCTCCTCATTTTTTTTGAATTCCTGTTTCTTTATTCTGTTCTGGCTGGGTGTTTATTTCACTTTAGGTAGCCTTCATGTCTTCCTTTATTTTGCAACCTAGCTCAATCAGTTCTGTGAGCATCCTGATTACCAGTGTTTTGAACTCTACATCAGATAGGTTGTCTATCTCCTTGTCACTTAGCTCTTTTCTGGACCTTTTATCTGTTCTTTCATTTGGGCCATATTTCTTTGTCTCCACACACCTGTTACATTGTAAGGGAATGGAGCTTTAGGCATTTGCCAGGGCAAGGCAACCCTCTTTGCTGCGTTGGGGCACTCTCTATGGGGGAGGGGTCAGAGAGAGAACAATGCCACTAGGTTACTCTCCTCTAGCCCCACTTTCCAACAAACTATCCTGTGAAACTGGATATTTTTCCAGCCATTGCAACCCCCACAGTATTTTACAGCTAGAGGTTTTGAGTTTTTATTTTCCCATTCAGCCAGCCCCACCTCCCCAACATGGTCTACCATCTTGCTGCACATATCCTCTCTGCTCAGCTCCTTGTCTCCAGCCCTTCTACTGGTCTGGATGAATGTTTCTTTAACTCCTTGGTTGCCAGAGTTCCATGCAGTTTGATTTTCTGGCACTTCTGGTTGTTTATTGTTTTTAAACTGGTTGTTATCCTTGTTTTGGTTGTGTGAGGAAGTAAAGCACTTCTATCTATGCCCCCATCTTGGCCAGTACTCCAGTGTATGATATTTTAAAGAAATTGTCAAATAATTTATTTAAAATTTATCTTTTTCTTTAAAAAGAGAAATTATTAATTTCTTCTTCTGTATTTTCTCCCTATCTTCTTTCCTTCTTTCCTTCTTGATATCCATGCAACAAACATTTGCTGATTGTTATGTGCCAGGCAGTCTGTAAGGCACCTTGGTGTAAAATTGAATAAGGTACAATTGTTTCCCACAGTCCAGGGGAGATGGTGGCATGTAATGCACACTTCTTACTGTGCAGTGGAAGAAATGTGATGAGAGATTTCTAGAGTGCAGGGAGGGCCACAGAGGAGAAGCATCCAAATTGGTCTGATGAATCACAACAGGCTTCCCAGAGGAAATGACATCTGGAGGATGAAGGTGATTTTAAGGATAAGGAGGTTTTTCAGACAAAAAAAAAATAGATGTGAGTTCCACCCAATAAGAATGGTGGACAAAAAGCAGAGGAATGAATCAGCATTTGCAGAACCATAGTTTACTCATTATGACTAGAGAAATGGGGCAGGTGAAGCTAAAAGATTCACAAGAGTCAGATCATAAAATATCTTGTGTACAAAACTGAATTTGTCTTCTATCTGAACAGCTATTGGAGCTACTGAAGGATTATAAGTAATGCTATAATCTGATTTGCATTCAGAAAAATGACTAAATCACAGGGGAGATGATGCATAGTAGGGAAATGAAACTGGAGGCAGGAATACTACCTAAAAAAGTATTGGAATAAACTTGGTGAAAAATGATGAAGGCCTAAAGGGTCTAGGCCATGGTCATAGGGAAGGTGGTTAAATGTTTTGTTTTGTTTTTTTTATTTTGGATGAAACCTTGAATTTTTGGATAAAACTTCCCAGCAAATAACATACTGTGGTCATCAGCCTGAGCTGTGTTTTCCTTTGCATTCCTTTTATATTTGCCTTCCATAAGTACCTGGTTTGAGGAAAACATGTCTTAACAATCACTGTGGTCAGAAGGCTTATGTGTTTGGCCTGTTCCAATCACCCAGCTTATTCCTTCAGGAGAGTCATTTGTTTTCTCTGAGACTCAGTTTCCTTACTTATAAAATAAAGTTATAAAACTTATCTCCTAACCTTCCATGATTATTAAATACAATAATTTATTATATTATTGTTGTTCAGCCAAATAAGTGGCTAAAATGAAGTAAATCATTACATACTCTATCACCTTAGGAATACTTTTGATGCAAATGGCAGAAAAACCTAACCTCAACTGGCTCAAGCTAGAAAAACAGATGTCCTGGAAAGTCTATGAGCAGATTTGGCTTCGGAGGATATTACCAGGATCCAAATCCTGACTCTGCTCTTCCTGCAATAGTTCCATGCTCAGGCTCACATTGCAGTCCCCTTCTCTGCCACTACCAGCTTCAGACACATGTCACACTGCCCAACATTGTCTCTTCTGCTGGGTTTTTCATAAGCTTAGAACTTTCTCATTGGAGTGCACTGTATGGACCATGGTATGCCCATCCCTGTGACCAGAAGATGGAACTCATAGATTGAGTTATGCCTATATCGAGTGCTTCACCCCTGGAGCATCCAAAAGTACAGGAAAGAGAATGAGGGAGGGATAGTAGTTCTCTTAAAGCATAAGTGCTGTTGCCAGAAGTGAAAGGGAAGATATGCTGGGTGCAAAGGCTACAAGTGTCCCCCACACACACTTCACAGTGGGGCGCCACCCAAAGCCTCTGGTTGCTAAGCAGCTATATAGAGATTGACTGACTTTGCTGTTATTTCTACTGTTCTGAGATGGAACACTAAAGAGATGTGGCCCTTCTTTCCACTTCTATCATAATCATAAAATTGTTATTTATTGCCAAGCTTTGAAGTATTCTTCCAAATGCTCTCATAACACCTACGAGCTATTCTGGGATCAGCAGGATTCTGCAGGACTCCTTTAAGAGGCACTTCTCGAGGTCATATAAAGCAGAGGGAAAGAGAGAGCTTCCAGCAAAAGGGAGAGCCTAATGGGAAGGAATCAGATAAAAGAATCTGACCGTAATCAATAGTAATTGTATTTATAAGAGGCATCCTCTCTTCCTCCTTGGAAAGTACCTTCTAGCCACTGGAGACTTACCCATCTCTATAAGCTTTCAATCATTTCACCAGTCTTTTGCCTCCAACCATGTGGGAGTGGACCCCAAGAATGAATTGTCACTGTGTACACTGTCAGAATGTGTCATAGGGTAGGGAAAGACACAAAGCCAACAACTGCCTGGCTGTCAAGAAAGGGGACCACCCACAACATAGGAGTTGGCCTCCATCATTTCTTTGACTACAGGACAATGGAGAGGAGATGAAGCTTTACTTGCCCTGAAGGTGTCGACATTCACAAAGCAGATGCCCCCTCGAAGGCTATAAATCTCAGAGACAGTTTTCTTTAAGTTTACTTCTGGGTACATCTGTAGTTCACTCTTCTAACAGAAAGCAAGCTCCTTGAGGGCAGGGACCCTATCCTTTTCATCTCTAACTTCAACACTTGCCACTATGCCTGACTTGTAGTTGGCATTTCATAAATGTGAATCGATTAATTCCCTTTGCTAGGCACTGCCAAATATAAAGATGTGAAAGGCAGCTTTGTACTTAGTGAGTCACAGTGTGGTAAGGAAATGAGAACATAATGTATTTGAAACAAGGCAAGGTGGGCTAAGTGTACCCTACACACTCATGGCCCTTTTCTGTTTACAAAACACTATATCACATCTATTTTCTTATCTGAGTCTCAGGACACCCAAGTGATGTTGGCATAACAGACTCATTAGCCTCATTTTACATACATGAGGTCAGTTACTTGGAATGGCAAGGGGTAGAAATAGTCAACCCAAGTCACATGACCTGTTAGTGATAGACCTTTAACTATCTCTGAACCCTAGGTCTGGGCTCTTCCCGTGGTGTTTTTGGCAGCATTTCATATTGAATACCAGCATGTTCAGCTCTGAACACCAAAGATAGTGAAACTGACTAAATTATAGATTGAAATCTATTGAAAGTGCTTCTGTAGTCATTCTCTCTCCTAATCACCACTCTGAATTCATGTAGCAATTTTATAAACAGAGAGAGCATGTGTCTTGAATCTAGACTAAATTGTAAAACTAGTCAGCAACTAAGCTAAAACTAGAATCTAAGACACCTGAGTTGCCACTCTCCCTTCTGCCTTCTCTCTGGCCTTGAAAAATCACAGGCATAGAATCCTTGGATTGTCAGCAGAGAAGAAACCATATGTAGCAATATTCCCCTGCCAAATGCAGACATCCCTTCATTCAGCTTCTCCTTGCACACCTCCAGTGAGAACTCACTACTTACCACACTGGAGTGCACGCTGTTCACTCTTGGAAATCCCTATCATTGGTCTTTTTGTCATTAATAAATAGAACTCTGACTCCCTGCCATTTCCACTCATTTGTTCTGCGTTGGTTCAATTTTATTCAATTTATGTTTATTGGGTAACTGCCATGTGCTAAGCACCCCACAGATAAGTAGTCTTATGATGCCCATTTTGCAAACAAAGAAACTGGGCCTTTGTGCGGTCAAAAAAAAACATCCCCAAGGTCACAGATAGGAAGTGGTAATAGCAAGTCTGCTGTCTTTAAGTATAATGCTGTCTGTGGCTTGCACTTAAGAGACACACAGATGATGATGAAAATGCACACTTCCTGGGGATAGAGCAGATTAAGACCTGTTTTGCAGACACACTCCCTCTACGCCACTCTCCTGTTTTACAAGTCAGTAAATGTTCAGGAGCTTCCAATCCAATGTATGAGGTTAATTAATAATATGTAAAAGTTTATAGTTTATACAGTATAATCTCATAAATGTTTATTAGTATGCTAATAGAAAGTAATGGCCATGTGAGCATAAAATGAGATGGGGGCTGAAGTGACAGAGCAAAAGAGCTATCAGGAAATTCATGGTATCAGTTTTTACCAGCAAAGGCTTACAGGCAGGATCTCCCTACAGATTCACTTCCCAGGCTGCACCTCTAGATGACCATGACAGGGTTGAAAGAATACTCGAGACCTGGTTCTCGTCCTGACTCTGTCCTTCAAGAAGAAAAAGGAATTGACTTTTATTGAAACCTACTGTGTGTCAATGCTCTACTAGACATTTCCTCAGTGACTTCTCCATTTGCTCTACCTGGGTGAGCTTAAGCCTGGCACATTCCAAATATCCAAATATATTTATTCAGTTACGCTAAGTTGAAATGAAACCACTCTCCCTCTCTGGGTTCCTTTTTAAAATTCTATTCCTGAGGTTTTTTGTATATGCTCTCTTGATTCCAAGGAAGTTTTCTATCATCTCTTCTCAAAGCATCAAGGAAATGACTTAAATTTAAATCATTCCACTTTCTTGAAGTCTAATGCAAGGCAGGTTAGTGCAAGAGACAGGTCACCTGGAATCTCATCCATCCCTGCCCTCAGTGGCCAAGGGCAAGTCACTTGATGTAATGTACTATAGTCAGTTTCATCATCAGAAACATAGAGATGATAAGATCTAATGGCACGAGAAAACCATGAACTATGACAAAGTATTTAAAAACACATCCATGTGCATTTGTCTCTCTGCACAACTATTTACTGACTGCCAGGTATAAGCAAGCTCTCAGACTAGGACCTTAGGGATGTAAAGATGACCAAGACCTGATTTCTGCACCTAAGTAGTACACAATCCACATGCAATGAAGAGTGAAGCGAAGAAGCCATCCTTAAACAAATAAGGTTATAAATTAAGTTCTGTGGGATGAGGAATAAAGTTCTACAGTTCAATTAATTTCATTTGGATGGGATTTTTCAGAGAATGCTTCAATAAAGATAAAGATTACATTTTCATCCTAGCCATGAAAAATGAGCAATTTTGCAACATGCCTTTTTTATTTTTTACTGGCTTTTTAAAAAAGATTTATTTTATTTAGCTTTAGAGGGGAAGGGAAGGAGAGAGAGAGAGAAATATCAATGTATGGTTGCCTCTTGTGAGTCCCCTGCTGGGAAGTGGCCTGCAACCCAGGCATGTGCCCTGACTGGGAATTGAACCACGATCGTGTGGTTTGTAGGCCCATGCTCAATCTGCTGAGCTACACCAGCCAGGGCTACAACATGCCTTTTTTAAAACCTAACATTATGTTTTTAATGCATGCATGTTTTATTTATTTATTTGAACTGCTATATAATGTTTCATTTGATTAAACTACGGCATATTTTTCTTTGCCGACTTAGTGGCAATTAAGCTGTTACCACATTTGGGCCATCGGATGGACTGGCTGTCTTTATGAAGACTTTCACCAAATGTGAGATTTTTCCTTATTGTGGACACTTACAAGCCGAATTCCTGGGGCATGTTCTTTACCAGATATCGGCAAGTGGCTCACCAAAGTACATGGGCAGATTAATACAATTATGCAAAATATAAAACCACATAAACAATATTATGTAATGTTTGCGGACACATTTTAATAAAATAAAAGTGCATTGGGAATGATTACATATGAATTTCACCAAGGCGCTTGCCTCTGGGGCAGGGGACAGAGGGCCTTAGCAAATAACATCTCTTAAAGCTGGATGATGAGCATAGGAGAATCTGGTAAACAATTCCTGTACTTTTCTGCATGGAAATTTGAAGTGGTTCATAATTAATCCTGCTTAAATTGGAAGAGCCATATCAGGCTGAGAAATGGGGGAGGAGCAGGCCTTCCAGGCTGAAGCAGTGACACCGGCTAGAGCACAGAGTCATGAAAGCGCAGCCTTTCTAGACGTGGTGTGCAGCCTTGATGTGACCGTAGGGAAGGATGTTCTGGTGGGAAAGAGAGTAGGAATAGGTACATGGGAACCAGCCGGGACAATATTCTGCAACCGATGCAGAGGGAGCACCTGAAACTCTCTGAGGCCTGGAGGCCTGTGTGCTTCTTGCTGGTCTCTCACATCATCTGGACACCACAAAGTGCACCAGCCACCCACTCCGTGGCCCCTCTCCTCTGTACCCACCTCCTGACTCCCGTCGAGATGCGGCAGTTCTGAGCTAGAGAACCTGGATTGTGTGAAGAGGGCCCCTGGGTAGCAGGAGGCCAGGGGCCCTCTTCGCACAATCCTTGGAGATGAGTCACCTCAGAGCTGCTAATGTGGAAAATACACATTGTCTCATGCACAGGTGTGAGAACTGGAGGGGCTCTGAGCCAGCGCTGCCCTAAACTCAATGAGAGTTCAAACAATCCCCTGAGCCAGTGAGAAGAAAATTGTCTCATAAAACTTCCCATTGATTTCAGTTGGATCCTTATAAATTCCCGTGGGGCCAGATTGCTTTTAGCATGATTAATACCCCTGCCGTCCCCAAGGCACGCTCCTTCGCCCTTTCTTTCTCTCTCTCTGATACATGTGCACAGACACACTGTGTACTCACACCCTCTCAAGCACAAGCTTTCTGTCACACACACTCAGTAACTCTCCGGCAGGGACAAGAGACAGAGATTCATTTCTGCATGAGTACTTTTCACACTCTTTAAACATAGGGTTAAATGTTCCCCTTGTCAGGAAACTTCGAGTCTACTTCCTTTTGTAATGTGTTTTTCACACATCTCAAATCTGGCTAGGCTTTGCCTTGTGACCAAAATTTTCCCTTGAAAACACCCCTGAGTTCACATAACCCAGAGCTGGGGCCCTGCATCAATCATGGAAGCTGATGACTGGTGGGTCCGCTCCACCAACAAAAACAAGCCAGTTAGCAGCTTGTTCTCTGCACAGCCAGAGCTTCCCAAGCTTCAAAAGAAGAGAAGGCATCTCCCTGAGTCCTCTCAACCCAACCTGGGGCCAGAGGCCTGAGGAAGCTTCTCAAACGTATAAAGGAGCAATTCTAGCTCGCTCCTTCATTCAGGAAAACACAAGGAATTGAGGAGAGGCAGGGCGGCCTGGTCTCCACAGAGCAGGGCCAACTCCAAATGAACTTGCATGCAGAAAGTGGCCCTGGAGGACGTAGTTTCCCGGCAGACGTCAGCCTCTGGGACTTGTTATTTTGGTGGGGAAATTCGTGTGTGTAATAAGAAAGGAAAACATCCGTAATAGTTCTTTTTCCAAGGCACAGGGCTTCACAGAGACATTAGCTCACGTTTATTACTATCCAGGAAATCCACTTCTCCACCAAAGGCTGCTCCCTGCCAGGTACCGCGTGCTGCTCGTTCCTCAATCCTTCTCCCTCCCTAGAGGCTCCCCATCTACTTTTCCAGTGCTTAGTCTCAACCAAAGCCTAGGAACAAAAGTCAGGTTCCAGCTGGTAAGAAAGAACTTTTGTGAAGGCCAAGCTGTCCAGAAATAATATGGAATATGGGACCCCTTGAGCAGTACAGACCAAAGACCAAGAAGATGGCAGCTGCTTGATGAAATCTTGTGTGTGTGTGTGGGGGGGGGGGTGTCCCGCACCTTGTGGTGCTTTGGGGGATCTGTGATTCCCAGCTCTGTCTCCTGCCACCTGGAGGGCCATGGCCACTCCCTCTCAGCACTGCCGCAGCTCACCCCAAATACCTGTGTCCTTCATGGCCTTCCCTTGTTTGGAGATTCTTCCCGCTCAGATCAAGTCTGTGGAATCTGAAAGCACAGACTTCATCTCATTCTTCCGTCTTCCCCCACAACTCTTAGCACAGCTCCTAGCATGTTGTACAATAAATGCCTAACAAATTCTTTGATTGGTCGAAATGCCTTGCTAAGGAGGTGCATAGATAAAGATGGTCCTGGAATGTTTACTCTGTCTAGAAGTCTCATAAAAGGCAAACAGGCCAGAGTGAGATTGTACCAGGATCCTGCCCCATTGCAGTAGCTCAGATCCAAACAAGGAGACACACAGTGGACCGTCTCTGTGCATCAGTCGTGCCCCAGAGCAGATGCCATGGAAACTTCCACAAGTCATTAATACACTACCTCTTTTACAGCAAAGTGGTTAAGAGTAGGTACAATGGGCATCAGTTTCAAATCCTGCCCGTGGTTCAAATCCCAGCTTTACCTCTTGCTAGGTGAGTGACTTCAGGGTCTATATATCTCAATGCTAAAATGTAGATATGAAGTTTGTACCTCATAGGATTGTTGTGAAATTAGATGCTTTCTTACATATAACTCTATTTAAAATAGTGGCTAGTGTACTTATCTAATGGTAAATACTTATTTATTATAAGTACTTATTATTTATTATAAGTGCTTATAATTTATTTCTTATACTTTATTATAAATAAATATAATAAAGTATTGCAATACATTTATAATCTATTATAAGTACTTGTTTATTAACAATAAGACAAAAATTTCATGTCTTTATTTATTAGGGGATATCACCCTAAATAAATATCAAGGTTCCCCATAGTTAGTTTATGTTTATTATATCTATAGCATCTTCCTTTGTCTCCCCTACTGGCCTGTACCTTAAGACCTAGCAAAGTTACAGACACAAAATGAGTACTCGGTAAACAGCGTTGGAACAAAAAATGATTCAATGAATCCATAATTATAACATTGCCATATTTATGTCCATCTCAAAATTACATTAGGTAACATGTATTGAATCATGGTCCAGCCGGGGTGCCTGTGTATGGCCCAGGATGGCTATGAATGTGGCCCAACTCAAAATCATAGATTTACTTAAAATATTATGAGATATTTTTGTGCTAAACGTGTCACAATGTATTTAATATGTGGCCCAAGACAACTCTTCTTCTTCCAGTGTGGCCCAGAGGTACCAAAAGGTTGGACACCCCTGGTTAGGGGCTTACATTAACTGATGAGTCAGTTAATCCTCACAACAAACCCACAGGACTGATACTGTTACCCCTGTTATACAAATGAGGAAACCAAGGCAGACAGAAGTTACAGACTTTCCTTGCTCAGGAAAGCCAGAGTTCCTGCTCATACTGCCCATGCCATCCTGCCTCAGCAACACAGAATAGGCCAGTGGGCACTCTTTCCATGAATGGGAAGAAATCACCCAGTACTTGCACGATTGCAGCCACTTAACTCACCTGCCTGGCCTTGGCACCATTCCACACCCTCCCCAGCCTACTCGTACGAAGCAGCCAGAACGGATGGTTCTGAGTGGGAAGCGTGACCTAGTCACCTCACCCCATCACTTCCCCACTTGAATAACCCAATGTATAACCCCTTGAATCACATCCTTACAAGTCCCTTTGGCCTTTAAAATGCTCTTCCAAGTTTTATGTTTACTGTTATCCTCAGTAAGAAATACAGTTCACAAGACAACCCAATATGTACAGATGTGTATACATAAAACTGAAACAAAAGTTTCCCTAAATGGCACCTGTCTCTTTGTGCCGGCTATCTTCCATCCCCCCTGCCAGATCCACCCTACCATCTCCACCCTGCAGGGCTCTGAGTTCAAAGCCTGCCTCAGCTACGTAGTAGCTCTGTGTCCTTAAGCAAGTTATTTAACGTCTCTGAGCTCAATTTTCTTCCCTGGTAAGTGGGAATGATGATAAGTGCCCCTAGCTCATAAAGAACTGAATGAAATTGTACAGATTAAATTCTTAGAGTATGCCTGGCTGATAGCAATACTCTCAGAAAGTGTTAGCTAGCATTCTGATTATTTTAAGTAGAAATAACAGTAAATGCCCATTAATTTTCATTAAGGTACTTTAGTGCCTGGCTGTGACTGAGTGAGGAGACCTCACACATAAGAACTGTGTCCACAGTCACATGATTAAAATGACTGTTTTAGCAAAAAGGGCCACCAACAGGTTGTCAGCAGCAATTTTTTTCAACGAGTTCCGAATGCTGGCCCAGGTGTCCTGAGCTGCGTGTTAGAAGACAGCCTTTTGGCTGAAGAGCAGTTTCGCCTCTGGTGGTGCCCTACCAGAGTCAGAACCTGTAGCCCGTGACATGCCCAACGGACTTACCCAAGGATGTGCTGCGGGTTTCCGGGGAGTGTGGCAGCCAGAGTCTCCTACGTAACACTGTGCTTTCGCAGAAGCACAAGCAATGGCTTTTTATTCCCTAGAGCTCAGTTTATTCCCAAAAGGCAGACACCCGGGTCAACAGCCAAGTCCTGAAAGGTGCCGAGGCAGTCTGTTAAGGGGAAAGACCCCTGGTTATAAGTCACCTGGAAGGCAGTTTAATTATGAAATGTGTGAAGCTGAATTTTAAATGTGAAGGTTCACTCGGGCTGTTTTCTGAGACCCTTTGAAAAGTGTTAACTGGTTATCATTATATGAACTTTACAAATGCACCCAGCCCAGGGCTATGTGTTGTTGCCTAGGCTCCTCCAATAATTCCCAGTTACAAGAAGCTGGTGTTCACTATTTAGACATTCCAACACAGGCACCAAATTCAAGGCAAAGGTTTTGAATGCAAACATTAGTATCTATAGTCAAATCCCCCCAAACGCTTCTAAGTTTGGATATGCTTGTGTCCTTAAATACTAGCTTAATAGCCACCCTCTTGCCACTCACCTCCTCTCTCCTACAGCCCAACAACGTGACCCTCCTTCCTATCTACACAACTGCCACACACACGCGCACACACACACACAATTTCACTTTTTAAAAATAGTCATTGCTGGTAGAAACTGCCTGGCACAAGGTGCGTTGGTACAGAAGATCAGGCACTAGGTGCTGTGAGGATCTCCACCCCAGCGGAAAACCACGCCCTCCCGTCAGTTACAACGGTAAGGATGGGATCACAGCCCTCACTGCCATGTACCCTTTCCCTGCCTGACACCCTGTGAGATCAAGGCAGATGGTATCAGAGGCCACCTTTTCATAAACTCACATTCAAGTTTTCATTCTGCAAGCTGGCTGCAGGCAGGGCAGCACGGGGAAAGGGAGAGTAGGTACCAAAAACAGACGGCTATTGGTCCACACCCTGAACGTCATCACATGGCACTGAGGAACACAACCGATCCACCAGCAATTGCAAAAAGCGCCATTACTGTTATGTCAGCAGGTGGGCTGGATACAGGGGTGTGCTGGTCAATGTTTAACAACGAGCTCTCTAGGGTAAAAGAAGCCCTAAGTTGAGACTCTTGCCAATTTCCATGGTGCAAATGCCCCCACTATGGCCAATTTAAAGCCACAAACATAATGACACAGAACAGAAAATTGGGGAAAAATACACAAGAACATACCATCACACAGTGCTTCCCCATCCCGTTACAACAGAGGCAATAATATCAAGAGTACATGTGTAGATCAGGGTAAAATGTAATAAAATAATTTGGAAACAATGCCTTTCGAGTGTTTATTAACTGTTTTAAATATCACTTATTTGATTGTAAATTGATGTCATTGAGGTTTTAGTTGTGGCTCTTACAACCAGCTTGCGAAAATCCCACAACTTTTAATAATTGGCTTTTACACGTGGCCACAACCCCCTCCAGTGCACCACTAGGTGGAACTCACTTGGACAGAGGCTGACCAGGGCGCCAGTGATAGGGTGGTGATTCAAGAGGCCAAGTGTGAGCTGAGGGCTTACCTAAGGCCATTTGGAGTGCAAAAGCTAAAGGCATCAGCCCAGCCAGTATTGGCAGGGAGCTGAAAGCCAAATACATAGGAGACAAAGTACTAACACCAGACCACAAAGACAGTACAGGGCAGAGTTCATTTGGGACCAAGTCTCTGTCAGAAAGAGAATAAAGAGATCAGACCAGGAGCAAGGGAGGAGGTTTGGGGAATGTGCTTCAGATATCTGAGTGATTGTACTGCTCACATTTATCAAGAAGTAACCTTGATAATCATTCACAAACACTTAGCTATCATTACGGAGCACTTGACGTAGAAAAGATGCTATTTTAAGTGTTTTGCATGATTTGTTTCACTACTGATGGCCCCATTCTACAGATGGAACTGCCTGACTGCGGAGCCTGTGGCTGTCCCTGCTCTGCAATGCAGGTGCCCATGTGGCGCTGGCTTAAAATGCTATGCTGGAAACATACAACGCGTGAAGAAAGGCTCAAAGTAGAATAACAACAGGTTTCCCAGACTGTGTTCAGACAGCACCACACATTGCGTATGGAGAGAGGGAGAGGATGGTTAAGTTAAGCAATGGTTGATCTTACCTTTCGGTGAACCAGGTGCACTGTGAGGACACTGGTGAACAATGCAAATACAGTCCCTGCCATCATGAAGCTCCAGGTTTTGCTCCTTCACTCTCATGCTCAGCCCCTTAGATCTGACACTACAAGCCTGCAACCTGAACCTCCTCTCCCCAAGCACAATGGTTTTGATGGCCCAGGCCTCAAGACTAGGGCCTACAAGTCAATTCAAACCATGCCCAACCCTAGCCCCAGGCCCAGCCTACAGCCCAGAGTGGGCAGAGTCCTGGGTCCTAACAGGACTCAGAAGGGAGATTCTAGCCTGTGAGCTCCCCAGGTTTTCAGAGGACCTAACATGGTGCAATATATACGTGTTGAACTGAACATGGAGGCTGCCAGAGCAAGGGGAAGGTATTACTACAGTTTCATCTTTATTAGGGCTTCTCGTTTTATGATTCAGTGCATGGGACACAGGCCAACTGCCCCTCTGCCCTTAGGAAGTGGCCTTCTAACTCAGAATGACATAATATTGCACATTCCCACCAGGGAACCACAAATGCCTCACAAATGTGTTAGGCTGGCTGGAAGCTTTATATTGAGTCTCAAGTAGTGTTTTCTTTGCAGTCGCGTCTTTGAATGGGGGGCACGTGTGGAAGTGCTTTCAGGAACGGCCATTATTGCACACACAGTGCTTTAGGGAAGTCAGCGATCAGGTCTCACCCACCGACCTGAATTCATTTTTCTCTCACCCTCAGTGATGCTCCGTTTGCTAACTCAGATGAGAAGAGAGGTCTGTTTTCAATTAGGGCTTCTCAAAAAAAAGTGTTTTTAAATAGCCTGTAAAAATAATCCAATAAAGGCCTTAGAGGTGTGAGCTGTTGTCATCATCCTGTTTGGAAAACGCCACTCAGAATGCGCCCAAAAAGGGGAGAGGGAGGTCGAGACGCCTTCAAAAATTTAATTTGTGAAATGAACCTGCGGGATTAGTTGTCCCACTTTGTGCCAGCTTTAATGTGTCCTCAACCAGGGAAATCCAAGGCTTTGGATTATTAGCCTGGTTGGATCATGTTACACTGTTTGGCTCTGCAGAAATCACACTTTTCATTTTGCCTTTAATCCTAAAGGTCACTGGGAAGGTTAGCCCCAAACACAAATGATACTTTGTGGTCTTACTTTCAGACAATTATCAACTCATAAATCTTGGTTAGACTGTAATGAGAGTGTGAGAAATAATTGAATTCAGTCCAGACAGCAGTGTTGGAGGGAGGAGAGAACTGAGGGGTAGGTGAAAGACAGAGGGAGGGGGTTGGGGGCCTGGGAGCCAGAAAGTCTTTGTTGACTCCTGTTTGTCCTTGTTGAATCACTGCATTTAGAGGTTTGGATGGATAGGAGTGAGGCCATTAAAAAAGTACAGTCCAGTGGGAGCTTGGAAAATAGAGGATAAGATCTAAATGAGAGCTCGGATCCAAAGGCAGCCAGTAGGGGAAAAAAAAAAAAAAAAAAAAAAAACAGACTAGAAGAGGAGCCAGGGACTGAGGTGCTGAGAGTTCCAGTTCAACCAGCCCTCATGCTGTGTGGCCCTGGGAAAACCACTTAACCTCTCAGTGTTGGGAATGGGGATGTCAGCCCCTCCTACATCAAAAGATTGTTGTTAAAGATCACAAAAGATAATACTCTGAAATGTGGGGGGGGGGGGTTAAACCTCCAAAGAAACAGTATTCTCAAGCATGTTAATATGTCAAATATGTTAATTAATTAACAACCATTTGGAGAAAATCCTGTTGGCTCTCTTTTCCTAATATGTCTAGAACTTGTCTGCTTCTTTCCCACTCCACTGTCCCCATGGGTCCAATCCAGCATCGTCTTGCACCTAGATTACTGGAATAGTCCCCAGGCATCTTTCTTTCCATGACTGCCCCTCCTCTATAATCCATTTTCTATCCGGCATCTAGTCATGATTCTTCAAATACGTCACATTACTCTCCTAGTTAACCCTCTCCAATGCTTCCCTGGTTCACACGCGTAATAGCCAGTCTTGGGATACTCTACAAAATCTTGCACAACCTGGTGCCCATTTCTTCCCTGACCTCACCTCCCACCTCTCTCTCTTGGTCTTATTCATGGTCTCCAGCCACCTCAGTCTCCTGGCCGCGCCTCCACCCTGCAGGGCATGCCCGCACTCCAGAGTCTTGCTCTGACCTTTCATTCACGTGTACGCATGGTCACTTGCCCATCCTCCTCTACTCTTGACTTTTGCTGGCTGTTTTATTTTAAATTGCACCATGCCCACCTACCTTACTTATTATATCTGTTATCTGACTCACCCACTACAATGTATGCTATATGAGGACCAGGATTCTTGTCTCTTTTCCTAGAAGAAAACCTGCCATGGAGTAGGTTTTCTGTATATTTGCCAGACTGAAAGGGAAACTTGATTCCTGTCTGATTACAGCTTTCATTTATGAGACTATTTAGATACCGAATTGCCTACTAACAATTTGTCCCAAACTTCCAAACCATACTTCTGGAACCTCCAGAAGTGGCTTCAACCTGTCAGTCTGTGTATCCACCAATGACCACTCCAGGGCAGCAAGCCCATATTTTGTCTCAGTTTTGTTGGCTCTTCCCAGTTTGGTCAAAGTTTGGGCACATCTGGCTCTGACAAGGGACACATCTGGGCCAGCTGTCCAAGCTCCACGGCCAGGGTGCCTTGGTGGGACAGGAGAGGGACCTTTGCACTACTGTGCCTTCATCACCAACCCAGCTTGTACCCATAAGGGCTCTGCTGCACATACAGACTGAGCTGCTGCACATACAGATGTGAGAGGGAAGGAACCAAATCTGCCTGGAAATAACAAGCACCTTTCTTTTCAACAGTAAGCATTGTAAGTTAACACATATCTTACCTAGTCACACCATCTTATGATGTTTTTTCCATATATAGTTTCTTTATGTTATTGACAAGGAAGCAGATTATATAATGAGTCCTCGGCAAAGCCATGTCTTATGCTTTCTGTCGGATGTGAGTGAACGCAGCTTAGCTGGTATGCTCCCTGCCTGGTGCTCTACACCTTAGAGTTCTGCTGCAGTGATGCTGTCCGCCTCGCTTCCTCTGCCCTCAGTTACAGTGAAGGCCACTTGAGTGCAATGACCACGTCAAAGCTCCAAGAGCCTGACCAGGTTCTTGCACAAGATTTGCAATGGTAGGAGAGGCGACAGTATGGAGCAAGTGTACAAGTGACTGAGTAAATGTAAGTCCTGTGAAGAAAAAAGTCTAAAGGATGCTGAGAAAGAGAATAGTTTCAGTAAAGGTAACCGACTTTGGATAAGGTAGCCAGGGAAGACATCACTAAAGAGTTCATGTTCAAGCTGACACCTAACAAGTGTCTATTTGCTCCCTGGTAAATGACTATGGCAGGAAAGAAAGAATTAATAGCTACCTGAAACCTTACCCTGCGTAGGAGCAAAGATAGTGTGCACCCCGAGAATAGTACTTCTGAAAAAGACCATGGGCGGGGGGATGGGAATGGAGTCACACATGCTCTGTTTTTTCTTTCATTCAAGGAAAATTTATTGAGCACCTACTATGTGCATAGCACCTACTAAGCTCTAGGCCTGAGGGTATGAACAAAATTCATGGAGCATGTATTCTAATGGGAGAGACAAACATAGACACTTTTAAGTGTAATGTGTTGTTACACAGTGACATGTACTACAAATGTAAACTAAATAAGATAAGAAGGGAATTGAGAAGATAGGAGTAGGGGTAGGGAGAAAAGTTGGCCATTAGGTAAGGTCAGGGAAAGCCACACTCAGGCCTAAATAAAGAAAGGGGAATAAGTGCCAGCATTTGGGGGAAAGGAAATGGTTCAAAAACATGTTAGCAGCAGCAATAACAAATGCCAAGACTTTGGCACAATACTATCTTGCCATGTTCAAGAGGAGTTCAGGAACTAATAAGCAGCCCAGTGAGGCTGGAGAGGGTAAGCAGGGAAAGAACAGAAAGAAAAGTGGGGGCAGGTTAAGGTGTTGCCAGGAACAAGATCACAAAGACTTTTATCTCTCTTCGGAGTATGGGTTCCATTCTTTGCAAAGCAAAGCCATGAACTTGGGCAAGGGAATCACATGACCTGATATGTTATTAAAATGTCACTGTGGCTGCTATGTGGTGCATGGATTGTAGGAGACAAGATTAGAAGCCAGGAGAGAGGATCCAACAGCAGTGGCCCAAGTGAGAGATGGTGGCATCAGGTGACAGTGGAGGGCAGGTGTGGGATGACTTTTGTAGAAAGAGATTGCAAACTTGCCTATGACTGGAAATAGGCAATAAAGGAAAGAGAGGAACTGACGACACTATTAGGTCTGGGGTCTGAACAATGGGTGCATGATGGCGCCATTTCCTCAGACAGGAAATCAGCCGGGGCCCAGGATTTGGAGGGTAAGGTGCTCAGTGTGGAAGAGAGAAGGGAGCTGAGTGAGACCTGCCTGAGTGAGAGAGAAGGGAGCTGAGTGAGACCTGCCTGAGTGAGAGAGAAGGGAGATGAGTGAGACCTGCCTGAGTGAGAGAGAAGGGAGCTGAGTGAGACCTGCCTTCTTTTGGTCTCTCCAGTCAGGAAAGTCACTCTCTAAAAAGGAGGACAAAATGTGTCAATGCCATGCTTTCTCCTCTTAAAGATATGAGGGGAAATTTATTACAGAAATCTAAGAAGAACATTATAAAAGCACACCCTAAAATTTAGATATTCTTTTCTATTTATTTCACCTGGGAAAAGATAATAGAAGGTTTACATAAGAGACAGAGAAATACGTAAATTACTAACTAATGCAATCCAAACTATTGTAAGTACTAGAAGGCACCTTGTCTTATCTATCTCTGCTTTCCTATTACTGTGTCTAGCTCAAAATAACTAGTCAGATTACATTGTTACACAAAGTATGACTAAGGAATAAGACATAATTCTGAGTGATAGGATCAAGGAATTCTTGGAAGAGGATTTAAAATCTCACCTTGAAATTTGCTCTGTTGTTTCAATTCACAGCATTACTCAAAGAGTAATATTATGGTCACAGTGTTATGAAGAACCTACTTCAACAAGTGAAGGCTCTGTCCAAAGATGCTGGAATTTGAGAGTGTATACACTCTCAAATTCCAGAATAGGTTGAGACTTTAAACAAAGTTTTTAAAAATTAGTACCACAGTAGAAATAGATTAAGTGCATAGAGTATAAGTTTGGGTCTCTCATTTACCACTTTCATTCTGGGTGTCCTTGAGCAAGTTACTTAACTCTCTGTATTTCAATTTCCTCATCTCCACAACTGAGATTTTAGTAGTAGCTGTATCATAAACTGGTTGTTAAGGTGAAGTTTATTAATATACATGAAGCACTTAGAACAGGCCAGACATAGAGACATACTGCTCCTGTTGGCACTATGGCAACAACAAGTCTAACAGACCTACTGTCGGTGTACTTGAACCTAGTCCACGAGGCACAGTCTTGAAAATTATTTCTTAAAATGGGAGGGCATAAAGGAGAAATGTTAAAAATAAGTGATAAGTAGAAATATGTAAGCCAGTAAGTGCTCTTTTCCATTAAAGCTATTTTAAAGTCCAAGAAGGCAAACATACTTTTTCCTCTTGTTACCTATGAACTTTAAAGATTTTTCTCTTATCTGTTTAACAGAGCAGTGTTTTCTTTTTAATGGTACCCAACATGTTAAATTTTTATTTTTTATTTTTACTTTTTTAATATTTTATTCATTTATTTCTAGAGAGAGGGGACAGGAAGGAGAAAGGGTGGGAGAGAAACATCAATGTGTGGTTGCCTCTCATGTGTCCCCTACTGGGGACCTGGCCTGCAACCCAGGCATGTGCCCTGACTGGGAATCGAACCGGTGACGCTTTGCTTCACAGGTCTGCACTCAATCCACTGCGCTACACCAGTCAGGGCTTCCAACATGTTAAATTTTTAGAATTAAAAAATGGCCTTCTAAAATTAATACCTTGCAGACAATAATAGTATGGATGAAGATGTGGAGAAGTTGGAGCTGTCATACATTGCTAATAGGAATTTAAAATGGTGCAGCTGCTTTGGAAAAAGAATTGACAATCCCTCAAAAAGGTAACATAAGTTAGCACATGACCCAGCAATTCCATTTCTAAGTAATAACCAAGAGAATCTAAAACACATGTAGAAATGCACACACACACTTATTCACGAGAGCCCAAGAGTGGAAACAACCCAGACAAAAGGTGGTATATCCATACAATGGAATATTATCCAACCATAAAAAAGGAATGAAGTACTGATACTTGCTACAACATGGATGAGTCTTGAAAACTAGTTACCAAAAAAAACACATCTTGTATGATTCCATTTATACGAAAATTCCAGAATAGACAAACCCATGGAACCATTAACTTAGATTAAGTAGATTAGATTAAGGTTACCAGGTACTTGGGGGAGGAAGAAACTGAGGAATGAGTGACTTCTAATGGTTATAGGGTTTCTTTTGGGGATGACAAAAATGTTCTATAATTAGAGAGCAGGGATAGTTGCACAACCTTGTGAATATATTAAAAACCACTGAATTATACTCTTTTATGATATGTGAATTGTATCTAAAAAAATGAGTAAATTAGAGTTGTTAGTCATGTCCCTGTTTGCAAAGTGTTCTTTATGTCCTTGTCAAAGATAAAAAGAATGCAGGGCTATTTAACAAGATGATATATGTAAAGAACCTGCCACACAGAAGATGCAATAAATATGTATTGATCTTCTCATTCCAAATGAGGAAAAGGTCATAGATTCCAGAGTTACATTGCTCCCAGGACTCAGCCCACATGCTCTACCCCTCTGACGGGGGCCAGTACCATACAGTGGGGAGGACGGGGGTTGAGGAAACAAAATCGACTTAGTCTGTGAGCTTGAGAGACTTACCTCGTTACTCTCTATTCAATTATAGTTTTAAAAGATTTTTTTTTAAAAAGCTCTTCTCCTACCTCCTAGGATTCTAAGAGTCAAGTGAAACCAAGCATCTGAGTTGACTTGGCAAAGCTGATGCAGGGGCTTGTTAACTACAAACTAAAGACCTCTTGGAGGGAAAAGGGACCTCAAAGAATGGCAGCCAACATTTTGTAGGGGGCTTATTCTGGGCCCAGCACTGTTCTAAATGCTTTCCCCTGCATTGATTAGCTCACCTAATCCCTACAACAATCTTTCGAAGCCTAGGATATTGTTATCTCTGCTTTTCAAATAAGGAACTGAGTATAGTGATATTAAGTGCAATAACTTTTTAAGATCACACAACTAGTAAGAGGCAAAACTTGCACTCAGACTTAAGTGTCCTGGCTGCACAGCCAGCACTCTTGACCACTAGTGGTGTTGTGTGTTCCCATTTCACAGATAAGGAAACTCGTGAGATCACACACATAAGGCAGGGAGGCAACTGACAAGTATCGGGAGCCCCGGGTACGCCAAGATCCTCCTTCGGCTTCCCAAATGCTCTCTTACCGCTCACAGCAACCCCATATCTATGTTGGGGAAACTCAAAGCACATAATTAACAAAATGACCTTTCCTAAAGTCACCAACTTAAGAAGTCATAAAGCTAGGACTTGAGCCCAATTCTTTCTGACACCAACCTACTTACTGTTTCCACATACCTTGCCTGGGTAACATGTACCCTGAGGCCAAGAACAATCCCACCCACAAGGTAAGGAAGGACGTGGTACACTTTTGCCATTGGGTTCAACATCTCATCTGGATATAAGAGGGGAATCCCATTTTACTCCTCTCAGGCCGGAGATGCTATAACACTGGCAAACACGTTTTCTAGCCCCTGAGTAGAGACAAGCCCATGAAATGATGAGTTACACATCACAGAAAGACAAAACCCTTAATGACGATGCTGGCAGAGTCAGCCCTGGTGGAGCTAAGGAGCAAGTGGTTCTGAAATTAAAAAGTTACTGGAAAGCAGGGGAAATTGTGGCATACTTCATTTGGACTGATAGGCAATTTTTGGTCCACCCCCATGGAAATCACTTGGGGATAACCCGGCAGTTATTAAATGCACCACACTTGGGGAAAGACCCATTTATCACCGAGTCTCTGCAGCAGAGTTCCTGCTTTGCAAAGTGTCGACATCACCAAGGCTGATTTAAGACTGACACAAGAGGCCACAGTAAATCCTGTCACTTAGCAAAAGTCAAGAGAGGACAGCACCTTCTGAGAGATATAATGGGGCTGCCGGAGAAGGATGCAGGTGCCCGGAAATATCTAAATATAAAAAAATAGACTGAAGTGACTAAGCTACTTGTATTTTCCAGAAATGATGTTTCCTGTAATGAATTCCAAACCTCAGATCCTTCAGCAGGAGCCACAAGGCCAAGACACCATCCCCTGAACATCCCCTGTAATCTCCTGGGCCTCCCCTTTGGTCTCCTTGCCACACCACACTTAACAAAAAATCCCTTGGGGATGCTGAAAGGCAGGTTTTAAACTCAGATGTCTCATGCATCTTAGTTAATGGCAACCCCATCACTCTACTTGCACAGGTGATAAACCTGTGGTCACCCTTGGCTCCTCTCTCGTCTCAAACTCCATATCCAATATAGCAAGAAATTCTATTATCTCTGCCTCCTAAATATGCCCAAAATCCAACCGTTTACTTTCACCCTCATCAAAGCTGCCATCGTCTCTCATCAGAATTAGGCAATAGCCACCTAACTAGTCTCCTTGCTCTCATTCTTGCCATTCTACAGTTGTTATTTTTTATCAACATTGCAGCTGGTATGGTCCTATTAAAACTTTATTTCTATTATTTTACATCTGTGCTTAGACCCTGTAATGGCTCTCCATCCCAATAAATGTACAAAATCAAGTCCTTACACTGGCCCACAAGGCCTTCATGGGGTGTTTTCTGTTACCTCCCTTATCATGTATCTTAACTATTCTCTGCACACTTTCTCTGTTCCTGCCCCTTGGTTCCTTGTTGTTCCTCAGGAGGCCCAGAAGTAGTGGGCAACAGAAGCAGAATCTGTCAAGGCTATGAATGGATAGGGCATCCAACCCACCCTTGGGAAGTCTAATCTAGTAGGTGGGACATAGTTTATCTGGGGCAGATGGAGAACAGTAATATGGGGTATTTGGAGCAAGAAGAAGGGTTGAGAACAAGTTCATATCTCAGCAAGCCAGAGACAGCTGAGAGGGCAATATTGAAAGGGGATGATGAGTATATCGGTCTCCTATTGGTTGTCCATCAAACTTCAGATTCATTAGCTCATCCTTGCATAAGGCTCATCACTACTTTCCAGTGCTGGTCACACACCTAGGCCCCTCCTGTACCCCTGATTCCAGCCATACCAAACTGCTAAGTTTCCCAAAGTTGGCATGCTATTTTAAATTTGAGAGCCTTCACATTTGCTTTTCCATCTGCACAGAATACTGATCCCTGTCTTTCTTCACCACTCCCTTGACATTCAAAAACCAGCTTGTGTCAAAACCAAACTTTTCTGCACACTCCTATGCCTCCCTCACCCCCAGTCTACATGCATGCATATAAACATGCACACAGCCCATGAGATTTAAGACATTCCTCTTATCTGCTCCTCTAATGACAGAGGCTCACAACCATCACAGCACTTCATCCACTGCACCGTGATGGTTGATTTGTTTTATCCCCACTGGATTGTGAGTTCTTTGTTAGCAGAGACCAGTTCTTATGCATTTCTGAGTCCCCAGCATCTAACACAGTACCTGGCACACAGTAAGGGTTTTCTCAGCTCCACACACTGTACCAAATGAAAGAAGGAATAAAAGTAGATGCTCTATCAGCATGAGTCAGGTTTGACAGCAGGTATAGAACAAGCTGCAATCCCAGACCTGAAGGTCTGCGCCAAACCTCCATATTCAGGAGGCTGGAGAAAGTAGGAGCGAAACTGACAGGAAGTGGGACACAGACAGGTCATCAATGTGGATGCTTAAGTACAGGGAAGAAGTCAGGGACTTGGGTTCAGGACCTGGAACTGCAGGGGTGGGGTTGGTCTCAGGCGGGATGGAAGACCCTGAGATAGGGATGATTTCTGACAACTAGTGGAGTTACCATTGCTAGAAGAAGGCATGGTGGTGGAAAGAAAGCCAAATCGCCCCTGTTGACAAAGGGTACAAGAAGCCTGGCTGCTCATTGCATTGGGCAGTTTCCACGGGTCTCGGTCAGCCTTTGTCCACCAAACCCAGAATGGCTGTACTGGTGGCAGGACCAACGGAGCCATCACTTGGCAGATACTAAAACAGGTTCAGTTTTATTCTCACATTTGCCCTTATCAGATGTCTCCCTCTTTTTCTCACTTCCTCCAAAAAAAAGGACAAGGAAAGAAATTTAATCACCACGTTCACGCTTAACAAACAAGCTCTTAAGTAGTTGCTTGAGTTTAAATCCAACCGTGCTACTTGCTGCCTAGGTGATCTTCAGCAAGTTATGTGCTCAGCTTTCTCATCTGTCACACAGGGATGACAAGAATAGTGCCTACCGCACAGGGTCATGTGAGGATGAAATGAGACACATAAAAAGCCCTTAGCCCTATGTCTGGTACACAGTGCTCAGTGAATATTCATAGCTATTGTAACTGGCATTGTGTTGTTATTTATGGCACAGTGGTCATGAGCATGAACAATGGAACCAGGCCATCCAGTTCAGATTCTGTCTTTACTTCTCACTAGCCCTGTGACCTTGGACGAGTTACTTACTTCAGGCACCTATCTCAGTTTTCTCATCTACACAATGGTGATAATAACAGGGTTGCCTCAGAGGGTTGTTAAGAGAATCAAAGTAGTTAATAATTGTAAAGCATTTAGAACAGTGCCTGAGTTATAAGTGCTACCTAAAGACTTATGGAATAAGTACATTATTATTATTAAAGAACTAAGGACATTGTGTTTTCCCCCTACTTAAAATTCTTGCATGTTGGGTTTTTTTTTAAGTCTTAAGGGGAGAGGAATTCTTACCCCAGAAGCCTAATACCAATAGACATATGCAAAAGTAATTTTAAAGCTTCCTGGTATCTCCCAAATAATGCCCTACAAGTGCCAATCCTTTCTCTCTGCTATACTTCTGGCTTCATAAGATTCAAACCATCCCCAAGCCTCCTGGGAAGGTCCCCTGAGTCCCGACAGCAAAAGGGTGGAAGGGAGGGGGGCCCCTGCAGAAAACAGCTGACCCAGTGGACTGGCTACTGCCACTGGATCTATTTCCCAGAGTCTAAGAACTTGCTGACTTCAGCCTTTCCAGAGTAAAGCACCGTCTATGGACAGAGACAGCACCGAGGCGAGCACGCAGCACAGCCATAAATCTGCGGGCCGGATTATTTAAGAGACCTGACTTTCTTGTGTTGCGATATTAAAGCAAATCTGTCTCCTGCTCATAAATCAGCAGGGTCATTTCCGTCCTCAGCCACTCTGCTCAGCCACCTCCAGATGCACACAGCATACATTTCACTCACTTGGAAGGTGCAGGTTAAGAAAGTAAAGGAAGAAATGTACTTACCCTCTTCCCAAACTCTTACAACCTTGCCTGCTCACTCCTTCCTTGTCTTACAATCTGAGAATACCAGAATCCTATGAAGAGCCACACACACACAAAAAATCCATCAACCCCTGATACTGATACAGCAAGTTACCCTTTACAGTACTCTGAGTAGATAGGGCAGGCTCTGTTAATCCCAGTTTAGAGATCATGATAGTAAATGAATTTCCCCAAATCAGACAGTCAGTCAGCAGGGGAGATTGGGCTCACTCCTAACTCCTGGTCCAGTCCTCTCTTTACAGCATTAAATCTCTCTTCGTATGAATTTCTCATATGCATAAAACAAAGAAGTGTGGGGACACTCCTGGGGGAAAAAAAGAATCTCAGTTCAAATTTTTTATTTTTTTTCAGACATAATTGTGAATATTTATTGGACACTTGCAATATACCAAGCTCTGTTCAAAACACTTTACAGCATTAAGTTCACAGCAAACCCACATTTGGGATATTATTATCTTTTCTAAATTTACAGATAAGGAAACTGGGGCTGCAGGAAGTTAAAGACTCGTCCGAAGTCACCATGGCTTCAAAGCACCAGAGCTAGGGTTTGAACCTTGACAATTCAGCTCCAGAAGCTGTACTGTTTGCCACTGTGCCCCACTGCTTTTCATCAAGGTGCAAGGCAACATCCTGAGTTTGTAGGTAATATTTCTCCCTGTCTTGCTCAGTCTCTTGGCTGATAAGAAGAGCCGAGATTTGATAGGGCAACTTTAGTGGGAGGACATTGCCATCCTCTGCACTGAACCACTCACTTCGAGATGAAGGGGAAGCCTCATACATCCACTTAACTTGCATCCTTTTCCTTAGCAGGTTGGCTCCCAGAAAGAACTCGCACTGAGACAGAAATGTCATATATCAGCTCAAAATTTTTAAATGAGCATTGATTAAGAATCTGCTGTGTGCCAGCTGCTTTCCAATCCATTAGCAAACTTGATCACTGCACCAAACCTTTCCATGATTTCCCATCACCCAGAATGATATCTGGGTTCTTAGCATAGTAGATGAGGGTTTTCTTGATCTCAGCTCTTCCTACCATGTTGGCTTCCTCTACTCCCAGCATAGATCACGGCCCTCACTCCATCTTTCTGTCCTCTAGGAAGTTAGTTCTGGCCCATACCCCGACCCCCACCTAAATGAGGTCCTTCCTCTGCAGTCCTGTAGCACCTTGTAGTTACCCTGCAGCACTTTCCACACTAGTTACCATGGTCTCTTTACTTGTCTGTTTCTTCTTCCCTCCTTGAAGGCAGGGATATAGCACAGTTCTGGGCAAAACAGTAGGTACTCAACAAATGATCCTGGAATGAATCCTCACTACCATCCTGCACAGGTAGTACTGCTACTCTCATTCTGTAATTGAGGAAATGGAAACTCAGATACCCTGAATCACTGTTTACCATCAGTCCTTCAGGAGGATCCCCGGCTAGGATGGGACCTAGGGCTCCCAGCTTCCCTGTTACAGCCCATGTCCTCAATTGCTCCCCTCCCTGCCTTACTCAGTCTTGGATGCTTCAGCTCACTTCTGCTTTTCCAACCTGAGCTGATACAATGTGTTAGCTCTGCCACTCAGTGCCATCCAAGGCAGGGGAGAAAGTGTGTCCCTGGCTTCTCACCCCACTCCAGTCAGCATGCCTCAACCCTCTCTCTAGAAAGGCCCCTTTTGAGTCAACCTTGAAGAATGTTTCCCATTGGCTGACCAGGACCAATGGGTGCAAAACAGAGGGTAGAATATTTGCATTAATTCACAGATGTTGAGCACTAACTATGTGCCAGTAACTAGAGCGGTTTCCCCTAGAGCAGGATGAGCCCCTGGTGGAAATGCTGCAAGCAGAGACAGAAGCATTTGACAGGAGTAGGGGAAGGAGCTTAGGTCACTGCTAAGGTCCCTGAATTTGATGCCCTAGGGCCCACAGCTCTGGGTCCCTTTTTCTACCACACTCTCTTTCCCAGCCCTTCTCCAACTCTTCTAAGCACCATAAAAAGCAAAGACTTTGAAAATGTAACTAAACTAATTTTGTGAAAGATTCTAAAATGTTCTTTAAGTATGACTTTAAGTGATTCTGTTTCCAATACTTGCTGACAGAAAAATATTACCCCTGCATTTCAATGCAGAGGAAATAAGAAAATAAGCAGGCTGCATTTGGCCAAATTCATTTATTTAAGTTATTTTCTAAAATGAGTGTAATTTGGAAATCACTAGTATTGTTTTCTCCCAGTGCAGGTTAATGCCTTACACATGGCCTCCGGAAGGGACACTTCATACAAAGAGTTATTAGGTTTTTATTTAGAATGTACTGTTTGGATGATTTGTGGGTATAACAAACCTGAAATTTAAAGTAGTCTTTATTTGCTGAGGACTGCAGGTTTTTTTTAAAAAAAAAAAAGTAGATTTTAAATCTTTAAACTTTCAGAGATTAAGAGAGATCGGCCAGGGATTTATTTGTGCAGGAATTTCTTTTTCTCATGCTCGCGTCTTTCCCAGCACACATTCTTCTTGCACGCCTCCGTCTCGAATCCTGTAGCATCAGCCCTCTGCGAGGCCAGGGGCCGTCATCCTTTACAGTGGTGGTTTTCAGACTTCTTTTATGGCCAAATCCTTTGTGCAAAGAAAATCTTTCACCACTAGCAAAGAAACAGGGAAAACCAAAGCTGCTCTGTTGGGGGACTCCTTCTCCCCTCACCTCTCCAACCTCATGCAAAGCCTCACAGATCCCCTGAGGAACATGCTTTGAGAACAAAGACCCCTCATTTCAATAGTGAGAGACCTGAGGCCATGGGGTAAGCAATGACTTACCCAAGGTCACTCAGCAATTATGAGGCACGGCAGGGTTAGAACAGTGTCTCTTGACCCAACCTGTGTACATTCCACTAGCTCTAGTTGCTGCTTGTTCTTGGCTTTGCCATTTTAACATACACATATTCACCATCTTTCAGGTTCCCATCTCTTGCGGGGGGCAGTACTGTTAAGAGGCAGCCCGGGACAAGAGCACACTCATTCATGTCCGTGACAATAATCACTGTTGACTCAGGCCACAGGCTCCAGGTAGGGACATCCTCAGGATGTGCCTTCTGCTCAGCAGCCATCCTCAGTCTCCAGCAAAGCTTGGTGAGCATGTCATTTCTAAGCAGGGCACGTTTTTCTGCAGTCCCCTTTTTAAAGAGCCAATGGTGACGGCAGCCCAGAATGCAATGTCAGCAAAACAGAAGCCACTGGCCTGCAAAGGTCCTGGAGAGACCGCACACCCTGTGCCCCTCCTCGTCTGCCAGCAAGCACAGCCTTCAGCCTGGGAAGGGGGTCCCCGGGCCAGTCAACTCCCACCAGAGGCCTTCTGTTACGTCACCTGCTTCACAGTGACTCCATATGGAACCAGGGGCAATTTGTGCTTGCTTTTGTGCTTTTATTTCTAAGGAGAGAAGCATCCTGTTACATGAAAGTTCTTTTTTTTCTGCTGAGGACCTGAATGAGTTTAGGTCTGAATTTGGGGGTTAAGGTTTAAGAGAACTCCACTTCACTGAATGAAGAAGTGGAACAAATGTGCTGCGTTGTGTTTGCTAGGGATGAAGGAGTGGGCAGGAGAAGGGACAGGAACAGATGGGGGAATCGGGGGTCTGCACTGTGACAGAAGACTGGGACCCAATCTGTCCAATTGACTAAAGGGACTTTCAAAGTAAAATCCCTAACATGAAATTTTAAGTATCTGTCTTGCTGCCGTCAAAATCCCTCCCACTCCCCGACTGTTAGGAAAACCTCCTCCATGCCCACATGGCTTGATGTGGGGCGGCTTCCCTAGCAGAAATCAGGAGGAGGAGCTGAGTTCGTATCTCGGTTAGTGTGGTGGGGAACCAGACACCTGTGCAGGGTGGTAAGAATAGCCCTAAAGCTAGGCGACTGAATTAAAACTGGAGTTCAAAGCCAGCGGTGACCACAAGAGCAGAAAACTCCAGGCGAGACTTCATCATCTCAGGGAGGGTTTAGCACTTGCACACCCCATGAAACAGGCATTTGGTCCTGTCTGGTTTCCATTTAAATGGGGGTGGAGACACCAGCTAATGTCCGACTACTACGGCCTCTAGCCAGAGCATCTAACACTATAGAAACGCAGATGTTGTCAGCCCTGTCAGGGGACTTGGTGAGTTAAGACAGAGGAATGGTCATTCATTCTAGCTGGTAACATTTGCTGACTCTGACTGAACTCTAGACACATTGAGAGTACTTTCTTACTGTTTGGGGTATTTGTGCTTGCCTGGGTTTGGATACCACCAGAAAGTCTTCTTTTGTCCCCATTCCACAAGCTCTACCAGAACCACACTTGTTAAGTCGTGAGGTCCAGGGAGAATGGCTGCCTCACTTCAAATCTAAAAGCATAAAAGAGGTTCTCAGACTATTTGGCCTTTTTGCTATTGCTGCTGGTCAAGAACAACTGCATAACAAACATTCTCATTCTTTGAGAAAAGATTATTTGAAGTGTTGAAAAGTTCCAGAGACGGTCACAGGTCCCTGCCAAGTGCAAAGTCTAAATTAGGTTCAGACCCAAAATTGGTGTTGAAATCGGGGGTTGGTGTTCATCTCCAGTGTTCTCAAAATTGAGAAAGAAAGGCTATCCTGAGAGAAGGCATTAGGGTAGAGTTGGAGAGGAGTGAGCAGGTGGCTGGGATAAGGGAAGAGGGAAGATTTTCAGAGAGGATCAAAGATTTGAGCTTGTCTAGCCAAGGCAAGTAGGGTCCCAGAAGGCAGATAGTTTGGAGCATCCTGGCCTTTATCCCTCTATTTTCTAATTTAGAATGCACTGTATGGGTGCAACCCACACAATTGCCAAGAGGCAACCCAGTTTCACTTCCCACTATAGCACCTCACTTGCCACATCTCTAGACAGGCAGCCCAGGGTAGAGGCCAGAGTGTTAGCCATGGATCCAGGGGTTTGAATTCAGGCCCCAACTCTGCCCGCCTCTGGTTTTATGACCATGAATAGCTACCCAAGCCTCAGCTGGTGCATTATTAAATATTGAGGTTTTAAGTGCTTTCTTTTTATGGAACAGAACCCTTTCTTTAAGTACAATTTTATCAGAAGCTCAATATACAAAAGAGATCAAAGCGGAGTCAGTCAGAATACAGTGACCACAGCAGTCCCTAGGTCTCCCGCAGACACACAGTGTTGCAGAGGCACCATTCCCATAGAATGTCACGTGGGAGGTGGCCCCTGGAGGTGTGCAGTGCAGCAGGACTAACTTTAAAACTCCACAGAGCACAGCTCAGAAAAAAAAAAAACACAGGGCCACAGTTCTTCCAGATTCAACAGACTACGGGATTCCACAGGGCTTCCAGTTTCAACAGACTACAGGAATGTGCTCACTCCAAAATAGACCGTCAGAGGGCTACCCTCTGTTCTCCTCGTTTCCCCCAACCCAGCCTGGTTGCACCCAGGAGACTGGAGACTGGGGACTTCTGATGAAAACAGAGGATAAAGAGGACAATAAATGGGGAAAAACAGTACCCACATAAGTGCCCGGCTGTGTATACTCTGACTTATATGTAAAGCACACTGAAGGAGGACACTGCTAGTGCGGGAAGAATGAATCTTGAACCAGAACCAGGCCTGGTTTTTTGGGCCAGTTCTGCTACTTGCCAACTCTGAAGCCTCTGCCAACTCATCTGTGAAATGGAAGAGAAATGAATGCCTACCATACAAGTCAGTTAGGTTTGAGATAGAAAGAGATATGTTTTAAAATACATGCAAACCATAACTTGTATATAATTTAAGATATTATTTTTACTGTATTATTCTTTTTACATTTTATATCTTCCAAGAGTTGCTATGGATTTTAGCCCAAACCATACCACATCTAAAACTGATTCAACTGATGTTTCAGGAATCCTGCAGAAAATGGAATCAGATTTCAATTCTTTGATAAACTCAAACATTTTTGAAAGTATTTTTAAGCACTATAAAAGAAAACTAAAGCTTTGGTTGAGTATCTCAGTTGGTTGGAGCATCATCCCATACACCAAAACGTTGCAAGTTCAATTCTCAGTCAGGGTACATACTTAGGTTGCAGGTTTGAACCCCGGTAGGCAACCAATCGATGTTTCTTTCTCCCTTCCTCTTTCTCAAAAATCAACCAACAAATCCTCAGGTGAAGATTAAAAATAACAATAATAAAAGAAAACTACAAGAAGTCCGGAGCACATTCAGCAGTGGGCAGCACCGCTTTGGATTGGTGGAGCAGGGAAGACTTGCTTGAGGCAGTTATGTGTGAGAGCAAAGGTATTTGGGGTGGTGGAAAGGCCAGAAGCACCTTACCACAGGAAGAAGCACAGAGCATTTACAGAAGTGGAAGTAAGAAGGCTGGTGTCACTGGAGGAAAAGAATGGGGAGTCAGGAGATGAGGTTAGGGAGGAGGCAGGCACGAGGCTGAGCTTTTATGACCAGACTAAACCTTCTGTAGATTCAGAAAGTTTTACTTATTCTTTTCTCATTAGCCAATATATTTTTTCTTCCTTTGGACAGTAGTCAGTATGGAAATAAAAATACCAACATGTGGAGGCACAATGACCAGCCTGATCAAGAACAGCCCCAGGGCTGGGGTTATGCCTGAATAATTCCAGAGCATCAGAACACATGGGTAGCCTGGCACACTGCAATGCTGCAGAAGCATCTGTTGCACAAATGAATGACTAAAAGAATAAAGGAATGACCTTCTGTTTAACCATTAACTTATCAATGACTCAGCCCAAAGAACTGGAAACTAGTTCAGAAGGCCCTTCATCCACCCACTGAGAAATGGCACCACCCAATGTCTAGAGCAAGGAATGGATCGCTGGGCTGTTGGATCTTCGGCGTTGTCTTTTGCTTTAACGTACTTTCATATGTCATGCAGCTAAACAACCATAAAAAGGGTATAAACTAAAAGAGGACTTTAAAAGCACATAGTCCAAAGACTTCTCTTCCCCCTCCCAAATCCCAACTTTAAACCCCTTTACCAACCCTGCCTACTGATCTACTCACAACTCCTACAATAGGCATCTTTTTGCCTCTCAAGCAACTGTAAATGATAAAATGACTCTTCTTTAGCCACAACCCACACCTCTGAAGCATCCGTTTGTGAATCTTAGTTCTATTGCTGGGAGGATATATGGATTAAGTCGACTTCCTTTTTCAAATAAAACCCTGTCAGAAATGTCTTTCCTCCATTTGTTCCGTGGAAATCATGCTACTGTTTGAGATCAGAAAACTGAAATTCTGTTCCCAGTGAAGATTCCAACAGATCAGGTTTGTGAGCACAAAACACAGCACTTGCTGATGATGTGTAGATGTTCTTCTTATGTGCTTTAGGTCTTCACACAGGGAGTTCAGTAAAATAAACATCAGGACCTCTGGCAACCAGGGCTAAGGATTGAGCTCAGTTTGAAGTCGCCTGTGAAATATGTTGGGTGGTTTGAACTCCGACACTTGTGAATATTAGCTCACACAGTAAAACTATCATGACTAATTCAACCCAACTGGAAAAAGTTACTGGCCGGGTGCAGGGTAGCAGGGGTTACTTAAGGCTCTGCTTCTTGAGAAAGGAAACTTGCATGAAGATTGAATGATTTGTTAACCCCCAGAGAAGGTGTTACATATAGGTCAAACCTGAAGTCACTGGCAGGGCAGCAGTGGTGAAGGGCTCTGCTATAAATTCACTTTATTTCTGCATTTATAACAATGGGGCTATGAAGACCTTCAGAGAGGGTCCCAAATAATTTAATAAAGTTTATCTTTGTCATACGGGTCTACCTGAAATAGGATCATGATCTTTATCTTTTTTTAAGGCAGTGACTAAGCAGAACAATCTCCTGCCCTCCTCATCCTCTCAAGCGGACATGTGTAGCAAGAGAAGTTTCCATGTCCCCTTGACGCCTTTGGTGCGCAGTACAGCTCACTGTGGCAGTCACCTCTGGGCCACCACTTGGTTTAATGAAGCCACTCGACTTTAATTCTAACCCAGATGTAATCTTTTATCACTTAATGATCTGTTCTCTTGGGCACTCTGATGAAACATAAACAGTTCCCTAGAATCCAGTGAAAATAGTTTCTATTCTCCATTTCTGTTCTAATTAATTATTGAGCAATTAGCGTGAACCTTGACCCATGGCAATCACTATAAAATTGGACCATGGCAAAGACTCTTAATTACAATCTGCAACATCCTAGAAATAGAGAAACATTTTGAGGGTAACTCTTTCTTAATTCATTCAAACAACAATGTAACATTTTCTGCTGAAACAACGCCTATTATCTGAATTCATTCATTCTTTCAGCAACCCAGCGAAGGAGACAGATACAGAAAGGTAGATACTGAGGAGGATGCTGAGGGTAAGTGACGAACTGGAGGCTGAAATGATGGGAGGCGGTGGCCGAGCTCAGCAGGGGCCACCTCTTGGTAACTATCATAGCCCCGAGCCAGCAGCCACAGTCTAAATTAAACACCCTTAACCCAAGAGAGTCACAGAGATGTCAAGGTCACACCAGAAGAATTACAGCCAGAGCTTGCCTCAAAACTCCAAAATGTGCATCGAAGGAAAAGGGTACACTGATTCTCTCCTTCGTTTCCTCCTTTGGAAAAATGACGGCGGTGCTATTTCTAATTCAGTGTTATGCTGGGAAGGTTGCAAATTAATTACAATTATGCCTTCTTTGTGCCAAGTGATAATTTACCGCAATTAATTATCAAAAGATCTACTGCTGTCAATTATGATACTCGCTCTTGAGGGGGGAGGAGCTATTAGGGAGCTTCTGAAATCTGTAACAAAGTTATGTTTTGCCCTTTTTTCCTGCATTTCCAATTAAGCTATTATAATTTGTTTTCATTATGCCCACACAATGGAAAAACTAACAATGTTACTCTAACCTTTTTCTTAATCTAAACATTATCTCGACTTTCATTGAGTCAACACGTTTATTGTTACACCTGCAAGTCCTACATAGAGGGAGGCATACTTCAGAATTAATGAGCGCAGCTGTGGTCTCTCTTACATTCAGCACTTGTAAAATAGACCTCTTTAAAGTGCCATTATCACAATATTGATAGAGTTATTTATAGCATTGCAAATGCTCCCAGTCATAACAGAGGACTTGCTATCCACAGTGAGTTCATGCCGCTGTCATCCTCTGGCCTCCATCCAGAGCCAGGGAGCAAGCACCAGGTGGACCATCTTTCAAAAATGAGCTCCAAGACATCTGAAAAACTTCTCTCAAAGTGAATCTAATTGCTAGGAGTAGGTCAAGTGGCTGAGTGACTACCTGTAGGAAACATAGCAAGTCAGCCTGAACCAGGCATGTAAGACATGTCACCTGCGACCTGATCCAACATAGTTCTGCTGGGAAATTGGAAATTCAGGGGGCAAGGCCGCTGCTATTCCTTCATGAGTGAGTCAAAGAGGTGTTGGTGCAGACGGGCAATGTCAGGAGATATGGTCTGTCTCTTTCACTCAACAAAAGGTGCTCTTTCTTCTTTTCTGCCTGTAGACCTCCTTGTTTACATTTTTCTCCATTAAATTTTAAGCTTTTTGCGGGTAAAGAGTATACCGTATTTTTTTCTTATTAGCACAGTGTAATAATGTTACACTCTATAATTAGCATTCTATAAATTTACTTAAGAATTCTTCACCATGTACCCACCATGCGTTAAGCACAACACAAGGTCTTATGAAACAAAGCTATATGTATCATTTATTTATATATATTAAAAAATAGAAGTCATACTTTCTTAAGCATGTTCCTCCTAAATTACAGGCCTGATTTACTTAGATAGTTATGAATAGCCAGTTATTTTATGTTTCTGTAAGTTTATATTAAGTTTGTGATTTTGATAGCTTTTTCCTACCTGAATTCTGATCAGATTCACCTCCCTCCCCCAACCCCAGCCATGCTCCTTGAGTGAAGATGAACATATGCAGATCAAACCTGCCAAGCAAATAGGTCAGCACCTTTGTCAGCCTCTGTCACAGAGCCCTGGCATAATAGAAACCCAGCTGAGCAGGAGAGATAAGCCCTAATGCATAATATTCCCCACCCACATCTGAGTTTGCAAACAGGCATTCTATTGTGCTCCTGGCTGCAGAGGGTTTCCTCACAGCGATGTGTTCTCCCCAGGCAAACCCTGCCCTGAGCTCTGTTGGTTCCATGGGCACTCAGCTATCCCTCACCTGCTTGGGTACCCTAAATGGAGACGGAGTATGTGCCCACCCCATCACTTATCTCTAAGTCCAAGCAGTTACATAGATTGCAGACACCTCAAAATGAGTCTCCACAGGTCTTCCTGCTTGACCCCACTGCCTGCACTGATTGGCACTACAGGGGATTTTTTTTCCCTTGCAGAGGGCAGCTCAGAATGGCTACTGCCTGCAACCTGGGCACACTGTATTCACAAAGCACCTCTCTGAGATGCAGCCCGGTGAAGCAGGAGGTCCCAAGATTGTAGTCCTCACTCTGCAGCATTCTAGTTACCTTCCCTTCAGGTCCTACTTCCTTGTCTGCAAACAGTGGGGTTCAGCCTAGATGAGAGGCTGCAACCGCAGCTGCCCTCTGGGACCAGCAGGTAACATATATGGCAATAGCAGCCAACAGGGGGTGCTCAAAACGATGAACAGAGGAAGACGGCCCCAGTTACAAAAACATTTTTATTCTGAAATTTTTTAATGGGCTTGTATCTGCAATCTAAATTCATCCTGGGACTGCCAGTTGTACGTTCTGGCTATTGATGACAGCCCTAAGGCAAATAAGACTATTGGTATTTCAGTACTTAATTCATTTGGCGGTGGCTCTTTATTGAGGAGTATTTAAAATATTTTAAATAAAATTAAATATATTCCAAATATAAAATTTTAACCGAGCACCCCTTGGTCATTATTGGTTCTGCTGCTGCCTTTGACATCAATCCCTTCTGCCTGGGGCACCTCGAGGCAATGATGTAATGTGTGATGGGCTGGGTCCAGATGGGCTCTGACCTCCCCTGCAGAGTTCAGGCCCTGCAGGCAGGGTTCAGGCCCACTGCCTCTGGGCAGCTCCCTGCTCCGTCCTACAGAGGAGCTCCTCCCTACAGAAGTTTTTATTTCTCTCGCGTCTGCCCAGGAAGGATGGCCCTGCCTGCAGCCTCCCCCTTCCTGTTCTCATGCAGGACAGGAGGTAGGCAGAGGCTCAAAGTTCCATTCAAAGCCGACCGTCCTTACAAAACATTGTTGGTGAGTATATTTAGTGCATGGCCTCTAGGGAGGGCAGGAGGGAAGCCCCACTGCTCCGTGTTCCTCGGCAGTGACTGTGCTTACCTCTATCACTCCTCGTAGTATGTTATCATTTTTAGTTTTCCTAAGTCCATTACTCCCACTCAAGCTACAAGATCCTTGAAGGCATTTTTGTGTGCCTAGAACCCAGCACAATGTCTGACCCAGCAGACTCAACACACTTTTTATATTATTCCTTACCTATTGTTAATGGCACAGATGCTGAATTTATATGAACAAAACAAAGATAGGGCATTGGGGTGACCATAAACGTAATATCCATAATTTACAATTATATATATTTACTCTTGACATCTGTCTTTCCCACTCTAGTGCATAGCCAGCACCTAGTGCTGTCCCTGACTTATTGTACGTGCTGAATAAAAAACTTCTAAATGAATGAATGAGGAGGGAGATGCATTTTACAGGCTTTCTACTTCTGTCAGCCCACCTGGACAAACTGCCTCGGCTTCCTAGCTTTCTCAAACTCACCTAGCACACTCCCTGCCATTAAACCATGTGTTGACCTGTCTGTGTATCTTTGTGTCGGCTGAAGGTCTGGAAATCTTGAAAGAAAACCCCATGCAGAACTTACGTGATAAACCAGACTGACAGTTAAGTCAGAAAGGCCTTTTTCATAATTTAATTAAATCCTTTAAATGTGAACATTAGTCAAGGAAACTTTATTGATTGAGTCTAATTGCATATATTTTCTTACACTTTTACCGAAGCCCAGTTTTCAAGTCACTTGAAAGACTAGCTTGTATTCCTGAAAGGGGATCTGCCAAAGCAAGGTTTTAATTCATTACCTTTTGGACAGACTGCCATTCCCTGGCTAGCACCAATCCGTTACAGAATGTGATACTGTAATTATTTATAGGGTTCCGAATCACCTTTTTACAAGAGTTAGCTACTAGAAAATTCTGAAGACCTGTCTTTTATTCATTTGGTTAGTCAGTCATTCGACAAACATTTTTGGAGTTCCCTATTGTGCGCTAAAAATACAGAGATAAATAAAACACAAAATTGCTCTCCAGTCTGATGGGGGAGGTAGATGAATAAATAGTTAATTTAGTATAACATGCACAAATAACTAAGAGATATATATGAGACACCATGGGAACCAAGAAGAGGACAGGGCTGACTCACAGGGGACAGGTTAGGGATGGCTTGAAAGAGTGGCATATGAGTTGGGTTATAAAAGGGATAGGAGTGCTCTAGGCAAATAAGATAGATTAAGGGCCTCCCAGGCAATATGACCAGTAGAGCAGATATATCACAAGGGGAAGTAAGGAGTAGCTAAAATGCTGAGTGTCAGAGATGAAGGAGCAGTGGGCCATACTAGAGAGGGAGTCAGGGACCAGGAAGAGAAGTCCTCCTGAGGGTTTTAGGCATGGTAAACTGTACACTTCAGAAGGATGGCCCTAGCAGCTGTGTGGAAAATGACTACAAGATGGTAGACTTTGTGCTTCTAACTGAAGCCCAACCCCTCTAGCACCTTCTCCCCTACTTACTGTGGACCAGCAACAAGAAGCCCCTGTCCTGCTGGTATGGCTCAGTGAATTGAGCACTGGACTGGGAACTGAAAGATCACCAGTCTGATTCCCAGTCCAGGGCACATGCCTGGGCTGCAAACTAGGTCCCGAGCTAGGAGACATGCAAGAGGCAAATGATCGATGCCTCTCTCACACATTGGTGTTTCTCTCCTCTTTCTCCTTCCCTTCCTGTCTAAAAATAAAATGTTCTTTTTTTAATTTAAAAAAGAAGCACCTGGACTCAGATTAGAACTATCTGCAGACTGAAAAGAATAATGAACAACACAATATTTACTTTAAAAAAAAGATGAAGCCAGAGGGAGAGGGTACCTGAGCTCCTTACTTAAAGCTGGTAATAACAGCTGCCAGTTCTGTTGCACTCTCTGACAAATGTTTTCACACGCGCTGCCTCTGGTCTTCACATCAACCCTGCAGAGGAGAAATTTATTTCTTCATCTCAGAGACAGGAAAACTAAGACACAAAGGGACACTTAAACTTGGCCAGCTGGGAGGAAGAAGAGTCAAAACCCATAGCTGTATCTAGTAATTCCTTCCACTCCTCCATGCTATACACTGACAATTGGAATGAGGGTGGACCCTCACTCACCAATGAAGCTGAACCACTCTGGAACTTCATGAATTACCAAACAACTCTTTGAGCTGACTTTGGGACTTTGCAGAGAATAGTACATCTCTATGGTTTCCTTAACTGACTTGACCAGTCCAATTCTACTGTTTCTCCAGTCTAAGACGTTCTCTCTGTTTCTCTGTAAGTTAATTCCTACTCCTGTTTCAAAACCCAACCAGGGCATTGCCTCCTCCAGAAGCCTCAGACTTTTCTGCAGCCCCTTGCTATAGGCTGCCAGGTGACTTGGCTTCTCGATTTATCCTATCGATTTATCCTATCACTTATCATAAAGCATTACAATTTCCATTTATTAAATCTGTTCCTTACCCCTGACCATTTTCCAAGTTTGCTAATATGTGAGTTTCTGATGGACACAAACTATGTTTTACTTATATTTAATTCTCAGGGATTAGCACACCACCTGTAGTTTACTGCCGATTGAATGAATGAGTGAACAAGCTGGCGGTAGATAGGTTAATTCCAACAGTCACAGGTTTTTTCCATAGACTTACATAATGTGATTTCCAAATATCCAGTCTGTTTACTAGACCCAGAAATTTTGATATGGATGATTAACAACTAGATCTCGGACCACGGATCCCTAAACAACGCTGATGCTTTTAAATAAGTTTTTCATGTAAGCTATTAAAAATGGAAGGTAAGAGATGGATTTGAGTTTTCACCCTATCACTGCTGCTTGTATGACCCTGGAAAAGTTATTCAACCTCTCAAAGATGAGAGGCTTGATTTAGACAGTTTCTGTCAACTTTGTCTAGGATAATACAATTAATCAAGTTCAGCAGGCTTTGATTTGGGGGTGGGTGTTCATGGGAAAAATGAGTTTCAGCCCTGGGAATGACATGCAAGGCAACTGAATTATGCAGAAAATGACTACATGCAGTGCATCAGTCTCCTATTGCTGCTATAACAAATTGCCAAAACTTTGGTGAATTAAAGCAACATAAATTTGTACATCTCTGTAGATCTCTTACATCTCTGTAGATCTCACTGGGCTAAAAATCAAAGTGTCTGTGAAGCTGTGTCCCTTTCTGGAGTCTCTAGAAGAGAATGTATCCTTCTGCCTTGCTTGGTGTCTAGTGGCTACCTACAGTTCTTGGTCCCTGGTCCCTTTCTCCATCTCTGAAGTCAGCAGTGTTGCTTGTTTTTGGCCATTCTTCCATCTTTACATCTCCTTCTCTGACTCTCCTCCTCAACCTCCCTTCCACTTTTAAGGACTTTCATTATTACATTGGATCAACCTGGTAATCCAGGATCATCTCTCTACCATAAAGTTAGGCATTAGCAGCCCTAATTCCACCTGCAACCTTAATTCCCATTTGCCCTGTAAGGTAACATATCCACAGTTTCCAAGGGTTGTGATGTGGACATCTTTGGGGGGACATGAGTCTGCCATTACAAGGAAGAAGGGTGCAGAATGGGAGAGCGCTGAGGCATTTTGAGAAGGGAAGTATCATGGCGTGATGGAAAGAACCCTTTCCACTGTGGCTTTGCAGTTCATATAACAACTCAACCATATATTCACCCATGAATTTGAGCAAGTCATTTGATGACTCTGAGCCTCAGTATTTTCATCTATAAAATGGGAATAAAAATAACTGCCTCCCAGGAAACTTCAGGAAAAAATTATTCTTTAAATTTAATGAATTGGTGGTTGGCCAAGAGCAAGAAGTTGGTTACAGCTGAACCACTAGGAGCTAGCAGAGGAGCAAAGGAAAATAGGGCTGGAAAAGTAAGCAGAATCCATACTGTGACAAGATTTGAATGCCAAATTTTATTTTATAGACCATGAAGTGCTATCAAAGGCACTGACTGGAACAATGGTGAATGTCTTCAGCATTCACCAAGCAAATAAGAATGTCAGATGAATTAGAATAAGTAGCTTTGGCATGAAGATTCCCTAAGGACAAGTAGGATACGCCCCCTCACATCTAGATTTTACATTTTAAGCCAATAAGTAGAAAATAAATCCCCCAATTCTGCTGCTGCCAGTAGTGAACAGCATGTTGCCCTCTGAGCACTCAGTTCATGTTCACACATAATTTTAATTCTGCTTTAACTTTAGGTTCATAGATTTTCAATTCCTCTAACATCTGGAATACCAAGGGCATTGGAAAAGCCATTCTGGGATCCTGCCACTTACACAGTGGTGCTCAATAAATATTTGTTAATCAAAAACCCCAAACAGGGGAAAAAAGATTTGGAAATAAAACCAGATCTTTTGAAGTGGAAGATAATTTGAAGACTTGAACTGTGACATGCTGAAAAGTATATTTGGCAAGTGAACAACTGGTGAAAATCATCAACTAAGGCTAGCAAAGACATCCAGGAGAGAGAAAAAGAAAATCTAAAGTACGTGTGCATGTGAAGGAAGCATTTGGGGCTTATTTTTATTTTTGTCATAATCACATACACACACAGAACTTGGGGCAATACCTAGTTACAATCGTCAAACAATAACTTTGAACATTCAGAACAATTCTTAGTACCTATGACTATTATACTGTTAAGTAGCCCTAAATAATACTTGTTAATCAACATATGAAGTTATTTTTAAATTTTCTGCAATCCATAAAATATATTTATTATGGTACTTCTAGTTAGTTCATTAGTTGCAGTTGAAAACAGGACAGATAACATTAACCATAATCATGATAACATTTACTGAGTCCTTACCATATGCCGGGCCTTCTTCTAAGCAACCCAGAGATATTAACTCTTAATTCTACAACAGCTCTGTGAGGTTGGTGCCACTGTCATCTCGTTTTACTGCCAAGACAGCAGGGGCACAACAGGGTCACGGGCAGAACTAAGAATCAAACCAGGCAGTGTGGGTTCAGCGCCCATGTTCTCATCCACTAAAGCACACTGACTTCATGGGGGAATGACTCTAGGTTATACAATACCAATGACCACAGAACCATGATGATACGAGAGTCTTTTTTTCTACAGAAATAATGAGGCTGCATGTTTATAGAATTTTGCAACCTATAAACATAACTTATTATCATTCATATCACTTACTATTTATTATCTCAATTGAGTGTATTAATGTAGCCTGAATGTACTTTTGTCCATACTGTACAGGTTCTTTCATTCATTCAAAAAATTCATATTGAGCACTTGTCTTGAACTAACTTTGGAGATAGAGAAGTAATCAAAAAAGATCTTAACCTTAGCCTTCAAGGAGCTCACAATATAGTGAACGTGGCATTCTAGAATAAGCACATGAGTATCTAATTATATATGGTGCTACGAGCTATAAGTGAAATGTACTGGGACTTATGAGTGGATATAATAGAGGATGACCTAGTCAGACATTCAAAGACTCACTGATGGATCTCATCTGGAATATGTCCCTAAAGAAGTTAATTTGAGTCAAATTCAAAGGATAATTGAGAATTAAATTTCACTGTCATCAGTAGGGACTTCTCTCCCAGTCTAATTAAATTGCAAGCACTTTTCATATAAACTCCCTTCTGTTATTCTATGTAAATTGTCATCTTCTATCATATAATTTACTTACTTGTTATGTTTATTTTTTTCGTCTGAGTATTGCTCCCAACTAGAATGTAAGTTCTATGAGGGTTTTTAAAATCAGTTTCATTCATTCAAGTGTTTGAAGACACTCAGTTAGTACTTGCTGAATGAATGAATGAACAAAGGAACTAGTGGAACGGACTTGGGGTTTAAGAACCAGCAACCAGGGGGATGATTCCTCAGTAGAGAGATCCCTCCCTCAAATGTTTTTTGGGGCAGGAGTGCATAATACATTTTGAAGGAACTCAAGAAGATCCTGGAGCATAGAGGACAGAACAAGTAGGAAAACAGCAGGTGATAAGGTGGAAAGGGAAGACAGGGCCTGTTTTTAGGAAATGGAAATTCGGAATGTACAATCCCCAAAGAAAAGGAGACACGTGTGTGTTTCCAGTTAGACCCAGCCTACTTTGTCATCTCTTACACTTCTCTTAGGGGAGTAGAGAGCTACTTTCTCCTCATGGACAAATGGCCAAGCTTAAGCAGATAGATGACAGGGAGAGGCAGGATATTCAAATAGGGAATATTTAATATATTGTTAAAATGTGGTCACTTACTATGCATGAAGCAGAAAAGCTTGATGGATATGGTTGATTTATGAGCAGCTGGATATTAATGCATGGGATGTCAAAGTGTATGAATTTTGTAAAGTTTCCTAATTCTGGTTTGTTAAAATGTAATATAAAAAAGTGGTCTCCTAGATCATTACTGTCTCAGCTAGAGATAATTGACATTGTGGCAGATAGCCAGCATTGTTGGAGGAAAGAGAATGCGACAGGAGGACAGCAACACCAGACATTCTAGGGCCCACTGATAGATTCCCACCTGCCAGAGCATCTTCGTATTCTTACAGGAAGGAGCAAAGTGGTCCTTAAAACAGGATGGTGGGTGATGCCCTCCTTCACATCCCTCCACCTGGCTCAGAGGAGAGAGGTTTGTGTCTTTCAATTAAAACAGACTCATGTCAAACTGGTGTTTTCATTCGAAGCTTATTTAATGCAGACTCCCAGACTGTGTCTAACATGTGGTAAGATCCAGGAAACCCTGTGGCACAGTATTACAGGAGGTGCTTTGGGCTTGCTTCTGTCAAACAAATTAAATGCCTGCACTTCATACACTTTACAAGGCCAAATTAAACACTCGTCAAAGGGGAGATGCCTTTTCATGTGTAGTGCCTTGCAGCCTCCCTGCCACTAGCTGGCTTTCTCAACAAATCCCAGCCTGTCTTTGTTGAATATAGGAAGATGGCATTTTATCTCCTAGGCGGTCATTTCTAAGATTTAATTCTTCTCCCAAACATGCTTCTTGTTCTAGCTACTCTGAAATTCTATTAGTACATGGAAAAATCTTAGCCACCACAGATAGTTCATTCTTGCAAATATATAAACATTTTCATAGGTGTCAGCTATCCATTTTGCCCAGAAGGTAATTTATAGTAAATTAAATGGGACCACTATTCCAGAAACCCTTTCCCAGAGTGCAAAGCTGAAAGCCTTTGGAGAATTGAGCGATGATAACGTACTATGTGACTGCATGTTCTGATATAGTCAGTACTGATCCTGCAGTTGCTATCCACTAGAGATATCTAACATCCAGTTTAGGTGGAAATGTAGACAAAAATTGACATAAGCATATCTGGTTGTGATTTTGACACCCAAGTGTTGATCTGGGAGATACTTTAAAAAAGTACAAACTTGCTCTTAAGGTATTCCTTACCTTCCCCAGTCCTTATAGTCATTCTGGAATCTTACATGCCACAGGCTAAAAGAGATCTTCTTTGAAAGAACATCTGGTTAAGTAATTCTAAACACAAGTCAGTTAAACAGCTGCAATGGAATTACCTAAGGAGTTTATTAAAAATATGATTTCCCAGACTCCAGCCCAGACCTACTGAAATAGAAGCTCTGGTTGTGGAATCTAGAGATCTAGGTTAGTAAAAAATTCCTCAAGTGATTTTGATCCTTGACCACCACATTCAGGAACCACTGAATTCTATTTCTTCTCTTACCCCCAATCAGAATGATACATAAACTCTCTGGGTGGATAAGCCTTCATATGAAGATACAATAAATAGTCCCACCCCTTTTTTATTATCATTTAGGAACAGAGAAAGGCCTCAGGTTATCAACATTAATTTTACATCTTCATCCTATCATGTAGGTTAGGTAGAACACTGCACAATTAGGAAGAGTAATACAACATTCAAAGGGTTCAAATCTAGGGAGTGGGTTACAGTGGCTGGAGGTTCCAAGCAGGGTGATAGTCAACACCAAGCACCTGATACATCCACTGGGAGGAGGACCCCAGCAAGTAGCTGCTTGACTAGGAATTAAGTCCAAGACCATGAAGGGAGGGTGTCAATCAAATTGGGTGAGAGTCCCAGTCAAGTAATCATAAGAAAACACCTAGTCTTTATAAGGCTTGACATGTGCCAAGCGCTGTTTCAAGCATTTTCCCTGTATGATATCCTTTAATCCTGATAGTGCCCTTTTATCTAGGCACTATTATTAATACCACTTAACCCACAGATGGGTTAAGTAACTTACCCAAGGTCACACAGTGAGCGAATGAACTAGGATTCAGAACTAAGTAGGGTGGCTCTAAAATCCTCATTTTTAGTCATTAAATCACACTACTTCCCCAGAAAGCAGATGCCAAGAACAATGTTCTAGTCAACAGGCAAAGTGGAGCACTGGATACAAAAGACAGATGAAAAAAAATTCTGTTGTGTGCATAGGTCAGCCTACCAGATTTTAAAACACTAGAATACTGCAGATGCAGTGAATCCTGCACCACACAGCAGCAAGACTAATTTCAAACCAATCTCAACTAAGCCCCCAGGGATGAAGTAGGGTCTACTCCTGTTGTCCCTGCTCTAAAAGGGACTGCATCAGAAAAGAAAGGGGTTGGCATTGTCTTAGCTCAGGCTACCTTAACAAAATGCCATAGACTAGGTGACTTAAACAACAGGAATTTCTTTTCTCAAAGTTCTGGAGGCAGGAAGTCTAAGATCAGCAAGGTTGGGTTCTGGTACGATCTCTCTTCCTGGCTTAAAGATGGCCACTTTCTCTCTGTGGGCTCACATGGCCTTTCCTTGGTGCCTGGGCATGAAGCGAGGGACGGTTCTCTCTTCCTCTTCTTACAAGGTCACCAGTGCTATCAGATGAGGACCCCACGCTTGTGACCTCATTTAATTTTAATTACCCCCTAAAAACTCTATCTCCAAATACAGTCACAGTGGGGGTGAGCGGGGCCTGGGTTTCAACATGTGAATTTGGCAGGGACCCAATTCAGTCCAAAGCAGGTAACAGGCAATTAGACTTAGTGGGAGAAGACCAGTCCCACATTGGCAAGGACAGTGGGAGTCCTGCCACTTAGTGACTGTTCCAGGAGCTGAACTAAGCACTTCACACATGTTATCTCAGTTAATCAATACTCCACAATCCAGTACCAATAATTCAGTTTTTTAGATAAGGAAGCCTGGGTTCGGACATTTGGGAAACTTCTGGGTAATATGTGGCAGAGCCAGGGTCTGACTCTGCTCAGCTGACTTCTAATTCCTACGCCAGAAATAACAGTTTTTGGATCATGGATCCCTTTGAACGTCTGAACAAAGTTATGAACCTTCTCCCTAGAAAAACACGCACATACACACAATTCTACATATCATTATAGGGGTCTCCTGGCCATTCAGAGTATAAAATAATGTGCATGCATAGAATAAACGTGGAATTTTTTTTCCTGGAGAATCAGTATTTCAAGCAGCCATGTTATAGAGTGAAGGCAATTTTCACATAAATTTCTAAGGGAAGCACATACCTCAAAGAAACTTCTCCGTGACACAGGTGGCACTGAGTTAAGCTCCCAGGGAGGGGGTGGGGAATAAGCTCACAATCCCGAGATGGGGTAACTGGGCTGCACCGGGCTCCCTCTCTCTCTTTTTGGGAACAGGTTTTATGGGGAAAGAGAAAAATGCTATTGAAGCGGTACCAACAGAGTGGGCTGAGGACACCTGAGAGCAGGAGTTTGGAATTCAGATGCATCCAGGGGTCAGCGGATAACAAAGAGACCGAAGCGGCTCTGGCGTGATAGGAAGGGGGGGTTGCTCTCCTGCTAAGGGGCCGCCACTCGGCAGCTCCAGCCCACTGTCTCCATGAGGAATGTGGGTTCTGTGGGGACACATCCTCATTTTTGTTAAGGCAAAAATCCAGATTTTTACGTAAAATCTCCCATTTGCAAATGTCTACCCTGAGAAGACACATGGCCTAAGAAGAGAATCTCATCTTTTAGGAGCCTCAGTTTCTCCATCAGTAACATGAGGATTATAGCAAAATGAATCTCTCAAGATTCTTTAAAAGATTAAGTGAAGGAAGGTATATAAATGCTTGGTAAACTACAAAGGGCTGCATGGGTATTAACAGAGAAACCTGTAACAAGCAAGTTCTCTCTGGTGGCAGAGATGGTCTATTTCATAGCTGGGGACCACACACCTACAGAATCTATGCAACAGCAGGAGGGACCTTTACAAAATGTAAATCAGGTTATATTTTCCCTCATTTAAACCTTCTAATGGCTTCCCATCCCACTTAAACTCAAAGCTACACATGATCTGGGCACTGTCAACCTCTCTGACCTGATTTCCGGCTTTCCCCTCACGTTAGGATGCTCCAGCCACGCTGTGCTTGTTTCTAGGCCTCAAACACAGCAGGCATATCTCCTGTAAGTGCCTTGGCTGGGAACTTCTGTGGGGTGGAGGTCTCATCATTCAGCTCTCGGTTTAACATCGCCACAGAGAGTGGCCCAGTCCAGAAGAGCCACGGGGTCACTCTCAGGAATGGCACCCTATTTCAGTCCTGACAGAGCCCTTCTTGCTGTCTGATATGGTTCTTGATTTTTATTGGCTTGCATATTTAATCAATGTGTACTTCTACTAGATATATGTTCAATTAGCAGAGACCCATATAGACTTATTCACCACTGTATCCACCAGCCTCTGACACAGGTTTGGTACATGGTAGGAATTATCAATATCCACTGAAACAATAGCGTCCTAAAATTGGTATTATAGTAGAAAGTTTAGTAGAAGAGCAGAAGCTCTGAACTGAACCAGTATTCCTTCCTGTGTGCCCACTCTAGTCCTACTGGATCAGAATCTCTAAGATTGTAGCCCAGTTCCCTTATTTTTTAGAGAAGGAAAGGGAGGGAGAAAGAGAGGGAGAGAAACTTCAATGAGTAGTTGCCTCTCAAGTGCTTTGCACCAGGAACCTGGCCGGCAACCCAGGCATGTGCCCTGACTGGGAATCGAACCAGTGACCCTTTGCTTCACAGTCCAGTGCTCAGTTCACTGAGCCACACCAACCAGGGCTCAGGGATCATTTCTACCAGTCTGTTAGAAAACCCCTCGGTAGAACAACTGTAATGGCATAATCAATAAAAAATAAATAAAAAAATAATAATAAAATAAAAATAAAATAATAAAAATATATACACAAAAAAAATTTTTTTAATAAAAAAATAAAAACACCTCGGGTGGGTGACTCTGATACAGGTGCCCTCAGGACACTTTTTTAAAACACTGGATTTAGAGGCCACAGACTCATTTCCAAATGCTGTTGATTTTGCAAGGTTTTCATGAGGATTCAAAATATATAGTGACTGGTGAAGTTCATTGCTTATGCCTAAACTTATAAAAATACAGACCGAAAGACCCATTCTTCCCTGGCCTTCCCAGCAGGGACCTGCAGTATGAGCACTGAGGGACAGAAGCTTCCTGTGCCACACATTCAACAGAGGCCTTTCCTCCATGGGGCTTAGCAGGTTCTGTGCCCTCCTCCACATGGCACGTCTTCAAGGTGAGAGGCACCTACCTCTACAGGCTCCCTTTAACATTTCCAGCTCTTTAGCAATTCTTAGGCCATAGCAACCTGAATATATTTCAGTTTGTCCATGCCATTTTAATTTTATTTTCTTATTGAATTTGTTGGTGTGACACTGGTTGATAAAAGCATATAGGTTTCAAGTGCACAGCATCTGAATCAGTATTCGTCATACACGCACCACCCAAAGTCGAGTCTCTTTCTGTCCCCATTTATCCCCCATTTGCCCACTTCCACCCCCCACCCCCTCTCCCTCTGGTTATCACCACATTGTTGTTCATGTCTATGTTTCATATTTATATTTTTTGTTTAATTCCCTCACCCTTTTCACCCAGCTCCCAGCTGTCAAGTCTGTTCTACGTGTCTATGCTTCTTTAGCCATTCTTAGGCCATGGCAACTGGAATATATTTATTCTGTCCATGCCATTTTTTTAGAGTATTAAGTTTGTACTAGTTAATGAAATATTCCACTATGGTCTCTAGTGACATCATATAAATATTTTTTAACTATGACTGTAGTCCCAGTGTCAAACATTCAGAAACTTGATTTTTTTTCTCAGCTCACCAAAAACAAATCAGAGTTTTGTGGAAAGAATCATCTGTGGAACCTCACAATAGACTGATATAGAACCTAAAAAATGCCATTGTATCGACTGCAATGAACAATAGTAATCACTAGCATGTATTGAACCCTGACAAAGAGCCAAGCTCCATCTTCCTCATCTCATGTAATACCCACTACTCCACAAATAGGGATCATGATTCTCCCCATTTTATAGATGAGATTGCCAAAGCATTAGTAACTTGCCCCGAATGACATAATTAGCACTTTGCAAACTTGTTTTAAAGCCCACGCAGCTGGCTGACCCCAGGGCCATGTACTTGCCCACTGACTACACCATCGTCAAAGGCTCTGGTCTTCTGATTCCGCACCAGTCAGTGGGCACTAGCTCTCCACTTTCTGTTTCATGCCGACCAACCAGGCCCCCTTCTCACCGACACGTTCTTTTCACATAAAATAACATGGATTGTATCATGATCAAATTCCATTTGTTTTTCAAGTTTCTCCTCTTACAGGTGTTTTTGTGTATATCTATTCCCATCCATTATGTGTTGATTTTATCATTTAAGTCCTTGGATTTTGTTGGAGGTACAGTTCCTTACTGGTGCCCGTCACTTCCTTTAATGATCAACTAAATATTTTTTCCAGACTGCCAATATAAAGCTAGGCTTGTACATTTGTGCCATTGATTTTTTTTTAAATCTAAATACGGAACTTCGCATGTATCCCAGTGGGATTTCATCTTGTGGTTTTGGACCAATGTTCCGGCTTGTCAAGATTATTTTAAATCTTGATTCTATCATCTGCGGTATTAGCCATTCCTCCCAGCTTTCTGTCATCTGTAGATTTTATTAAATGAAACATCCATTTCTCATGCAAATAATTGATAGAAATGTTGAGCTGCACAAAGCCAAGTATAGATAGTATGACAGGAGGTATTTTTTAGAAAGGAGTTCAGTAGTGGACTGAGCATGAGGATGAAAATGTAGCCACTAGCACTGACCCAAAATGTGCTAGTGAAGAGAGTGTTGTCCCATCTTTTTCCTGATGGCACATGCAAGCAGAGGCACCAGTGTCTGCAACCACAAGGCTGATGTGGCCCTCAGTGAAAATGACTTTGACATCCTTGCCTTCAGCCATGTTAGAGAACTGGATTTTATAGCAATAATGTTAAAAGTTTTCATTAAAGGACTCTACGCATGAAGTCTTCCCTTCACTGCAAATTTTACTGATCCCTCCTACCATGAAAAACCTACAGTCAGGGTCAGGTGCCCCTTAACCACATACTCTCATATTTTTACCTCATTATTACGTACATGCATCTTTCTTCTCTCAACTCATGGAAGGGCAGTGAAGATGGAAACTATCATTTCAAACTGTCCTGATATCCCTTCATAGCATCTTGCACAGTTCTAAGCACCAAGATGGTAGTGAAGAAACTCAATAAACTGAACAGAGTCAGTGGCAATGAATGGCAAATAGAAGTGGATCATCAGTGTGATGACCAGGAAAAATGGCACACATAGTAAGCAGGCCTGGGAGATTTGGAGAGGGGGACTTCCTGAGGGGGGCTCAGAGATTATATTTGTAATATTTCTTCTTTGTGCCAAGTGACTAACAGAATGCCTAGTTTTATTGTTTGTTTGTTTGTTTTAAAATATATTTTATTGATTATGCCATTACAGTTGTTCTATTTCCCCCCTTCATTCCCCTCCACCCTGCACACCCCATCCCCCACCATTCCCCCCCTTTAGTTTATGACCATGTGTCTCAAGTTCTTTAGATTCTATATTTCCCATACTATTCTTGCCCTCCCCCCATCTATTTTCTACCTACCGTCTATGCTACTTATTTTCTGTACCTTCTACCCCCTTCTCCTTCTCCCACTCCCCTGTTGCTAACCCTCCATGTGATTTTCATTTCAATGGTTCTGCTCCTGATCTAGCTGTCCTCTTAGTTTGCTTTTGTTTTAGGTGTGGCTCTTAATAACTGTGAGTTTGCTGTCCTTTCACTGTTCATCTTTTTTATCTTCTTTTTCTTAGGTAAGTCCCTTTAACATTTCATATAATAAGGGCTTGGTGATGATGAACTCCTTGAATTTGATCTTATCTGAGAAGCACTTTATCTGTCCTTCCATTATAAATGAAAGCTTTGCTGGATAGATCAATCTTGGATGTAGGTCTTTGGATATCATGACCTGAAATACTTCTTTCCAACCCCTTCTTGCCTGTAAGGTCTCTTTTGAGAAATCCGCTGACAGTCTGATGGGAACTCCTTTGTAGGTGACTGTCCCCTTATCTCTTGGTGCTTCTAGAATTCTCTCCTTCATTTTAATCTTGTGATAAAATAAATAAAATGTTCGCCATCCTTTTCACAAGAACTCTAAGTCATACTTACTATTCATATGCTCAGTCTTACTTTCCAAGAACAGAAATGTCTTTAGAGTCCTTTGTTCAGGTTCCTAAGTCTGTGAGCTAGTATTAATTTTATGCACAATTTCTCCATGCATGTCAAGAATTAGTGAACTTTAGAGGGTATGCCAAACTGGGTTCATACACACATTGGTCTACTTTTTTACTTTATCTAATAAGTCAGAATACAGAGGACTTCCAGCCAAGAGGTGTAGGTAGATACACTTTGCCTCCTTTCACAACCAAAAGAAGGACAACAACAAATTTAAAAACAAGAAACAACCAGAACTTCCAGAAAGTTGAACTGTATGGAAGTCTGACAAACAAGAAGTTAAAGAAGAAACATTCACTCAGACTGGTAGGCGGGGTAGAGACTGGCAGCCAGGGTGGAAAGGACCCATGACAAGGTGGGGGCTAGAGGACTGAGTAGGTGAGGTGGCAGCTGGCAGTCTGGGAAGTCCCACATTTGCCTATGGATAAACTGGAAGGGACAACTGAGGAGCAAGACAACCCAGATTATACAACCCAGGGTTCCAGTGTGGAAAATTAAAGCCTCAAAACCTCTGGCTGTAAAAATCTGTGGGAATTGCAGTGGCAGGAGAAACTGCCAGCCTCACGGGAGAGTTGTTGGAGAGATCCATGGGGTCCTAGAACTTACACAAGCCCACCTACCAGAAAATCAGCACCAGAAGGGCTCAATCTGTTTGTGGGAATCAAGGGAAGTGACTGAAAGCCAGCCGAGAGCCAAGCAAGTGACATTGTTCCCATACCCAAGCAAGTGACATTTTAAACCCACATACATCGCCACAGCACAGTGATGATTCACCAGCCCTGATCAATATCTAAGGCTTTATCACTTAGAATGTAACAGGTATGCCTAGACAAAAAAAAAAAAAAAAGGCCCAAATGAAAGAACAAATCAGAGCTCCAAAATTAGAACTAAGTGATTAAGAGATAACCAACCTATCAGATGCTGAGTTCAGAACAATGGTAATCAGGATGCTCACAGAAATGGTTGAGTATAGTAGCACAATAGAGGAAGAAGTGAAGGCTATGAAAAATGAGATAAAGAAATATATAATGGGAACCAACAGTGAAGGAAAGGAAACTGGGATTCAGTGATTTGGAGCAAAAGGAAGAAATAAACATTGAATCGGAACAGAATGAAGAAACAAAAATTCAAAAAATAAACAGAGGCTTAGGAACCTCTGGGACAACTTTAAACATTCCAACATCTAAATTGTAGGTGTGCCAGAAGGAGAAAAGAAAGAGCAAGAAATTGAAAACTTATTTGAAAAAATAATGAAGAAAAACTTCCCCAATCGGTGAAGGAAATAGACTTCCAGGAAGTCCAGGAAGCTCAGAGAGTCCCAAAGAAGTTAGACCCAACAAAGCACATACCAAGGCACATCATAATTAATTTATCCAAGATTAAAGGTAAGGAGAAAATCTTAAAAGCAGCAAGAGAAAAGGAGACAGTTGACTACAAAGGAGAGCCCATCATACTGTCAGCTGATTTCTCAAAAGAAACCTTGCAGGCAAGAAGAGGCTAGAAAGGCAAGGACCTACATCCAAGACTACTCCATCCAGCAAAGCTATTGTTTAGAATGAAATGGCAGATAAAGTGCTTCCCAGATAAAGTCAAGTTAGAGGAGTTCATCATCACAAAGCCCTTATCATATGAAATGTTAAAGGTACTTATCTAAGAAAAAGAATATAATAAAAACTATGAACACTAAAATGACAATAAACACAGCTATCAACAATTGAACCTAAAACAAAAGCAAACTAAAGAACTAGAACAGGAACAGAATCACAGAAATGAAGATCACATGGAGGGTTATCAGTGGGGAGGTAGAGAGGGGAGAATGGGGGAATAGGTATAGGGAATAAGAAGCATAAATGGTTGGTACAAAAGAGACAGGGGGAGGTAAAGAATAGTATAGAGAATGGAGAAGCCAAAGAACTTGCATGTGTGATCCATGGACAGAAACTAAGGGGGAAGGGGAATGGTGGTGGTAGGGGAGTACAGGGTTGGAGGGGAATAAAGGGGAGAAGAAAAATGGGACATAATCAATAAACTATATTTAAAAAATAGTAAATCAGGATACATAGACAACAGACAGAAAATAGATTGGCACTTCCCTGACAAGTCAGTCAGGTTGGTTGAGAATGGCTGGCTGAGTTCTGTGGGGAAATGAGACACAATCTATTGGCAATGTCTATTGACCACTGATAAAGGATGTGGTGATTGAAAAGCACAAGGGCCATATATATGCCATTTGGGAAAGAGAGTGCCTTTAATGTGAGTTTCTTAAAGATTTTTTGCAGAGTATAAATGCTCGGCATTATCCTTTAACTTATAAACTATGTGTGACTCCATTCTTTTTTTAACCTTATTATGAAATAAAACACATGTCTGAAACACATGACTAAACAAAACATATGTGACATATTTATATATATATATATATAGTTTGATGACGCATCTGAAATAATCATGTGTGATGCCACCACTCAGGTCAAGAAGTGTGACATGATCAGTCTCTTACAAACTCCTTTTTCTGTCCCCACCTACACACCATTGTCCTGATTTTTAAAGATGTCACTTCCTTCCTCTCCTTTACAGTTTTATCACCTAAGTATCTACCCCTGAACACCATCGTTTCATTTTGCTTTGTTTCTTTTTTTTATTTTCTGGTACTTTATATATAATTTGAATTATATACTAAATTTTCTTTTGTGTTCAGCTTCTTTTGCTCAATATTATGTCCATGAATTTGATCAATTTTGCTGCAGGTAGCTATAGCTGGTTCAGTTTTCACTGATGTATAGCATTAAAAAAATGTGAATATATGATAGTTTTATTTATCCAATTCACAGGTAATGGGTATTTAGATTGTTACCCATGTTTTACTAGTTAAATAATGTTGCTATGAACTTTCTTATACACAGTTCTTGGAGCACACATTGAAGTTGCATATGTGCTGAGAGGGTAATTGTTGGGTTATAAGGTACTCTTATGTTCGATATTAGTGGAAAATGCCAAATTGTTTTCCATAGTAGTTGTATCAATTTCACTTCCACCAGCAATGTATAAGAATCTCAGTTGCTTCACCTTCTCACCAGCAGATGGTTTTTTAGTCTATTTTATTATTTAGTCTATTTTATTTATTACTATTTATTTTTTTCAATTACAGTTGACATTCAGTATTATATTAGTTTCAGGTGTACAGCATATTGGTTAGACATGTATATAATACAGAAAGTGATCCCCCCAATATTTTCAGTACCCATATGGCACCACACATAGTTATTACAGTATTATTGACTATGTTCCCTACACTGTACTTCACATCCCCAGGATGATTTTGTTACAATTAATTTGTTCTACTAAATCCTTTCACCTTTTTTGACCCAACCCCCTTCCCCCAATCTGGCAACCATCAATTTGTTCTCTGTATCTATGAGTCTGTTACTATTTTGCTTGTTCATTTATTTTCATCTTTAGATTCCACATACAGTATAAGTGAAATCACATGGTATTTGTCCTTCTCTGTCTTATTTCACTCAGCCTACTACCCTCTAGGTCAGCGATTTTCAACCTTTTTTATCCCATGGCACATATAAACTAATTACTAAAATTCTGCAGACACACAAAAAGTATATTATATTTTTTGCCGATCTGACAAAAGATAGGTATAATTTTTATTCATTCACATGGGATGGCTATTGTTGTGTTGGCTGTTGTCATTTTTTTGTCTGACAATCTAAGGGAAAAAAGGTCAGTGCCCCTGACTAAATAGTCAGGTATTGCATGTTTTAAAAATTCTTACTGCACACCAGTTGAAAATCGCTGTTTTAGAGGGTTCATTGATTTATCTTTCACTTTTAGAATTACAGCCACCTAGAATTTATTTATCTGTTTTGTCTAGCATAAGTCATTTTATTTTTTCTATAAAGATAGCCAACTGACCCAGTTTGGGAAACCACTGTTAACTGTTTGATAATTATCAATTTTGGACTGCTCTGAAGTAGTATCTTATTGTTTTGAATCAAGTGTCCATATACACAGATCTTTTTCCAGGATTCTTATTTTTATCTTTTTTATTTAGGTGGCAATAGTATACTAATTTTTGCAGGCTTCATATCCCATGGAACAAATCTTCCCACTATTCATCAGTGTCTTGGCAATTGGCATTAACATAAGCATTTAGAATAGGCTTTCAAGTTCCATGTCCAATAACCTGTTTGGATTTTAATTGGGAATACATTTAGTCCCTAGATTATTTCAGAAAGAAATAACATTTATAATATTGCATTACCCAATTATGAGCATGGTATATCTCTCTTTTTTATCTAGGCATTTTTTAAAGATTTTATTTACCTATTTTTAGAGAGAGGAAGGGAGGAAGAAAGAGGGAAGAAACATCAATGTTTCTCTCATTTGCCCCCAACCAGGGACCTGGCCTGCAACCAAGACATGTGCCTTGACAGAGAATTGAACCAGTGATCCTTTGGTTTGCAGGCCGGTGCTCACTTCACTGAGCCACACCAGCCAAGGCTATGTAGGCAATTTAAACACAATATTATTATTTTCTTGAAGTTTATTCCTGAGCATTTAAAAGTTTTTATATTATTTATAAAAACATTTTTTAAATTTCATTTTATAATTGTTTGAGGCTGGTACACAGAAGAACAATGTTTTTCATATTGATCTTCCATAAGTGGTTTGCTAAGCTCACATTAATTTCAACAGAATTCATACATACTGTGGACTTTCTACATACTCAAGCATATCATATGCAAGTAATTAGAGTTCATTTCTTCCTTTCCAGTCCTTATACATTTTATTACCTTTTTTGCTGTGCAACACAAGCTAGGGTGAGTACAATAATGAAAAGAAGGAGTGATATAGTAAGTCATCATCCTTATGTTCTTAATATCATCAAAGATTTTAACATTTTTATCATTAAGTTTGGTGTTTGCTGTTGGGTTTTGGTTTTTAATAGGTGATTAGCTTATTGACTTTCTGCCTTCTTTCTTTTTTAATATGTGCATTTGAAGCTACAGATTTCCTTCTAAGCATGGTTTTATCTGTACCCCACTTCCTGGTACAGAATTTTCATTATTTTTCAACTTCAGTTATTTTCTGATTTCCATTGTCATTTCTTCTTTGAACTATGGAACTATAGAACTACATCAATTTCTAGGTATTCAGGGACATTCCCATTATGATTTTGTTGTTGATTTCTAGCTTAATTTACATGAATAATTTTTGAAGGGTTTCTGATACTTTATGGTCTAGAAGTTTTGCAAATGCTTGGGAAAAAGCTGTATTTCACCATTATTGGTTGTTTTATTTTATATATGTTATTTAAATCAAGTATGATCATAATGTTGCTCCAACCTTCTATGTTCTTACTGATTTTTTGTTTGTAGGTTCTATTAGATATTGAACATATATTATTAAATTTTCCATTATGATTATGAGTTGGTCTATTTCACCTTTTAGTTTTAACAGTATTTGCTTTATATATTTTTCTTATTATTAGGAACATGCAAATTTCTTATAAATTAAATATTTTAAATTAAATATTTTATTAGTGCAAAGTATCTCTCTTCATTTCTAGTAATACTTTATAAGTGTTATAAAGTATATAGCTATAGATTTCCAGTCAGAATGGCAATGTAGGCAGACATGGCTCACCTCCTCACACAATCATATCAAAATTACATCTTAAATATAGAACAACCATCACTCAGAACCATCAGAAATTGAGTTGAATGGAAGTATGACAACTACAGAATTAAAGAAACAACATCCATCCACCAGTAGGAGGGACACAGACGTGGAACCAGCTGGTCCCACACCCACATGTGGTGGATGAATTCAGGAGGGACATCTCAGGAGTAAGGAGTCCCAGCCCCACACTAGGTTTCCAGTGCCAAGAAGTTAAGTCCCTATAACTTCTGGTGCAAAAACCAATGGGGATTGAGTCAGTGGAAAAACTTCTGGAGCACCAAGCAGTTCCTTTTTAAGAACCCCCACACAGACTCACCTAATCAGACTCACTGTCTCTTAACTCCAGCACTGAGCTAAGCACTTGTGCCAGCTTGAGAGGCACCAGTGGCATGCAGAGAGAAACTGATGCGTCTTGCATCAAGGCAAGCAGAGGCCATTCTCCCTTTTCTGAACCCTTAGCCACAGAGCCACAGAGACAGTAAGCTGGTACCATATGAGATTCCATCAACCTGGCTAATGCCAACCCTCCTGGGAGATCCCCAAAATCTCTGCCACATCCAACTTAGAGGGCCATCCAAGCTGCTTTTCCATATGAATGGCTAAATCCTCTCAAATAAGCAATACCTGGCCTCACTGAGCCCCAGGCCCAAAACTAGAAGTAGCCAGCCTGGACTCACAGCTTGGCTTCACCTGAGAATCCCCAAGCCCAGCACAAGAAGCAGCCATCTCAGATCGCTTTATAGCTTAGGCAAGGTAGCCCTAGGGAAAACACAGGTAGGAATTGACTTTGCCCTGCACCACTAGGGAAGTCCCAGAGCCTGCATACCCAGGGGGCAAGTACCGACCACATCAGAGCACCACCAGAACCCTGCCTCTGTATAGCTAATCCTCCCATGGGGGGTGGGGGGGGTGGTCAATGGTCACAGCCAGTCCTTGCAGCCTGCTCCCCTAGTACTCCAGTGAGATGGCATGACCTGAGTACCAATGAAGAAGCCAAGCTGGCATTTTCACCAGTGTGGCTAAGGTCCTTTGCCAAGGACAGAAAAGGTGGAGCCCTCTGCTTTCCCTATCACGTATACAGGTACTTGTTTTTCACTGTGATGTTTAAGAAAATGTACAAACAGTTTACATTTTCCTTAGAAATACAATGATGGGATCATAGTTGGCTTTTTAAAAAACCAACAACCAACAACCTGCATATCTTTGCTTTAATCCATACTGATCTGGAGGTAAATCTGTATGATGCCAAAGGCGAAACTGCTTTTCAGACCTCAGCAAGGTCTCAGCTACTGGGGCTGGAAGGACCCTCAGGAGGGTCTGCACCTCAGGCTTCAAAACCTCTGGGGGCTGCACAAAGACACCCCCTATCTTCCTCCTTACACTTTATTTTAATTCCCTTTGTATCCTTCCAATTTAAAAAAATCAAACTTATCTTTTTAGTGAGATAATTTTTATTTGAGTCGATCTGTGGGGGAAAAAAATAAATCTCCACCAGCCAAAAGCGGGGATGTTGGGGCCTGATGGGGAGCTGCATGGCTCTTTCTGTGCCAGGAAGTCTGGGGGGAGGGGTGGTTCTCAAACTGAAACCACTGGGAATCATTTGAAATCTTCTGTACTTCATCCAAGATATTTATTTATGGACAGCATTTTTCTGGTTTTCTTGGCCTACTATATATATTTTAAACTTTTCAGTTAAGAGAAAATAGATATTTAAGTACTAAAACTTACATGCTTAAAAGAGATCATGCAAAAAAAAAGTCTCATTGACTTTTCCCTCCCACTGACCTGCCAATAGCAATCAAAGCTCAACCACAGGAGGAGGGTGTACTCAGCCCACACTATGGACACACCTTGAGTACCCATCTCGGGTGCTAGGGGATGATCTGCCACTGGACCCTACAGCACACCTGCTATATTAGGCCACACTACCAAGACACAGAATGTGTCTTTGAAAGTAGCTCTACATTATACACGGAAACAAAAACAGGGAGGCTGCCCAAGTGAGGAGATAAGGAAACACAGCCCAAATGAAAGAGCAGATTAAAACTCCAGAAAAAAAAAACTAAACAAAATGAAGGTAAGCAATCTAAGTAAGAACTCTACGATGTAGAGTTCAAAACACTCATTATAAGGATGCTCAAGGAACTTAGTGAGGACCTCAACAGCATAAAAAAATCCAGTCAGAAATGAAGGATACACTAATTGACATAAAGAACAATTTATAGGGAAACAACAGTACAGTGGATGAAGCCAAGAAGCAAATCAATGATATGGTACAGAAGGAAGCAAAAAAAAAAAACCAACCAATCAGAACAACAAGAAGAAAAAAGAATTAAAAAAGGATAATATAAGCAGCCTCTGGGACAACTTCAAACAGCCCAAAATTTGCATTATAGGGGTGCCAGAAGAAGTGAAAAAGCAAGAAATTGGAAATCTATTTGAAGAAATAATGAAATAAAACTTTTCTAATTTGGTGAAGGAAATAGGCATGTAAGCCCAGGAAGCAGAGTCCCAAACAACATAGGTGCAAAGAGACTCACTCCAAGACACCTTATAATTAAAATGCCAAAGGTTAAAGATAAAGAGAGAATCTTAAAGGCAGCAAGAGAAAAACAGTTATCTATGGGGGAGTTCACATAAGACTGTCAGCTGATTTCTCAAAAGAAACTTTGCAAGCTAGAAGGAATTGGCAAGAAATATTCAAAGTCCTGAAAAGTAGGGACCTATAGCCAAGATCGCTCTACCCAACAAAGATCTCACTTAGAATTGAAGGACATACAAAGAGTTTCTCAGACAAGGAAAAAAACTAAAGGAATTCATCATCACCAAACCATTCGTACGTGAAATGTTAAAGGACTTAAATTAGAGAAAAGAAGATCAAAGCTATGAACAATCAAATAGCAAAAATATAATCTATCAACAACTGAATCTAAAAAACAAACTAAGAAAACAAGCAGAACAGAGACAGAACCACAGATACAGAGAGCATTTTGATGGTTGCCAGATGGGAGGGAGGGTGGGGGAATGGATGAGGAGGAGATTAAGAAGTACAAATAGGTAGTTACAGACAACCAAGGGGATGTAAAGTACAGAATAGGAAATGGAGTAGACAACGAACTTAGATGTATGTCCCACAGATATGAACAATGGTTTGGGGATTACCTGAGGGAGTGGGGGTTCTGGGTGGATGGGGGCAAAGGGGGAAAAATCAGGACAACTGTAATAGCATAATCAATAAAATATAACATAATTAAAAAATAGCCCTGGTTGGTGTAGCTCAGGCCTGGGAACCAAGCAACCCAGTCAGGGCACATGCCTGGGTTGCAGGCCAGTTCCCAGCAGGGGACACACAGGAGGCAACCATACATTGATATTTCTCTCCCTCTCTCCTTCCCTTCCCCTCTAAAGATAAATAAAATCTTTTAAAATATATAACATAATTAAAAAATAAAGTATATAACTATAAAAATGTCTCTTTGGCTGGTACTTGTATTATATATGTCATTCTTCACCTTTCCTTCAACTTTTCATATTTTTGTGCTTAGGTATGTCTCTTACATACATTGAGCATAGTGATTTTAAGTTTGTGCCTCGTAACTCCTATATCGTGATCTGCTTGGGTTTGGATCTGTTGTCCACTGATTTCATTAGTTTTCACTTATTTCATTCCTCATATGCCTACTGGATTTCTTTTCTCACTACATAATAGTCATTATATTTGAGAACCTGTTTATATAATTAATTTGTGGCTTAAAATGACATTATCTTCCCCAGAAAGGATTTACATTTGTCTCTGCCTTCAAGCCATAATCACATCAATCCAATTTGAAAATGATTCAAAACTAGTCTTAGTCCCTGCTGGGCCTCTGTATTCCTGGTTCGTCCATTTCTGGTTCATCCCAGAGTTCAGAACTTCCCATGGTCGTAACCCAGGGATCCCTACCTGGCAGGTCCTGATCTCCAGTCTCTCAATTCCTCATCCTACCACTCAGCCACCCTCCGTGGAATTAGCAAGGATCTCTAGTGGAAACGAAGGCCCAAACTCTGAATTTATGTGTTGGGCCTCACTCTCCTCTAGATCCTAGCCAAGTCAGTCTTCTCTGCTTGGTTAGTTCTCAAATGTCTTAAAGCAAATATCTTTATATTTTCATCAGCTTTTCTCATTGTTCTCAGCAAGGTGATTGATCCAAATTACCTTGTTCACTGTTACTAGATAGATGTACAGGCCTGCTCCATTTTAGGGAGGGTTTAAGGTACATAATAATTTACATTATTTTCTTATTAAGCCTTTTTTATTATGAAAGTTATACATTCCACTGTCAAAAATTTTAAAAATATAAATATTAAAAAACAAAATTAAAATCCCTTATACTTTGAAATGTATTTCCTCCTTCTCTTTTTCCTTTGCATATATACAAACATTTTTACCAAAATGAGATCATACTGTACTCATTTTATAATAGAATTGATTCATTTAATATATCACATCTTGATAGCTTTATGGCATTCTCGTGTATATATATCATGATTCATTTAAACAATTCTCTCAAATTGGATATCAAAATTTTTTCAATTACTCATCATTATAAAACCACTGTTGCAAGCATTATTTTGCCAAATATTTGAACAGTCCATCATTATTTCCTTACAATAAACTCTGAAAAGTGGAGTTGCTGGTCAAAAGATACAAGGTATTAGATATATTGCTACGTGGTTCTCCAGAACAACATTATCAATGTGCACTTCTACCAACAGCGTTTGAGAGTGATATTGTTCAACTCCTAAACCCAGATTGGAACTTCTAAGAAATCATTTCCTGCCCTGGCTGGTGTGGCTTAGTGGACTGAGTGCCAGCCTGTGAACCCTAAGGGTCGCTAGTTCAATCCACAGTCAGGGCACATGCCCGGGTTGCAGGCCAGGTCCCAGGTGCGGGGCGCACAAGAGGCAATTGCACATTGATGTTTCTCTCCATCTCTTTCTCCCTCTTTTCGCCTCTCTAAAAATAAATAAAATCTTTTAAAAAAAGAAATTATTATCTTAGCAAAATAGGTGAGCTCTTCTATTTTAAAACAATTTAAAAGCATTCTAAATGTTCTCTGCCCTGACTTTTGACATTATTGTGACTGATTTCTTCCTTGGTATGTAAAATAAGCCACCAGCTTGAGGATTGGAGGGATTTAGGGGCTTAGTAGTAGAGACCAAACATTTTCTCTACCAGGGGTGGGGCGGGGGCGGCTGTGCAAAAGCTGGTTTACCGAGGATCACCAGCCTTCCTGCAGCCAAAGTAGGGCTCCTCCTTCTGGCTGGTACTCACATACCTCTATCTTAAAGCAGACAAAGTACATGGGCAGAAAAGTTATCTCTGGTAACTCAGAAAATTATATACTTAAGCAACACTCTAAAACAGGGATTGAAATTCATTTTCGCTGGGTCCACATCAGCCTCGCAGTTGCCTTCAAAGGGCCAAATGTAGAGCTCCTTGTCTCCAGTTAAAGAACAGTTACATTTATACACTCCTAAAATTACATTCAGTTCTTTGAAGGCAGCCGCAAGGCTGATGTGGCCCCTGGTGAAAATGAGTTTGACACCCCTGCTCTAAAATACATAAATTTGGGGTGGAATTCCCCTGTACCAATAAAGTCCAAACTCCTTAATAAGGCCTTTCAAGATCTAACCTGTGCCCATCTATCCTGCCTAGGCTTGCCCCTCCCAGACCTTATACCTTAACAGCCATCGATACTGACTTCCTTTCAGTTCAGAGAGAGCCACACATTCTTTCTTCTCCCCTATACCATGGACAGTGTCTTTTGCACAGAATGTTCTTCTGTTGTCTATCAACTTATTTATCCTTCAAAATTCAGCTCAGATGTCACCTCCACAAGGAAATCTCCCAGGATTCCCACAGCCTTACACAGGAATAACTTATTTTCATCTCTATCACAGCACCTACCACTCTACACTGTAATCCTCTTGTCAGTGTCACCTGCTTGTCAGGTGATACTTGTCAGTGTCACCTGCTACATTAAGGACTCAGGATGTCACGGACTATGTCTTATTATCTCCTTATACCCTGAGCACTGCATCTGGGAAAATGCTCCTTAAATGAAGCCCCTACTCCCCCTATAGACATTATTTCATTCATTTTCCCAAATTCAGGACTTGTTTTTTTAAACATTTTGTTTACTTATTTCTAGACAGAGGGGAAGGGAGGGAGAGAAACATCAATGTGTGGCTGCCTCCCACACACTTCCCATCAGGGACCTGGCCTGCAACCTGGGCACATGCCCTGAATGGGGATTGATCCTGGGACCCCTTGGTTCAAAAGCCAGCACTCAATCCACTAAGCCACATCAGCCAGGGCAAGAACTTATTTTTATTAAAGAAACTACAACCTAAAAATCTCACTCCCACTAAGGTAATAGTGGAATGTAGTTGTGTATCATTCTAGAACAATAAAAGTGGGAGGTGTTAAGTAATCTTAAGCCAGGTTCTTTATTTTTATGGCAAAGGAACTACATTTCAGGGAGATAGAGTTATATGTCTAAGCACATAGTATGGTTGAAGTAGAAAAAGAATGTCAGCTTTCTGATTTCTAGACCAAATAGGATCTTAGGAGCAGTAGCCCAGAGGAGATAGTGCTTAGCTCACAGAAAGGAATCTCTACCAATGGGACCTCAGATACTATGGCCCCCATACTAGGTAAATAGCTAGCATCCTCAAAGGTCTGCCAAAACTGAGGAAAGGAAAGCTCAGCAATATAAACACACACACAAAAAAACTATGGTTCAGTATGTATTTTATAAAAAGCATTTTTGTTCTGTGTTCATTATTGTACATCGTCTTTAAGGTGCTGAAACCTAATACTAGTCTTTGTGAAGATGGAAAAATAGAGACACTAAGCCACACATGCTTTTTAAAATACGTGTTAATGAAATGAAAGCTGAGTTCCAAAGACTTACTTTTCCTGACTTATTTATTGTTGTAGAACTACCCTGTGGAACACAGCAGATACCTGTTTCTGAACTATATTAGGACATAAGGTGATAAGTTAAAACCAACAAAGATGTCTACCTGCCAATGGCCTTTTTTTTAAACTTCACATTTCACATGGCCGTTCTGAGGATTAAATGAGTTAATACATGCAAAGTGCTGAGAACCATGCCAGGCACATGGTAAGGCTTTAAGTTAGTTATTACACTAGGGGCTCTATAAATTTATCTAGGTGAAAATAATCTACAGATCCATCTGTGAGTGGAGTTCAATCACTCATGCCCTCAAATGCAAAGTTCTTGCTGTTGGAATAATTTTAGAGGATGGAACATATCCCCCTTGACTTCCTATAATCTCATACCACATGAGGCCCATGAAAGAAAACCTGATGAAACACAAGCATTAAATGTTATCACATGACTCTCCATAAATTCTGGATTTCTACAAAGCAGTTCTTCCGAATCGTAATTAAGGGTTTGAAAGTCAAATGATTTAAGTGTTAGTTTTAATTACCATTTGGTGAACTTCAGTGTGCTAGAATTGTCACAACTTTCCTTAAAGATTACTCTAAGCCTGGCAATACAGTGGGAAATTATTAACTCCTACTTTGGTACAGCAATTATCTGCATTACAAGGTTTATGCAATTAGCTGTTTAAGATGTCATTATATTTTGCCATCTGGTACACAGGAGTTTATGCATATGAACAGGCACGTGTTGAAGTGATTTTCACTATATGACTTGTTCTCAACCCAAGCCATCTCTCTAATGAGGGGAAGTTACCGTGCACCGTACATTAGTGGCAGGTGCACACTATCAAGCTTCATTTTCATCGAAGACCTTCATTTTTCCATTTTAAAGTACTCTGCCCAAGTGTTGGAAAATAAATTAGTCGTTTGCAATTGAACAACGCCTGCAGACATGTTCCTTAGCAGTTAGAGAGGGACCTGGCTTGTTATAAGCCACTCCTCCTCCGCACGTGGAAGGTTGCAAGGAATCCTCCTCTCTTGGTGAAAAAAGTCGGAGTGTAAACCACCGCCGGAGACAGCCTTTCCCAGAGACGCAAGGGCGGCCTCGCTGCAAGATGTTCTGAGCCACAAGGGGTCAGCACCCCCGCTTCCACTAAAGGGTGAACGCGATCGACAGGGAAGGGGCGCCGCGGCTTCTCCCAGAGATCTCAGCCCCTCCTCCTACCCCACTGTCCCTCCATCTCCGACCGCCTCGGGAAAACCCCGGCGCGGCGCGACCTTGGCCACAGTTCACCCGCAGCGGAGTCGGGACCGAAGCGCTTTAAAAAGGCGCCCTCTGCTGTCCGCTCCCGGCCTGCGGGTAAGAGGACTGGCGGTTAGGGGCCGGGACAAACTTTTCACCCCGCTCACAAACCGAAAGCCCAACTCCCAGGAGTGCCTTGCGTCCCGGCGTTCTGCGGGCAAATCCCGCAGTCGGAGAGGCTGGGCGACAGATTAGGAATCAGTCCCCTTCCGCTGGCACCGCGTGAGCGGAGAACCCGGGCGGGCGGATCGGAGCTGGCGCGCCCAGGGCGGCGCCTTCTGCGGAACAAGCGTATGGGGCGGGAGGGGCCCTGGTCTCTGAAAGCAAGCAAGAAAGAAAAAATCGGGAGCCCAGCGGGGCGTAGGGTGGCCGCGGGCTCTGGCCGTCGCAGCCCAACTCAGTCCCGCACCTGCCCCACAGCTTGCCCCGGAGAAGGCGCGGGAATGTGGAGCCCACCTGGGGAAAGGGGTGGCTCAGAAGTGTTTCTCGGACTCCCCTGGCCCCGTCCTCCCGCTGGGGCTTTGTTAGTTTGATTCCCTCTGAACCGCCAAAGGGCCGAACCGTCCGGGAAAGGCGCGCGGGCACCTAGCCGAGGCTGGCCCCGCGCTGCCATTGAAATCTGACACTGACAGACGAGCTAGGCCTGCTGCTTTCTTTGGAAGAGTTGGGAGCCGCCAGTCTCGAGAAATGTGGCTGCTGGGTTCCCTAGGAATCCTCCCCGACCCCACTCTGCCCCCATCATTGCCTGTCTCCCCCACCCCAAATACCTACCCACAACACGCACGTGTTTCCTCTTTTCTACCGCATGCCAGGTGGAGAACCAAAGTTCGGCTCCAAAAATTGTAGAGGGAAAAAAGCTGACCACGGGGAAGTGTGGCTTTATTGGGGTTAAGCCTTTTGTTTGGAGGCACTGACTGCAGAGACGCCTTTCATCTTTTATATTTAGGGCCTGGGGGTGACAGCAAGGGGACTGAGGGAAAAGAACCTGGCTGAACCTGGCTACTTTTGTCATGCTTCTGCAGCAGCCTTCGGTGGGGGAGGGAGAGAAAGCGAGAACAGGTTGGATGTCTTACAGGCAAGCAAGCAGCCAGCAGGCAAATAGTTCCAGATAGACAATAATGTGCAAAAGCACTGAACCAGGCACCTGACAGTTATTGAGAATAAAAATGGGAATTTGCAAGCTGATTCAAGAGAGTAAAATTTTAAAAAGAGATGAGTTGGTTTAATTAAAGATTCAAGTGGATGCAGCCAGGCTGGGTGTACAAATGAAGGGTGGGTAAGATTAAAACTGGCCGTTGGAGTCTCAGACCTTCTATACTTGGGCATCCATGGCTGCAAGTGAATTGCAGGTCGGAGCTTGTTCCATGTAGGTAGGCTCAGCACAGGAAACAAATACCAAAAAACGTTTGAGATGATGGTGCCAAGAAAAATAGCCAACCATTCACACTGGAAGAGAAAGATGGACAAGTAAATCAAGGCCATACTGAGAAGGCTGGGGGGTCTGGAATTCAGGGGATGAAGCAGGGAAATGTGTGCTTTGGGCCAGACTGGGCTAGATCTAAATCTCATCTCATGCCTCCTACAAATTGAGTCTCTGTTCCCCTCAATGAAATGGAATAATCACACCTCAATATGGTGGCATCGTGGGGATTACACAGGGTTAAATGAGACGATGTCCTTAGCCCTAGTTAAATTCAGAAATAATGTAATCCCTTCTTCTCTTTCAGCTATTTCAAAACTGTTCCCGTAACCTCTAGGCTTCTTTGGGACTTTTGTAAAGGTTCTTTGAATAAACATGTAGCTCTGCCCCAGTTGTTTAGATTCTGTCAGTTTGGTTGCCTATAGACATTCTAGAGTCCGTGCTATACTGCCATCTCTTGTAGCACCTAAATTATTTTAAAATACTGCGTTTTTTCCTACAAGGTTCTAGCAATTGACTTCCTGAGCCACTATCTCATCAGATTGGTCCATCTAATGTCCATAACATGTCACATCGGTTTAGTAGACTCCCAAGGCTTTGCTCAAAAACTCAGTTTCCCATGATCAGGAGCAGCAGTTGGCTTCTCATACAAACTCCACACCTGTCTGCTGTAAAAGCCATTTCATTTTATTAAGTGTCTGCTTTCCCAGAACTGAGCCTACACAGAACAACTTCTGACCTGCAATTGACTTGGGGATATGCCCACATTCAGAAGTTCTGGGATTGGGACTTGGGAAGGTCAATGCTGTGATTCAACACAGGTGATAGAACAAACATTAATGAGTTTCAAAGTGGACTGTAGATTGGTTCCCAGCTCTTCCCTTTCATTACTAAAAAAGAGAACTGGATTGTTGACTGTTAGGGAAAATTACCAAAAAGAAGTACCTAAGATCTCCAAATACACACCCGTACAACACTGACTGATACATGTTTTCATGACATAGAAGCACAATGTCATGGATATCAGAGAATAAAACAGATCTCTCCAAGGCTGTCTCTTACCAGTGTGTATATGTGTGACCGTTAAATGAGGCCATAAGCTATAGTATCCTCCTTTCCTCAAGTCTTTTCTCAATGCATTCACTTATATAACTATACCTGACGGTGATAGAATGAGGAATATCAAAGTTCCAGGATGAAGACAATTTTAGAAGGGAAATATCTCGGCTCAACATTTGAGCCAGGGCCTATGTTCTTTGAACCTTAACCCCATCATTCTTTAATGACATAACTAAGGTACGGACCCTGGGGAATGGAGAGAGAAGTTTCTGTCCTAAAGTTTAGACTGTAAACTCCAGGAGAAAAACTCTGCTAGCACCTAGAAGATGATGAAACATAAAATGCATTCCCCAAATATTGGCTTCAACTGGTTTTTCCTCACAAAGCACTTTTCTTTAATTATCATATAGTTCCCAAAAGCTGACAATCCAAAGCCATCGACTTTAAATTTGATAACCTTATGGTGTTAGTTACATGGTGGAGGTTTCCTATTAATGAATCTCCTGTAGCATCTGTTGCAAAATGAGAATCTATCATATTATTAGAAACACTCTCAGTCCATAGAAGCTAGAGGTGAAATGCCATTCAAGTCTGAGCTCTCGATAAGGCATTCACAAGCAGAAGCATCATGGCGGGACCCAGCAGGGGAAAGACAAAAGTGGGATACACATATTTACATCCAATGCCTTAACCCAAAGCTTTCTAGTGCTTAACTCCCAGACCTTTGATATGTTTAGTTATTCTCAGGTGTAACCAGGAAGTATTCCGAGTAGAAATTATGGCTTGATTTGGTGCTTAAGTGGGAAAGAAAAAAAGAAATCACTGAACAACTGTTGTACAATGTGAAAACTCCCTAAGAAATCTAGTCCACCACAAAATGTTACTATTCCATGGACACAGACCAGCAAAAAAATGTTTAAAGTACAATGATATTTATTGTAAATAATTTTTATAACCAGATCAACAAAGCATTCTCTCTATAGGTCAGATGCCAGATTTGGCAACAGCTACTTTATACCAAACCTTTCCGTGTAATTTTATTTGTAGTGAGATTTGGTTAGTTTGGCTCTTAAATCAATGTTATTCATATTTATAACAGTAATATCAGTTCACTTTTTGGCTTCTCCCACTGCATCTCTGCCCCTTTCTTCTGCCACAAATATCTCCTTAGGAAACATCGTAAGACTCTACCATCACGTAAGGCTATGAACGCCATCCTTTACGACGCCTTCAACACAGCAGTGACTTCACTTCTCCTGCCTGACCTTTTTCGAGAACTTTTAAAAGTGTCCCAAAGCCAGTGGGGCTAACCAAAGTGGTGTGCAGCAGAAAGCACTTGGACGTAGTCAGAAGACCCGGGCTCCCCATGACCAGGCTCCACCACTTCTCTGTAAGACTTGGAGGGACTCCTCTGAGCTTCCTGAAGCAATATTTCCTCTTTTGAAAAGGGAGAACTTGAAGTCCTGCTTCACAGAGGTGTTGTGAGAATTACACGAGACCTCATATATAGAATCCTGAATGCGGTTACCAAGCACGTGGTAGGTATTTAATAAATTTACATTAAGGTAGATGGAGAATTATTTTGAAATAGAAAACGTTTAAGTAGAGAAAAATGTACCAACTACGGCTTGTAACCCCATCCATGTCTTTATTTCCTTCTCTTTAAAATAGGACAACGTATACCATATACAGTGGTAAAAAAAAATTAAATGAGGTAATAGTAAATAGTAATAGTGATATATAAATATAATATGTTATTATTTGTCTGTGAGAAGGGGATTAGCCAATGAGAGTAGTTATTCAAAACTTTCAGTAACCCATCCTTCTATTCTAGTCAGACACTCAAGCCTCTTGTAAGGCCCTAATCTTCCAGGAACAGAAAGAAGCTAGATGAAGTCTTGCAAGTTAGATTTCTTTTTAGTATAAAAGGTGGTTTTTCATATTAGGATTATATTAAAGCTCCTTGAAGTCACCCATAGTTTCTAACCTACACTATCTCATTTAATTCTCACAGGGATCTGGTCAGACAGATATTCCCCTTTTGAAGGACGAGGAAACCTAGACTCGGAAAAGTTAAGGACCTTGTCCTAGGCCACACAGATTCTCTTTCAGTGAAATAGGCAGCACTCCAGGGGACTAGCCTGAGGGGACATTTCTTTGTTACTCAAAACCCCCAGTTCCTGTATTTACTTCCCCAGTTCCGCACTCCCAAAAAGCTTTCTCAGCGCCTTCAGGACTCTTGCTGCTGCCAACAGACCCATAACTGTGGAGTTCATATCTCAGATTCAGAAGCTGAGAGACCGTTCGGGACAAAACCACAACACCCCCACCCCTCCCCCTTCCCCAGGCCCTGCTTTGACCCAGCAGGGCTCCGGGCGTGTCTCCCTTCCTCCCTCCTGCTATCTGGAACTTGCCTGTAGGTGGCGCCATAATTCACTCAGGGGAACTTGGAGGGCGCGGACATAGGTCACCAGCAGCCTGCCCCAAAGGCCAGTTTAAAAAGTCCCTTGGCTTGAGGTCAGCACTGGAACCTTGGTAATGTGGACTTGAGACCCCCACCCCCACCCCGCCGTGTCTTCTTCCTCTCCTTACCCCACCTTCCCTTGACTCCCCTCCCTGCCCGGGGCTGGAGCAGTGCAGGAGCGAGGAGCCTGCACCTCCGCAGAGGTCGGGCTCCGGGGCCGGATCCCCAAGCGCTGGAGGCCGAGTTTGGCTCTTCTGGGCGGCGGCGCCGGGATCCGGGAGCCTAGGGCCTGACCCCTCCGCTCCCCGTCTGCACCCGCTTTTGCCCACAGCTGTAGTGGGGGTGGGGAGGATGTCAGGGAAGTGTGACCCCGCGAGTGCTGGGAGGGGCAGCTTTAGAAACTTCGGAAAGGCCGCGTTCCAAGCCTCCAAGGACAGAACTCGGCCGGAAGGCGATTTCCCTGTTGGGGCCCGAAAGGGGGGCGAGGGTGCACCTGCAGGGCCCGGAGCGTGTGCCCTGGGGAGAGGGATCCGGTGACCCGCGAGCCCTGAGGCCCCCACCGCACACTCACATCGGGGGCTCTGACACCGCGGGGGGGGGGAGCCCCGCGCCCCTGGGAACTCCTGGCTTTCAGCCTCCTCACCGGACGGTGGCGGGGCGGGGCCGGGCTGCAGCTTCGATGGTGCGCTTGGTCCCCGCAGGGTCTTCCTTCCCTGTCTACCCTTCCTAGGAAACCTAGATTTCTCAGCAAAATTGAATTCCCGGATTTTAATTCCAATCCAGCCGGGTAGGATCCGGCTGAGGAAGTGGGCATTGGATGAAGGAAACGTTCCCATTTTACACTCTACCCCCACGTCAAGGGTGAGGGAGAAGGGAAAGCGGGGGCAAGGGCCTGTGCTGGGGAAGGCGACAAGGTGGCGACAGTCCCAGCGTTGCGGATCCCACAGTGGCCCTGGCGGCGTGGGGTGTCGTCGTGGGCTCGGTGCGCTCTGGCTGGGCTGTCGGAGGGTGGACGGGGAGCGGCCGTGACCGCCGCTGGCCAGGACAGCTCCTCTGCGGACAGAGCGGGGACCCTGGCCCTGGCTGGGCTGAGAGACACAGACCAAGGGGATTCTCATTAGCACTGCGTTATGGACATCCTCATCCTCTAAAGTCCTTCCTGGAGAGGCTTTTGAATGAACTACATAAATTATTTCCTCCATTTGTTGTTGCTGAAGAAGTCAGTCACTCGGTTCATGTGAAACTGAGCGCTTTAGCCGGGGAGCAAATCCACTCCCTGAGGTCGCGCGGGGTGAGGACCCGTGGGGAGAGGTGCAAGTGGAACTGAAGGAGGCTGTGTAGTTTAGTTAAGGAAGAAAAATGTCCACTGAAAATAGAGTAGTTGAAAAAATAAACTGCATATAGTTTATTATTTTGCTTGGAGTTCTTTTTCTTGATACGAGAAAGTAAAATACATTAGCGTTGGGTGTGTTTTTTTCCCAATTAGTGTTTGTTATACTTTCTCAAAGGCCTTGAAAGAATTATTCCAGTGAATTTTAACAACAGTACTGCTGACATTAATGGCTGCAATGGTGTGCTGAACAGATCCGTAGACTCCAAAAGTTCAGTTGCAATGTTAACTCTCAAATTAGTGTCAACTTGATTTTATTTTTAAAATAGGGGAGTATTCTTATTAACTCATACTTCAGGAGGTAGGGAACACTGAGAGGGAAAGATACCAAAGGAAAAACAGAGCAATGGAAACAAAAAGAGAGCAAGATTAACTGTAACAGCCTGGTCTTCAACGAGCCCCAAGTCGGGTCCTAATGCACTGCTCGTTTTTGGTGGCATTAACTTCATCGGGAATATTGGTGGGCCTGGTCTATACGTCTGCATAAGAAAGGAGAGACTTAAGTTCATTTCTTTTTTGTGTGTGAAGGTCTAGCACTTGCTTATGTAGTAACCCAAACAGAGAAAGGGGCCCTCCCAACCTCCGAGGCCAGAGCTGACTTCGCTGCTTTAAAATCATCAGGTGTGTACAGCATCCCCATTGCCTAGCATCACCCGGTGATGGAGTTGGGATGTGGTGGGCAAGAGAAACAGGTGAAGGGGCAGCAGTGCATCCTGAGAACCTTCCCCTGGCATTCTCGCAGACAAAGACTGGCATACTGAAACTATCCTCCTGATGTTAGCAAAGCTAAGAGAGCGTGCTTCCTACAAACTTGCCTACTTTGCACCCAGCGCTTTGATATAAAGGATGAAAATAACATTTTATCCCGCAGGACTAAAATGTAGCCTTTAAAACACTCCCAGCAGGGGCTGAAAGCATGTCAATGGCTCAAAGACAAGCTTGTGTTGCCCATAGGGCAAGTACAACTTTTCAGGGTAAAGAGCAAGAAACTTTATAAAAGTTAGAATCACCATTCAAACAGATAATCAGAGCACGTGTTACAAAATAGCTTGGTAACCACAAAAGGAGCAGAAATACTTGAGGTGCTTTAGGTTTTTTAAGGGGGTATAATTGAAACTTCCTGCACTGTAGTTTGAATGTTTTAAGGTGTACTGTAAGCAGTTCTTATGCTCATGAAGCTAGAAGGCTTCTGGACAAAATATTTTCTGGGCAAAATATTAGTTATTTTCCCCAACCCCTAGAGTTATGAGGTCTAAAGACCTTTAAAACCCCCTGACCTGAAAAATCACAAAAGTAACAAACCCTGCAACTTTCCTCTCGAGTTCATTATATAAAATACAAAAACCTTGAGCACAAAATAATTAAGATGGTTCTTTCTCCCAGAAAGACACTCCATGGAAAATTTCTACAGTTGAGGGCTGTGTTAGAGCCCATTCCCTAGTGGCTGGGGGCTGGTGAGCAGGGAGGGGGAGGAGGACAGGCAACAAACAAGCACCTTTGCCTGCACTGGCACCCACATTCCCACTCTGGGTCCATACACTGCCAGCTAAGAAACAAGGACTTATCCACTTAATGTATGTGAGGAGCAAGGCTTGATTCAGGGTCCAGACAGATGCCTACAAAATACTAAGGGAGGGGAGCTTGACTCTGGGTGTCGCTGGGAAGGACAACCCCAAATGAAGTCTGGGACTTCCAGCAATCAGTGAAAAGCAGCCTTGGAAGTCTGCGACCTGTCAGCTCCAGGGATGGCCACTCTGTCCCACAAGCCTCACAGTCCCATAGTATCAGTGTTGTGGTTCAAAAGTTGGAAACTGGGGTTTTTAACTGGGGCTGGGTCCTGCCTTCCCCTTTTCTTTTCAGCAGCCTCCCTTTGTGAGCAGATTTGTTTTTCCATGCCTCTCTGGCAAGTCGCTTTTAGGAAACCTTGCCTCTGCAAAATGTTTTAAACGTGGTAAATATAGTGCAGCCTTATTAAGTCTCCCTCCAGAAAGGTGTGCAAGGGGCTCTGTTCTTTCCTGAAAGAACTTGATGGTCTGAGCAAAGGACTGACTCAAGGATTGAGTCCACTATCCACTCACCTGAAGGCAAGGTGTTTTGTTTTGGATTTTGTTTGCTTTGGTTTGGTTTTGGTTTTTGTTTTTAATGCCTAGGAGTTTTTAAATTCACACAATACTCTCTTCAAAAGGGGGGGGGTCATCCAACGTGCGCCCTTCATTACAAGACACCCTGAAAGCCCCTCTGAGAGAAGATGCTGCAGAGTTAGCGGAACCACAAATTTACAAGGAGAAATGGGCCTGCTGGGCCAAGTTCCCCGGGCAAGAAAACGCTGCAGGGAGGGGACAAAAGTTTCACAGGTCGCCACCAGGAAGGCGGGCAGCAGGTTGGAGAGCCCTCTCTAACGTTCAGTTTTGCTGGGCATCTGATCTTCCTTCCAGGACACTTGGCCCGGGAGCTCCGCGATTTCAGCTTCCACCGTGAAAGTAAAGGTCTGATCTGCCGCGTCGCCCCCGCCTGCCCCTAGGGATGTGCCAAGGCTGGCAGCTAAAAGCAGGGCGCGGTTCGGGGGTCAGCTTCGAGGCCAGAGGGCTGCGCCCAGCCACAGTACACCCGAGCCTCCTCTAGCACCCACAAGGTCATGACCTTGCCGGGCAGCTCGAGTGCTTTCTCTCGTCCCTCCATCCGCCCTCGACCCTAACCCTTCTCAGTGCCTGGAGTACGTGATCCCCGTCGTCTGGGTCAGTGGTGATTGGAGAGCCGAACTGAATTTATTTACTCGCAAATTCCCCCAGTACCTCCGAAACTGGGGAAGTCCGTGAACCACTGGGGACCATAATCAGTGAAGTCTTCACCCAGCCTCAGAGTTCACAGGATGCTCTGGGAGGCCAGGCGCCGGCGGCTTCTGAGTGCCAAGTTGCTGTGGGCGGACAGGAATGAAACTCGCCTGTTTTCCCACTTGGGTCTCCTGAAAATTTTTAAAGTCCAAGTACCTTGCTTGGGTATCCTTTTGGGCACCTTATTGCACTTCTTTAGAAGAAGGGCTGTGCACATGTGATAACGATGGAGGGGGGAGGAGGAGGGCAAGCAGGCGGAGCAGAAAAGCAGCGCACCCTCTTCGACTGATTGATCTATTTCGGATATTGTGTTAATCAGACTGACGAAGTGGAGTCGGTGCTCACGCTGGCGCTTGGAACGACTGAACTCCCCCCCCCCCCATGCTTTCAGGAAAAAAAACAAAAAAAGTGCTTTCTGGCTAACAGAAATCTTAACCAGCACCTGACGCGGTCTAAACTTGTTGCAACCCCGTCATCCCAGACGTGCCAGCCATCTCGGGGCGGTCTCTGAGTGAACAGTTGGTGCACCTGGGGCTTCAGGTGCCACAGGAGGAAAGGAGTGGGACATTACTTTCCAACGAGCAATGACGTAAGCCTACCAGTGCCTACCTTGTTCTGGAAACACCTAATCTCCACTTCCTCTATAAAGCTTAACTGTAACCTGCCTCCAATCCCAAACTGCAAACGATAGAAGAATTGCTCCCTTAAGCATTTCATGCCCATGGCCCTTCCTAAAGCCTTGTTCAATTCTGCACTCTGTGGGTCATTAAGAGAAGAGAGAAATTCAGGATGTCGATTTTCCCTTTAAGCTAATAATAACACAAAGGGAGCACGCCAGAGATTTGGGATTGTTTTGACTTCATAATTCAATGACAGAGACTAGGCCTGAGGTATCAAGTTGTGTAGGAAACAAAGTATCACAAGAGGAACAAGTAAGAACAGATGCCTTGGAAACTTTTCTCCAAAGAAAACCTTGGCTTCCTCCCACCTGGATAGTCAAGACAACATTAATAAGTATGCGCTCAGCGCATGGAGCCAGTTCTACATATCTGCATTGATCTGGTCAAGTGGACTGTTCTCCAACTTCATAACTATTGCATGCATGCAAAGGGAGTTTTTACGGGGAATGTTCTGGCCTATTCTTAATAATAAGGACTGCTGAGCTTCTTGCTTTAAGCTGACATCATAAAAGCCAGATAAAATCCAGTTCTCAGAGGTATTATTGAAATCCAGGAGCAGTTCAAAGATCCCTCTATTATATCTGACCTTGCTTTCTCTGTGTTTACATTGGATAAATGATAACCTCTAACATTCATTGAGCTGTTTTTTACATGTGCCATATTCTGTTCCAAGCACTTTAATATGATAACTCATTTAATCCTGAACAGCCCTGTGAATTAGTTACTATCATAATCCCCATTTTATAAATGTGAGGAACTGAGACACAACTAAACTAAATAATTTGCCTATGATTGCTCAGCTAGTACATGTCGAAACTAGCCAGTGTTTTGGTTTTAGTACCCATACTCTTAACCATTCACTGCACAGAGAAGAGTGGTATTAAACAGTGGTCCCTACTTGAGACACTGCTTGGAGCTGTTTTCTGAAAAAGTAGACAGGGATTAATTAAGCCATTAATTTGGTCAATCTAGACAGCCAATTTGACACAGAAAGACACTTATCCACCAAAAAGTTATTTTCTCTGAACTATCCAAGCGATTTAATGCATTTTTATATGTAGAATATTTTTAAAAATAAGAATATTGAAAATTGTTTCATTTCCAAAATCCTTTTGGCTGATTTTAAAAAAGTCTTTTCCCCCTTCCCCAAAATATAAGATTACATCGTCATTCTCAAAGAGCATTTGTTATATGCTATATATACTTCAGACCTGGGACAATAGGAACTCTTAATAGAGACACAATCTTTACTGTTAAGGACTCATCACCACCAGTTTAAACAGATGCCACCTGAAGAATGTGACCTCTTTTTCTCTCTACATTATCCCACCACTGCCGCAATCATCATTCCCTCCCTGATAGAATCATGGAGTGTCAGTAAAAAAAAGAAAAAAAGAAAAAGAAAAACCTTAGAAAGCATATCATTTACTCTCTGTGACTTTACAGATGAGAAAAAGAGACCTGCCCAAGCTTACAGACCATGCCCTGGCTGGAGCCCAGCACCCCTCACTCCCAGTGCCACCTCTTCTCCCAAACCCAACTGACCCTTGGCATTCATAAGGGCATTTTGACTAAGAGCACACTTCAAACAAAAAAGTTTCAACAACCCTTTTTTGACCCAAGATACATAAAGAAGGGGCTGTCTTACGCCTTTCTTCTTTTCAGATGTGTTCCTGGGATGTCTTCACCAGATGTTTACCCAAGAAATTACAGTCGCAGAGTCTTCGACATTTGTCGTGCATTTTAAAAGCAGCCTTTTAGATCTGAACCCAATGAATGATTTACTTTTCTTTTATAAAAAAAAAAGGGGGGGGTAGTTTGCCTGCAAGGGATCCGAGTCTGTACCGAGTCTGTGTTAACGTCACTCACTTTCACTCTGGGACGTGCTGGTCTCACAGTCTAGTTTTGTTCAGACTTTATTTTGCTCCGAGCTGCGTTACAAGCCACTCGTCCAGGCTGCAAAAGGTGGGGGTAGGGGGTTGGGATGACGGCTCTTCTGCTCCCCACCCTTCATATACGTGAAGCAATCTGGAATCATTCCGCTCTCTGTCTCTCACACACACACGCACACACGTGCACCATGCATGTGTGGGCGCCCATGGATCCGTGCATAGGCGCGTTTATGATTTAAAGTGACAGGACCAAGAGCTGGACTGAAGAAGTGACTTATTTTGCGTGATAAATCAACTTGATTGTCTCTACACTGTACTTCCATTATTCACCCGAGCGTTCGGTGGTTACCGCGGACGTGCCCTGCGGCAAAAATGTCCTCGGAGCCGCCGATTTTGCGGCCACTGCGGCGGCCGCGGGGGCGCGCGCCCCGATTGATTTTCCGAGCTCGCGTGTCCCCCGTGCAACTCGCGGAGCCCGAGCCGCGGCCGCAGAAGCCTGGCTGTGTGCGTGCGGACTGGGTCCCGTACCGGAGGGTTGTTTTTTTTTTTTACATACTTTTCTCTTTGGAGGGAGGAGCGGAGCAGGAGGTGTAGGAAGGGAGAGAAACCTTTTCTGTTTTATTTTCCTTTTATGCTCTTAAACAAAACAAAAAACAAAATGAAAATGGCCACCACTGCTTCCAGAGCACCGGGGGAGGCACACCCACCGTGGAAGACGGGAGATGACACCTAAAATCCCCTTTCTCCCCTCCGTCCTTCCCTCGTCCGCCCCCACCCGCAGCGCCCTCCGTCTGCTCTGCGGCAGCCGGGGAGGCACCCGCGCCGGGCATTTGTCCGCACTCCGGGTTTTTTCCTTCGGACAAGTGATCACCAATAATCCTTTTCTTTTAAAAACAACAACAACAACAAAAACTGGTCCCTTATTTATTTTTTCTGGTGTGGTTTTGCATTTTTGTAAAACTGTGTGCGGAATGTGTTTGGTTTTTCTTCTGCTGAAACGCAGCGAGGCAGCGCGGGTAGGAAGCAGGGCTGGGGGCGGGGGCCGCGCGTTCCAGACCCGCGGAGATCACCTGGGGCAGACGCAGCCCCGCGGTGACTGACACCTCTTTAGTTTTTTTAAGGAAGCCGGCTAATTAACAAATTAATGACCAGATGTGTATTGATGCCTGGGAGTTTTAAAAAAGCACATCCCGAATTTCCCTTTCACGTATTTATGACTGAATTGCTGTTCCCTGGAGTCGAGCACATGGATCATACCAGACTGATCATTTACATTCAAAATTTGGGATTCCAAAGACACAAGAGGCAGCTTTAGAGTCCCCCTTTGTTTGCGGGATAAAACCTGAGTGTTTTTCCAGGGATTGGGAAACCTTCGCCCATTCATAAAAGTGCCATTGACATATTTATTCTAGATTTTTACTTCTCCAGAACTGCCTACAAAGTTAGAGCCAAACTTGGAAGATAGTTGCAGTGTCGAACATAGTGTTGCATAATAATAATTTAAGCAACTGTGTCCTTGTTTAAGGTGATGTAACTTTCCCAAAGTTTGTCTGTAGCTTTAAAGAGTTTAAAAGCAGAGCTGATAGCAAATGCGTGGCCATCCTGAAGAAAGTGAGCAGGATTCAGCCCAGCCAGTGGGTTGGGCTCCCCTGTCCTCACCTTTATCTGCAATCCCAACCTGTAGATACCATGGGTGGGGTGGAAAACGACCCCATTTTCCTTTGAGGGAGTGGGAAGAAAGAGGCCAGGCTGATGACTTGACCACCTGATAAAGTCTGCCTGAATTGTTAGTGATATGAAAGAATACTTCTGTTCAAAGCAAATTCAAAAGCCAGATGCATTTAGTGTGGTGGAAATCCAACTCAGTTAAATGTGAACATAGAACATGGTTGAAATACAGCTTTTTTTAATGAGTATGTCTCGAGTAGTAAAAATGAGTGCAAATAAATTCAAAACTCGCCATGCCATTTGCTCCAACATTTAAAACATACTAAGTTGGGCATGTGTTTGGGCTGCTGTTTCACAGCCCATGATGTGTAGACAACGCACAACTTCCATGGTATAATGACTTGGAGATAGCAGGGTATTTCAGTTTAGTCATTAGGACTGAGACAAGTGAAAGCAGGTTAAAACCTCGGTCCACGGAGGGCGGATTCCCAACTCTGGGAAACCCACCTTCTCCCAGGCAACGATACCTTTACTGCCCCTGTTTCATAAAGACCCAGATCCCAGGCCTCAGTGTTGGGCCTAAGCCTGATTCATAACTATAAGAGATGATTTGGAAAGATATTCATAAATATATGAAAAATAACAAAGACACCTTTGTTGGTCATTAGGCAGGGCTCAAAACTTGGGAAACACTCCTCTAAAGTTGATCTGAATTGATATTTTTTGTGCTATCTTTTGTATAGCCATGATGTGCCATTTATAGACACTCTATTCAGGCAGGAAAGTTAGCATCCTAAAACTTTTGTGGTATCAAAGTTTTTTTAGGAAAAAAATCACAAATGAAGCCTTCTTATTACAGGAAAAGTTTAGTAAGTTTCTTAATGTGTTGCTGCTTTAGAACTAAAGTATCTAAATACTATGAACATTAATTAAGGTATTTTCTCAATTAATAAATTATGTTTTTATTTTTAAAGTAATATAAAATAGGATAGTAAAAAACAGAATTTCTTATGTTGGAATTATTCTATCAGTAAAGTACTTTTTTGTTTTCAATTTAGAATTGTTGTGTTAAATTTTCATATCACAAACTATGAAAGAGAGGCTTTTTTTTTCATTTCAAAACTAATTCAATTATTTTTATTTATAGCCCATGGAAGTCTATTACTATTGTACCTAGAATACTCATTAAGATAAATAGAATGTAACATTACACAACACAGTTTTTGAAAAGTTAAAGAAAATAAATTGAGCAAGTTGAAAGAACTGGAAAGACCAAGTAATAATGTCAAAACAATACAGTCACTTGTCACACTCTGGTTTGAGTCATTACTGACTTTCAAATTTACAAAAAAAAAAAAAAAAAACAGAAAAGGATGTTTCATAAGCTCTTCAGTGCTTTTCCAATGAAGAACATTTAACTTGGGAACAACAGGTGTTTGCAGCACTGTTATTATCTACCAAGAAAAACTCTCTGCTGGTTATGTTATAAAAAAAGATTTAAATAGTACAATATTTAAAATAGCACCTGATACATATAGGTATACATATATATATGTATATAGAGATATGTAGATATTGATATTACAATGACTCTGAATTATCTGTAATATAAAATTCAATTGTTCTCAAATTTTGACTTTGAGAAGCCAGATTGAACACTAATGGCTATATTTTTTACATATTGTGAACCAATTATCATATATATTATGTTTTTAGAATTTTCCCCATTATACTGTGATATCAGGATGCAGGGTTTCACGTGATCTGATGTTCAAATACAGACCTTCAAAAGACAATCCTGATGGGACGCATCAGGTCTGAAGGGAAAGCGGTGAGGCAGGTTGTGCTCATTATCTGGTGCGATGTCCACGTCACATGTCCTGTGTGTGTGCTGATTGGAGAAGGCTCTGCTGCTGGGGCCTCCTGGCAAATAAGGTGACTCCACCTTGTCTGGAGTCACTTGTCTCTTTGAGGACCCCTTATCTGTCCTGCATCCCCAAACCTAATATAGTGCCTAGCTCAGCAGCATTCAGTAAATGTTTTCCAGACTTGAATTTATTTGATGGTTCAATTTTTTTCTTAATTTTTGATAGTGAGTATAAACTTTGGAAGTTGATAGTGCTAGTATAAATACTTTGGCAGAAAACCAGTTGGGAGATTTTTGTTTCTATATGCTATCTCATGACAAATTAAAATGTATTTGATTTATTGTCAACTTTATAGCTCTTGGGAGAACCGGCAAGCTAATAGGAATAATGTTAAAACCAGAAATACCATTCTTTGCCTGCTTTCTTGAAAAACTACTTTTTAAAAATATATATACCAAAAGCATACCAAAGTACCTTACAAACTTTAAACTTTCAGCTCTCAGCCTGGCCTTGCTTGCAACAAACTGGCCAGGTCAAGCATCTTTGCCAAACTGAAGCACACTTTGTCATTTGTTCTCCTCACTCTCATTTTGGCTTTCTTTCCTTGGTGAACAGCAGTGGAAACTATGCCAAATGGCCAAATTTATTGAAGATAGAACCCACTCTTTTCAGCATTATTTTACTGAACATGGTATTAGTTAGTCAATGTCTGCAGTGAACCGAAGCATTATTCTTTCATATTAAAATGCAATATTTTTCCAAACAACTTGTTTCTGCAGTCAGGTGATCAAAGATAGAAACTAACTACTTTTCTTCACGTGTCCAAAGGATCAGGTGCTGCTTTCACAGGCACACAACCTGCTGCTGGAACACAGCTCGCGACTTCCAATTCTAAAACAGTAAGAGGTATATTAAAAAGGAAAGCAGCATCACAGCACAATTTTGGGATTTTTATAATACTCCATTATTTATATTAAAATACTATATAACATCAGAAATAGACTATATCCCAATTCAGAAAGAACTCCACTTCATCAAATATGAACCCTCTGAAGTTCTCTTATACAATAGAAGGTTAAGTGAACACATGATATTTATTTTTTAACATTGCAATTAAAGAGGTAATAATCGGCCCTGGCTGCTGTAGCTCAGTGGATTGAGCACAGGCCTGTGAACCACATGATCGCAGTTTGATTCCCAGTCAGGGCACAGGCCTGGGTTGCAGGCCAGTTCCCAGCAGGGGACTCATGAGAGGCAACCATACACTGATATTTCTCTCCTTCTCTCCTTCCCTTCCCTTCTAAAGATTAATAAATAAAATCTTTTAAAAAAAGGTAATAATCTCCACCCTGACTGGTGTGACTCAGTTGGTTGGGTATTGTCCAGCAAAGCAAAAGGACTCCAGTTAGATTCCTGGTCAGAGCACACACCTGAGTTGCTGGTTAGGTCCCCGGCCCCCTGGTTGGGGCGTGTACAAGAGGTAACAGATCAGTGTTTCTCTCCCCCCCTTTCTCTCTCCCTTCTCCTCTCTCTAGAAATAAATAAATAAAATCTTTTTAAAAAGAAAAGATGTAACAGTCTCCCATTACAACTTTTTCTTGCTGCAATGTCACAGTTGTAAAATACGAACTGGCAAACTAGTGACTTGAAAACATGAATACATTACCAACCATAGTGAGTAGTTTTCACGCCTTAGGGAAAATGGTGGCCAAATATTTTTCATTGTAAGACGTGCAGTGTAGCATTATTTAACCTGTTCCAGGTTAGGCAGTTGGGCTCTGGGACACCTTGACTAATTATCCTGCTTTCAAAGCAAAAGGAAAAACTGAGATAATAGAGTAGAAAAAAGGCAGGTTCCCTGTTTCGAACCCTACAATATGTTTTCTACACATGGTCAGAGTTCAATTTCTAAACAAAGACTGATCTTGCTACAACCTTCTTTAAGACCCTTCCATGAATCCTCATCAATGTCAGGATAATGTAAAATCTTAAAAATTGGTCCCGAGGCCCAGAGTGTTCTGACCTATATTTACTACTGCAGCATCATCCTGGTACCTGCTCTTCCACTAGCTTGTAGTCCATTTTATTTCTCCTTTCAACCATCACCCCAGATTTCTTTTTCCCCAACCACCCCACCTACCCCCCATAACTCTTATTTATCCTCGAGTAAAACCTGCTCTGACATTCAAAACCTTTCCAAAAGGAATGATTAAACCCATATACCAAAGGAAATAAGCAATATTATAGGCCTCTAGAATTTTAAAGGACCTTGAATAGCAACCAGTTTGAAGATATCATTTTTCAGATGAAGAAATCAACAGTGTTCTGATAATCAGGAGATTCTGAAGATTACACAATTAATAGCAGAATTGGGTTTAGAGTCCAAGATTACTGATACTCATGAAATCAACTCTGTAAGTGAAACAAGTAGTAAAGAATTTGTTCAATTTTTTTCTCTAAAGATAAACTAAGATTGCTATTTCCTCCTCAAAAAATTAAAAATAGAATTACCATATGAGCCAATATTTTCACTTCTGAATATAAACCAAAAGCATGGAAAGAAGGGACTCAAAACAGATATTTCTATACCGTGTTCTTAGCAGCACAATAGCCAAAAAGTAAAAGCAGCCCAAGTTTTCATCAATAAATAAACAGATAAATAAAATGTGGTTTATACATACAACAGAATGTTATTCAGCCTAAAACATGAAATTCTGGCACGTGCTACAATAGGCATGAACTTGAAGATGTTGAGCTGAGTGAAATAAGCCACTCACAAAAGGACAAACACTGAATGACTCCACTTATATCAGGTAAATGGTTTCTAGGGGAAAAGGAAATCGGAAATTATTATTTAATAGATATAAAGTTTCTGTTTCAAGGGTGAAGAGTTCTGAAGATTGTCCTGGCTGCTGTGGCTCAGAGGATTGAGCACTGTCCTGAGAACCAAAGGGTTACTTATTGGATTCCCAGTCAGGGCACAGGCCTAGGTTGTGGGCCAGGTGCCCCGTGGGGGACACATGAGAGGCAACCCCACACTGATGTGTCTCTCCCTCTCTTTCTCCCTCCCTTCCCCTCTCTAAAAATAAATAAATAACATCTTTTTAAAAAGTTCTGGAGCTTGGTCACGATGATGGTCACACAACAATGCAAATACACGTATTGTAATGCCACAGAACCATACATTTAATCATGGTTAAAATCACAAATGTCATATTATGTGTATTTTACCACAATAAAATAGTTGTTGTTGCCCTCAGGCATCTACCAGGACAGTGTCAGATCGTGCCCTCTCTCCCTACCCTGACCCACAAAGGCATTCTTTTCTTTTTCTGTAATGTTTTTGGTTGATGCATAATCCTGGTTCTTAGCTTAATAACTGGGCTTTGAGCCAAGCTACCCACTTGTTACTGTTGTGTATTCAACACAGCAACAACCTAACTCTACAACTTCCTTGCAGGACTTCCCTTTGCTGACCCCATTGTGAGTTGCCTTATGAAAGAGAGGTCAAGAGAGGCCGGCATGCTAAAGGACAGGGGCTGGAAAAGTGGGTCTGAACTCAAAGTGTCCACACCAAATTGGTTTCCCAGTTCCCATTTCTTTTCTCTTTGTACTATTTTTGGGGTGTGGGATGTGACCTTACGGTGAGTGTGAAAAACCTCAGGCTCAGAGGCAACAACCTCAACTAGTTCTTTCCCTTCTTTTTTGCTGATTTTCTGTACCTATAGACACTGATGTCAAGCTAGGTACATTGTAATTTAGCAGTATTAGGGGCACTCATATCGCTAGCTCAGGGCACCCAAGGTGTGGTGGAGGAGTTTCTAAAATACTCATGTTATAAAGATGCCATCTTCCCCATTCCCTCTGTCCCTGTGGAGGCTGAAATCTCATCCAGGGATTGAGTATGTGATTCAGTGAAGTTTAGTGGACTGTCCTCTTCCCATCGGCCCTGGTCCGCGTGGAGAAATGGCAGGGTGGCGGTGGTGGGAGGTTATGAGCTAAATTTTTTGAGACCTCTTAATGTCTGTGTTGCTTTTGAATAACTCTTTTTGAATTTGAATTTTATCATCATATTAATATTATATATTTGATAAGTTTTTACCTTTCCTTTTTAAAATTGATTGCTAAGAAACTCAAGGTCAAAATTATAAATCAACTCTAGAAGAGTACATAGGATCTCATTGTATATACTTTGGATACTAATCTTGGCCTTAATTTTACCTTATATCTTTCTTAATAGTGTCCTCTCTCAATAGATAGATTGATTGGTAGAAAGCTAGATAGCTAGATAGATATAGATATTTACATACTTAGTTATAGTTATCCTGCCTCTACTCAGAAAGCTCTTGGAATGAAGATTTGTGTGTGTATAGATGTAGGTAGGTAGGTAGGTAGACAGACAAACACATCTCTATTCTAAAACCTTTTTGAATAGAGGCAGGATAACTATGACTAAATAAATGTCCATATTCTTTTTTATGCGTTGTGTTATAAACAACTGTTGGTATAGGCCTTCGTAAGAATAAAAACCTAAATTTTGGACATTTCACAACCATGATTTCATTGAACGCTCACAAAACCTGAAGAAGTAAGCAGGACTGGTGATCTTTACATTTCACAGAGAAGGAAGTGGAGAAAGAGGTTGGACTGCCCAAGGCCACAAAAGCAGAGAACAAAGAACCTCCTGGGCTCACAGCTGTTGACACCAAGTCACAGTTCTAGGCTGTTGTTCTCACCCCCACCCTCATTTATTTTTCTGAAAATTATCCTCTCACCATCTGAACGCATTTGAGTAAATCTTTCAGGTACCAGCCTGGATTTTATAGCCCTCCCTTCAGTTTAGATAATTGACTGTTTTCTTTCTCCTATCAGATTCACTACCAGTATTTCTTCACTTTCCCAGGCCTCTTTACAACGTTGATACCAGAGAGAGTTATTCACTCCTTTCCCATTCCTGCAAAATATTCTTTGCATGATGTAATGAAACTGGCAGTGGGACTGGGGATTAATCCTTAACCAGCTGTGTGGCCATGAGCTGGCCACTTCGCTCTGCTATAGCTTCAGTTTTATCATCTGTAAAGTCTGGTGGATGGAGACGTCTGAGCTCCCTTTCCAATTCCTTCTGTGAACCGGAAGCTCAGACTGGGCTACTTTCACTTCAGTCTAGATACAGATTTCCTTTCTTTGGTCATCCTAGCAGCTCAGTTGTGTGATATTATCTTTGGTCTTCAGGAACTTCTGCAGTTTGTTGCGGTGTGTGTCCAAGATGAGAAGAATGGGTCTGGAGGTGGGGGAAACGGGGACTTTTCAATGGTGTAAAGTTTCAGCTATGCTAGATGAATACATTCTAGAGCCCTGCTGTACAACATAGTGCCTAGAGTTAACAATACAGTATTGTGCCCTTCGAGATTCGGTGAGAGGGCAGATCTCATGTTAAGTGTTCTTACCACAGTCAAAAGCCTGGGGTGGGGGCCAGAGAGAAGCTCAAAGGAAACTCTGGGAGGTGTTGGATGTATCTATTATGGTGAGAGTGTGGTTATGGTGCCATGAGTACTTGCATGTATCCAAACACATCAGGTTGTATACATTAAAAATGGGCAGCTCTCTGAATATCAGTTATACCTCAATAAGGCTGTTTCACAAAACTGATGGGTTCATGTATTTACACTTGACTCTCTATAGAGCAAGCTAACCATTAAAATGGCACATTAGCCCTGGCTGGTGTGGGTCAGTGGATTGAGCACCAGCCTGCGTATGGAGAGGTCACCAGTTCGTTTCCTGGTTGGGGCATGTGCCTGGGTTGCAGGCCAGGTCCCCCTATTGGCTTGGGGGCCTGCAAGAGGCAACAGATCAAATGCATCATATGTATCTCTCACACATGGAGGTTTCTCTCCCTCACTTTCTCCCTCCCTTCTTGTCTCTCTATAAATAAATAAATAAATAAATAAATAGTACTTTAAAAGATTTGAAGCCTGAACTCCTTTCTAAGCCAGACATCATAGCTAGAGCTTGGGACATTTCAGTCTCCTGAGCCTCAGTGTCCTCTGTGTGGTGAGTGTGACCATGCCTGACGCATCCATCCAGAAGGGAGGTTGAGGGTGTGACACGTGTGTAAGCTCTGTGAGAAGCAAACTCAATGCCCTCCTATTTACACTTAAAATTTCTTCTTACCGATAATGCCATGTCTTGCATCAGCCACACTCCTGGCCCGCTATTTCATCAGAGTACAAGGCTGGAAAAGGTAACCACTTGTTCGGCTGCCCTTTCACACATGAATTTACCAAACATCTACTGACGATTTACCATAGCATTTTCCTTATAGAAAGAAAAGGATGAAGGAAGTCACTGCACTCTCAAGGAGTTCATAGTCTAATAGACAAACATACAAATAAGTAACGGACAGACCACGTGAAGAAAGCTGTCCTAGCGACCAGAAGACTTTCGAAAGCACAGGAGGGACTGACCAATTCTGCCGGGGGAGTTGAGAAGTTGCATTCAACTGGTGCTTGGGAGAAAAAAAAGAGTGGAACACGGAGAAAACTTTAGGGACTTTGGGCAGAAGAAATCACCTAGACAAGGGAAGAGAGGGATGAACACATATGGTGTGTCCAGAAAATAATGGAAAGAGAAAAGTGACCTATTTAGTCTGGCTGGGATGAGAGAACAGCAGAGAGAAACTGGGCAGGAGGAGAGTCTGGAAAAGGAGACTGATAATAAAGTCAAATGTATCTTGTACCAAGTTGGGGAAAAATTCACAATTTTAGAGAAAGAACAATCCTAAGGTACCGGGAGATTGTCTTATAATCTTGATTTTAGTTATAGAAAAGGTGTAGTATAGCCTACTGCTCTATCAGGGACCTAAACACACAGTAGCCTGAGCTGAAGAAGATCAAGGCTGGAGAAGCAGCTCTGCCACATGAGATCATTCAGGGACCCAGGTTCCTCCCACGGGGCTGCTTTCTTTTCTCCTAGAAAATCACCCCAGTCTTTGTCATTAAAGTTTGGTCTCTCCCACAGCCTCACTGCAGCCTTCAAAAACGCCACAAGTGTATCATCAATTTCTTTTAAGAAAGTGACGTGGAAGTTGGACTCAACAACTCTGCTAGAGTTCTACTGAGTACCTAGTCACGTGGTGTCTTTCTGCAAGGGAGTTTGGAAAATGGGGGCACTATGCTGTGGACCCCTGTATCGAAGAATAGAGAGAACACATCTGTGGGGACAATACTCTGCCACAACTTGCTTATTTGGGAACCTCGTCAATTCCTGGATTTAAATTGCTTTCTATTACTTCCTTTATACCGACATGTTAGTCCTCTAACGCCAGTCTTGATTACTTAGGATGTACCAAGGCAAATCAAGAAAATGTAAAATATTTTTCTGTGTTCAATATTCAGCTTAGTTCACAAATTAAAATTTCAAAATTATTAGAAAGATGTTGCAGTTCTGAATTATGTTTTAACTCTGTAAGACTCTGATAGTCTCGTCTCCGTATCGATGCCCTGCCAGAGGATTCAGCTTTTATTTGGGTCAACGAAGCAGAATTGCTGGAAAAGCCTATTATTTTTAAGGCATAAGCCAGCCTAACTAAGAAACATGAGGCTCTCAGTGGGGTTAGCAGCCAAAAGTCACCTTATTAGATGCGTGCCTAGTTTTCAGTGGCATGGGGGGGTGAAGTTACTGGAATGCAGATTCGTGCAGGGGGAAGAGGCGATACAAAGACTCAATCTATGTGAGCTCTCGTTACTGGTATTATTTTAAAATCAGGTTTAAGGGTATAGAGTGGCAATTTGGGGAGTAAGGAGGGACTTTCACTAACAGGTCTTATTATGCTTTTTGTGGGTATTTGGACTTTAAGCAGAGCCTGGAAAAACTCCTAAATTGTCCCTATTGATCCAAATCCCTAAAAACTCCTGCGTACAGTGGCTCTCTTACATTCTTCCATCTCTCCCCCGCTCTCGTCTTCCCTTCCTTTCTCTCTCTGGCCCATTCAATCCTGCTGTGTTGTTCAGGACTTCATTTTCTCTCCCTACTTTCTAACGAGTCTCTTTGCTTCCATTGCTAGAATAATCTTTCTAATTTGCAAATCTTACTTTGTATATATTTTGGTTAAACACATTTCTCAAGTGAAAGTTTCAATAGCTCACAAGGCTCTCTACCATCTTGCCTCAGCCTGCCTTTTCAACTTCATCTCTAGTTACTGTACTGCAAGCTAATACTAACTGGAGCAACCAGCCACAACCAAATATGTCCTCATTCTCAGGCCCACTGCATACAGTGACATCACTGTGCTTTCCTGAGCAGGAATGCCCTGCCCCTCCCTTGTCCACCTGACAAATGCATACTTCTAGACCAACATGAATGTCATTTCCACTTTTTTAGCATTCTATGACTCTATCTGTACAACCAGGAAAAATCGGTCATTCTATGATCTTTATTCATGTTGACATTTATGCATATCTAAGTTGGATATGGCACTTATCACATTATTATTTACCTTTGTTTCTTATCTCCCCCACTGGACTGAAAGCTTCTTAGAGTCAGGGATAATGTCTAGTTGTCTTTATCCCCAGCTTTTAGCACACTCAATGTGACTAGAACATGAGTACTATTATTACAGCTATTGTATATTAAACACACATAATGTACTAGGTAATTTACATGTTATCTATCTCCCATTTTCTAGCTGAGGAATCTAAAGCTTATAGGAGTTAAATAAATAGTAGGCCCAACATTCATAGCCAAGTTGAACTCCAAAGCTTATATTGCTTCATTGTTTTTTTAGAGGAAGATATAAAAGGTCACTTTGGAAATGGTGCTAACTTACCACATTAAACTGAGTTAATAAACTACAGACAAAGCAGGCAAAACTCACTATTACCACCTAGAGACAAGGCCTACCTAGCTTAGCACTGGGGCTTATTCAGACCAAGGCATCTACAGAGCAAAGCAAAAGAAGTTGATATCTCTTGTGCATTTCAAAGACTCTCAGACCTTGATAAAACAGTCCTCCATTCTCACAATAGGTCCATGTCCTATTTCTCAGGTGTTATGTAACCATCTCAAGGTCACAAAGCCTATGACCAGTTGAACTAGGCCTAGAACGTTTTTGGTTCCTTAATTTTTTTCTTTTTACTTAAGCCACTATATTCCATCAACTGTATTTCTAGGGTAAAAGTAGTATATCAAGTGGAAATGAATGCTCAGTGGAGGCCAGAATTAAATGCCACTGGCTTTCTGGAACAAGGCAATAGCTGAATCTATAATGGGTAGACCAAAAGAGCAAAGCTGGTCTAATACCAAGGGCAGCCACAGCGCCCCACCTCTCAGTAATGCTACATCCATCCATTAGCTAGTTGTACAGTGCAAGCCCAGAGCCAAAATTGTGGTTCAGTATAAAACAGGAGGCTTCTCTAACCTCTAATTTAACTGTGCAAGGTCCTGTTATTAATTAATTAGATGCCTTCACAAATCAGACAACGGCCAGGCTGCACCCTATTCATCTTCACTTGCTATTGGATAATTTTCATCGAGTGAGCTAAGCACACATATTCTTGTAACTCAATTATTCAGCAAAACGTCCTAAACTACTTAACTACTGAAAAGCAAACATATTTTTTAAAATGCAATAGACTGCTTGTGATGCTTTCCATTTAAAGGGGCACTCCTCATTAGAGGTTCCCCCCTACCAACCACTGCACCAACTTGTTGTTTAAAACAAATACATAAAAGGTTAACATTGAAATATCCAGATCACATGGTCTTATACAGCCCGGGTTAATGAAATAAGATGAATCAGTGAGATGAAGTACGCAATGTTCCAATAACTATCTTAAACACACACACACACACACACACACAACCTTTTAAATCTTAGAGCCTCTTTTGGGGGATGGGAGGTGATGGGTTGCATTAAACTTTGTGGAGCACAGGTTTTGCAGGGATATTAACCAACTAGAAGATTGGTAATTACATTAGAATTTCATTGCATTTCCCCTTTTAGGAAACAGCTTTATTCTTGAGGGAACCCACCTAACAATTTTATGTTCAGTCATCTGCAGAGAATAGAGCCAATACGTTTTCCTTTCTGAACCTGGAGGAGAAGCTTTGTTTCACTGTAACTTCTCTGTGACATTTTGCACTCTCTTGATTTAATAATGTACCAAAGAGGATCTTTAACTCTTGGTTTACACTAGTGGAAATAAAGGTTAAATCTCTCACTAACCATCATGAACTAGCCTAGTAACTCATGAAAGGGTACGGAAAAAGAAACGGAAAAAGCAGGTGTACAGACTTAATTAAAACGTGCAAAGCCCGCACAACCTCAGGTAAAGATACTAGATCCTCACATCTCCCTAGTACCGGCTGCGAGGTCCGCAATCAGAGGAACTTCTACTGCGCCAAAAACACGATCCAGAGAGCCAGGCCTAGTAACACTGGAGCTTTTCTTCGGAACAGTGTCCCGACCGGAGCTTGCGCTGAATGCCGGGGCTCCTATTGGCCACGCGCCGTAGGGGAGGAGGAGACTGGCGGGGAAAGAGAAGGGAGGAGGGGAGAAGGGGGCAAGGCCTTTCCCTGCCCCCTCCCGGCCCCCTCCCCAGGCAGCCGCCAGCGCCTCGTGTGTGGTTACTATGCAAATTGCAGCGATTGCGGAAATAAACAAGGGCGTAGGGAGAGAAGAGAGGGACTGCGAATCCATTGCAACTTCTGCAAAGTCTCGTACAATCCAAAGCACACAAGGCAAAAGCAGAGAGAATCTGAGAACCAGCCAGCCCGGGTTGGATCGCTTTCAAAAGAGGAGAGAGAGAGACAGTGAGAGAGGCAGAGAGCGTGCATTGCAATTGCAAAAGCCTTCTGATTTGGAGTTAAAAAAAAAAAATCTCCAAGAAGCCTGCAATTGGCCAACAGCTTTTAAAAAAACCTCTTCCGGGTTTTCAACGGTTCCAAGTTTATTTAGATTTCTTTTAATGCAAAAAAAAAGGACACAACAAATGAAGCAATTCGCCTGAACATTTTAAAGTTTCTCACGTACTCTTTTTACATTGCAATGGTACGTGGTACATCTTAAACTTTCTATTTTGCGTTTATACGGATATGCGTTTTATAAACAACAATAATGGTAGAATGATTTTGTTTAATGGCTAAGAGTTTAAAATTTCTCTAGCTTGCATATGCATTTAAGCGGTTGCTGGGTAAATGTCTATTGTGATGGTTTTGTTTCAAAAGATGTAGATTTGTAAATGGCTTTATTTTTTTCTGCGTGCATCAGAGACCGGGTTTCTTTTCTTTTTTTTTCCCCCCAGATTTGAAAAAATTGCTGAGCTTGACAGATTTTTTTTCCTACTAGCGCTTGCTCGGTTCCAGAAAGGGGGGGGGGGGGGAATCCTGTACGTGCTCTGTTCTGTAAAAAGACGTCTGGCCTCAGCAGTCAACCTAACCCGAAAAGAAATGTCTGGTGGACCTTGAGAATAATTGACGATTCGATCCTCTAATCAATGGGACAATATGGGAGATTGACAAAAGCTTTATCCAATCATGAGGGAGCTTGGGTGTACAATGATTCGCAATAGCCAGGAGGGGCGGGGCAGAGAAGATCTGAAGTTCTCTGCGGCTTTGAAGGGGATGGTGTGGTTCAAGCTGTCAAGCTACAAGCTTCTTCCGGATTTAGCAGGCACAATAGGATAGAGTTTTCAAGTTTAAGAAGGGGGAAGAAAAGCTGATTGGGGGATTTTTGCATGAATCTTATGCCTTCTTCACTGTCTTTTTGGAAAAGTTAGAAAAATGCTGCTAGAGAAATATTTAACTTTGCATTAATTATTATTTTTTAAATTCAGAGAAGTTAACTGCTGTGGAAGGTGAGGTTCAACTTTTTAAAATGTGTGACTTAAAAACTTCCCTAAACTATGGGACTGTAGTAAGCTTTGGGAAGTAATATATTGCATACTCAGCATTACAGAACTTCTCGCTCTGATTAGCCTAGAAGCTTTGGCTTTTCGAGTACTTAGAAGGTATAGGCAAGACTCTCTCAAACTCTAAGCAACAGTTTTAAAAGAGAATGTTGCACAAGCTGACTGACAGCTGTTTTTTTTTTTTTAACTTTTAAAAGGAAGAGGGAGAAAAGGTGTTTTCTTGAGGGTTTTATTTGTTGTTGTTGTTTCTGTTTCAGTATATGGTCAGTAGCAAATGGGATGTTAAGACTGGCCCACTTCACATTTCTTATTGTTACGACAGCAGCCCCTGTGGAGGGTATGTGTGGAAGACTGCTAACTGGCTAGTTCTTAGATGGAATCTAGCCTCTTGGACAAGTCTTTGACACCAATCCAGTGGAAACCAACTGCAGTAGCTTATCTTGGAGACAGTAACTGGCAGTCTCTGACTAAAATATATCCAACTCTTCCTTCCCCCTGAGCAGGGTAGACACCCAATTCTGTTGGGAAGTGAGTGAAAAATAATATGGGCTCTTTCCCATCTTTGTATTAAATTCCCACTGAACAATTTTCCAAGGCTTTAGGCCTTCTAATCAACTCTGGTTTGGAAATTTGATGTAAGAATCCACTTGGATGCTCAGTTCAGCAACATGATTCAATTTAGGAATATAACCATTTAAGAGAAATTGGCATACAAATGACCAGCAGGTTACAAAAAACTAGAGAAGAAAAATGTTTGAAAATGCTAGTGATAAAGTTAGTCTCAGTAAGAACTACAGTTAATGACATTGTCACTTAATGAACCCCAGTTTTACTGTTTTGGGCATTAAAATCTAAATCATATTAATAAGATCTTCCTATAAAGTAACCTCTAAAATGAGAGGTATTCAAGATGTACATATATGCGAAACCTTATTGACGTAATTTATATATCTAAGAGGATTTCACTAAAACTGGCAAGGTAACATTTCTGCAAATGAAACACAGTAAATGCAAGGCTGGGCTCTGTGCCAGGAAGAATATGGATAGCCAAGAGCACCGCAGGAGCCTCCTTTGCGCAGAGACAATCCCATTTCAAGGCAGTCTCCCAACACTTGCAAAATAAATGATTGGAGTGGTTGTTTCCAATAATGGGTTTATCCTTCCTAACAGTGGATCATTTATATGACTGCAGTAAACTAGTTTTCCTACTTCACCTGTTTCCTGTACTGTTCTCTACTATCTTTTCCTTCTTTCTTTCCTCTGTCCCTGCTCTCTCTCTCTCTCTATCTCTCTCTCTCTCTCTCCCTTTCTCTCTCTCTCTCTCTCTCTCTCTCAAGTGCCTTAGTATCTTTGTGAACTCTGGACAAGGATTTACTTTTGCAACTTGGGAAGAGGGGAGAGAGTTGGAAATGTTTTTTTTTTACCCCCAGTCTGCCTTTTGAGAAACATCTGCTTCTTTGTGTGTGTATTTAAATTTATGCCTGTTGGAGAGAAAGTTACCAGAAGCCTTTTTGTAACTGTAACTCTTCTACTGTATTTTTCTCAGTCGTGTTTCCAAAGGCTGTAGTTGGAACTGTGCTTTGTAGTGTTTCCCCCGCCTCCTCTCACCCTCCCAGCGCCCCCCACCCCGCCCGGGCCTCGCATCTTTGGCGGGGGAGGGAGCGGGAGCTGGCGGAGATAGGAGAGAGAGCAGGAGCGGATGTGAAGGGCTTTGGTGCTGAACTTGGATCCAGCCCTTGCCTAGAGGGCGCAAACAATCGTCCCACATCCAAAAGTCTTACTAAGGGCGCCAAAAGTTACTTAAGATAATATTGCTAACCGCAGAAAGCTGGAAATCGCGGGCACAACCACGATTCAACAAAAGAAGTTTTTTAAGTAGAAATATCAGCATTAAATTACTTTTCCCATTTTTTTTTCAGCCGGGGAGACGTGCCAGTCCTTTTTTCTTTTTAAAACATTTTCTTTCTTTCTTTCTTTCTTTTTTTATTCAATTAAAAGAACAATCTTTGCTATTTTGGATTGAGGCAGATGTGAAGTCTATCTTTTAATACACAAAAAGAAAGATTTTAATCTGCACTGGAAGACAGCTTCCCAGAGTGCACTTGAACAATAACTTCTCATTGTGCCTCAGTTACGTGTTGGGACCGTCAGCCAGAAACTTCTATCGAGGAAACTTGGAGCGTGTTGAAGTTATAGATCCCAGCAGAGGTTTTCGTGCCCAGGGATTTTGTCTCTGTAACTCGGCTTAGCTTTTAGGATATTTTTCCCTTACTGAAATCCAAGAGGAACCAAGAAAAAGAAGTTGTTTAGTTTGAACAAATGGGACCCTCTCATTAAAGGTTTAAGTCATTCTTCCCCTTCACTTCTTAATAAATAATCTGAGCGATATCCAAGGGTATTTAGAATCTGGGAGTGTGAAAATGGTCTCTTGAACATTCAGGAATTGTTTTAGCAATAAAGTACTGGAGAACAAACATAAAATAACTTTAGACAGTTGCAGAATATTTCAGGGGCTTTTATTTTGCTTTCCCCAGTACCATATTTGTCTCCCCTTATTTGAAAAAGAAGGGTACGTTTCTGAATGAATGTGACCTTTTACACCTCACCTGACCCTCACCTGCAGAGTGGGTATTACTACAGGAATTCCCTCTTTTCAGAGGCTGTCTAAGCTATGTAACCTCTAGCAAGGTGCATATTCCCCTGTCTGTGTGCTAGTGTCTTTCAACATGATACACTCGTTTTTCCTTTTGGAATTTTGAGGATTTGCAGCGGGCTGCAAACTAGAATGAGGGAGATGAGGGGGAAGAGATGGGATGGGGGTTTGGATGGAGGTATAGTCCACAACCCCCGCCCCCCAGCAGGGAGGAGAGCCTAGAGAGAAAATATGAGGTTTAAAAAAAAAACTGGAAAAGCAGGCTTATTGGCAACTGGCCAAACCCTAAAAACCACCCCCCTTTTCTGCCAAAACAATACTTTAGCAAACCTAAAATAATTGCAGGAAGCTCTTTTCCATTTTAAGAACTATTACCTGGGGGAGGGAAAAAGAGGGGATTCTTAAAAGGCACCATTCCAGAGGTGTCCCAGGCCCAGGGGCGGCGGTGATAGACTGTGTCTAGTTGTGGGCACGCGGTGGTGGACCAGAATCTCTCCTTCCGAGGGGGCATCCCTTTAACATGTTTTTTCCTAAAAAGAAAAAGATGTCACAGCTAAACCACTGTTGTTTCTGAACGTGCTAGAACTTTTTCTATGGCGTCTGTGTTCAAACCCACTAGTTTTTACAGTCCTGGGAGGGAACGCGTTCATTTAATCTCCGCCTCCCTTTCTCCAGATAACCCCCACCCCCCAAATCCGGTGAATCTTGTGTGTGAAAATTTTCTCCACCACCCCCGCTCCTGAATGCCACCAGACTGAAGCTGCACAAAGTTTGCAGGATTTTGTGCATAATTTACCTCTGCCGACGATCTATTCTATTCCCACAGAAAGCTCCGCTGGGGAGATTACAATGCTTTTGAGTCGTACCGCATTTTAGAGGGAAAGAAAAAGTTACCTAGGAGGTCCGATTTTTTTAAAAATTTGCATACATGCAAATCGTCCCGCGGGCCTTGTCCCAGCTTCTCTCCTTGTCCACGCCGCGAACCTGGGGGTACCGGGCCACCTGGCAAAGTTGCCCAAGTCCTCCCCCGAGGTCCGCGAAGGTCTGCGGCGGGAGTTGGGGGATGGGGATGAGGAAAAGTAGTTTTGTTTGCTTAAGCACATCCTGTGGCAGCCTATAGCTGCCCGGGAGGACAGACTGTAACTGCTTCTCACTGCGTTACCCAGTAATGCGCTGAGCGGGGACGGAGGGGGGGCGCGGGGGGGCCGTGGGACGCGAGAGCCAGCGAGCCAAGGAGCGGGAGAGGGAGCGAGCCGGCGAGCGCGAGCGGCCGTGGAGCCTCGGACCGGGCTGGCCGCGCGGCGCCGCAGCCGCCCCCTCCCCCACGCACCCCCCCGCCCCCGGCGGCGGCGCGAGCGGGCGGCGGCAGTGCGGTGCGGTGCAGAGCGGAGGCTGAGGCGGCGCGCGGGCAGCTCGCGGCACCCGGCCGGGCGGGCGCGGGGGCGGGAAAGGGTGCGCTATGCCTTTAACGCCCGCGTACAGTAGGCATGTATAGTGGAGTGTAGGGAAACTCTAGGCGGGGTTAAAGTTCAGCCCATGGAGCGGCAATAGCGCTGGCTGGCTGCAGTTGAGCCGACTTGGAAATGTGAACGCAAGAAGCAGGCTTGATTTTTTTTTCTCCCCCCTTTTCTCTCTTTCCTCCTTTCTCCCTTTTTCTCCCTTCTCACCCGCACTCACGCACACCTCCAAACCGCACACCCAGACGCACACGCACACCCCAGCGCCCGGCAGTTATGTATTCTCCGCTCTGTCTCACCCAGGTAAGCAGCTGCTTGGATGCGGAGGGGCTGGGGGGCTGGGCCGGCGGGGGCCGAGCAGGGGCCGGGCCGGGGGTGCGGGGACCGTCGCGCCGGCCGGGCCCGGGCATGTGTCTTGGTGTGTGCCCGTGTCTGCGTGTGTGTGTGCGCGTGTGCTTGTGTTGGGGGGGGCGGAATACAGCTTTAAGAAAGTAACTTTGTTTCCATGCGGGTGCATTCCTCTTGCACGCCATTTGTGTGGGCACATGGCTAATGGCGCCCTCTTATTAATGCGTTAATTAATATCGGGGCGATGGACTGCGGAACGGCGCTGTTTTCGGACGCCCCGCACGTGTTTCAGCGGGTTGCAGCCCATGACACGCTGAAATCTAGACTCAGCGTTTCTGCAGCCCGGAGGCCCGGTCTCCTAGTTCCGCGGCGCCCACCGCACGCCCCGCACGCTCCGGGCAACTAGAACCTCGGGTGCGGGAGAACTCGGGTCCCCGCGCCCACGGCCGGCTTCCAGAGCCCGCGCCGCAGTAGCCGCCCCAAACTCTTACTTTTGTTTATTGTTTGTCAGCCTTTGCGGTCCGGCCGCGGGAGAGACGCGGGCCGGCGTCCCTGTCCCCGGCCCCGGCCCGGACAGCGCCCCTCGGACGCGTGCGGGCGGCAGCGAGCCGGCCCCTGGGCTCCACGGAGCAGGGCTGCGTGGACGCGCGTCCCCAGCGCCAGCCGGGTGGAGCCAGCTCCTCGTCGCTCGGGTCCGTTCGCTTCCCCGAGTGAAAGTTTCGGTGCTGGGACGAGCCCACGCTGCGCAGAGCCGTGGAGGCCGCGGGCCGGGGAGCGCCGGGCGGAGTTGGGCTCCCGGCCGCGAGCCCAAGCAGCGGCCCGGGCCGGACGCGGCTCCCCCCGCCGCCGCCTCCTCCTTCTGCCAATGCCACTGCCACTGCCACTGCCACTGCCACTGCCGCCGCCGCAGGACTCGGGACGCTCCGCGCGCAGGACAGGGGCAACTTTTCCCTCCGACTCAACTCGGAGCGTGGGTCTCTGTCGCCCCAGCGCCCCTCCTTTCCCATGCCCTCCCTTTCCATCCCTTTCTTGTCTGCACCACCCCTAGGCAAAATATTGCTACTTCATGGCTCCCAATCTGGTCCCTTTTGAATATATTATTTATTTTCTCTTCACTAAAAGACATGAAGTCAAAGTGATTTTGCGCTAAAAAAAAAAAAAGTCTGAGCCTTCACTGTTTTGGTACGTTGCGATCTGACCATTAATCATCCACATGAAGTTGTATGCTTCATCTAAAATGTTTATTCACCACTCTTAAAAAAATAAAAAAAAATAAAAAACCTGCTACCACAAATTGCCTTCATTTAGCAGGAGATAACGGTTTAACCGGAATACTTTCTGGAAGGCTAAAAAGTATCAATAGTTTTTTTTCTTCTTCTCTCGCTCCTTTCTAGATTCTGGATTTATTTCCCACATGACATCCCTTCGAATTGCAGTATCTAACAGTAAAAATGCAGGTTATTTGATCTTCGAAGACTGTTAAATGCACCTTTATGTCGAAATGGTCTGTCTGGGATTTAGGCCTAGCATTAATAATGGATAGCAGTTGCTTTTAGTTATTGTAAGAGCTTTTTTATTTTTTATTTTTCTCTAACAAACTTTCGAAGTTCCTATTTTAGTAACTTGTGGAAGTATGGAATGAAACTTTTCCAACCACTCTGGCAAGGTTCACAATTGCATATGGATAAGATGCAAAGTGCAAAACCATTTGAATGAGTTAGAACTACAGTGAAAATGCTGAGATTCAAAGACTGAAGTTCTAACTAGCAAAAGTTTGCAACACATAGCATTTGTAGGTAATACCAGTGTGCTGCAGTAGTAGGATACACTAGCGTCTTCTCAAATGAACTCCCGAAAAGATACATTCATATTTTGGGATGGTGCACATAGGTGGATACCTGTGTATCTGTGCAGGCCCCGGGGATAGTTAGGCATTTATAAAAAGTTGGATTCTCTGGTTGGTGAGTTATTATCACATTAAGAAAGTTTTTTAAAAAATCACATTTGGCAGTGTGATCGATACATTCACTAGGCCTTCTGGAAACACCAGTAAGAGAAATGCTTACTTAGTGTAACAGTTTGTGAAGAAAATGTACACTAACTAGCAAATGAGGGCCATATATTTTATGATTTATTCTTTTAAAAATTGACTTACGATTTGCTTAACTTGCTGGAATATTTATAGAGCTTCTAGGCCAGTTTTTAAAAAGGAAAACTTAGGTAGCTTATTCGTCATTAAAGTCCAGTAAGCATCATGATAAAAATACTCTAAATGAAAGAATAAACTTCAAATACATGTGTGCAGTTTTTTTAAAGTTTGCCAGAAAAAAATGTAGTACATCTTATTTTAATATCTAGGCCTATCATAACCAAATCATGTACCTGGCCACGGAATGATAACAGTAGAAATGTATATGTCAACCTTTGAAAGGAGTCCCAGAAATACCAGCCTTCAGTGGTTCTTAAACTTGCTTTACTTACAAACTGATCAATATTTAAGGTGCTGCTTCAAAGTCATACTGCTTTTGAAACAGGTTTTTAGGTTTGTTTTTATTGGTGGCCTGTAACTTTCTCACCAAGTACATATTTAAAATATTCTTTGTTTTCTTTTGAATATTTTGAATTCATACATACCTTGTGGCTGTGTGTGCAACAACATGATTTGTAAAGGCATACTGGTTTTTTTTTTAACTGATGTATGCTACACCTGGACATTTCTTACAAGTTAATGATAATCTTTAGTTCTGACATTATGGAATATTTCTAATTATGAGTCGAGAAAGATGACTAGCACTTAAATTGTGCATGTGAGCAAAGTTATACAAAATACTGTGCACTTTTATTGGCACATTCTTGAAATCTTTGGGATATATAAGACGTAAATACTTTCGATGCAAAATTGGGGACTTAGATTATTCTTAATGATTAGTCGCCATAGTTGGCCTCATTTCAGTATTTTTATGATGAGATATATGGGCATTTGGTTGGCAGGAAAACAAAATCCTCTTGAACATGAATGAGTACAGTTCGCAGTTAATCTGAGAAACGTGTTGGGAGTATCTTTGAGCATTTAAATGCTACATTAGAATATTTATTTTAAATGTTTATTAATCAAGTTTTTAATAAGATAAATTTTTAAGATAAATATGAATTGCTTGGAGCTGTGTTATTCTTTGCATTATAATATGGGGTCAAGACTTTAAAAATAAATTCTCCTTTTGGTGGAAGCTCACTTTGTTGTTAAGGTAGACTCCAGTAGCTCTTTACAGAATACCACTGCAGCCTCGGTCTCTAGCACGTCCTGTGTATGTAATAAAATCAGTCAATGTGAGGGACTGTTTCAGACCCCAAATTTTGGAGCATTCCAAGGATGAGCTCAATACTTAGCAATGTTTAATGCTTTGCGGTGTGGCGTGCACCTTATTAGATAAACTGTGACTTGAACATTGCCCCCCTCAACCCCATTTGTCCCTTCTATAGTATGGCGATAACAAAGATGCTCAAACATCAGAAATTTTAAAATGCTAATTTTTGGTCAGGAATAATGTATTTATTTATTTTTCTCTGTTCCCTCTTAAAGAATGCTCACATGTTATAAGAGCTGACTTCTTCTTGGATTCTTTTATTGAGAAAGAGCAGTTTGCAAGCTCAACTTGAAATACAGAGCCTGAAATTTGTTCAGAGAAGAAAAAAATAAATGTCACTTATTGAAATGATTTATTATATATTATATTAGCATATACTTAAAAAACAATAATATGTAATGTTTAGCTGATTGATTATAATTTATAATTTTTAACAGACTCTATTGTTAAAATAGTTTACCGATTTTAACCACTCAGTTTACATTTGAACATTGAAAAATTGAATAACTGCTTTAATAGTAATAATGTTTTGGACACTGCTGTTATTTTTACTTCCAAAGTATATGTTTAAATGGATAATATGAACTGAAAAAGAATGAATTTTATAATATTTGTCCGTCGTGCATTCTTTTAAAAAGTCATTAAGTATCTCTTTGATTTTTTTTAATCTTCATTTATTTGAAAGTAAATAATTTATCTTTTTGGGGGGGTTGCGCGTCAGAGAGAAGTTATGTAAGATTAGTCTGGGTTGGTTAATCAAAAGTTAGATGTACTCAGAAAGCTTTGTGGAGGTTACTGTTTAATTTTTCTTCAATTTAATTTTTATATTTACTAAGAAAAGGTCAAGTAAAAGATTCAAACATCTTCAATAAAACAGTAAGAAAGTGTAAATATTTTAAATTCAATTTTATTTTCAAATGACTTGAATTTTAAAAGGCATCTATGAGGGTTTTCCTGGAGTCTCGTAAATGTTTAATATGCCAGGTTTTCTTTTTCTTTTTTGCCCTGCAAGAAAGAGCCTGAAATATTATTTTCAAAAGTTAATTATTCCCTGTTTTAGGGATGATCATTACCGAAGGCATTTCACAATCATGTCGGTAAATTAAATGTATTTAGTTGCCACACTGTTGTCTCAATGTTGCATTGTGTTTACTATCTGGCATGTTCACTTTTCTTTGTTTTTTTCTTGTCCCCTCCTTTTTTTTTTGTTTTATTCCCACAGTATCAGCAATTATATCTTAGACATAGATCTTTCATTTTAGTCTGATAAATATCAGATTCATGCCTTTTTTTTTCTATATGGTCCCTGACATATTTTCCAAAGTTTTTGACTAAAAATATTTATGTGCAACTATAATACTTAAAAAGGAATTAAGATGTTACCAAAATGGCTAAGAAACAGATTACAGTCTATATGCAGTGTTTTTAGAGGGAAAGTCTTTATTTTAAATGATTGCAGAGAGGATTTTTGCTCCTAGACTTCCATCAGCATTGACTGGCATCTGAATGTTTAGGATTTGCCAATCTGGCGGCCGAACCCTGGCTGTACTACAAGTAGTGAGGTCAAGGCTGGAGCAAAATTAGATGTGACTTCCTTGAAATAGGGTTAAGATTATATATTGTTATAAGCATTTTTGGTAAACTTGACTTACTATCTAAAGGATTTGCAACTGCAGCCTGACTGTAGAACGTGGGACACCTTGGTAAATATACCAACACATTATTTAATTTTTAGCAATTTTCTCCTTTAGGTTGTGAGAAATGATGCTGGTAGTTTTCTTTTTTCCTCCTTGGACTTCCCATAGGGATTCTATATACAACTTTGATAATGTATACGTCTTGCATCAAATTTCAAGTGAAATAAAGATTTTTTTTAAAGGCGATCAGCTGAAAAAAAAGTTGTTTCTTTTGTTTTCAGTGTGGTCATATTTTTGTTTTTATTTATCTCTCTAGGATGAATTTCATCCTTTCATTGAAGCACTTCTGCCCCACGTCCGAGCCTTCGCCTACACATGGTTCAACCTGCAGGCCCGAAAACGAAAATACTTCAAAAAACATGAAAAGCGTATGTCAAAAGAAGAAGAGAGAGCCGTGAAGGATGAGTTGCTAAGTGAAAAACCAGAGGTCAAGCAAAAGTGGGCATCTCGACTTCTGGCCAAGTTACGGAAAGATATCCGACCTGAGTACCGAGAGGATTTTGTGCTCACAGTTACAGGGAAAAAGCCTCCGTGTTGTGTTCTTTCCAACCCAGACCAGAAAGGCAAGATGCGAAGAATTGACTGCCTCCGCCAGGCAGATAAAGTCTGGAGGTTGGACCTGGTTATGGTGATTTTATTTAAAGGTATTCCGCTCGAAAGTACTGATGGCGAGCGCCTGGTAAAGTCCCCACAGTGCTCTAATCCAGGGCTCTGTGTCCAGCCCCATCACATAGGGGTTTCTGTTAAGGAACTCGATTTATATTTGGCATACTTTGTGCATGCAGCAGGTAAGTGTGATGGGGAGAAGTTGTTCCACTTGCTTGTGTGTTTCTTTCCTGACGATCCGTGTATGTGCCGGGCCATTTCTGAATGCCCTAAGTTTGCAGGCTATGTCCGTAGAGACGATGCGGTTTCAAAGGTGGGCCTAAGTCAGAACAGCCTCTGTGTCTGAGGCGCCACCTGCGTTCAGTGGAAAAGCATAGCTTTGAGAGAAGTCACACTAAGTTGAGTTCTTTGGGCAACTCGTGTTATCAGAGGTGTTGGGTAGTCAGTTATGCGATATGTTTAGATCACATTTTTTGATGATGGGTGAGAGAAGCCTCATAAAAACCCTTGTAATAAAGGGTGTATATTTTAACTGGCAGGTGATCTAGTTAAAAAGCGTCTAATTTGGTAGCGAAGCAGTATTTTTGGTTGCTTTTCTTCTGGCAGTGTGTTTAACCTACTGGGACCTCCTGAACCCCTTGTTAATTAAGAATGGGTTGGAGGTAGGATTACTATCAAATTGCTGATCATTTATGAGGGAAAAAGAATTACATTAATATACAACCTTAGTAGCTTTATATGTAAGAACTTTTAGTGTTGTCTAAGATAGCTAAGGGAAAAAGCAAACCAACTCTTTAAGTAATTGATAGAGAGGTTAACCTGAAAAGTAACCAACCTATATAGTGCATAAGTACATTGCGAAATCCATATTGGTAATTGGTTTAGTGAGTTGCTTTGATTTGTAATAAAATTATTTATTGTTTCAGGGCTGTTTTCAAGGCATGTTTTACCTGTGCATATTACAGCATTTAGAGTGGCATTCAGGATAAAAGTCCTGCGGACCAGATAAAATAATGCATTTTTTACTTTGTTCCTTTCGTCTTGTTTCGGACAAAAGGCTCATTGTGTTATACGAAAGCTCAGGTCTTGTGTAACTTGTTGACTTTTTATACGTACATATCGGTTTTGATAGATCACCTTAACGGCAGTTACTTGAGCCAGACGGAAGGAAAGGGGTTGTGGAGTCCTACCGGTAGATCGCTTTGGGGTTCATGGAATTGTGTATTTTCTCACAAAGGACAGAGACGATGTTACCTGTATAATCAATGCTGCACTGTCTTGCAAAACATTTTTAACTATAAAAGTGCAAGCTATTTTTTTAAAGAAATCAGCTGAAATCCTATTTGCTACTATTTTCTCAATATATGTTTTAGAAAGAGAACTTTTGTTATCCATCTGTCCTTACATAAGAAACTGGAGAAATTAACTTTGCAGGCATGTCACATCATCATTTGCATTCTGTTGGCAGGGGATAGATGAGTATTTTAGAAGATGTGATATGTAAGTGTTTCAAATATTTGGGTTTCTGAAAATGTATACTTAATTATAAGAAGTGCCTGTTGCTTTAGCAGTTTTCGGTGGTGAAAATGAAAAAGCAGCAACTCCCAAGTGACCTCTACCCAGGAGAAGTAGTCCTTTCTTAAGCCCTTTTCCATCGTGTTGTTGATATTGTGTTTTCTGTGCTTAAAAAGGCGAGTTAAATTTTTTTTATTTATTTGTGTAAGTGGAGATTCTGATAAGGAAAGGCAACGTGCAAAAGCAGTATAGGTGTTCTGAGTGCTTTCAGGGAGCACACCTTAAAATGTGTTTAATCTTTTCAGTATTTAGAAAGTAAGTAACTTACAAAGTATAATAAATGCTCTGACTGCCCATTGAGAGTCCAACAGGTGGTAGGCATTGGGGTGTTTACTTCCTTGCAAAGTACTATCAAAACGAAATAGCTGTTGTGCTTTTATCAGTGTGAGCAGCATCTATTCTAAGTTTCAGCAGCGAGCATTTCCCGTGGATTCAAGAGCTGCAACCTTTCTAGCTGTTGCCATTGCACGCACATTCTTTCTCTCGTTGTTGACACTGTTATTGTGCTGTTGCTCCAAGTCCTGGAGCTAACAGTTGCTGGTTGTTCCCACACCTGAAGGGTGATGTTCGTAAAATGTGTAGAGGATTGCCTAGGGGAGTTAGCCTCCTTATTGCTTATGAAAGATTTATTGACAGCAACGTGGATCAGACTACCTTTTGGTTTGGTTTTCCTGATATATCCCAGAATCCCTTGTTAGGCCTGAATGCCAGCCAAGTGCCAGGCCATTGGCTTTTACTGGAGTGCAGTAATGGCTGCTTCTCTGTGTGCGCAACAGGGTGATTGCAAAAGAAAATATTAGGGGCCTTTTGTCTGAAAATACTTCAAATTCGATTTAAGGGATCTAGAGACCTGTTATTTGTGGAAGGGAAGCTGCCAATACAAGTACGAGGTAGACTGGTCAACTTACATACAACTGATTTGACAAGCATCTGTTATAACACTGAAGATTTGTAAACACTAAACAATGTTTTTACCTCCTTAAAAGTTTTGAGAACTTGCCAGTATTGGCAGGAGGCAGAGACTCTGAAACGTGCTTCAAGAAACATGCCAGAACCATTGTGTCCTTTTCACCTACAGTGTGCTTCCCCCGCTCTTTCTTTTAAAATGTCAGTTATTGTTTTCTACCCCAAAGTCATCTTTTTTTCCCTAGATGGCCACAGAAATGACATCTTTTTTTTCTTCTAAAAATGTATACAATTATTGCTTTATTCCTTGTTCTCTTGTTGGGTGGGAAGTTGAAATCTTAGAACACACATGTAAGTGCTGGAAGCTAATGAAGAATCATTTTTTAAAAGGCAGCGGTGATTTATTCTAAGACCTATCGAGACACTAAAATACAATACATAAGTTACATTCCATTTTTTTCTTTAAATCCAGTGGCAGTCAAACTGTGAATTTTGTGGCTGATAAACTGTAACAAGTATAACGAAATCAGAGTGATTCCAAAAGCCTGAGAATTTCATCTTGTAGAAAATATAAAAGAGTAAAGTCATTTTGTGCCCTTAGTTTGGTCTTTGTTTGAACTGTCCTTCTACAATATGACAACTTGGAGATATTATGGTATTGAGGCAAATGGTTTTCTTTGTGGGCGTGTAACAGTAAAGCTAATTTATGACCAGTCTTTACCAGATGATCTGTATCAGAATCTACAATATACCCGGCACGTGGCAAGGTCACAATTTAAGTTGTTAAGGTCATAACCTTAGCCACCAGGCATTTGACCTTTTAGATAAAGTTAACCTTTGTTCATTAGTAGGCACTCAACCGAGAACTTTCTGGAGAGTTTTTTTTTTTTAAACTGCTCTGTATAACTTCTGGTAATGTAATCAGATTTTTGGAAGATTTTTAATTGAGTTTGTTAAATTTTGTGAGAGGTTAGATTTTTACAGAACTAATCTCTTGGATAGAGGTAGGTTGCTTTATCTACGCTGTAGAATGACATTGTCACAATTTAGTTTTGGTAGTTTTTACCTGCCGTGGGGTAGAACCAAAGCTCTGAGGCAGCTGTGTAGAGATGTTTAAAAACCAAAATTAAGAGAATTATGTTTAATTCAATTTAGGCCTGCGCTAGTTCTCAAGGGCCTTGGGCCCAAATGCTGAATCACATGAGCACCTTTACTTTTTGCAGATGGCGAAGTTTCTAAGATGGAAAGTATTTTTAGTAGTCTTTAAATTCACTTTGAAAGACCAATAAATGACCAAAATTTGTCAGGTAATTGCTGTGATTGTTAATTAACCAGTGAGAGAGAAAATTGAATTTGTCCTAATGGTAGTAGCACAAGCACTTACGTTACGAAGTGAACATTTCTTCATGGCGATGTTTTAGTACAACAGTTACTGATTGCTTTCATGCTACCCCTGTTACTACCTTTACTTAGCTTTGCTTGGACTAGAAATAGCAGAGGTCCCGTCACTCACTGAAAGAGCTGTTGCAGTGTCTCGGAATTCTGGTACCTGTCCTGTAAACCTGTACAGCAGTGTTACTGATTACCACATCACCTGTGCCATGTTGTTCACTTAATTATGCTGGCCTGAATGCTCATTTGACATTATTTACATTACTGTGAGTTTTGCTTTGTTATGCCACATATTATTCCATTTCAACAAAGAGAGGGAGAGAGACTCCCATTTAGGTGCATTTTAGTTTTATTTTGGCTTCGTGATTGCCATTCCTTCATAGAGTCATAGAGAAAGCCGTGATATGCAGATAGACCAGATGGTCATGTTGACAGGTTGAGAATTCACTTCCTACTGCTTCAGAGCAGGTGTAAGATTAGGAGTATCTGTGTATGAGCATGTGTGTGCTTCATGTGCATGTGTGTGCACATTCAGGCTGCAACAGAGTGTTGTTTAGAGCACTGGGAATGATTTCTTTTTTTAAAAAATAAAGTTGGTACTTTAAATAGAGAGTAACTATATATATAAAGTTATAAATGCATATAAAATGATTATTGTAAAAAATTTTAAATTACTAATGTAAAGACTTACAGTTTATAATTTTATGCCAAATTAATTACAATAATTTCTTAATTTTGGGGTAACTTAACCTTAGCTTATGGCACTATTGCATGTCTAAAATATATTCCTTATGTTCTGTTAGCAAGTGTATGTGTGTCTGTGTTTATGCTCAAGTCTAGGGCTAGAGATTATGTAATTAAACTTTGTCAGTATCTTAATAAAAACTCCCTCATAGGAAAGTTGTGCGGTTAGTTTCTGTGATTTATAATAATAAACTATGTCTGGAAAAAGGAGTAAGACTAATATACAGTGATATTTGAAATTAATAGAGTAAATACCACCCTATCTCAAATTCCAACTCTAATCCTAAACTTATGATAAATTTTTGTGGATGACTGATCTACTGTAAACCATTAGTACATGCTCACAATTTCAGAAAAATTTATTTATCTTTTTGTCTCTCACATCTTCAAAGGAGATAACACTAACAATCAACCAACTTGAGATAAACATGGCTTTTATTTCCCGACCGTGAGTGTTTTCTGCGTAACTTGACAATAGTAACAATATCCTTTATCTAGAATGTAGTAACAATATCCTCTCTCTAGAATGTAGTGAAGAAAAAGGAAATTCAAAGGCAGAGAATGTATAGGAATAAGAAGAAAGAGTTGTTCTGGAGTAAACCTGTGAACAGAGGTCAGCTCATTTATGGCTAAGAGGTTTGAGGGCTGGTAAAGAAATTTCTCAGTGCTGCTGGCTTGGATTTGCCTTGTCTTCTTTTCCACCCAGTGATGAATAGCATTAATTTAAACCTATTTAGGGCTAGTGTGGGAGAAACCACAGCCTTTGTTGTGGTCACTGCTGTACACAGTAGGACTGGGTGTTTCACTTGGTTAAGGCCTCAAGCTGCTTCCAGAAGACTCAGAACAGCCTGTCGGCTTTTTAAAACTTGCACAGAAGCAACAACAATTCTAATTGCTCACAAATGTTAATATAGATTATTGAAAACAATTCTGAGGGTTAGAATCGGGGAAAAAAACAAAATACAGATTGAATGCAGTGAATGTGCTGAACACTGGTTTATTGTCACTTCAGCAACAATTTCTCCATGGTTATTCAGAGGTTAGATATTGCTTTTTAAATATATTATAAATTGTAAGTCCTTGGGAGATTGGATAAAGAGAAGGAAGAAGTCAGGTGGAGGAGGAAGAGAATGAATGAACTGGCATGCTTTGTTAAGAGAAACATAAAACCGTGAACTCCATCGCAAATGGAGATGCTCTAAAAAGTTTTTTGGTTTAAGTAATGACTGTAAGAAGATCGTGACCTGCAAGATATCGAGAGGAGGATTTTCTAATCCATCTCCCCATAATATTTTGCATAGTTTGTTTCAGACGAAGATCCTATTGGTGGTTTTCAGAGTTTCCATTCAGATTTTTAGAAAGAAAATGTACACAAAAAATCTTTTTAGCTTTTAGGGGTCCAATTAGGGACACTGTGGCATGCATAAACTTGAAAACGGGCTATTGAGAATGTCTGTTGTTACCATTTTGCCTTTTAAGGTGACAATTTACACTGTTAACTTTTTGGCTGCTGTCTGTCACTAAGGCAAATTACTGATCCAAACTTTAGTGTCCCTAAACTTAACCAGAATTCTCTATCTGCTACAAAGACAGAAATTACTTTTTCCCCTAGGTTTCTCCCCAAATATTAGAAAACACTGCTATATGTTTTGTTATGATACTTCCATGATGGAAAACTACATTTTATCTAACAGAATCCGTCCTCCCATTTTAGTGAAATAAACATGGCTTTTGAGGCAAAGAAATAAATCCACAATGCCAAATTGCGGCAACTCCATGGCAGAGATATTTTTTGGTGTTTCTGTTTGTAAAAAGAAGCTAAATAAGATGAAATTGAGAGAAAGAAGTTCATTTGTGCTGAGTATTTCGGCAAGTGTTGGTGTTCTTCGACGTGTAATAATATATTGCTCATCCCAAACCCAGAGGTGATTAGGGTGGTAATGATAACTGCACATTGAAGTGGAGCAGCTTAATCTTCTTTCCGAACTTTAAACTTACTTCTCTTCGTGTCTTTTATATACCTTCCCAGCGGTAGATATTTTGGACCTTGATTGAGAGGTAGATGGAAGGAAGGAAGAGAAGAAGGAAGGCAAATAATTTCTATTGAGTGTCTATTTTATGGCAAGCACTGTAGTGAGTTTCGCCCTTCATTGTAGCTTTCTTTTTCTCCTTCTGCTTCTTCTTTCTTCTTCTTTTTAAAACTTCATAGAATATTGTGAATAAATAATACATTCTCTATTTGTCCAGGTGAAAATGAAGTCTCAGAGTGGCCAAGTCACTTGTGCAGAGCAAGATTAAACTTAGGCCTTCTGATTCCAAATCCTTTGTTCTTAAAAATAAAATCCAGGCTCATTCTATATCCTTTCTATCCTGTTGCCTGGGGTTGGATGTCATTTAAATGGTATCACACACCTACCTTGAATCAAAGGGGAAATAAAAAGTCAAAATCCAAACCCTTCCCACGGAGATATTTTACCGTGGAGTTCAGTTCTTAGGCACAGAATGAGGTTGCACTTGGTTCAAAGGAGACATGGTCTTGGGCTTGTCAGTGATGGGGGTCAAAAATCCGGAATGACTTGTTCTTTGTTGTGTTTTAGGAAGTTGACATTAAGGAAAAGAAGCATTTTGACAAAGGTTTAAGATTTTTTTATTTTTTATTGTTTGGGTAAGGCAAAGTTAGATGAATTTAGGAAGCTATTGGGAATTAAAAATCAGAGTTGCATCTAATATTTTACTAGGTGGATTTTTAAAACAGTTACCAATATACATGATATATATATATATGTTTATAACTTCTCTTAATGATTAGATTTAAACATTTAAAATTTACTTTATTTCATAAAGATCCTTTGATTATGGCCTTGCATATAATTATTTGAAAGAAAGCAAAAATAGTCTTTTTAGTTAAAAGTTAAAGAAAAATTTTAAATAGGAAGGAGAAAAATTGAAAATAAGGACAAGCTTTATCTTAATACCTTTAAATAGTTTATTGATGGATTTATTTAATGTCCTTATATCTATTTCTTTAAACTTAGACAAAATTAGTTCTTAATGGCTTTAGTGCAAAAACTCAAAGCCTCACTCTATGAATTTTATATTTGTAACTAGAAAAAAATAACCATCAAGATAAGTTTAAACTACATTAATTTTTTTCTACATATTAATTCTTCTAGGGTTTATTTTTTTAAGCTGCTGGACTGGAACTTATATTGAATAAAATAGAAATATAACTTACTTTTTAAAGAAATGCTAATAAATCTTGAAGTTAGAGTTGTTGAATATCAGTTATGTTGGAAGAGGAAAATTCACATGTATGAATAAAAATGATTAAATTGGAAACAAAAACGGACTAGAATTTTAAAAAAGGATTCAGACTCATTGTCCTTTCCCCACACCGCTTGCCTTTTGATGCCTCTGGTGTTTATTATGATGGTCCCAATAACCTCTGAATTTCCAGGCCAGAACAAGTTGTTTAGAACATGTATGATTTATATAAATATTTTAATTGCTATTTTTGAAATACTGGATGGGTTAAAAAAAGTGAGATGAAATAAAAGGAACAGTAAAGCATTTAAAAAGTGAATGCTACTTAAAATTTGGTGTGTATGTCTGTGTAGCATCTGCCGTTATCAGGCTGTTGTCTTTGTTGCTATGGTTTGGGCAATTTTATTTCATTTTGTAATTTTGCCAGCCCATGATTGGGTAGTGCAACACGTTCATGCTGTTGGGGGAGGATATATCTGTGGTGAGTCATATAGCTTGATCTGAGTGGTAATATTTTGGTAGGGAAAGGAATTTGCCAATTTCTATTATCCAGTAGAAACTGTGGTGCTACAATATCAACTTTCATTCAATTATCAAAATTAGGGACATGTTCCTTAATATGGGAAACCAGGAACTATCTCTTCTGTCTGATGTGCCTGCTTCTTCTCTCTTTCCCTTATTGGGAGCATTTAGAATTCTGTGTATTTTAATGTTAAAGGGATTAGTTATCCAATTTTAAGCTTCTACATGAAATGAATATTGTACCTACAGGATCCCATCATTGTCACTTTCAAATATTCCATTGCTTTTCAAAGGAGCTGACATTACAAGTTCTTAGGTTGACAAATTCTCAACTTTTGTGAAAATTTTGGCTGCAGAAGGAGCAAAGTCAAAGGAGGGCCATAGACAGATGGATTTCAGTGTTGGGATGACATCAAGCCCTTCTTCATGGCATTTTTAAACATTACAAACAAATGAAGAATGGAGATGCTTAAAGAGCTTACTCTAGAATGAGTAATTAAGATATTGTGTATGTGCGTGCTAACCTTCATAACATTCTATTAAAAGAAATGTATGGACACAGCTGTAAGAGCAAATTACTGATGAAAATTATAAATATCTTTTATAAGGAGTACAACTCATACATAATATTAGATATTAAAATATTGTTGATGGAAAAATGTGTATACCTGAGAACATATTTTTAGCATTAAGTAATTGGAAGTTAAAGATAAGTGGCTTGCAAATGTGTCAGCTGAAGCAAGGATTCTGGATAAGGATTTGACAGAAGCTTGTCTGCGTCTTTGTGTGACTGTGGCACAATTTTTGTATGGATGCCTATTATATAAATATTACTAAGTTACTACAGTTTTCATTTGATTCATTTAGTTGTCTCTTTCTCCCCTTCTTTTAAATGGTAGAGCTTCTCTTTTGGAGAGTAGTTTCAAGTAACTCCTGAGAATGAAGTCTTTGTAACTCGATGCTGCTTAACAGCGTAACTATTGTACGTTCTGTCAGCGAAAGATAGTCTTTGCAGTACTTTTATTGTATGACCTCTTAATATGTGACAGAGACTTTTATTAAGAATTATTTTTCCTTTTATATGTACTTTTTAAAAAATTAATTTTATTTAGTTATTTTTCAAGTACAGTTTTTTGTCTATTTCTCCCATCCCAGCCCCCACCCCGCCCTGTGCTCCCACCTCCCTCCCATTTCTACCCCCCTCAGTTCTCATCCCTGTGTCCTTCATATTTATTCCTCCAAATCCCTCCCCTTTTTCCCCCTTAAAGTCCCTCCCCTCTCCCCTTTAGTCGCTGTCCCCTCGTTCTCTATTTCAGTGTCTTTGTTTTTATTCTGCTTGCTTGTTTGTTTTGTTGTTTAGCTTCTTGTTAAAGGTGAGAGCATATGGTATTTGTCTTTCAACCCCTGGCTTATTTCACTCAGCATAATGCTTTCCAGTTCCATCCATGTTGTTGCAAAGGGTAGTAGCTCCTTCTTTCTCTCTGCTGCATAGAATTCCATTGTGTATATGTACCACAATTTTTTGATCCATTCATTTACCGATGGGCACCTAGGTTGCTTCCAGCTCTTGGCTATTGTAAATTGTGCTGCTATGAACATTGTGGTGCATAGGTTCTTTGAAATTGATGTTTTAGGATTCTTAGGATATAATCCTAGCAGTGGAATTGCTGGGTCAAAAGGCAGGTCAATTTTTTTATATGTACTTTTTGAAGTCCGTCCTCCTCCCTAGCTAATCAAGAATTACAGAGGTTTTTAAGAATATTCAGATGAATTTTTATTATTTTCTAGGCTTGTTCACCGTATAGAAGTAAGTCTTACTTTTTGGAAAAAAAGTTCTGGGATTCACGTATTTTGGATTTTCTGTACATGGAAGGAGGGATAGAGATAAACAGAAAAATACCATCTCATTGGGCCCCGGATGCATATGGTTCTTTGGAAAATGAGAATATTGCAATCTGAAACGTTAGGGTTGAAGAACTAATTGTTCCAAAGATATTTACCCCTCATTCTCAGAAAAGATGGCAAACATGCAAAATGGATAAATGCAATCCTTTGTACTTTTACCACCTACATTTTTAAACTGCAGTGACTCTGATTTCTCTAGAAAGGTCAGAGGTTTCAGACAGAAAGCTTTGTAATTCTTCAAAGGGAGACATTTTCAATTTTGCTATATGAGGACTTATTATACAGGGTCTGGCCTGCTTGGTGTGGTTGATAGGGTAATAATATGGGTGTAATAATTTATAATTTTAATGTGAACATTTTACCTAAAATGTCACATGCTGTGCTTGAGTGTGATATTGTTATGTTACAGAATGACATGCTTATGATTGTGTAATAAAATGGGGGCGTTATTTGTGCCAGATCCTGTACATAGCCTTTTACTTTATTTACACTTGAGCCTCGGGAGTGCTGGCGTAGGGCTGATGCTGAACAAGCCATGAGACAGCAGAACTGGAGGGAAACGGATCGATTGGAGAGAAACACAGATTCACATTTAGAGATGCCCAGTTTGGGCCTTTCCTGTCAATAACTTTGTCTAAAAGTGAGGACAGAGCAGCTGTGACAGTGATTTTGGTGTTGTACTAGGACGCTCTGTCGCAAACTTTTTAAACACTTGGGCCAATTCAAGGACTTCACATATTTAGGTGCTCTTTCTTAGGACTGACTTTGTTGGTTTTTTAAATTGTAGATACAGGTTTCTTTGGTTATATGTGGGTTTCTTTGTTTCTACTTTGTTTTTCTTTTGGACTCTTCCAAGTTTTGGAAAAATTTTCAATTTGGGTAGCGGGGCACGGAGGGATCTTCGGCGACTTTTGTTGTGGGTTACTCCTGTTATTCAGGAAACAGAGGTTCAGAGAGTGTTGTTAGTGACTCACTCAAGGTCACGCCAATAGTAAGAGGTGAAGCCAGGACTGAAGCTGGATCTGTCAGACCTCAGACTCATGTAGTTAACATCTACAATATTTAAATTGGCTTTTCTTGTACGTTATTTTATTAGCTTGTCATATAAACCTTCCATTTTAGGTAAGGGAGCTTGTACAATTGCTTTTATGTAGATGAGGAAATAAAGAGGCTGAGCACCATGTCCAAGGTGCACAGTTAGTAAGTGGTTGGGGCTGGTAACTAGGTCCTACCCTTCTCTGGCCTGTTTTCACACTTATGGTATTTCTCAATATATCAAACTCTCTAAGCTCCACCTCTAAATTTATGGATGGGCTCAAAAGTGCTCTCTGGAAGTATATAATAGCGCTGCAAGCCATTGTTTACGCCGAAGTTTAAAAAGTAGTGAGAAACTAGAGCTTTTTCTGGCTTTTTACTAGATTTAGAATTTCACGTGTTGGAGGACACACCTTCATTTTATAGGTGAGGATACAAGGACCATGCATCCCAAAAGCTCTAGAGATAGAAAATTCTTGCATAATGGAGAGCAGTTGTAGCCTGTTGTTATTATCATTTTAATCAAGGTGGATGCTTTTGGTTTGGAGTTGGCACAGAAGATCTATTTTGGTTGCCTTTAATGACAAAATCTACGGTGTCTTTGGCAACTCAGTTCAGCAAACATGTTTTGAGCACTTACTCCCCATTAGGAACTGTGTACCAGGTGCCAACTATACAAAACTAAAAATACTACAGAATGAGTTGATACATCTTAGATGTAATTTCCTCAGAAATTAAGATTGATATTTTAAAATTAGAATCCTTCTAACCAATAGCCCATACGAGGTTTTAAACATTCGCAGAACCCATTGTTGATATTGCCTTTCTACTGTGCAACTGGTGTATGTTGAGGAATTCTATCATTTGATACTTCTCCTAAGTGTTAATTTTTTTGTTTTCTTATGTCAAAAATATCTGTGTGAATGGAAGGCAAATCCAAGCAGACACAGGACGGTGCACAGGTGGTTTCCATTATTTGATTGTTAGTTCACTGTAGCATGTTTTCTCTAAAGAAAGCTGGTGAGACAAAAAAAAAAAAGTGTTATTTTTTAAAAGAACATCTTTCTAGTGATCCTGAAGTATAAAACAGAGTTATAGAAAACTAAACAGCAGGAGAATGAGGGAGTGAAAACCAGTAAGGAAGGGAAGGCCTTGGAGAGCAAGCGTGGTGAATTCATTTGGCAGTTAGTAGTAGTTCCTAAAACATTAGAGTCCCAGTAGTATAACCTAATATCTCTGTTTTTGCTCCACCTCCAAAGAAAGTTAGCAACCCTGAGACTTTTATACTGAAGTGAACTTTAAATGGTCGGGGGTCTCGGGGGGCTTTGCCTTATTTTCTGTTAAAAGAAAACAGACATGGATATACATTCAGACAGGAAGCATGGACAGGGGAAGCATGGACAGGGTCCTGTATGTGTGAGTATGTGCTTGTGTGAGGGTCTGTGGGGAAAGTGTGTGCAGATGGTGATGGGAAAGAACTTGTGTCTGAATGATAAATGCAGTACAGACAACAACAACCTGGTGGTCCCAAACAGGGGATACTGGATTTTTTTTTGGTTCTCTGTTCTCGCTGCTTGTTGTTTAATCTGAAAATGAAGTGTATCTCTCCAACCATTAAATATGTGAGCTTTTCTTTGTCTAGAGAATAAAACAAATGACCTGTTCAGTGATTATTTTCAAAAAGCAGAAAATGTGTGTGTAGCACTGAGAAGGGCATGGGATTGTCACAGAAACTCATCTGAACACTGTAAATAAAAATGGATGGGGATTAGTCACAGTAACATGTGGGACATCATGAAACTCAAGACAGATTTCTTTGTTTCACAGTCAGTAAGAGGAGTGAGGCGAACTCTGTAGAGTTCATTGGATGTTAGCAGTTTAGTTCCGCCAGGGAGTGTAATTAAATAAGCCACATGGATACAAATATCAGAATTCACCTGATAATTTTAGCAATATCTGAAGTTTCCTTCAAGAGTATATTATTTACAAGTAATAAAAGTTTAAAAAGTTTGAAAACCTCTGTTTTTGCTGCTAATCTCCCTTTCCTGTTTTTCCCCCTGTATCTTATTTTCTTATAATCTTGATCAGCATTTTTACATATCTGGCTTTATTCTGTTTTCTTCGATCTCTTATTTTTAATTTAATAAGAATAAAACCAAGCACAATAAATAGCATTAATTGATGCTCTATATTTTAAAATTATAATATTCAGGTTAGAATTATGGGTCTTCAATATAACGGCCTTTTTCTGTTTTTTTTTTTAGTCATTATTAGTCATTATTTAAAAGGAAATTTTTATAGAGTATTCTCCTTGTCTAAGTAAGTCCAACATCTGGTAAAAGGATTTCTTGTCTTTAAACCTGGAATGAATCCCCAGTTCTAGATTCCCACCAGGGTGATGTTTCAGTAAATGAATGTATCAGCCTTGGATCCTTGAACTTTTGGAGGTAGGAGCTGAAGTCTCGATGGGCTGCTTCAGGACTTAAGGAACTGACTAGTGCTATGGAATGTCTTGTACTTCTGGCAAATCCTCTTTCCCAGTGTTGTACGTCATTTTGAATGTTCTTATTTGTAATCAAGATGATAGATACAATATTTAAACGAGGATAAATGTGGAATAAATGAAGTAATTAAATTATTTTTCTGGATTGAGTTAACCGGTTAACACAACTAACCTTGAAACTAAAGAGAGCACATACAAAGACATTAGAAAATTTTGGTGCATGGCACATACAGAGGAACCCTGTCTTCCTGCCTGCCTCCCATGAGTCTCTGCTCTCACTCGTTATTGTAATGTCTATGTGTATGTGTATTTTTCTCTCTTTCTTTGTATTATTCCTTCTACTTGGAGTGTCCTCACCCACCTTTAGTTGGCTAGTATTGGTTAAGCCTCCTTTTCACCGCATCACTGGGTTATAAGGGCCCCTTCTCTCCATTTCCATCACCTCCTGGTAGCACTGTATTTGTACCCACCATCAGCACTTCCTCTATCATGATGAAATGCTCTGTCTTCCAAAGTGGGCGTGGTCTCTTTATGAACAGGTAGTGGATTATATCAGCTTTTTTGTGTACCCCCATAAGGGTGCAGAGGGCTTGGTACTTAGTATATACTCACTATCCTTGTTGAGCTGGGGATTAAGTGGAGAATATAGATTGAACAAAATAAAAAATGTGAGGAGCTGATAGTATGAGTTTTAAAACTAGGCAATATATTATACAGTTTTTGGATGCTTGCCTCGGGACAGAATTTAAGCATAAATTTTTTTCATCAGAATGATTTTTCCCTTCTCACCCTATTATGTTCATTGATTTCTGTTTCTTTACCAAAATCCAAATTTTCATGTTCATCTAAAAGGGTTATTGACATGTGAATAACTCTAATTTGGAAAATAAGGTTGAGTGATGCTAGACTTATTTGTAGGAAACTAGCAGGCTATTTGTTTTCCATCTAAGATCCTGGTCTTGACCTTTCTTTGAACTATTTACCTAGTGAAGCGGATACAGAAAGTGAAAGAGTAGGATCGCCAGCCATTGCTCCCACTTATGTGAGAAAGTCATCTTTATACCAACAGTCACTTTTCGAGTACCTACTATGTGGTAGGTACCCAGCTAGGAGGGGATGTAAAGGATTTTAATTTAATGCTGTTGAATTTTTAAAGAGCACCATCTTGATTAACAATGGAACCCCCTCAGGATGGATCCAGCATTTTTTTTTACCCCTTGGGTTTTGAATCACATATTGTTTTGCTCTGAAGGGAAGGTGTCAATCATATCCTTATCTCTGCAGAGCATTTGCAGGTTTGTATGTCTGTCTTCACTGAATAGGGTGTATTTTGGCATAGTTACCTATCCTAAGTTGGGACAGGCCTAAGGCAGCAGTAGTAGAAAAGTTAAAAATTAGAATTAAGGAGTTAGACTCAATTCTAGTGTGAACTACTAAGACACCACCACCCCTCCCCGCCCCGCCGCCATCCAGTGCTTTACTCTTATTAAAACTGTTAGACTAATTTCATTAGCTCCAAAATGCACCAGCATATGTAAATCTTCTTTGTTTAATTGGAGACCTATTGATTGTAGGTAACATAAGCCTCTCTAAGGGAGACAGAACCCAACTGAAGATAAGAGTTTCTTCCCCCAACACACACAGCATTCATGATTTTATTTCTCTAGGCATGTTCATTATCACAACTGTACCACTGCAGATTGTCCCATAAATCTGCTTCTGTCTGGCCCCGTTTTCACATCTAAACGCTCCTACTGGTTTCAGCAAAGGACAATGGAAGCATTTTGACAGAATATCTTTTCTTTCTTCCTTTTTTTTTTAACTGAAACCTTAAAATACATAATGATAAAAACATAAAATCAAATGAAAATTAACTTGCGTTAAGAAGACTGAGAAAAGTCATCTTTTGTACTTTCATAGAATGCTAAGGGGATGAACCTCTGGCCATCTTCTTTGGTGAGCAGTCACCAAAAATATTCTGGTAGGTAAGGAAAACCGGAATGTAATGTTTTCACTTACATTCGAATGCAATCTCAAGGCTGCAAAGAAGAGAGCGTACCAGCCTGACTTTGCAAAGTGGTACAAAGCATGGGATATCCCAGTGTGCTGCTTGGGGTCGGGACATCTTACAACTATTTGCACTCATAGAAAACTTGCGTTTTCTCATCTATCTTCTTGAAATTCCTTCTGGTTTTATTTCTAAAGTGTAAGATGCAGGTCAAGATCATTATATGGCTAATTGCTTATTAGGTAATAAGAATCTTGGGAAGGAGAAATATGTGTTCAGATGTTGTGGATTTTCATACAATAACTTAGAAATTTAAATGACAAAAAACACTAGTCAGATATTAAAGAGGTAAATATTTTATTTTTCCTTTCTTAAAATATGCCAGAATTACATTTAATATTAAGAATTTGAATTAGGAAATTCTCTATTTTTTTTATTTTCATAGAGTACTATTGATCTCTAAAGGAGATATTTAATTAGTGAAATTATAGCATCTTATAAAAAACTGTTATTTTCTAATTTTATAATGTTGTTAATGCTATGGCAATGAACCCATGGCCCTTCTGGTAGCATTCATCTCTTGTTTGGTGCGGTTGGCCAAGCACCTCTCAGGCAGTGAGGAGAGTAGGTTTAGATGGCGTGTAGTGGACAGATCTTGACTGGTACAGAGTAACTTTATAGCAGCCACTATAATGCTTATCAGTGAAATTCTAACTCATTTAATTATTACTTAATTCTCTTATTATATTTTTTGTATCTGAGAGAAGATGATCACCTTCATTCTGTCAAAGTATGGATGCACAGATACTGACTGGTATTTCGATTTCTTAGTCCAGCATACCTACAAAGGCGTTCTGCAATAAGAACACCTTTTTTAAAGAATAGCACATCACTGTATTTACCAAAGAGGATGTAATGAAGTTCTGACTGGGCTTGTGATGAAACAGGAAGCTCCTCAATTCAGTTAAGCTCATCTTTGAGTCCTGCATGCATCCATATGCAGTCAGGCTTTTAAAATTTTTTCTTTTGGAAATTATTCATAGAAATTCAGTTCTATAACCACATATTGAATATTATCATTGGAAGAAAGTACTGTACTCATCCCTCATCCCCTCTCTGCCAAACTGCAAAAAATCCCACCTTGTTGGTTTCTTCACATATATACGTGATCTGTGATATATGATACATGGTATGATGTGTATGTGTACGTGTTACTGCCGGCTATTTACAACCAACCTGGATCATCCGTTTTACGCCCCCTCCCAGGAATAGAAGTTTCTTTGAAACCAAGCATAATTAGAATATAATATGGAATGTTAAAAGACTGAATGATAACATTTTAAGCCAAACAGAAATGTGAATTATCTGCTGTTTGAATTTGTCCATACTGGAGTCACCTCCTATATGGCTGCATCCCCTGTTTGTATGTGGAACTAAAACTGGACTTAAAATAAATATTATCCACATCAGTCAAGGGAAAAAGAATAAAGATATTTTTCCCCTAATTTGACTATTCACATATTTCCTTAGGGAAAAATGGACCCCATTATTAAAATAATTCAAACTAGAAAAATCAAATGTATTTCTTTTAAATCCTTTCAAGCCTATTGCTGGAAGGTTTTAGGATATTGTGAAAAAATCACTTTGTTTTGTCCCAGCTGGTGTGGCTCAGTGAATTGAGTGCTGGCCTGCAAACCAAAGGGTCATTGATTCCGTTCCCAGTTGGGGCACATGCCTGGGTTGTGGGCCAGGTCCCCAGTGCGGGACATATGAGAGGTAGCCACACATTGATGTTTCTGTCCCTCTCTTCCTCCCTTCCCCTCTCTCTAAAAATAAATAAATAAAATCTTTAAAAAATCATTTTTTAATAAACACTGATGGTTTGATTTCTTTTTATTTTAAATTTATTTTTCAACGAAAGAATATATGTAAGTTGTAATGCATGATACCAAAGTGAAAATCTGGGACCCTATAACCCCACCAAAGAAAGAAAACATTACCAATATTTTGCATTTACTTCTATGTTCCCTGAAAATATTATCCATTATCCCGATTACTGTGTTCATCATTCCCCTCCTATAAAAGAAATGTTTCCATAACATATATGTATACTAAATATATTGTTTGATTTTGCTTAAGTTTTATAAAATTTTATATATATACATATATGCTTCTGGAAATTGACTTTCACTTAATATCATATTTCTCATATTGCTGCATGTACTGTAATTTATTCTTTTTTCTTGTATAATATGCCAGTGTGAGATGGCGTGTTCTAGTTTCTTGCTACTGGCAAGTGTTATGAATAGTAGTACCATGTTTCCTGGAGCACGTGAATAAGAATTTCCTTAGAACATATACTAAGAATGGAATTGTTGATTCACAGAATGTGTAAATGTTACAGTTTTATAAATAATAATGTTATTTTATTAAATAGTTGTACCTGTTTTCACTCTCACTAGTAGTAGCAATTTATGAAAAATTCATGTTGAGCCCTGGCTGGTATGGCTCAGTGGATTGAGTGCTGTCCTGTGAACCAAAGGGTTGCTGGTTTGATTCCCAGTCAGGGCACATGCCTGGGTTGTACGCCAGTTCTCCAGTTAGGGGTGTGTGAGAGGCAACCACACATTGATGTTTCTCTCCCTGTCTTTCTCCCTCCCTTCCCTTTATCTCTAGAGATAAATAAAATCTTAAAAAAAAAAGAAAAATTCATGTTGCTATACAGCCTTTCCAACATTTACTATTGACAAATTTTTACTATTTGCCAATCTAGTGACTATAAAATATTTCATTGTGGTCTTAATTTGCATTCTCCATTTGATTAATAATGAGATTAAATATCTTTTGTCTTAACTTCCCTTTTCTGTGAAATAAATACTTATTTTTTAAATTCTGTTGCTTGTCTTTTTCTTGTTGTTTTGTTAGGAATTCTTCATGTACCTTGGATTCTACTCTTTGTATTATATGTTTGCAAATATCTTTTCATAGTTTGTGGTTTGTCTTTTCATGTTTATTAAGATAACTTTGATGAACGAAAATTCTTAATTTTAACATAGTAAAGTTTAGTAATCTTTTTTTATAATTAGTGCTTTTGTGTCTTGTTTAAAATATCCTTTAGTCTAAGTTTAGAAAATATGTGGTATTTTTTGTACATCTTTAAATGTTCATCTCCCATTTAAGTTTGTATTCCAGTTGGAATTTAGTTTTATGTATGGTATGAGGGAGGGGTCCAATTTATTGTTTTTCTTTGAGAATAATAGTTTTCACTCCATTACATATTGAATCATTTCTTCCCCCAAATACTTTTCAGGGCCACCTCTGTCATTTTTATTTGTGTGTTTCTGTTTCAGTCTTGCTCTATTCCGATAATCAGTTTGTCTACCTTGAACCAACACTGTGTTGTCTCATTTATTAAGCCCTTATATTATTTTTGATATCTGATAAGGCAAATTTCTCCTACTTTATTTAGGAGTGCTTCTAGTTATTCTTGACTCTTTACTATTGCATATATATTATTTATTGTTGTAATGTTATTTTTTATTCAGCAAGATGGGCCACAGAGCTGTGGTTTTTTAAAATTTAATCTTTATTATACTTTTTTCTATTACCATTTAGTCCCCTTATACTCCCTCCCACCAGCAATCACCACACTGTTGTTCATGTCCATGAGTCCTTTTTCCTTTTTGTTCCATCCCTCCATTCCCTAAACTCCCCCCTCCACTACTAGCTGTCATCTGCTCTCCATCTATGTGAGTCTGTCTCTGTTTTGTTTGTTAGTTCAGTTTGTTCGTTAGATTCCACATGTGAGTGAAATCATATGGTATTTGTCTTTCTCTGACTGGCTTATTTCCCTTACCAGTGTTCTCCAGGTCCATGTATAGTGTTGCAAAGGTAAAAGTTTTTTCTTTTTTACAGCCAACTAGAATTCCACTGTGTAAATGTCCCATGGTTGTTTTATCCACTCACCTATTGATGGATACTTGGGCTGCTCCTATATCTTGGTGATTGTAATACCACTGTAAGGAATACAGGGGTTCTCATTTTCTTTCAAATTAGTGTTTTGGGTTCTTTTAGATGTATTCCAAGATGTGGGATTGCAGGTCAAAAGGCAGGTCCATTTTTAATTTTTCGAGGTATCTCCACACTGCTTTTCATAGTGTATACACTAGTCCGAATTCCCACCAACAGTGCAAAAGGGTTTCCCTTTCTCCACATTCTCACCAGCATTTGTTGTTGTTGATTTATTGATGATGGCCATTCTGAAAGGTTAGAGATGGTATCTCATTGTGGTTTTAATTTGCATTTCCCTGATGGTTAGTGACATTGAACATCTTTTCATATGTGTATTGACTATGTGTATGTCCTCTTTGGAGAAGTGTCTATTCAGGTCCTTTGCCCATTTTTTAATTGGGTTCTTTGTTTTCTCTGTGTTGAGTTTTGTCTGTACTTTATAAATTTTGGGTATTAACCCATTAACAGATATATCAGTGAATATGTTCTCCGATTCTGTGGGTTGTCTTTTAATTTTGTTGATGATTTCCTTTGCTGTGTAAAAACTTTTTAGTTTGATGTAGTCTCATCTATTTTGTTTTGTTTTATTTTACTTTTTGTTTTCTTTGCCTGGGGGATATATCCATGAAAAAATTCCTATGAGCAATGACTGAGATTTTGCTGCCTATGCTTTTTTCTAGGATTTTTATGGATTCAGGTCTAACATTTAAGTCTCTGATGGATTTTGAATTTATTCTTGGTGTGTGGTATAAGACGCTGGTTTGATTTCATTTTTTTGTACATATCTGTCCAATTTTCCCAACACCATTTATTAAATAAACTATCTTCAGCCCATTGTATGTGCTTGCTTCCTCTGTCAAGTATTAATTGACTATAAAGGTGTGGGCTTATTTCTGGTGTGTCTGAATCTATGTGTCTGTTGATCTATGTGTCTGTTTTTATGCCAGTACCAGGCTGTTTTGATTACTATGGCCTTGTAGTAAGTTTGATATTAGGTAGCATGATTCCTCCAACTATGTTTTTCTTTCTCAGGATCACTCTTGCTATGTGGAGCCTTTTGTGGTTCCATATATATTTTTGAAATATTTGTTCTAGATCTCTGAAATACATCATATGCATCTTGATAGGAGTTACAGTGAATCTATAGATTGCTTTGAGTAGTATTGCCATTTTAATGATAATTCTTCCTACCCATGAACATGGTATGTGCTTCCATTTATTTGTATCTGTCTCGTTTTTTTTCTTCAGTGTCTTACAATTTTCCATGTACAGGTCTTTTATGTCTTTGGTTAGGTTTATTCCTAGATATTTTATTCTTTTTGAAGTAATTGTGAATGGGATTGTTTTCTTTATTTCCCTTTCTGTTAGTTCATTATAGGCATATAAAAATGCAGCTGATTTCTGGATATTATTTTTGTATCCTGCTACTTTGCCAAACTCATTTATCAGTTCTAGTAGTTTCTTGGTGGAATCTTTGGGGTTCTCTATGTACAGTATCCTGCCATCTGCAAATAAAGACTTTCACTTTTTCCTTTCCATTTAGAATGCCTTTTATTTCTTCTTCTTGTCTGATTGCTATGGCTAGGACTTCCAGTACTGTGTTTCATAAGAGAAGCGAAAGTAGACATTCCTGTCTTGTTCTTGATTTTAAGGGGAACACTTGTAGTTTTGACCCATTGAGTGTGAACTGGAATAGGTTTGTCATATATGGCCTTCACTATGTTTAGTTATGTTCCCTCTACTTCCATTTTGCTGAGAGTTTTGATCATAAATGATCCTTGATTTTATCAAAAGCTTATTCTACACCTATTGATAGGATTATGTGGTTTTTATTCTTCATTTTGTTTATGTGGTTAATCACACTTACTGATTGGCAAATGTACCAACCTTGCATTCCTGGGTTAAACCCCATTTGATCATGGTGTGTGATCTTGTTCATGCATTGCTGTATTCAGCTTGCTAATATTTTGTGGAGGATTTTAGCATCTATGTTCATCAGGGATATTGGCCTATAATCTTCTTTCTTTGTGGTGTCTTTATCTGGCTTTGGAATTAGGACAATGCTGGCCTTATAAAATGAATTTGGGAGCCTTCCCTCCTCTTGAATTTTATGAAATAGTTTGAGAAGAAGAGGTGTTATTTCTTCTCAGAATGTTTGGTAAAATTAACCTGTGAAGCCATCTGGTCCAGGGCTTTTGTTTGTTTGGAGTTTTTTTTTTATTACTGCTTCAATTTCATTAGGTATAATCTATCTATTCAGATGCTCTGGTTCTTCCAGATTTAGTTTTGGAAGATTGTATGTTTCTAGGAATTTATGCATTTCATCCAGGTTGTCCAGTTTGTTACCACATAATTGTTCATAATATATTCTTACAAGCCTTTGTATTTCTTTGGTGTCAGTTGTTATTTCTCCTCTTTCATTTCTGATTTTATTTATTTGGGTCCTTTCTCTTTTTTCTTAATGAGTCTGGTTAAGGGTTTGTCAGTCTTGTTTTATCTTTTCAAAGAACCAGCTCTTGGATTCATTGATCTCTTGTATCGCTTTTTTAGACTCTATTTTGTTTACGTCTGCTCTAATCTTTAATATTATCTTCTTTTTTTTACTCACCTTGGGCTTTGTTTGTTTGTTTTCTTTCCAAGTTTCTTTAAGTGCAAAGTTCTATTGTTCATTTAAACTTTTTTCTGGTTTTTTAGAGATAGGCCTGTAATGTTATGAATTTCTCTCTTAGGATTGCTTTCCCAGCATCGCACAGATTTTGCATTGTTGTGTCCTCATTTTCATTTGTTTCAAGGTATCTTTTGATTTCTTCCCTGATCTCCTTGTAAACCCATTCGTTGTTTAATAACATGTTATTTAGCTGTCATGTCTTTCTGTGTTTTTGAGTGTTCTTGTGATTGATTTCTACTTTCATAGCATTGTTGTCAGAGAGGATGCTTTATATGATTTAAATCTGTTGAGACCTGTTAAATCTCAAAATTTAAATTTATTGAGACCTGTTTTGTGTCATAACATGTGGTCTATCCTAGAAAATGTTTCTTATGCCCTTGAAAAGGATGTATATTCTGCTGCTTTGGGATGAAATGCTCTGAAGATATCAATTAAATCCATTTGACCTAGTGTGTTGTTTAGGACTGCTGTCTCCTTTTTGAGTTTCTGTCTGGAAGATCTATCTATTCAAGTCAATGTAGTGTTAAGATCCCCAACTACGACTGTACTTCTGTTGGTCTTGACCTTTATGTATATAAAGATTTGCTTCACATATTCAGGTGCTCCTACGTTGGGTGTGTGAATATTTACTAGAGTTATATCCTCCTGTTGGATTATGCCCTTTGTCATTATATAGTGTCCTTCTTTGTCTTTTACTATAGCCTTGGTTTTAAAGTTTATTTTGTCAGATATAATTACTGCTACCTTGGCCTTTTTTCCCTTTTCATTTGTATGAAACATCTTTTTCCATCCCTTTACTCTCAGTTTGTGTGTATCTTTCTATCTGAGATATGTCTCTTGGAGGCAGCATATATATGTGTCTTGTTTTCTTTTTTTAGCTGTAAACTTCTTCTTTTAAATATATTTTATTCATTTTGCTATTAAAGTCATCCCATTTTTTCTCCCCTTTAGTCCCCTTCACCCTGCATACCTCTCCCACCAGCATTCCCCTATTTAGTTCATGTCCATGGGTTGTACATATAAGTTCTTTGACTTCTCCATTTCCTATACTATTCTAACCTCCCCGTCTATTTTATACCTACCATTTATGTTTCTTATTCCTCGTACCTTTCCCCCCATTCTCCCCCTCCCTCTCTCCACTGATAACCCTTCATGTGATCTCCATTTCTGTGAATCTGTTTCTGTTCTAGTTGTTTGCTTAGTTCATTTTTGTTTTTGTTTTTATTTTTTTTAGGTTCAGTTGTTGATAGTTTGAGTTTATTGTCATTTTATTGTTCTTATTTATTACTTCTTCTTTTTCTTAGATAAGTCCCTTTAACATTTCATATAATAAGGGCTTTGCGGCGATGAAGTCTTTTAACTTTATCTTATCTGGGAAACTCTTTATCTGCCCTTCCATTCTAAATGATAGTTTTTCTGGGTAGAGTAATCTTAGATGTAAGTTCTTGCCTTTCATGACTTTGAATACTTCTTTCCAACCCCTTCTTACCTGCAAAGTTTCTTGTGAGAAATCAGCTGATAGTCTTATGGACACTCCTTTGTAGCTAACTGTCTCCTTTTCTCTTGCTGCTTTGGAGATTCTCTCCTTATCTTTAATCTTGGATAATTTAATTATGATGTGCCTTGGTGTGTGCTTCCTTGGGTCTAACTTTTTTGGGACTCTCCGAGCTTCCTGGACTTCCTGGAAGTCTATTTCCTTCACCAAGTAGAGAAATTCATCTTCGTTATGTTTTCAATTCCTTGCTCTTCTTCTTCTCCTTCTGGCACCCCTATAATTCTGGCACCCCTGTAAGATGTTGGAACATTTAAAGTTGTCCCAGAGGTTCCTAAGCCTCTCCTCATTTTCTTGAATTCTTGTTTCTTTATTCTATTGTGGCTGAATGTTTATTTCTTCCCTCCCCTCAAAATTGTTGATTTGAGTCCTTGTTTCCTTCCCTTCACTGTTGGTTCCTTTATTTCACTTTGCATAGCCTTCACTTCTTCCTCTATTGTGCTACCATACTCAACCATTTCTGTGAGCATCCTGATTACCGGTGTTTTGAACTCTGCATCTGATAGGTTTGCTATCTCATCATTGCTTAGTTCTATTTTTGGAGCTTTGATCTGTTCTTTCATTTGGGACATTGTTTTTTATCTTGGCATGCCTGTTATATTTTAAGGGATGGAGCCTAAGTTTCCATCAGGGCATGGCATCCTGCATCACTGTGTTGTGGCACTGTATGTGGGGGAGGGGTCCAAAAGGGAACAATGCCACGTGCTTGGCTCTCGGCTGGCTTTCAGTCACTTCCCCTGCTTCCCACAAGCAAATTGGGCCCTTCTGGTGCTGATTCCCTGGTGGATGGGCTTGTGTACATTCTAGGACCCTGTGGATCTCTCCGACAAACTCTCCTGTGAGACTGGCAGTTTCTCCTGCTGCTGAAGTCTCCATAGGTTTTTACAGCCACAGGTTTTGAGGCTTTGTTTTCCAAGCTGGAACACTGGATTGCACGGTCTGTCGTGATCCCCAGTAATTCTTCCCAGTTTATCCACATGTAAATGTGGAACCACCCAGTGCACCAGCTGCCACCTCACCCACCTGGTCTTCCAGCCACTGCTTCGCTGTGTGTTCTCTCTGCCCAACTGCCAGTCTCTGCTCCTCCTACCGATCTGGATAAATGTTTCTCCTTTAACCCCTTGGTTGTTGGACTACCATACGGTTTGATTTTCTGGCACTTCTAGTTGTTTTTTGTTTTTAAATTTGTTGTCCTTCTTTTGGTTGTGCAAAGAGGCAAAGTGTATCTACCTGTGCCTCCATCTTGTCTAGAAATCCAGCTATTGGGTCTTGTTTTCTTATCCATTCAGCTACCTATGTCTTTTGGTTGGAGCATTTAATTAAGCCTTGTACATTTAAGGAGATTATGGATATGTATTTAGTGTTGTTTTATTGTTAGACTATTTTCTTTGGGTTTTTTTGTTGTTCTTTTTCTCAAAAGAAGTCCTTTAACATTTGTTGCAGTACTGGTTTGGTGTTAACAGCCTCTTTTATCTTTTTGTTAACCGAGAAGCTCCTTATTTCTCCTTCACTTTTAAATGATAACCTTGCTGGGTAAAGTAGCCGTGGTTGTAGGTCCTTACTTTTCATTACTTTGAATATTTCACACCACTCCCTTCTGGCCTGAAATGTTTCTGTTGAGAAATCAGATAGAAGTCTACTGGGTGCTCCCTTGTAGGTAACTACCTGCTTTTCTCTTATGGCTGTTAGGATTCTCTCTTTGTCTTTAAGCCTTGTTATTTTAATTATGACGTGTCTCTGTGTAGGCCTCTTTGGGTCCAACTTTTTGGGGAGCCTCTAAGCTTCCTGATCTTGTGTGACTTTTTCCTTCACCAGATTAGGGTAGTTTTCAGTCATTATTTCTTCAAATAGGTTCTTGATCCCTTGCTCCCTCTTTTCTCCTGGTATTCCCATGATGTGGATATTTTTCTGTTTTGTGTTGTCCAAGATGTTTCTTAAGCTCCCCTCCTTTTTTAAAATTCTTTTTTCATTTTGTTATTCTGCCTGGATGATTTTTTGTACCTTGTCTCTCAAATCACTGATTCCATCCTCTGCTTCATCTAACCTACTGTTTATTCCTTCCAGTGTACTATTTATTTCAGATATTGCATTCTTAATTTCTGACTGGTCCTTTTCTATGTTTTTTTTTGTCTTTTTTCATGTTGTTGAGTATCCTTATAATCATTACTCTAAACTCTATCTGATAAATTGCTTGCCTCCATTTCATGTAGTTCTTTTGTAGAATTCACTTGTTCTTTCACTTGGAGTCTGTTTTTTGGTCTCCCCATTTTGGCTGCTTCTTTGTATTTTTACTCTTAAGCTATTAAACTAATCAGCCACTGAATTGATCAGTTATTAACCTAATCATGTTGTGATCAGCAGTCAGGCTTAAGCACCACAGGGTGGGGCAGAGTAATTCCTGTGGGTGGAAGTATTGCTTCCCCTCAGGCTGATGCCAGAGTAGAGTGCTCTGCCTAAGGGAGATGGCTCCTGAAGTATGGGGAGTGACTCAGCACAGGTATTCCGATGGCTCTTTCCTCAGTTCTGTCCCCAGAGCCACCAACCCCAGACTATCCTTAAGCATGTCTGTCCCACTCTGCCCTCCCTTTGCCAGATTCCAGGGTGAGTGCAAATGAAATTTTGTGTGTTGGCCCTTTAAAAGGCTCTCTGAGTCTTTAGCCATCTCTCTCTGGCAGACAGAAACCCTGCTGCTTTTTACAGCAGGATGTTATCTGGGTTCCTTTCTGGCTCTGGTGCTGTAGGCTGGGGAGCTCAGCTTGGGGTTTAGATCCCATAGTTCTATGGGGGAAACCCCTGCCCCCCGGCCACTGAAATATCCCTTCAGAACTTCAGCTGCTGCCCATGGGACCCAGCCAGCCCTCTCATGTCCTCTCCACACTCCCTACCAGTCACATTGTGGTAAAGTGGTTTCTTTTTCTCTGTCCATGGTTAAAAGTCTTCTCTCCAGCTAGTGTTCAGTTGGTTAGCCTGGATGATTTCTGTACAGTTTAGTTCAGGGCTGCCAAACTCATTTTCACCGGGGACCACATCCACCTTGCAGTTGCCTTCAAAGGGCCGATTGTAATTTTAGGACTGTATAAATGTAACTAATCCTTAACTGTTAAGGAATTGAAATATATTTGGCCCTTTGAAGGCAACCTCGAGGCTGATGTGGCCCCTGGTGAAAATGAGTTTGACACTCCTGGTGTAGTTGTAATTCCAGATTGGTCTTGGGAAGAGGTTAGTGTAGCTTCTACTCGCTTCTCTGCCACTTTGGATCCCAGAGCTATGGTTTGAAATAAGGTTTTAATATCAAATTTCCTTTTCTTTAATCTTCTGACACTCTTCACTCATTTCTGACTCACCCTCTCTATCTTGCACCTCTGGCAATCACCAGTCTTTGCATCCATGAGCTTTTTTTTTAAAAAAAATACCACATACAAGAGAAATCATGGTGTTGTTTTTGTCTGATTTACCATATTTTTCCATGTATAATGTGCACCCATATTTTGGGCCCAGACTTTCAGAAAAAAATCTTTCATTTTAATTTTTTAATTCATTCACTTATTTATTTATATTTAGATACCTGTTTTTTGTATTATAAAGAAATCTTACCATTTATTTTTGAACATATTATGGTACAAGGAATTTTACATAACAAATAATTAGAAAATACAAGAACAGATGCAAGGTATTTCAAGTGTTACTCGTGTATAATGCACATCCTTATTTTTCCTTTCAAAAATTTGGGCAAAAAATGCACATTATACACAGCAAAGTATGGTATTTCACTTTCCATAATGCTCTCCATTTCCATCCATGTTCTCATAATGGCAAGACTTCATTCTCTTTATAACCAAGTATCTGTGTGTGTGTTTATGCTACAACTTCTGTATCCATTTATATATTAATGGAAGTCAGGTTGATTGATTGATTCCATATTTTGGCTATTATAAATAATGCTGCAATGAACATGTAGGTGAATTTATCTTTTCCAGTAAGTGACTTTATTTTCTTCAGATATAATACCCAGAAGTTGCTGGATCACATGATAGTTGTATCTTTAATTTCTTTTGAGGAAACTTCTTGCAGTTTTCCACAGTGGCTGTTCCAGTTTACCTTCCACCAACAGTGAATAAGGGTTCTCTTTCTCCATATCCTTGCCAACAGAAGTTACTTCTTGTCTTTTTGATAATAGTCATTCTGACATGTGTGAGGTAATTTAAGTTTCATGAAAATGCTGTATGGATTTTGTTGAGAAATATGTTGAATATACAAGCACATTGACATCTTTTTTCTATCATATCTAAGTACATCTATGAACATGGTATGTCTCTCCATTTATTTAGATGTTATCTTTTGATAACATTGCATTATTTTTTTATTCAAGTCTCAGACACCTTTTTGTGAAGCTGCTTTTATAAATTGTGTTTTTAAGAGTATATTTTCTACCAGTATGTTTCTAGTATAGAAATACAGTAAATTTTTGTACAGTGATTTTACATTCAGCTATATTTATGTTTTCAGCCAATAATTTGTAAATTAATTTGTGTTTACAGTGCAGATGATCATATCAAGTGCAAACAATAATACTTTCACTTCTGCTATTCCAGTCTTATGTTTATTTTTCTTACACTTCTTCTGGCACTGGCTAGTACCTCCAATTAATTCAGTGTGGAGTTAACCTGGGAGTGTGGGCATCCTTGACTTTTGTTCCTTGGTTTACTATTTATTTATTTTTAATCTACAAATAAGACTAAGTTAATGCCTTATTGCTTAAATATTACACTTGCTGATCATATTTTAATCAGAGTAAGGGCAAGTCCTTACCTTGTTTTGTTCATTTTTCCTCAATTTTTCTTAGTAGGTTCATTTTACGTTATGATATTTAAACCTCAAATTCTCCTGACAAATTACCTTACGCATGGTGTGATAGTATAAATTATCGGGTGAGTGGTATTTTAAGAATGTAGTCATTTAATATTTCAAAATAAAAGGCACATTTGTAGATACTAATAATTTTAGATATTTCTGTGAGGTACCATATTTTTTTATGGATGTGAGATTCTTTGAAACTGTGATGTGTAGATCAGCTTCTAAAGTTTTGATTTGAAATACAGAATCTTGAGGTATCATTTTTCACGATTTAAAATTCGTGGTTTGGGTGGGTTTGCTTTTTTTCTCTTTTCCTCATGCAATTTTTGTTAAGACTAGAACAAATTACTCCTAATCTTGTGAGCAGACTGCAGGAAGACAACTATTAAAAGTAGAAAGCTATTAAGCAGTCAGGGGTTTATTATGCTTTAGTGTTTTGTTTAAGACTGTTCTTAATTGGTTGATTAATGTACATGAAGTCCTTTTCCCCCCTTCATCTCTACAGATGGCAAATGGTAGGTCCCAACTGTCATTGTTCGCAAAAAAAGGTTATGGTTCAAAGTCAAAGATTCAGAGATACCACAATAATCAATCATAGGAACTTGTCTCAGAGTGCCCGGCCAGGCAAAAGTTAGGCAGAGTAGTAATATTTACTCAGAATCCCTTAGGAACATTTTTTTGTATTTTCTTGATTTATTTAGAAAATATTACTTAATTAATGGAAATCTCTCTGTGAATTTAATGTCAGACATTTATGTAAATACAAAAAAGTATGGTAAATAAGTTTTCTGTTATCAAATATTGCTGGAATTTAGGCATATAGTTTAAAAGTGAGTATAATAGAGAAAGGAACATTCTGAATATATTGAGATTAACAGAACACTTTCAAAGGAATACCTTTTTTTTAACCATTTTCATGTGAAGATGATTTATAATGGTTAACTTCCTTTTTTAGAAGGAAGAATAGAATTATGTTCTGGTATTGATCCATAAAGAGGATTTGTATTTTATTCATACTATAAAAGTACCTTTAATGGATACATTGTGGTAATTGAATCTATACTGTGTATCACTATCAAAGTATCTTTTTAATTATTTTATGTTATATAATTCAGTAACTAAATTTAAGTCATAAGCAGGAGATGACTATTATATCTTTAAGTATAATGTATAGCCTTTAATATTCTTAAAGTGGGTGGCAGTTAAGGACATTTTTAGTTAAATGCAAGAAGAGGAGGGGGAGAGAAAGAGGGAGGAAGAGAGAGAGAGAGGTAGAGAGAGAGATTCCATTACATTCAGCACAGTATGAAACTAAGTCAAAGGAGTTTTGCTAATTAAATTCAATTGCCATCCATTAGACCAGTGGAATGAGATGGTCCTGCCAGGACGCTGACGCAGCACAGGTATGCAATTTGGCTAAATGGCCATTTCTAAACCATAGCACACATTTCTCTACTTGTTCACTTTTTTAAGTGGTAGGTTTTAGTCTTAAAAAAGTCAAAGAGGAACCCAGTGCTCGCTGAAGGGTAAAAGTATCATTTTTATCCAGTCTGTTGAGAAGCGATTAGTTTGTTGGCTTGGAAATGTGCAGTTCACATGGATACTATTAGGGAGAAAATGATTTTTTAAAAAGTTTGCAGTATCTGTAAGCAAGCATATTAACAAAGTGTATGCATACATGTGTCAGCATAGACAAATGTATACAATTTAAAATTTACCTTTAATCCAAAACAATTTGAGTAATAATGATTCCTTGAATTCTTTTTAAAAGCATCCTTGAAGATATAACTACAATTTGGACATACACTTGAGGGGAGTTATAATAATTATAGGAATTTAAAAAAAATGAAATTTAGGTGGTAGATAAATGCGTCTACATTTTGGCATAAATCACTACTTTTAGAGGCTTTATATGTCAGGCTGATAAGTTTCTTACCATGGTGAAATGACAAGAATACCACTCAGGCATTGGCTGACACATAATTTTGACAGCCAGCAAGACTGCACTGTTGCTGAGTGCACAGATTTCCACTTCCTGCCAAGATTAAAATTGGCAAAAACCAAAAGGGATATTAGGGATTGTCACTTTAAAAAGAAATAACATGTTAATGTTCTGTGTTTGCTTAAGAAATATAAGGGTGATCTCTTGGACTGTAGGCTGTTGAAATCTACAAGTTTGCAATCAGGACTAGATTTTAGTTAGTGTGAGCATCAAAAATTAAATAAAATAAGTCATTTGTGATAATAAGGCTCATTAGAGTTTTACTACATAGGACATTATTATTTTTCTTCTGTATAAGAAGACTCCTTTACAAAAGCAGTAAAGTAGGTTTTCCAACAGCCCCTGAAGAACAAAGGCCTACTTTAGGTTTGTGAATTTGAAGACAGAAGGCTTTACTTCCTGAATTTTCTTATTTTTTCCTGTGTGAGCAGATGGCTTTTCTTTTTATGAGTTGCCAGGTCTTTCTTATTACAATAACCATCCTTTACTGAGAACCTACTATGTGCTGGGTTCTAAACCGAACACTCAACTCTTCAATATTTTTTTCTTACTCAAGAGTTTTTGTTTAAATCTGTGCATAAAATGAAGAAAAAAATTATATCCTATGTTGTGAAAGAGTCAGACTCTGAAATCTGCTTATACTTTGCTATTTACAGTAAGTACTTTTGGAACAGCTGTAGACATTCAAATGAAAGTAGCAATGTGGAGTGGGAAATGTGGGAGCATTCATTTGTGAAGACTTTGCATTTCTCCAGCTTTATAGCCAACAGAAAAGGAGATTGTTGTGCGTTCTATTAAATACTGCCAGTATGATTAATTTAAAGGGTTACATTTTATTGAACCCTGGTGTAGATGTTCTTTGTCAACCCACATTCACAGCTAGTTAGAGTGTGTGTAGCATTTATCAAAACTTTCTGGAGCCCCTCTCACCTCATTAGCATCTGAATCTCTATTCAGCAGTTAATGTCCGTTACTGCTAGAGTGCTCAATTCTTGTTTTCAATAAGCCAGTTGTAAAATGTCAGACTGTCACTTACAATATAAAAAACCAAAAATGATGGTATTTGTAAAAATGTTATCACCTCATAAAAACAAATTGTAAAGACATGAAAGTGATCTTGCTATGCTGGGCTTTCAGAAGGGAGTTAGTACAGCCACTTTAAATACCAGTTGTGTAGATTCCCACACTTTTCTACCAATGGAGAGGTTTACACAAGCATAATTTAAGTTACAATTACACTAATTAACATCTCATTTGCATAAATTGTTGAAGTCAAAACAACAAGGAATTGTTTAAGAAGCTTAATCCTATTTGTTCAAAATAGAAAGATTTAAAAAAAAACATGCACTAAAAATTGGCAGCTTGAGTATGTCTTTAGTATGTGAGCTGTGCCATTTAAAAAAATAAATGCTTTCAATTATTTAAGAATATATTTCTCTGTCCCTTTTAGAACCTCCCAATTTTAGTATGCTTTTAAAATTAGAAAAATGAAGCCATAAGCTCTGGTTCCCAAATCAGTAATAACAAGACATTAAATTAAAATCAAATTACAGTATTATTTTTAAGTGGTAGAGTACCATGACTCTAGATGTATGATAAAGAATGTGTATGTGTGTGTGTATGTGTGTGTGTGTGTAGAAATTTGTAAATTATAAAGTGCCTCCATAGTTCATTCATGGTCAGAGTTTTTAAGTGTTGGCTGGTTTCTTTGAGAGTGTCCAGGTGTTTTCAATGTCTTGTGCTTGCCTTTTTGTTGTTGTAGATGAAGCTTATGTTGAAGGCAGTTTCTACCTAGGTCTTCCACATGGGGGGTAGCTCCCATCTCTAGTCAGAAAACTTTTTTCTTAATGGCCTCCCAAATACGGTTAGCACACTAGGGTGTGATTTAGTACAGTAAAGTGTCTTCTTTTTTAAAACCCATTTAAAATTAAGGACATGTTTACATGCAGTAGATTAATGAAGTTTTCATACTAATACACAAACTCTTCTGTACTCTCTCTGTGGGTTCAACTACTCATTCATTTCATATGCAGTTATCGTTACTGTTGAGCTTGCATTAATTATATTGTGCATATATGGAAATAAAATGTCACCAGCAGAGTGTAAGATAGTCTATTGTTATTTTCATAGTAATTGTGATTGAGAAATTAAAATTAGCCTGCTCAGTTAGAATTTTCTATGCTTTAGTAACCCTTAAAAAGGTGATAATATCAGGAGTGAGATCAGAATGGAAGTTTTTCTTTAAAATATTTCTTGAAAGTATTTTATTTGTTGTAATTTAGTTATTACAGTCTTACTTTAAATATGTTCTTTAATTTGGTCTTATAGTGTAAAGTTTATAAATTACTGTCACAGAGATAATTAGTAAGTTTATAAAAACATATTGAGACTCAATTGTCCATGAGCCATTGTGCTAGGTCTGGTGGAGGACATGATCATACATATACCGAACAAGAACATGTTTTATAGAAATCTGGAAGAGAATTCGTGAAGAATTCAGACAGCCTGGAAAGCTTTGGATGAAACTAAATTTGAATTGTGGATTGAAGGCTTGATTGGGAATCAGACGGTGGGGAGAAGTGAGGATGCAGAGTAGCAGAGAGAGGACCTGGGGAGCCCAGCAAGGCAGGAATGAAAGGGCAGAAGCAGGAATACTCCAGATTCAATGTAGGTCAAGAAAGTGGAGAAATTTGGTTACAGTGGGGGTTGACAAAGGGCAGGACATTGAGTGGCTGTTGAAATTTAGGCAATGGAAAATCATGCAGATTTTTGAACAGAGGAGTGACATGTTTCAGGAAGTGTTTTGGCAAGATTGATCGTGAGGCACAAGGGCAGGGAGCCTTGGAATGGAGGATGGAGTAGAGTTAGGGACAGTGGGCAGTGGCCTCTGTAGCTGTCTCGGCATAAAATTGTAAATCATAGTGTTTTTTGTTTCCTATGCCCGGAGTAATATAGTGAATTAAACATATATATAATGTCAAGGATGTTTTTGAAAAAAATAAATGATTTCTGATTCTACATAATAAAAGATTTTATTTCTTTTAGTTTCTGATAGTGATTACTTCTAGTATATTTAGAAAAAATTATGTATGAAAAAATGAATGTTTCTGTTTTCAAAGGAAAATGATTTCCAGATTATTTCCATCTATTTTTTAAAAATCTGGTTTTAAGAGAACACATTTCTTTATATTTGGCCAAATTGTTTCATTGTCAATATTTGATCTTTATTGGAAATTGAGGGCATGTCCAAGTTACTCAGGAGAATGTTCTGGACTTTTCTTCTTATCTTTCAAAAGCTTATGTTTGATAAGGTTGGACATGAAGTGTACATGGTGACTTTTTTCATTCTTCTTGTTCGTTTTCCTTATTTGCCTTATTCATAATAGGTAATCTGAGAGTGCCTTTAAGAGGCTAGAAAACAATTGGCATCAGATATCACATTTTTGATATTTTAATATAATCAGGAGAAAAATTGGGTATTGTATTCAGACTGGAAGGTAGAATGCATTGGCTTAGGTAAAAGTACTCATTTTAAACATTCAGCAAATATGTGCTTATCCTTTACTAGAAATAAGTAATGTGTTCATAGAAGAAGAATAATAGAGTCTAGAAGCTCTTCTTCCCTGTCAGATGCTCAGATGTTGTTAGGAGAAGAGGCACACTGAGTGCTATGTTCTATGTAGAATACAAAGGGCCCATATGGCCCAAAAGAGGACAGTATTCATTCAGAGTGAAGGAAAATGAGAAAGATGTTTGTGAAGGAGATAATACGAAATAAGGCCCTTGAAGTTTGGCAAGGGAAATGAAGGGACAGAGCATGGCAATGGGACTGAATGGCACGTGTTCTGGAAATGGCACCCAGTCGAGATGGAGCACAGGGTGTGTTAGTGTATACAGTATCTCCTTCCCACATTCATTCAGCAAGTACCCGCCCCTTACCTTATGCCAGTCATTGAACTGGACTACCCAAGAGGAAGTGGCCAACTTATCATGGACAAAATTGAAAGGACTCGTTCTGTTGCCCTTGCCCCAAAGAGGGAGACAGTCCATATACAGTTCCTTCGATATAGTGTCCCATGGCATAATTAGGGTTTGGTTTGAATTATATTTAAAATTTGACACTTTCTTAAGTATGAAAATTTTGAACCTGTAAAAAGGTGGTAAAGACCATAGTTCTCCCTGCTCTTTCCCCTTCTTCACTTGCAGCTAGATTCTGCCTTCCCTCCAAGGATGAGCTAAAGAGTAGCTGCCATATCTTTGGTCTTTTTCTTGGTTTAAGGAGTCCTCTTTTTCACCTCCAAAAAAGTTCGAGTTTGATGCTGATTTTTTTTTTAATTTTAGGGCTGCCCAGTTACAATAGCGTTCAATGTTATAAATGCAAGGACCCAAGTGGAGGTCTCAAAATAATGTTGGAGAAAGAATTCTTTACTTATCAGCAAAATTGTCTTATAGATTTGAGGAAGCCTTTATATACAGTGAAAGTGAGGCTGAAATAGTTAAAATAACTTCACAGCACATACCTGCTACTGCTAGTGCTGTTATTAACAATCGCAAAGGTAAGGATTTATAGTAACTGCAAATATGCAGAACACGTGAATATTAGAAAGTTTAAATGACCTTAATGAAGAAACAAAGTTGGCCCTGGAACTTTGCCTAGCAGAAATGAGGTTTTGTGACTTTGATAAACACCGTCAGTTGTTGAGGCATCTTCTGATAGGTGAAAAGTGGTTTTTTGATGCAGTACTGCCTGGCATGCATCTTCTCTATGGTCTATTATCTTGTGGGAATGACATTCGTTAAGTTGCTATCTGTGTGCATCCCACCCAAATAAAGAATGTTTCATCAGCAAAGTGAATTGCCATATAGTCATCAGACTCTAGAAATAAATTATCAACCATGACTGCAGTGGGTGAGGCTGTTTGTTTATCAGATCACTTGAGAACAGAGTAAAGTGAGTTTCATATTTTCCTGAGTCTTGAATTCTCATTTTAGACATCTGTTCGGAAGCTTTCTAAGCCATGGAGTATTCTAAATGAGCGTTTTGTTAAATGGATGAAGGAAGACTTAGTTTTCCATTGTTAGGTGAAACCTAATTAAAAATTAAATAATGACCTTGTGTTGGCTTGTAAATTCCTTATTTCCTGCATGTGTGAGTGTATTTTGTTAGAACATTTCATTTTAGAAGATTTTTTTTCAATGACAAGAAGTACTTTAAAATACTATTTGCTTTCGGAATTACAGTAGAGTATCAAGGGATAGTCTCTAGTGGAGAGTGTAGGAAGCTGTAAGGTGTTAGAGGCATGTAGTTTTATGAGCTCTATTTTCTGTGAATATAGCATATTTAATTTAATTGTTCAATTTCACCCTCTCCAGCTTGATTGCACTCATCAATGGCAGTTAACAGAGGCACCTGTTATATATTTGTGTTATATTAGGAATTCTTTATAAACTTAATAAATGAAAGCTTTTTCTCTTACAGGCCTGATTCTCTAGTGGACTTCTGGTGAAATTATGTGGCTACCTTCCATTAATGTTAATGGAGGTTATGGATATAAATCCCTCCATAGTGATAGAAGAATGAGCCCCAGAGAAAAGAATGTTTGTAATGAATCATTGGCTGGTGATGGAGGATTCAGTTGGTCTCCCCAATACCATTTTTTTCCTCCTAAAAGTTTAAGGTCTTATATTTAGGAAATAGTCTCTTTTCTCCTTAATTTTTTGTGGTCAAGTCTGCAAAAATAATGAGAACAGGAAAATATATGGATTCATGAGTAGGCATAGTTTTTGTGTTATATAATGATATAGCACATATAATTTTGTGTTTCCTCTTAATATTATTTGGTAGACATAACTTGAATGTTTTAAGAGGTCATCATATTCTATACTAATAACAGTTGCTTAATAATTCATTGTCATGACAGACTGCAGTTTATCATTTATGTATTAAAGCTCTCAAATATATTTATTGAGTACCTACGGTATATAAGGCTCTGAGCTTAATGCATATGACATCGTCTCTATCTCAAATAGCCTGTCATCTTGTGATGGAAGGAGACCTGGGTCCCTAAGGCCTATGGGCCAAAAACTATGAAACTTCCCTGGGTTAAAGAAAGGGAAAGAAATTTATAATCAGTAACATCATTTTTGGGAATCAAATCAGAGAAAATAATTTTATGTGTAATGATGCCTTCAATCAGTATTGTACTTTTACTCAGCTAACTATTATTGGCTGCCCATGTGTGCCAGGCTCCATGCTAGACACCGGAAATGCACCTGTGGACAAGACAGATAGAGCCCTGTTCCCATGGAGTTTATAGCTTGGGAGTGGGTAAACAATTAAAATTATTAATTTGTAAATGTGATAAATCTCTAAAGGAAATAGGGTGATAGAGAATAAAGGAGGGGACCTGCTTTATGTGGGGGATAAAGCCATACGTACTCTAAGCATCCAAGTAGAAAGAGATAATGTACAAGGAACTTGGTAGGGGATGAATGTGTGTGTGTGTGTGTGTGTGTGTGTGTGTGTGTGTGTGTGTGTGTCCATCCCAGGGGCTGAAGAAAGGAAGGCCATTGTGTTTAGACACTGGTGTGTTAGGAGAGAGTGGTCTAAAGAGAGATCATGAAGTTTCTCCAGGAAGAAAGAGCAGCTTGCTACAAGATCACATAGCAAGTCTGTGGTAGTGAAGGTAGCACTTGCGCCCAGGTCTGTCTGACTCCAGATTATGTTGGTGTACTACCGTTTGATGTAAACACCAGAGGGTAAGTGCCAAAGAGGAGTAGAGCTAATAATTGCTACAGGCATCCAGACAGGAGGAAAATCACTTTGATTTAGAAGAAATCTCAAGGTTCTTTGAAAAAAGTATATGGAATATGAAAGATATTACAGGTTTTTCCTTTTACAAGCAGGAAATCATTCAGGCCGATTGTCAGATAAATTATTATGATAGCCAGTTGAGAGAAATAACATACATAAACTTTTTTATTAGGTTAAAGTTCCCCATAAAATCTTTTTGATGGTTTAAAGAAGATAGGGTTTTATTTTTGATATGCAAAGAAATCTGGTTGTGTTGGTTCAGTGGCTCAGAAATGTCAGGACCCATCATGACTGCAGTTCTCATGGTCTTTCTCTGTTGCCTATTGCCTCATGTTTGCAAAAACACTGCCATAACTCTAGCCCTCATGGTCATATTCAAGACGTGTGGAGGGGCTGGTAATGTTTTTGATCACGTCTTTTTTTTTTTTGTATAGCTCAGTGGATTGAGTGAAGGCTTGCAAACCAAAGCATCATCCCATAAAATCTTAAATAGTCATGCAAACAACTTTGTTATTATTGCTTATATTTGGGTATTTTACCCGTAGTGACACTTATAAAATCCTGCTTGTCCAGCTACCCAAACCCACATCACTGGTAAACCTTCCAGCCTCTGTTTCTGTGCCAAGAGTTCTTTCTTTGTTACCAGGTCCACATAATTAATGGCTTTATCATGTGAAGTAATTCAGTTACTCAGCAAAACAAATGATATACACTTTTAGAAATAGCTCCAGAAAGTAAACTTGAACCTAAAAGTGTTTAGTGAGAGGAAATTTCTGTTTGTCTTTAATTAAGAGAAACTGTATGGAAATATAAGCTGGGGATGCATTAATCAGAGAAGTTGGCATTGGACTGTGTGCTTCGTTCATATTTGGCATAGATTCGTGGGTGCTCATTAAATAATTTGTATGGTTGAAATAACTTGTGATACTTCTCACTACATTTCTGCATCTATTTAGACTAAGACTCTGGAAAGTTTAAAAAATCCAACTTTTAGGTTTGAAGGTTTATGCCCTTCATTACAACTGAAATATATATTGTGGAAATATATATTCATGTAATGCTTGCTTGCCTCATTGTTGGGGAAGAAATGTATATCATGAGAGTATATACATTTTCAATGAAAAAATCAGTAATCTGATAGCAGATTTATATCCGTGAGTGGATAATTTTGCTTAATGCTCTTGAATTTTAATAGCATCACCTCTGTCTGCCCATCTTATCTGACAACTTGTCAACTTTAATATTGTTTTATTTATATTTAAATATTTATTTATTTTTAGAAAAAGAGGAAGGGAAGGAGAGAAACCTTGATGTGTGAGAGAAACATAGATCAGTTGCCTCTCACCATCCTCAACTGGGGTCCTGGCTGGCAACTCAGGCATGTGCCCTGACTGAGAATCAAACCAGCAACCTTTTGGTTTGCAAGCCAGCATTCACCCCACTCAATCCACTGAGCCATACCTGCCAGGGTTGATTTTTTTTTAAACTAAACATTTGAAAGAAAAGGTTTGCCTATTTAGAGGGTGGTAGTTTATTTCCTTCTCTCACGGTATACTCAACATCTCAAGGGGAGCCTAACCTATGTAGATAGCATATTTAGATCGTCAAGACTAAGGAAAAGGAACTTCTCCCTCTACTTTAATTTTGGGGTTCATCTAGATCAAACCATATTACTTTGGCCTAAATCATGGGTAATACACTTGACCATAGATTTGGTTTGGGCTTTGTAATATTCGTAATTGTGCGAGATAACAAGATCGAACTAACTTAATCGCAGAGTTTCACATAGTGTCTGTATCAACATTCTAATAAAATAATATGAAATTCAATAAGTAATGCCAAGTGGGACAGTGCTTCACTCACATAAGCTTACTAAACTTGATATGTTCGTGTGGCGCTCCTCCAGAATGTAGAAGAAACACATTTATCTAGGTGATTAGTATTCTTTCTGTCTGCCAGATTTAAGGATTGTTTGAAAATATTGTTAGAAGCAAAATCAATGTTTGTTGCCACACAAGGTTGGGCATTCCAGGCAAAGGCTGGTTGTTTTTAACGGTGTTATTCTTTATGTCCACTTACGCCACATCTGCCAGGACAGCGGCAGTTTTCAGTAACACAAACCTGCCAGCAGAGGACTGATGCATTTATAAGGGAAGCCTTTGGGAAAGTAATCGAGTCATTTCTGGTCCCATCTCAAAGGACATTAGGGAGCATGTCTTTAAAAGTGATTAAGGTAACACGTACTAGGTCCCGACGGTTTGGGTGTTTGATGTTAACTCCATTTCAAGCTAAAAAAAAAAAAAGACTCTTATTACACAGACTACATTTTAAATGCTTTAGCTGTTCTAAATTTAAGGAAAATGAAAACATTGGGAATGAAGTCCAACTCCCAGGACAGAAGATGCTTTTAAGTTTCTAACTACTCACATCAGATTTAAGCTTGAACACATTAGCAGTCCTTTGCATTTTATGATGTCTAATTGGTACCTTATAATATATTTTGTTAACAGTACCTGTTAGTCATCATACCAGGTCCAGTTTTAAAAATCTCAAGTAAATTTAAAGAATGTATTAACAAATGGTAAGTTTTAAATTGAACTCCAGGACATTAGGAAATCAAATTTAAAGCATTGCATTGTCTGTTACTCAATGGAGTGGCCCAAGGACAGCGTGTGACTTGTGTTCTGCAAATGATGCAATAGCTAAATATTCTAGTGTGAGTTAAGGTTGATTAAATGATCACTTTAACTCTGTTTTTTCCAGTGCTTTTTGAACTCTTCATGTTTTAGGTGATATTCTGTGCCATATTGTATTGGTCTTTTAAATATAGTTCTCTTTTCTCAAGAAAGCATATAAGTTCCCTTTGAATTCTTTTTTTAAAAGATTTTATTTATTTATCTTTAGAGGAGAAGGGAAGGAGAGAGGGAGAGAAATATCAATGTATGGTTGCCTTCCTGTGTCCCCTGCTGGGAACTGGCCTGCAACCCAGGCATGTGCCCTGACTGGGATTCGAACTGCGATTCTTTAGTTCACAGGTTTGCACTCAATCCACTGAGCTACACCAGCCAGGGCTCCCTTTGGATTCTAGATGGAAATTAGCAACCTTATACTCAGAATATGAAAGTATATTGTGTTATCACAAACTGACTCTCCTCCCCCCAAAATAGCAATAATCTAGGGAGGAAACTGTATAAGCAAGGCACCAGACATTGGTCAACAGAATGAGAGGTTTTTAAAATACTTGTGCACATTTTTGCCCTGGAATTAATTTTCAGTGAAAACTAAGACATTTTTCTACTCATCTGGAATCAGTTTTTACCTCATTAGCAGGAAATGGTAAATATACATTCAGCACAAACAGAGTTTGCTTTATGAGGCAAGGAATTCGGACTCCGTGAGTAGATGTATATAGTAGGAGACCCTGTCTGCTGTCCTTGACAGCATTGGGAAGAAAATTGTAGCAGCACATATTATCACCCAGGTACTTTTCAATGGTGTGATTCTACCCTGCCCCCTCCAATAAATCCAAAGAAAGAAAAATTTTTCATGTAACCTTTTGGGAAATATTTTAGTGTTGTCTTTAGTATGTTGGCAAAATGTTCATTAGGTGAATGTTTATGTTCACCTAATGAATGTATGAATATATGTTCATATGAATATATGAATTATATGTTTACCAGGTGGGCCTCGGGTAAGACTTGCTTTTTCATTTTCTTTTGATCTTAAAGTTACATAACTGTGTGTTCAGCTCAACTTGTGTTATTGCAGTAGGAAGATGAGTAGGTGGAAAGATATTCTAAGGAAGGCTGGAACTACCTTCTCTGACAAGAAAAAATTCAAGTGAACAAATAAATAAAAATAGACTCAAAGAATCATCGAATGTAATAGCTGCAGGGGACCTTAGGTTTCATTTAACCCAAATTTTAGTTTGGGTCCTAGGAAAAAAATGTGTATTCTGTCATTGTAAGTGGGAATTTTTCATATTTTAAAGTTAAATTTATTAACATGTTCATTTATTTACTCATGATATATTTGCACTATTTTTAAATACTAACTTTTATTATAGTTTCTTTTTGTCTAGATGCTTGTATGTGCTGGTTAACCTACTAATATTCTCACATGTGGAAGCATGCAAGAGAAAATGGCAACTCAGTAGTATAACATGGTGAAGAAGTTATGGGGTAATAAGTCTGGATTAATTGTGCTTTGGATACTCAAGTTGCCATAAGGGTCATACACTTAAAGTTTTAAAGTAACTCACATGTGTCCCAGAGTTTGTACGGGGTTGTTGAATGTCTCGTTAAATGTACATTCTGCCTGCTGTTCTATCCTGACATATAAAATGGGTGTCATTGAACTGGCATCTCATAAGTGTTGGTAGCACTACAGATTTTATCACTCATTCCAAACATAGGAATTGCAAAACACCTTTCTTTAAATATTTTTTTTCATGGTGCAACTGGGGAGGGCCAAATTCCAGCCTTAAATAAAGTTTTAAGCTGAGTAGTTGATAGAAATGGCAAAAATAATAGAACTGTCAGTAAAGAAACCAATGACTGGGTGGTGTATGGGATTAGTCTGTGCATTTGTGACTTTTTTAAATGGGCTTCCCATTTCTACTCAGTACACACATCCCTGGAGGAAATGGAGAGTTCCACCTTTGGTTTCTTTTAGGGCCATTCCGCCTGGGACTCCTAGATCCTCATCTGTATTCTTTTGGCGATGGTAGTGTACTTAAGTGATAGCCTATCATCAAAATCCCACTGTGGAATTATCTTTGCATTTTGCAAGGTTCTTCCATTCTGGCTTCTAAAAAAAAAGTGTATGTTTGCTTTTTTCCTTAAATCATTTTTCTAATAAAGATGACATACAAATATGCAGGGAAGAATCCATAGTCATCATGGAAACCTACTGCACAGTAGGGCTGCTTTGGATATAGCCCTCCCCACTGGCAACTGCCTCGTGGGCAGCGTCACGAAATGCAGAAGGTACAGAAAGAGACCTCTGCTGCATTTCTTTCATTTATATATTTTACATTGAAATTGCAGATTTTTTGCTTGGAATTTATTTAAGATGATTAAAGACATTTTGCAGAATACTCAAATATAGGTGAAAGAATTTCAAGTTTGCTCATTTTGGCATAATTTTAAAACAAAAGTGTTACTGTTGGATCTGGGCATGTGATGGGTGAATGAGTGTTTCAGTGAAATGACATAAGTCTGTATAATTTGGAGGGTAATGATGCCTTAGAACAAGAATAAATCTGGAGCGATGGAAAGGCTCCATATTCTAGATGAATGTGTGTTTCCTCTTATGAGTCTGAAAAATAAAATTAAATCTTTATTTATACCAATCCACTGGGGAAAAAAAGCTACATGGCTTGGGTTTATGGTATATTTCAGGACAGGAATATTAGCCTTAACCTCTTTCCTCACATTGCATATGATATTTAATCCATCATCTTTGTTTTAAACAAACAATATACAAGCTGTTGCTGGCATTGGTATAAAGCTGATGGTCCATCTGGAGAGCAGGAATATAGATCAGGGAAATAAGAGAATTGAAACTGGGTGCGAGGGCACATTCGCATGTATAAAACCTTTCTGTTTTACCAGCTTTTTATCAAATAATTTAATATTAAGCAAAACAGATTACTTTTTTTTTAATCTAAGTACCTTATGGGAGGAAGAGTGGCTTCAATGGTGAAGGAAGAACAATTAGGTTCTGAGAACCAATAAAATAATAAGCTACTACTATCATCTTTTTTAGCCTGGGAGAGTCCACACGGAAGAATAGAGAGAGCACTTCAGGGCATGTAGTTTCTGTTCTAGCCGTGTGTTCTTTAGGCAGTCAGCTCCTTGACCTTCAATGTCTTTTGATCCAAGTTAATTCAGCAACCATTTGTCGAGGCAACCGTGAGAATTTTCTCTGAGCCAAGCATTACACTAGGCACTGTGGATCCATAGGTGGGCAAGACTAGGTCCTACTCTCAAGAGGTGTAAGGTCTTGCAGTGGAGAGAGACATCCTAGCTTAACAATGTAATGAGTGTCGTGTGTGAGTACTGGTCTCACAAAAGAAGGAAAGATTAATTCTGTCTGCAGTGGATGGGAAGATTTGTATTACGAGCCCTTCATAAGAGTTTTCTATCTTGACTAGGCGAGGAGCAGGCATTCCAGGTATCTGAATACCAAGAGATTCAGAACATATTATCAACAAAGTTCTTTCCAGTTCTACGTTGGTAGTGTTATCAATGTAAAATTCTTTGAATAGCTTTCCACTGATGAGTTATTCACTGAAGAGTGTTTTTTTGTCATGGTTGAAAGAAAATAATAATGAAAGAAACAATGATTTCCTTGAGTTATAAAATTGAAGCTGGAGGGGCAGAGGCAGCCAGCTTTTTCGCTCTTAATTACTGCCCTATTTGAAACTTCAGCCCACTCCTGGGGTGGCAGACACTGTGGAGAAGCTTGTCTTCTTCCTTCCAGGGAGCTGCGGCGGATGGGACCGCTGCAACCTGGCCTCCCTCCACAAGTGGAGGGAGTCCAGGTGGCCATGTCCAAGTGCGTCTGTGTGCGGCAAGCCTTCTGAAATGACAGGAGAGCCCGGCAGCTTCCCAAGCAGCCGCGACTCTGGGTCTCACCCACTATCTCTGCTTCTCACTCTGAGAAGAACGAGTCTCTGCTGCCTTAGGAGGCAGGAGCCTGAGACCTTTCTTCCTTTTTTAATTTGTCATTTTAATTTCAAAGTTTTTGAGTGGTATATGGTGCTTTCCTGACAAAAGAGAGACTCCCTTCTTTTAAATATTCTAAGCCAAGATCTTGTGTAAACCCATGGGTTAGGAACAAAACTAGAATAACTGCCTTTTTTGTTGTTGTTTATGAACGGCCAATAATTTATTCACATGTGACATTTGAGCTGGCATTTTTTCCCCCTAAGATGACAGTCGCTTCCTCTGTTGTTGTGTCCCAAAGCAAAGTCAGAGTAGCCCTTTGCCTTTGTCCTGTTTGTAGTTACAGTTTACCCTCTTGCCTTTTTCATTTAGACCTTATGGTATTTCTTAATCCTCAGATTGTCGTTTTGAAAGGCTTTGATTAAAAGACACTGATAAAAGCCTTCGATAACCACGTTAGGAATGACAAGGCTATCTGGAGAAGACCGAGTGATTTGGCAGCCTAACAAATTCTATTCAGAGCACACAAAGAGATCCTGGAATGTTTTATAGGGACTCGTGTTTGGGGAATGGTATGAACTCAGGTTACCTGCAGAATATGGTGTCATATGGAAACATTTAAGAGCTTATGGAAAATTCTTTGAAATAAAGTGGAATGAGCTAGCAAGCATATAATACCTAAAAAGAAAAATAAGAGCATTCATTCTGATTTTCAGGTGGCTGCTCAAGGAAGAGAGATGGATGAAAGTAAATCTTTTTCAACTTCATACACATAATGTAGAAGATATATCACCTAAGAATAGTTTTGCTAACCAAACCCTAGACTTAAAAGGACATTAGAGGCCATCATGTCTAACCGCCTTCCTCTGCAGGAACCTCCTGTGTGATACCCCCAACAGCCTTTGCTTAAATACTTCCAGAGAGAAGTGAGGGAGGGCGGCGAGGGGGTGAAGGTTGGCAGACACTCACGTCCAATACCTCATATCTGCGGTATACTGGAGTAGGCACTTTCTTGCCATCTCATTTGACTTATGTGCGGGTTTTATAACCTCCAGTTTACAGATGAGGAAACCAAGTTATATAAGCATAAGGAAACTTGCCTCAGCTCATGTGTCTAGCTTAAGGCAAAACTGAAATTGGAACCTGATCCATCTTCTTGTACCACACTAAGTTGCCTCCCAGGTTGAAGGAGAGCCCCTTTCCTCCTAAGGCAGCCTCTTCTGTTTTAATAGTGCACACTGTTTGAAAAGGCTTTTTATTTATTTAGCCGAAATCTGCCTCTCATTACATCTCTCCTTGGTCACGATTCCACCTCAGGAACATCACAGAGCCAATGGAATTCTGTCTCTTTCCTCATGCAGGTATGTTGACAGGCACGGCTGCCCATATGATCTCTGCCCTCTTGTACTTAGTTGACTCTTTAAAACACACATACACGCACTCACTCATGTACACACACATCCTGTTGTTGGCTGCAATTTACCTTTCAGCATATGGAGCTGTTTTTGAATCCTCGAGGTCTAGACTCAGAGAATATGAGTGTTAAGAGATACCTCAGTTTCATCCCGCTCGGCCCGATTCCTCAGCCCACTGCTGTGTGCCATCAGTCCCAGTGTCAATAAAAACAGTGAGTAGGACAAACAGGCTAGGTTAGCTTGTGGCTTACGCATTAGTTCCTGAAGGCGCTTGCAGAATTTAGATAGTCTGTGAATTTTTCTGGGGAGAGGGTTGGTAACAACTGTCAAGTTTTTAAAGGATCCCATTATCTTAAAAAGTTAAGAACTAATCAAACTAGAGAACTACTTCTAGGTCAGATTGACTGACTTCTTCCAGGAGGGCTTTTTAAAGTGGTGACAAATTTATATAACCTCATCTAGCCCGTGTTATTTTGTCCAGAAAACATGTAAATGCTCTTGTAGGATGCCTGGCTAAAATGAAAGTTTGAGGTATTTCCTGTGCTCTCTTGATAACCCTGGACATTGAAAGAGAATAATTATGCCCTTAAAAATAAAAAAAGATACTGCAATATTATTAAGCAGGAAGTGGGCCTTTAAAAAAAGTATACTTTAAAAAGTCAAATACATGAATGTTGAAGAGTTTGCATTTATATTTCATGTTTCCTTGTTCTAAATTGCAGGTGGCAAACTCAAGGCCCTTGGGCCCAGTCCGGCCTCCACCTCGTTTCATCTGGCCTGGCACCTTGTTTCTACCTGGTGGCAGTACCACACTCCTTGCCCCTAGTTAAGGAGTAGTTACATGTATACAGTCCTAAAATTACACTCCACCCTTTGAAAGCAATCACAAGGCCGATGTGACCTCCAGTGAAAATGAATTTGACACCCTTGGTCTAAATTATAAGCCAAGTAGTATTCCCTAAAACTTTACCCTTTACTCTGCAGGAACCTTTGAAAACAGGTGGGATATTGATGAGTATCCTGAATACACCCACTGGTCCGTTGCAGGCTAGGTGTTGGCTTCCTCAATAGACTGGCTGCTCCTCAAGGGCAGGAGGAGCCTTGGCAAGGCCTCGACTACCCAGCACTAGGCCAACTGCCTGGCAAATACTAGGCTCTTGAGGTCTATGAATTGAGTGGGATGATTTAGATGAAACAGCCTGTCATTTAGTGTTCTAGCAGTGAGTTTTTTTAAGTCAACAGTATTTCATGTTCCTTTATTTTGGGCAAATGGTATAAAAATGCAGTTGTAGAGAGCACCTAATTAATTGAATAAATAATGAAGAGGAAGAATAATGGAGCACAATGAGATGTAATCCACAGAGAAGTGAAGAGCTCAGTTAAAAATAATGAGCTTTATTATATGTGAAGTGAAAAATATGTAACCTAAGTAAAAATGTTGATTAACATATCCCCCTTATATGTTGTTGTTTAAAATGAGCATTGGCCTCCATGAAATGGAAATGGATGATTTTACATACATAAAGAGAGAATTTTAGACACTGAGACCTTAGGGAGATCAATTGATAGAATCTCCAACACTTTACAGATAAGGACACTCAGGTCCTGGTAGTGAAGTAAGTTTCCTACGGTCACACACTCAGAACAGTATTACTCCTTCCAACAAATGGTGGTGCCTACCTCATGCTTTTCTTTTAAAAATCTTTTAAATGTTGAAAGCATGAGAGTAAGTGAAGGTCATTTCTAAACCATAGGAAGTAGCCCAGTTGTCCCAGAATTATTTTATTATACATATATACCTCCTATTATCTTACAGCATAAGAACATAAGTCCACACAGCTTGGTTTTAAAGGGTTGTTTCTACGCAAGTAAGGTAAGCTTGCAGAAAGACAACAATCATTCTTTCTCATCTGAAGTTGCTAGTTCTTTGCAGTATTTCACCATAGGGACATTTTCCATGGGGAGTATAGAGATAATGGATATGTTTAAAAACATCTAATAAAGTTAGGAAGGTTGAGGGACATTCAGAACACATCCATATCTCCCTACAAACTGTCTCCCGGGGGCCCTATTAGAGTCAGAATTTGGGCTTCGTTGACTCACAGTTGTGGTTCTTACATTGTTACCATAACGCTTACGTGATTTTTGCTTCAAAAAGCCGATGTCACTGTCTTCAATTGCTTCAAGCATGGTAGCCCTGTCTCCTCAGCCTAGACTCCAAGGCTTAGTCTAGAGTCTAAGCTTTATAATTACAGAATGACTTAATTCAGTAATTACTTCCACTTTTTATTAAAACAGTTTTGGTTGCTGAGAGAGGAAGAAGAGGAAAGACCAACCCATTTCCAGTGTGCTGGGGCTACATTGATGTTACCTTTCCAACTGTTAGTGAAATGAGAACGATGCCTGGTTTTTGCAGCATCAGAGATGCTCAACATGTGATGAAGACAAATGTTTTCTTACTCTTTCAGAGTAATGGACAAAAAGACATCCCATTGCCCTGGGACTTTCAGATCTTCCATAACCTTTTTAAGCAAAATGGGCGAAGTTGCTACTTGTACCCAAGGGAAGAGAAAGTTAATGAATAGAAAAGGCAGAATTTACTTAGGAAAATAGTGGAATTAAGCTCTGGACAAAGCACGCATCAGTGATGCATAACATTTTTGTTAATTGGGTCTTAACAGGTTTCTGACTCATGTGGTAATCATTGTAGAAGTGGGCCATACTAGACCAGGCCAGCAGCATATCCCGCAGCTGTAAGAACTCTTACCTACTTGTGCATGTACACCTGAGTGTCTGGAGGCGTACATTTCTATAGCTTAATTTAGGTTCCACATACACTTCAGTGGTTAAACCTGAGCTAGACGCAGAGAGTTTGTTTCCATTAAGAAAATGAATCTTTTATGTGGACCAAGGTCAGGTTAGTTAATTTGTTTGCTTTTATTGGAATAACTTTTCCCATTCCAATTCATCACTTAATTTTAAATGGGTTCTACTAAAATACCCATTAAAGTCCCTTACATATCTAACAGACTAGGGTATGACAGGATCATGTGACTTTTTTTTTTCAAGGCATAAAGGTAGCTTTTCCGGTCATCAACCTATTCTTCCTTGTCTGTAATTTCCCAACAATGAGAGAACATTTTATATAATAGTAGTATGAACTTTAACCAAAAAGAGACCAAATGAAATTTTCATAAGAAACCAGATTTATTAAAATGTAAAAATGCACCCAACTGTGATAAACAGTTCTTGTTTTAAAATAATATGACTTTTTCCCTTAAATGCTCCTTTTTCTGCCCATTATATTCACTCTCTGTCCCATTAATATATTTTCCAGCAACCCAAAGTTGACTCCTGCTAGTAAAGTGACTAAATGTGATGTTACTGCTTTAATTAGTGATGACAAAAGATTAATTAATGTTATCATTTTAAAAAGTCTCTAGACCTGTTGTTTGTGGTGAACAAATGTCACAATTACTTTGTTTATGGACACAGAGGTGAATTTCCTTCTTGGAATATAAGGGGGTACATTTTAGTGCTGACGCACATAGTTAATTGTGGAGGGTAGGAACAAGGCAAGCATATTAGGGAGAGAATGGGGCTCATAATGTCTAAGCCAGAGCCATATTTTAACATACCTGACACCTTTCTCTGGAGTTGGTGCTATATCAGCAACTTGTACTCACTGAGTCTGGAGCCTTATGCTTTTAATATTTTATCACTAAATGCTTAAGTGTTTATGTTGCAGAAAGAAAAGGAAGATAGGAGTCCCACTTGGACTGTCAGACCACGTGATCATAACAATATGTGATAACCATGCCATTTATGATTTTGGTTTCATGTATAGCAATAATTTTTAAGTTGATGGGGCAGAATAGTGAGTATGTGATTTTTGCAAATCTGGTTGGATTTTCTTCTGATACAGAGCAAGCTGTTTTTCATACATTGAAGCCTGGGAAAGCTATGTTACTGTAAAAAGAGTAACCATATCTCTTTTCTGAGTTGTTGCCAAGCAGATGTAGACTTTTGGAATGTGCCCAGAAAACTTCTACAGCTGATACTTTGGTGACTTGCTCCGACTTCTGGCTTTATTAGTACCTATTAAAATAACAGAGGAACATGATTTTGTGTTGGTAGGTCACCATTTTATACATTTCTTTACAAGCAATTAAATGTAGGTAAACCAGTTGACTGAAATGAAGTAAGCCCGATTTCTTTTTGAGAATAGCAGTGAAGATGTGACATCATTTTGGAAAAAGAAAAATCAAGAGAACTCATCTAAAAAGTTATTTGAAAGATTAGCACTGAATATAAAACAAAGCATGACCACTATGATTATTCAACTAATCTCACTTTTTATCTTCACCTCATAAATGGATCATGCTCAGTGGGTCTACCTCAGCAGCACTTGGTTGGACTTTACGTTCTTAGATTACTGCCTTCCACCATCATGTTTTGGTACCCTTTTCGTGGTATTAATGCTGTAAAAGTGCCATAATCTTACGTATTATGGTAGCAACGGAAATCCTGTAAGGCTCTAAGGGAGTGTGCTTTTGGCATGGACGATAAAAGAGGGTGCGTAGTTGAATTCATCGACTAACTCTGTTGCTGGCTAAAAAAAGACAGTTGAAGAAGGAGAGAAGAGAGGATCAAAGAAACAAAATCTGCTTCTTTTTTAGGAGGAACTGGAAGAGGAGAAGTAATACAACACTTTATGTGTGTGTAAAACTTAGAATAAATCATAGATCATACTGAAGGACTGCTGAAGTTTAGAACATGGCTGAGGGTATAGATGTCAGATTTTCTTACACAATAGTGGGTCTTTTGTTTTAGAGTTCACTCTTGGCAAAAAACTCCCCACCACTGCGTTAATTTCCTGTCGATCTTTCATTCAGCAACAGACCTGGAGATGGGGAGCAGACAGCCCCCGTCCTCCATCGGCTCTTTAAGACTGTGCTTTGTGTAAATTAAAAAGAAGAAAGAGAAAAAGAACAAACTTTTCCCAAACAAGATGTCCATGTGCATTCTTTAAGATCCCGTGTGTGTGCTTAAAGTGATCCTTAAAAAAATACTCTCCACGTAATTTTGATCCTCTCCTTTTTCTGAAGACTTTTATAGCCATCTTTTCCCTTTCTCAGCATGTGGAGAAATGTGTAACTCGAATAGATGTTACTTTGCTGTTTACTTAGATTGTTTTAAAAGGCTAGCTGCGTGGAGGAATGAGGAAGGAAGGGGCGCAGGAGTGGCTGGGTTTATTTGTTCTGTGTTGACTCAGTGAGTGCAGTTCTTAAAAAATAATAAATATTTATATGTGATCTTAATTTTTAATGAGTCTCATAAACTGGTTGGTATACAAAAGTGTATGGAAAGCCACATATATTGAACTGTACATAGTGTAAATACATGGCATATGGACACTTAGAATGTTAGGAGAGGAGCGACCTAATTGGTCTTGTTCCTCTTATTTTCCTAGTATCTATGGCAATACCTGACACATAGCTGACACTCAAACATTTGTGGAGTTTAAAAAGCGAGTGTAAGTAGGGATAGCATTAGACTAGAATTGAAGACCTGGAGTCAACTTCTGGCACTGCCGTTACTAAAGTATGTGTTACTGAAGTCGCTTAATCTTTGCTTCTCCCTTTCTTAAAAAATGGAGATAATAGTACCTGTCCTCCTGGCCTTTTAAAAAATATAATGATTAAATGATATCTAAGGGATACAAAAGTGCTTTGGAAACTACAAGGTGCTTTAAAGAAGAGAGCGTGTGTGTCTGTGTGTGTATGTGTGTACAGAAAATCCTTTATCTCTTTGCTTCTCAATTTCTTTCTTGGGAAAATCAGATTATGTAAATCCCATTATGCACAGCTCTTCTCTGTTCTTCCTAAGCCTCTGTATTGCATTACCTCCAGTAAATCAGAAAAAGGTGGTGAGTCAGGCTGTTGTGGAAGGCGGGGTCTCCTGTTTTCCCAGGTCCCTTTTAGTCCATGGAACTCTAAAACTGGAGTACAGGTATCTCACGAAGCTTCTTACCTGTTTCAGCTCTACAAAATAAAGCATGTGATTTGGGGGCTCTTAGATATGACAACTTCCAAATTCTTGGATGACTAAATTAAAGTACTTATTGTTAATACTGCAAATTGATAATTATGAATTTAACATAGAATCTAGCTGAAATCAGTGCATTGGAATTAGCTGTAAAGATATTTTTTTAAAAAGAAGTGTATGTTTTAATAACAATATATCCCAAAGCTGCATATGTGAAAGGAAAAAGAGTAAAAAGTGAAAATTAGGTAAAAAATAAAAGTCTTAATGAAGTAAAAAAGAGGTTAACCCAGCAGGGCAATTGTCTTTTATTTTCAGAATCCTCAAGGCTTTACACTCATTCATTCTCTACCATTATTTTTTGAATTGGGTTTCTTAAATTTGAGTATTGATTACCAATACGAGGTGGCCCTTCAGATTAACATATTGCCTTAACGCCAGGAAGAAAACAGTGTAGAGACTGCAGTAGACCTTAATAGCATGGTAGAACTTTTAGAATTTAACAGACAATTTAGTCTGTCCACTCTCATTTGGCTCTTGGGAGAACTGAGGCCTAGGTAGCTCAGGCCACGAAGCTTTTGGAAGGTCATGTGGTGGGTTAGAGTCAGTACTATAGCTAGTTCTTCAGATTTCCAGATTTCTACCATTCTTTGCTGTTACTGTTAATGTTCTTCAAACTAAACCAACACTGTAAACCCCAGTTAAGAGCCTTCCAAAATAACTGTTAACGTTGAATGCCTTAGCCTCGCTTTCGCAAATGACAGTCCCTCAGGCTTATAAAGCCAGAAACCTCACTTTCATGTTATCAAGGCAGTGACATCTATGTGTCGTCATTGACCAGACAAATCCATAGGTCATACATTTTAAACTCCCTCTCCACCACCCGTGGCCTGTTTTTTAAATGACAGAGGCTATTGACAACCTTCCACTGTCACTTGCATTCATGCAGCTTAAAATATATGCTGCTTATTGAAAGAGTTGTTCAACTTAGAAACGCGGGAGATATATTACACCATGTAATACGCCCGCATTTGTCTGTGCATTTTTGTTAGAAACCTGATCTTATTTATGTCTGCTTTCAACAGATAGGCTAGGTTAAGTTATGTTAAACATGTACCGAGGCTTGATTCACCGTGCTGCAGCCTGGCTTTCTTCCTTGATTAGCTTTAATCAAACTCTCGGCATTCCATGACCTTAATAAAGCTATTTTTCCTGACAACTGAGGACTGTCTTAACAAGCTCAGCTCATCTGTGCTCAAACTAAGGCTGAGTTAAGATAGGGTCTAGGTCCTCATTAAAGTCCACAGCATGGAGTATAAGAGGAAGTGATGAAATGGTGCTCCCTCAAACGTCTCTTCTTTAAATTTAATTAGACAAATTACACGCAAACCAGTAGATGCCCTGGGAAGGCGACCAACATTAGGGCTAATAAAAAGCTGGGGTAGTCAAAAAGGCCTGGGGGTGGGGAGGAGGTGCTTTAGAAACTTTCTAATGCTCTTATGAGAAGTAGATTAACCTCTCCATGGCGAAACATAGAAATTAGATCAATTCCAGTATTGATTTAGAAATTCATTTTATGATACTGTTCTAAGTACAAAACTATGGTTTGTACTTAAATCTTTTAAAGTTTGACATGTGTACAAGTGCACACAAAACATTTTATGAATACTTTATATGTAAAGTATGCATATACACTTGATATATAAAGTGTTTTATACACTGAGAGACACAATTATAGTCTGCCTTTGGAGTTTTGGGTTCAAACCCTAGCAAGTTCCTCTGCTACCTCCTTTTGTGTGTGTACGTGTGTGCATATTCACTTTACCTCTGTGAAATCCAATTTTGTCATCTATAAAATGAGCAAAAGAATTCTTTTCCTGAAGGGGCTTTATGAGAATAAAATAAAATAAAGTTAAATTATAAGTATAGAATGCTTGGCATAATACCTGGTACGTAATAGTTGCTCAAAAATAGATGCCTCATATTTAAAAGAAATTTCCATTTAGTGTGTTCAAGTGAATTTCCCTAAAAATATGTGAATTGGATTATGAATGTAAATATCCACACAGTCTTATGGATCAAGATAATTTTAAAGGAAAGTGCTAGAGGACAGAAACTGACAGTTTTGGGAAAGAATGGTGACTCCAACATAATAGGTGACTGGTTCAAAGTCTAGGGCTGCCAGCTGGAGAGGCGTTTCAGAGGGTTGAAACCTTTAAATGCTGCGTGCTTAGCATTTTGTATACCTTTTTAAAATTCATTTAATTTTGAAAATGACTGCAAGGTAGGTATTACTGACCTAATTTTACAGACGAGGAAAAAGAGATACAAAGACTGAGTTGTGCATGACCATGGAAAAATCAGAGTTGGGACCCGGGGTGGGCTTCGGGCAGCTCGAGGGAAAAGCTGATGCAAATGTGTGGCATTTTTAGAGTCAGATTTGCCACAGAAGTTCGTGGGACACACAACTCTCGTCCTTTTCATTTTTGGACGAATTCTAAATAAACTTATTTTGTGTCCTGTTTGACCTTCAGTTCTGTTGCTTTCAGACTGGGGACCTCAGCCTTGGCTGCCCTCTTAGCACCACCTGGGATGGGATCGAGCTTCATTTAGTGTTTTCTGAAGCTCCCGTGGTGATTCTGGGTGTGCAGCCTGACGAAGAGACCGTGTTCAGATGTGCCCACCTCAGGCGCAGGGGTTTTTCATGATCCCCGACTTTAAGCCTAAGTATTGGCAGTGATTTGTCAGAGTTGCTTGACAAGTCAGAGGAAGAAATATAGACGCTCCCAAATCTTTTCCTATTGTGATAGATATCCATTACTCATTAGTTAGCATGTAAAAATTGTGCTCTCTATTCTTAATGTTAGCTCATTTTCTCTTTTTTCCCCCCCACAGTTGAAAAAGGCCAAATCAGGAGCAAAGAGTAGGGCAAAGAGAGAAAAGTCATTATGGCAACTTTCTCTTTCAGAGAACTGAAGAGCAATAGAATTTTTTCATTTACTTTTAGTGAAACAAAAGTTATTTTCAAAGTTCAGTAGCCTTAGCCCCACTCTCTCAGAGGTGGAAAGGTGTCTTTGTGGTCAGACCAATTTGTGGTCAAACCCAGGCTCTTGCTTTCTAATAAAGGTTTAGTCATTTTAAACTCTTAGAGTCTCGGTTTCCTAATCTGTAACATAGAACTAATTCTGAACTCATTGAGTTACTCTGATGGTAAAAAAAAAACAACAAAAACCAGTTTGCAGAGGACAGCCCAGGACCTGACCTGTGGGGCCTTCGTGGTGAGATTGCTGAGACCCAGTGTCTTTGGACACTGGTCAGACTGGGCATCTTCCCGGGGGCTCAGTGAGGCTTGTTGGTTCTGCAGATCAAGGTGGCCTGCAGCTGACACTTCTAATCCATAATGTTCCTGTTCAAAGAGCTTGTTCTTTCCTCTCAGAGATGCCTGGGTATCTCTTTTACAGACCAGAAAGTGAAGAAGTTAAGATACCTTTCCTGAAAGCTAGTCTGGGGAGTTGGTAGCTGATATGAATCAGCATTCCCTAAATTCGAGATTTCATAATTCTCTCTCTCTCTCTCTCTTGTCTCAATTCTGAGTCATTTGGGCCTGTCCCGATTGCATTGTTAATGAACGCAGACAATTACTGGGTAGTGATCTTGTCTTTCCTTATTGCCTTTAGGCACAGCTACCTCTAAATTACCCTAAACAGATGTATTTCCATTCTTCTTTAAAAGACTATGTAATGAGCTTAACTAATTTCTAACATTGATAAGCATCAGGTTAAGCATATTTCTACTCCTGTCATCTTCCATTGAGGTGTAAGATTGTTTTTATACCTCTTAGGTATTTTTACAAAGAAAACTATGCTATCTGCTAAGAGCAGGATGTTCTGAGAGCTGAGCAGAAGAGTAGCTGTCCCTGCAACTCCATCACTTGGTGGAAATCCAGATATTAGTCTCTACCAAACTTGAACCGTACCCAATAGATGTTGATAGGAATATTCAGGGAGGTAGAAGCCTCAAGACCATTCACTCCCTGAGCTCTAAATCCTTCTATGACCCTAAGACAGCCAGGCAGTGGGGCTGCAAGGCTGAGATAAGTACTAGAAATTGGCCCATGTACTTTTTTTTTTAAACGTAGCTCCTTCCTTTACACTTTTCTGTACCTCTGCCCTGAAGGCTACACAGCCTGTTATATACTGATAGCTAAGTAAATCCAATCAACATTCGCTACTACTGCCTACAAAAAAGACCTAAATTGTTTACTTGCCTCAGGACATAGGTAAATATCTAGCTGGGGTTTTTTTGGGGGGTAGAGGGGGGAGAAGGTAGTGGAGCACAGTGTACAGTATCTAAGTTTGCATTATCAAGACATAAATTTTATACTCCAGAATAAAAATAAACAATTTACAATAGATTGGCATTGTTCTAAGACTAATGAGAAATCATCTTGTTCTGTGTGTGCAGTTCTCCCCCCCCCCCAGTGGCTTTACATATTTTCTGTAGGGAAGAAATGCTATTTTTTACATAGCCTGGGATATGGAGAATCCCGTGATAAAAGGGATACGAACTTAAGCTCATTCCAAAAGGCTATTACCTCTGGGCATCCTGGCAAAGCTGGGGACAGAATTGGTAAGAATGAAGTGAAAACGGGATGAAAATCCTCATTTTCTGTTCAATGTAGACAGGCTAGCGAATGGGGCACCCTGCATTTAGATGCGGAAACTTCATTACACAAAGGAGGGGTGGAAGAACCTAATTTGACAGCCGTTCATGTGAAAACAACCCAAGAGTGTAAGTTGACCACAAGATTAACAGGGGCCAGCGGCATGACACTGCTGTTTTCAAAAGCTAATGCTGTGTTGGGCTGTGGTCAGACCACAACTGGTATTTTTTTGCCCAGTTTTGGGTACAGAAGGCTATGAGGTTTGCCAACAAAACGGAGACCTGGATGCTAATGGATCAGGAAATCATATCATAGGAGGGGTGGTTGAAAAAAGTGTGGCTATAAAGGCTGGAGAAGAGATTCCTTAGAATGCCCTTAAGAACAAGCTTAAATATTTAAGGGTCCAATAGAATATTTTCTGTTGCTCCAGAAGAAAGAAGGAGAAGGGTCTTTCCCTTGAGCCCTAAACCCATATTCAACATGAAAAAACAGGCAAACAAAAACTGAGTTAACATCTTGTACTGATCGGCCTATTTTTCCGACAAATCTGCTTATCATGCTATGTTTCAAAATAAGTGACTGTCCCCCTTCTTCATCCTTTCATCCAGACCAGAAACTGGACATCATCTGTCACTTGTCCCAAAGGTAGCACCTGTGCTACTGAGCTTTCGTTTGTCTCCAATAACTCATTTGCCAATAGCTCTTGATGGGGAGGCAATACTTTTAAACTTGTTCATTTCTAAAGAGTATTGAGTTATTTAGCCCTAATCAGGGGTGTCCAACCTGTGGCCCGCAGGCTGCTTGCAGCTCAGAATGGCTACGAATGTGGCCCAACACAAAATCGTAAATTTACTTAAAACATTATGAGATTTTTGTGTGTGTGATTATGTGTTGCAATGTGTTTAATATGTGGCCCAAGGACAGCCCTTCTTCCAGTGTAGCCCAGAGATGCCAAAAGGTTGGACACCCCTGGAAGCGATGCCAGAGAAAAAGAACGTGTGCAGCAGAGGGAAGAATTTCACATCCGTTTTGGGGGCTAAGGTTTAGTTCTGTGTGACTCAGCATGTTGACATTCCGTACAACCCCGAATCCCTGTTCTCTCACCTGCCTGTCTTGACCACTTTGGTTTCCACACCAAAATAGTTTCATTAACACTGTGCTCGTGCTCTGAAGATGGTGGTAGCTACCCGATGTAGTTACCTGGTGTGTCAGAGGTTACCAGTTTACCTGGTGGGAAGATACACTGTCTGCTGACATGACAGATCTGCAAACGCTCCAAATTGCCCAATAATCTGGGTGAGGAGGAGGTGTTTGGGGTGACTCCACTTATATAGGCAGAATGGTAGGATCCGCTACTGTGTTTTGCTCCTCAAATGCAACTGCCCAAGTGCTAATTGCGAGTTAAAACAGAAGAGAAGGCAATTTCGTTTTGGGCCTTGGTGAGGTTCTTTTTCGTTTCTTTTTCTTCTTAAAAAAGATATGTGCTTTTGGCATGCTAATGCAGGCATTTATTCTCTGCAAGAAATTTGTGTGTAAGAAGGAATTAGAAAACACGAAGTGCTCAATCCATATCTCCTAAACAACAAAAAAGACTGCAATTTCAAATGAGAAATTATGTTGTGAAGAATAAAAAAGTTGTTTATTATGGCTCAAAATTTTAATCACCCAAGGGCTGTAAAGTTAAAAATAGACAATTCTGCCTTCTGTTTATGGTAAACTTGGCTGAGTCCCGGCAAATTTCAAAGCTGAACATACTGTATGTTATTTTTGCTTAATTTTAGATTCCACATTTTAAAAATTATTTCTTACAAGAAGCATATTTCAGGATATAAACTTAGCCTGAAGAACAGTATTCTTGATTTCTGCCCAGATTGAAACTCCTTTGAAAATAGTAAACTATGGTTTTGGGATTTTCCTGTTCCCAAGAATCCAAATGGGTACCTTTCTAAGTCTTTTACATTATGAATGAAGACAGAAATATGAAATTGTAAAGGTTGCTTTCTGTTATCTGGTTCCCTTAGTTGCAATGTTAGTTTTCCTAACAAAATAACTTGAGGCACATATACCAGCATGCACTCACTTTCACTGGAGTGTTTTCTGAAATGAGGGGCAGCTTGCGTTGCCTTTAGTGTTTCAGGTAAGGAGAATGGAAGACAGGAATGAGACTCTCATAGCATCAAGAAGGTCTCTGCTTGTGTCCCAAGGATGTAAGAGACAGACTGGGATAGAACCTCCCATCTGCACCGACCAGACAGTGTGTCTTCTCTTCGGCTCTGTTCACGCCTGCTGGGAGAACCGCTTACGTGGTGACTGTTTGGCCTGAGCACAGGTAGGCTTGTTGACTCAACACTCTCCCTGCCTCCTCGGAGAGGAGGCACACCTGGCTTCACCTCTTTATGTAACTCGTGTTGATTCTTGCCCCTGAGCTCTTCCAGAGCACTGTTCTGGACCTTTCCTCCCAAGGTTTTTAGAGCAAGCCCTTTGGGGTGGCAAAAAAAAAAAGTCTAAGGAAGGCATGTTTTTAAAACCGATTCCTCAGTGTGGCACCTGAGAATCAAGCATGCCCCATAGACTGAGTGATGTGCTTACAAATGTTTGCTCAATATTGTTGCGTGAATGACTGCTTACTGAAGATCAAGATTTCTGTGATGACCCTGACAGAGGTGTGTGTGTGATGAAGTTAATAATAGCTACCACTGAAGAAACAGAACCATGTGCTACCCACATAGTTGAACGCATCATGTATGTTACAGTTGATCTTCCCAATAACTCATTTTTTAAAAGAGTTTATTTATTTATTTTTAGAGCTGGAAAAGTAGGGAGAAAAAAAGAGAGAAACATCAGTGTGTGGTTCCCTCTTGAGCACCCCCTACTGGGGACCTGGCCTGTAATCCAGACATGTGCCCTGACTGGGAATCGAACCAGTGACACTTTGGTCCAAGAACTTATTTTATAGAAGAGAAAACTAAGCTTCATTAGGTCAGGAACTTGACCTGGGACATTTAGTACTGGACCATTAGCCATGTGAAATCTGTACTTAATAAGTATAGAATTAGCATGAATTCCGTGTTCTTTCCAATATGCTGTACCACCAGGATTGAGAAATGTTACAGTAACAGTACTTAGATGCTGACACATGCCTCTGAGTGGCCAAAGGGTATGTCACAATATCCATTAAGGTTCTCACGCCCTTAATAATGGGATGATACCCTAGGCTCCAGTCTGAACCGATTTATACTTGGTTTGCATATAATTTTCATAAAGTTGATTGTCTGTTTTTCAAGTACACAGAAGATTCATTCATTCAGTAAATATTTTTCTGAATACCTGTTCTGTGTCAAGTGTTTTTCTAGACACAATGATCAAAAAGGGAATCTTGCCCCAAAGAGATTATATTGCAGATTTATGCATGGGCAGTTTTCAAAGTGTGGTCCCTGGACCAGCAGCATCAACCTCACCTGGGCCTTGTTAGAAACCCCAATCCTTGGTCCCCATTCCGGACCCCCGAATCAGCAATTCAGAGATTGGAGACCAACAATTTGTTTTTATACAGGTTCTCTAAATAACCTTGATGTGTGCCAAAGCTTTCAGAAGGCTTAAAACCATTTTTGTTTTCCAATGGAGGGTGGCTCGGTGAAAAACTTTTCTCTCCAGATTTACCCCGTGTGTGTGTGTGTGTGTGTGTGTGTGTGTATGTGTGTGTGTGTTGAAGTCTGACCTCCTGGTGGCATTTAGTGATGGGTAAAGCTCAGAGGCTGGGTCCTCGCTGAGCAGAGGCACTGGGACAGATACTTTTATGTAAGAATATGGGCCACATAGTCCCATGCACTTGGATTCAGATTCTTTGCCAAGCACCAGCCACCTGAAGTGTGGACAATTATGAAATCGCTCTAACCTGAGTTTTCTCATTGTAAAAGTAAAGATGATAGTAACGGGGCCATACTTCGTGGTTAGTGCAGCTGCTTGGTGTGAAGAGTGCTCAATGACTAAATTGTTTTTCTATCTCTAGGATCTGGCTCTTGGCTTGGCACAGGGTAGGGAACATTCTTTGAGAAAATGGATCGATGTTTATTTTCCTTTGTGTCAGCCATTAGCCTAAGGCCTGTACTCTTTAATTCCTACCCTTTGTCCATTGTTAGCAGAAGAAACCAGAATAATGAGGCCCAGCATCTCGGCATACCTGATGTACAAGGTTCTTTTGGAAATGTGATTTAGCCACAGCTGTTACTTAATCCTCACCTGTCAAGGTGTGATGTTGCCTTGCCCTTAGCCCTTAACTTTGAAATATTTCATATGGCTATAAAATTTCATTTAATTAAGGGGCTTTCATATCTGCCTGCAGATATTTTATTCTTGAAATGCTGGTGGCATTAATAGTAAATCTAAGAGAATCAAACCTCTGCTTGTTTTGTGCCATTTCAGCATTCAACCAAGGAGAAAAACTCTCAAGAAAATGAATGCTCTCCTCAAGCACAGCGGGGACACCAAGCTAACATATTGCCACGTAACCCGGTTTTACTGACTCCCTCTGAATTTTTGTTTTGCCATTTTTATTGCACATCACATTGTATGGCTAAAACGAAAAGTACGATTAGGAGGAGGATGTTTTCTCAAAATCCGCAGAGTCTGGCCAATCAGATAACCTTTTGGAAGAAAGATGAGATTTTGTTGTTATTCACAGGTTATCTTTCTTCCCCAGACTTCCATTAGTTCATGAAATATTATGGAGCACCTACTATGTGCCAGGCATTGTTCTGGGTGCTGGGCCATCAGCAGTGAACAAATGGGACAAAATCTCTGCCTTCCAGGTGCTTGGTGACTTCCTCCTCCACACACACGGGTGTATTTAGATGTGTCTGGAGTGGAGTTATACACAGAAGCTGAGCTGGGGCCGGCTTTGTGCACATGGCAGAGGTACACAAATCATAACTCCCCGGGCACTGAATGCTTGCTCACTTCCAGCCGTATAAGCAGGTTGCACTATTTGTAGTGTTCTGCACCTGTTTCAAGGTTTGGGTATGAAGTTTAATTTCTTTGGTTAATGAACACTGTCACTGTCATTGTTTCTCTGCTCTGGCACATCCTGGTGCCCCAGATTTGTGGGGTCTAGTCATTGCTGATTTAGCACGGTTCTTCTTGGTATCGCTGCAAGCCCTGTGTTTTTGTTTCCTATGGCAGCTACGACAAATTACCACAAGCTTAGTGGATTAAAACAACATAAATTTATTTTCTTATAGTTCTGGAGGTGGAAGTTTGAAAACCAGTCTGGTGCCAGCAGGGCTGGTTCCTTCCGGAGGCTCTGGGGGAGGACCTGTCCCTCGTCTCTTCCAGCTCTAGAGGCTGGTGTGGCAGTCCTGGGCTCCTGGCCGCATTACACCAGCCTCTGCTTCCTTCTCCCAGATCTTGGGTCCTCCTGCCTTTCTCTTGTAGGGAACCTTGTGATTACATCATTGAGTCTACCTGGATAATTCAGGATAATCCCCCCACCTCGGGATCCTTACCTTGGTCACATCTGCAAGATCCCTTTTGCCTTTTCACAGAATCTGGAATCAGGATGTGGACATCTTGGGAGTGGGGTGGGAGTGTCATTATTCAGCCAGCCCCAGCCTGTCAGAGATTCCAGGGTCCCTGGGTTCATCAGCCAATGAGCAGGTTTTGTTTAGTGCCTCTCATTCTGTGAAACCCAACCCAACACAATCTGAAATGAAACTATTGCTAAATTGGCAAGAGTCAGTTGTCCATGCTACCCGAGTACCTCCTTAGTCATTCTTGTTTCTTCTGTAAGACTCAGCTCGAAAACTCTCCCAGGAAGCCTTCCTGGGTTCCCTTTGATGCTCTTCCTTTGTGATTGTGTGCAAGTGACTACACGATCGCATCCTTCCTGTGGCAGTTGTTGTAAGTTGCATTTACCTGTTGCCCAGGGCCCCCTATCCTCCCCTATTTTCCTGAATTGTGTGCTCTTTACCTGCTTCTGCTAGGTAAACACAACATATTTGATAGGAGTTTCTGTATTAAAGAATGGGTTTTCTTCTTGCATCCACTTGAAAACATGTGTGTTCAAGTTCACTTAACAAGGAATTTACTTATTTACTGAAATTTGAAGTGGAGTGTGGCCAGGTGGGTCCAGGAAGGACTGTCATTAGATAACACGCCTAAGTTGTACTTCAGTGTTGGGACACCTGACTGGCTGGGAGTTAGTGGAGGTTACGGATGGTTCTTTTCCAGTGGATTTAATCCTGAAGCTACGTACTCCCCCTTCTTCAGTGTTATAATAAATCAGGTAGGTGTTGAGTATCTGGAAAAAATTATCTGAATCAAGGTGAATGATTTAGTGAATCCTTAAGTTCTAAAACTAAGTTACAGTCACCAAAGAACAGATTCTGTGACCTAATAAATTGGATTTTTTAAAGGTTTTGTTTATTTATTTGTAGAGAGAAAATAAAGGAGGGAAAAATAGAAGGCAGGAAAGATCAATGTGTGGTTACCTCTCATGTGTCCCCTACTGGGGACCTGGCCTGCAACCCAAGCATGTGCCCTGACTGGGAATGAAACCAGCGACCCTTTGGTTCATAGGCCCACGCTCAATCCACTGAGCTATACCAGCCAGGGCTGTGACCTAATAACTTTTAAGGTTTTTCTAATGAAATAAAGTTTGGTAATTGAAATAGTTTATTTCTATTTTTTAAAAATAGAATCTTACTATGTGGAAAAACACTCTTGAATCCTATGTGGTCATTGTTGGAAAATAATTTTGCTTTTTTTTTCTAACAACATTCAGGCTGTTTCTTTTTTTCTTTGTAAATATAACTCAGGCTTCCTGTGTTTCTATGTTGGAAAGCATGTCCTTTTCATCTGTTTTTTCGCCTAGTAGTGCTTAATGATACCATGTGAATTTTAATGGTTCCAGCTGCACCAAGGTGTGTAGCTTGAAACTTCAGTTGGATTAAGAACATACCTTGGTGTGAGGGCTGAAATTGGAGTAATGGGACAACATAAGGTTGCATCTATATATGTTGCAATTAATATTGATGACTGGGCAAGATTCCAACATTATCCTAAGGGACTGGCTGATGTTCATTGTAAGCCAATACAAGTGAGTTCTTCCCCTGCAGGTGTGAATAGTTTTATTTAGTAAGTGGATTAGGAAAAGCAAGGGCTATTTTACCGCTCTCCAGTTTATGTTACATGTTGAACATTAACCAGCTGCTTAAGGTACAGCTTATCTTTGAATGGTGGTAATAGATTTCCTGAGACATTGCTAACCCATCTTGGTGTCTTCAGGGTCTAGCATCATGCCTGGTACATAGTAGGTGCTTACTAGCATTTGTGAAATTAATAGGAGAATGAATGAATGGTCGCTGTTACCAGGCCCCTTAAAAAAACTGGTCCCTGCTTACCTCTGTACTCTTTTTACCACCTGCCATCTCCTAGCCATAATACATCATTGGTAGAGTACTAAATATTCCACATTCTTACTCGTCTTCAGAACTCTGTACTTATTCTCTCAGCCTCTAATGAAATCATCAGTACCCCCCTTGTCTGGCTAATTTCTACCAGTTCTTTATGACTTAGCACTTCTAGAAGATTTTTAGGGGGCATCATTGCTGGCATCTCACTGAAGGCCTGGTTCTCTTCCGTATCTCTGTGAACCTTTGGATAACACCAGGAAGCTACTGTCTCGTGCACCTATTTTTTTAGAAGAGTTCATTCACTCGTTCATTTATTAAAGAGAAGGGGTGGGAGGGAGAGAGGGAGAGAAACATTGGATGTGTGAGAGAAACATTGATTTGGTGCTTTATGCACATCCCCAGCTGGGAACCTGGCCTGAACCCAGGCATGTGCCCTGACTGGGCATCGAACCAGTGACCTTTCAGTTTGCCCAACCCACTGAAGTACACCTGTCAGGGTAACTAGTGCAACCATTGAAACCTGTATCTGACCCTCCTATCCAGTAGAATGAGGGTCATTGTCAATTGCTAGAATCATTTGGATTACATTTCTCAAGCTCTACTTTAATGATACCGTCCTTTTACAAATAGGCCAAGCATGACTCTATAGTAAGAGGAACTGAAAGGGTCAAGTCAAGAGCCAACTTACAGCGTTTACAGACCATCAGTATGGGGTAAAATGGGATGATGAAGTAAGACTGATGATGAATTACCGTTAGTATGACTGATACCAAGAGGTCTAAAGAGGCCAAAAGAGATGGGAAACTAAACCCTTCTCTTTCTAATTCAGTTTAGGAAAGTTAGTGCATAGTAGGTGCTTAGCTAACATTTGCTGAGGCTGAAAGAATAAGTGAATCAGTTTTTCCCTTTTCCTTTTTTTTTTTTTGGCTTTATCAGATTAAAAAAAAATTCTTAGTCTCCTGTACTCTACTTCTTTCTGCCCACAGAGCCATAGCGTCAGTCTATACTTAGTGCTTTTGCTAAGACTGACTCATCTTCTTTCTGATTGCCTTAGTGATAGAAAAGTCTGGTATCCATGGGAGTGATGTAAGACTGTATTGCTTTTGTGCTTGGAAAAATGTAAACCGGAATGGTTAGCTGTTAGTACTGGTACCAACTAACTCCTGAGAACTATAGGACAATCTCAGTCTTCGATTCTTAAGCCAGTGTGGAAAACAGCATCATCCAGCAGGAAACTGACCAACCTTTGTGACAAATACTATTCAAATCTGGTCTGTGCCATGGGTGAGCTGTGTGACATTGGGCAAGTTTAGCCTCTCTGAGTTTCTTTACCCCAGATTTTTGTGTGTGTAAAATGGAACAATATTAACTCATAGGATTGTGTGACAATTTGAAATGTTTTTCTTTTCTTTTTTTAATTTTTAGGCAGAGGGGAAGGGAGGGAAAATGAGAGGGAGAGAAACATCAATGTGTGGGGCCTCTCATGTGCCTTCTACTGGCGATGTGGCCTGCAACCCAGGCATGTACTGACTGAGAATCGAACTAGTGACCCTTTGGTTCACAGGCTGTGAACTGGTGACCCTTTGGTTCACAGGCTGATGCTCAATCCACTGAGCCACACCAGCCAGGGCTGAAATGATTTTCTTAAGTGCCCTAGTCTATATTTGATGTTCAGCAAATGGTAGATATTGTTATGACTGTTACAGCTATGACCCAGATTGGGTAGAGACCTTGCAGGGGTGTCCAACCTTTCGGTGTCTTTGGTCTACACTGGAAGAAGAAGATTTGTCTTGGGCCACATATTAAATACATTCTGATGTGTAATCACACCAAAAAAATCTCACAATGTTTTATGTAAATGTACGATTTCGTGTTGGGCCACAATCATAGCCATCCTGGATTGTATATGGCCTCCAGTCCACAGATCGGACATCCCCGCCAGAGCACCAGTGAAGACAAGGCTATAGGAATCCCCCAAACCAGGACGGAATGGCTGAGTCAGATCTCGCTCGTCTCTGTGGGTCTGCAAAGGAGATTTTCTCTTTTCGTCTGGGAAAAACTTAGCAGATATGTTTAAGAAGGGAACTGAGAGTGTTTTTCCCCATGTTCTGTGTATTTCAGAGCTGGCTAGAAATCGATACTAATTACTAAGAAAGGGTTTTTAACAATACATGTTAGGAGGTAGAGGAAAGAACACTGACCCATATTCTGGGGTCGAGGCTCTGCTCTGCTCGTCTCCATGCTCTCTGCCAAGCCCTCCTCCACCACGATTCTGCACCCCTTCCCCGGGAGTGCAGCACACGGGACCAGATGGTTGTCCTGGCCTCCGCTGTGTTTTCTTCCCGGGCAAGTGCCCTGCCTACCTGGAAGTTCGTGTGGGTGGCCCCAGCTGGGCTGCTTTTATTATTCCGAAAAGCGTTAGCAGAGAATTGGCTGGACACTGGAGTGTCTCGTGTGATTTGACATTTTGGGGCATCCTTTTATGCTACAATTTTACCTGGCCAAAAAATTTTCCAGCTCAGAAATTCTAAGAGTGAAAACTCTCTGAATAAATGAAACCAAGAAAAGATTTTTTACAGCAAATTTTAAAATTCTCACATGACTTGATTATAGAAACTGCTTCAAATACTGGACTTCTTCAGGAGTGTTGATAATGCTTGTCTCTGAATGGGGAATGAATTTCCCAGCTTCCCAAGAATTAATGACGACAAAAATTACCCCAACAAACCCCAAGGTGTCTGAAGCACCTGCTTTCTTCTCAAAGAGCCGATCAAATACTCTTCTGTTGGCTCAAGAGCTATCAGCAGTATTGAACAATTAGACTAGAATGAAGGGTTGTGAACAGTTGTTCCCTAAAGGCCTGGAAATTCACAAAGGCCATATTAGTAAGGCAAGGAGGGAGGGGGATGAGGATAATGGGGTTTGGGAGGAACAATTCAGAAGTGGAGAGGGTGATTGGAGGTATTTTTTTTCCCAGATGGTTTTCAAAGAAAAGAGATTTGTGTAGTTTGCTGTGGGGCTGAGAACACAGTACAAGGCCAGTGATGTTCTTTTTTTATCCAACAATTACTTTCTCTGGCCTATTCCTTTTAGGCTAACAAAGTACCTTCCTTTCCTTTTTCATGGTTATTGATAGCAAGAGCTTAGGGGCTTTTTGCTTCCCAGGGCTCAGGATTGGATGGAGAAAAGGATACACCTAAGAGAGAAAATTGACATTTTGCAGATTTTTCTTGAATTTTGTTGTCACAGGCAAGAGAAAACTATCCAGGTTCTCATTTTAGTCTCGGGGGTGACTGATTTCTTTCTTTCAGAAGGCTGATAGAGGGGGTCACAGTCTTAGAAAGGGAAGAAGCCAGGGAAAGGGAGAAAAGAATGAGATTTATGACCTTCTGCATCCCAGCTTTTATGTCGTGTTACCATTCCCAATACTGGAAGTTCACAACACCCGGAGACACAGGCGTTCAACTCCGACCGGCGATCTGCATGCGCAGGCGCAGTGCAACAGCCCAGCAATTGCCTTGATTCAGACACACAGAGTCATGTCCTGGGTCCTAAGTGCCTCTTCCCTTTAGTCTGTCCTCTAGGCACAGAACCCAGTGTTTCACGGACGGAGGCGACAGACCACCCAAGGCCACTCGTGTTATACTGAGGGTGGCGGACGATGGTGCTTACGGAGGAGTCATCTCAACAATGGGACTGTTCCATCATTCTCTCTGCCATCAGCCCTCCGCACTCAGAACATGGAAACCTTTGCATCTGTTGCCACAGAATACTAAACTAATAGGTGTTTCTCAGCAAGCCCCATCCTGGCCCCATAACGCTGAGATGATAATTGAAGATCTTTAAAAATGTATGTGTCTTCCATTTTTATTCTATATGGCCCCTTAGGTAACATGACCCAATGTGACCATTCAATGACCCTGCTTACACTTGGATTACTCGGTACAAAGCAAATTTATGGTTGTTTATTCTCTCCTCCTATCAGCTATTAGTGCCTAATCATATGGTCTATCGATCATGAGATTAATCGCCTGCTCAAAGAGGCAGCAGGTCTTGTGGAATGCTGCACTGTGCCAGACTGAACTTCAACCTTTTATACAAACTGGAGGAGTCAAAGTCATCATTCACTGCCTGAAAGCCCCTCATCCCTAAGGCCTCCTGAACCCCAGGAGGTAAATCCCTGCTTTTTCAAACGGTGTGCTTTGCACTTCCTTTCCTTGTGTAAAAGTCATTGATTCAGGCAGGCACTTGCAAATGAAATCCTTTGCAAGGCATCCTATAAATAATGATCTAAACTGAAAATACAAGGGCTTTATTATATACAAAGCCCCGTAGTGCTGCCATCATTAAAGGTCTGTCAGGATTTCTATTACAGATTCTCATTTTAGAAGATTTATAACTGGACCATTAAAGTTTTTCTCTGGGCTAAGACTTTCTACGAGTGTCATGGTCTGAGACCCCTCCCCCCCTTTGAACGGAATGTGTTTCTTTAAGGAAAGAAATAATAAAAATCTAGAAACATTATCACATAGTAGTACATGTCTATAAATACTGGGCACTTTAAAGTTTGAGTGCTGCGTCCCCTGAAGTGACTTCTGTCCTCCTCTGTGTTCTCATTGAAGTTAGGAGAACAGAGAGAATCATTGTGGCGTCTCCTGCTGTACTGCTGTAATGTTTGTTTCCTGGTCTGTAGGCCCCACTCGAAGGAGAGTGAGGGAAGGGTTCTTAAGTCGTTTGTCTTGGTAGCTTTACCAGAGAGCCTCAGCCAGTGCAAGTACTGGGTTTGTTCGGTACATGCACCACAGGATGGGCATCGGGAGACTCCTTTTCCAGTCCCGAGGTAGTTGTTTAAGGTGGGGGTGGCAGATTCAGGCAGTGAACTTAGACAAGTCACTTTACTGCTCTGAAAACAAGTTTCCTGATCAAGGAATCGAGTGGGCTGGCTGGTCAGTCTTGCTCTTTGAGCAGAAGGCTGCCAGCACAGTGTTTGCAAACATCGGAATCCGAACACCTTCGAATAGAATCTGGGCTGTCAAATTTGCCGTAATCCCCTCCGTGTCCTCTGACGTTGCCTTGCATCAGTGGCCTGCTTCAAGCATTTGCCTGCATGGCCTGCAGTTAGTACTCCTTGGTGTTATAAAGGGATCCTTGGCTTTGGTGTTATAGTTAGGGTCTGAGATGCAGGTTAGCTGGGGTTGCTCTGGAGTGTCATTTTCATTCTCTAACTTCCCATGTTTTTATTATGAAGAACATCCACTATCATTTTTGTTTGTGTTATGTTTTGAAAACTTTTTTCTTCTGGGCAAACTGTATTGGTTAATAAGTAATGTATATTTTCTCATTTTTAAAGCAAACAGACGTCTATAACTGAGCATGCAGATAGAAATGAGCCAACAGAGGTTGAGTATGACATAGTTTTTGTGTAGTGAGTTGGTCGAGGTTTTAGCAAGCCTGTGCAGTTGTCCCATGGGTAAGTGTATAGTTTCTATTTGAGGTTTTAATATTCTAAAAATAGCTCCTAGATCTTTCTGCTTTTTTAGACATGTGAAGTTCCAAGGACTGTGCGTGAGCATTTAGTTTATTCTTTTAAGAGTTGCTGTCCTCAGAGCTTCAAGTAAGTTTGTCTACATAGGAGGTCCATGTCTTTTCAATTGTCTCCTTACTGGTCAGCTTAGGGAAGGATGTCTCTGTAAAACCTGGTATTTACCTTAGATGGGAGGAAAAGAGCTGCCTAATACAAGTTTACCCCATATAGCCCTTGCTACATTTTCTCCCTTTAGTCAAGAACGTTTTGGAAGTTTTGCTAAAAAGAGTGGAGACAATTTAATACTCGACTTCTCCCAAGCTAAGGAGAATCCTTTCTTTCATCTCAACTCGGGCCGTTGATGAATATTCTATATAGATTGAGAATTTAAAAGCACACATTTAAATGGAGGAAATTAAAGCTCGATAGCATAGAAGTAATTCTGCATATAAGCCAATCTTAAAGCCTGACCTCCGGTGTTTCAAGTAGCGAGCGTCAAGGGAAGATAAAGGGCTTTGAAGACAGCAACTGGGCTCAGCCAGCGTACAGCATGGATACAATTTAACAAGGAGAAGAAGCAGTGTTTACACTGTGGCTAAGAGTTGCCCCCTCCCCTCCCCGGTTCTGCTAATTTGGGTTTCATTCTGTCTTGTTTCCTTAATCAATTCATATCTTGGAGAGGTTACTTAAATCTCCATAAGCCTCAGTTTCCTCATTTATAAAACGGGGGTAATAATAGCTTGTCGTGAGGAGTAAACACAAAGGATTTATCATGTTGGTCACAGAATAAACGATATTAGTTGTCAGTATTGGCTAAGACATAGTTGAAATATATTTATGACCTTTGAGTCTTTCTTTTTAAGAGTTTAAAACTCTGCTTTCTTCAGAGTGTCCATACACACTGGGTCACCTACCTGCATTTCCAGGAAATTGTGAGTTTCATCAGTCCAAACGCGCAGCTTTCAGTTTTTCAGGAAACAAATGCTGTTTAATTTTTAAAAATCTAAAGTTGAAATCTTCTATGTTTTCTTTTCCCTCCAGATCAATCCAAATTAAAGTTTCATTGCAAAAGTTTCACGGACGCTTATTAGCATTAACTATTATGTGTGTGCTGGTGATAGGCCTAGAGTGCATTAAGGATTAAAACCTTTGAGAAAACTTTAAACCCTTTTGGTCTCATCGAGCCGAAGGGGACCTAGGAGATCCTCTCCTCTAAGTCCCATTTCGAAGATACAGAAAGTGTGTATTACAAGTTCAAATACGTTTTGAACGGGGACCGTCTTACATAGTGGCTTTTTACTTTGCGTCCTCACGGGAACCTGCGCTCATTTGCCATTCTGTGACTCTGTTCTTGTTGTGGGGCCGGTGTGTGTGTTTTAGAGAACCGCTGAGAGAGAGCGCTGGGCATTAGTTTTGTGGCAAAGTCACGAGGGCAACAATCATTATTAATGGATCCCATTATTTGGGAGAGCATTTTACTGACTATAGAGAATTCACTGTCTTGATTTATTGTGCCCCATTTGTGTTATACCAGGTAGTTTAAAATGATATTCTCTAAACTGTTGGGCTGAAAAATTGTCTGATCTTGGCAGTTATCCCATCAGTAAGGCCTTCCTTTTACTACCGAAAATACATAGTTTTGTTGAAAGAACCCTTTTGACTGGTCCCCAGTGCCCTGAATGTGCTTAAATCCCTCACTACTGAAATAGGAGGATTACTCCTGCTATCATTGTTCTAAAACAAACTTCCTTTTGGACGATAACAGCAGCGGTAAATCAGCTGTTGAAGAAAGTACCGGCTTAACTTCAGTTTGCGTTAAAAGGGCTTCCTCTTTAATTGACAAGTGTCACGTATAATGGAGCGCGGCAACTCCCAGAGAAAACCGTGCGCCGGACGTCCCGCTGGGGTTGGCGTTCCTAATGAACGTACCAGTGAATACACGGCGGCAAAAAATGAAAGCGCCCCAAGCGGGGTGCATTCATTCTGCTCACTCGGGCCAGTGTGGTGATCGGCCCCAGCCGCACTGATAACCAGAGAGACCTGGATTGGTCTTGTGGCCGTTCTGCAGCTCTGAGCTAAGGTGGCTGTGGTCTTTTCTGTGGCGTTGTGGGGGACAGCACAGATTCGAGTATCGGATCCAAGGAATAAACAAACCAATTAAAAATTTTTTTTATTGTGACCTATAAAGACAATAAGCTATTTTCAGCACATGCGATCTCTTTGCAGAGTGGTGGTTTCCTCACTCTGGACCACTTGCTAACGTTCGTAAGTTTCCTTCCTTTATGGTTCCCCTTTTCCTTCCCTTTGCTTTCCAAAAGAGAACAGACAGATTTTTTAGAGGTGATGTTTACAACAGTTGAACACACTCAAATAAGCACTTAGAATAACATCAATAGAGGAAGGGGAGAAAGGGGTGTATTATTATCAAATTAAGTAATGGATGGGCAGCGAGATTTTATTTATTAAAGCGCGCCTGAGTACCATTGGAAAGAGTACGTTGGTTCTGAAGTGTGCAGATTAGAAAGGAATGTTGAGTTTGGGAACGTGGCAGCCTGCAGCACTGTATATGGTTTAAATTAAACCTTTTTTTGGAAAGCAGAATAGCTCTAGGCCACATTTAAGGGAAAAGCTGCAGCAGAGTGAGCTGGCTGTGGTTTTTCTTTTACTCTGTAACCGGCCCACTTTCCCTTGTTTTAACACAGAAAAGAGACTTTGGACTCCTTCAGACCAACCACAGAGCTTCTCTGCTGACCACAAAAAGGAAGCTTGGCGTAGAAGCCATAGGATTAATACCCACTGTCTCTTAACCCAACAGAGTGTGAAAACTTTTATAAGAGATTTCTCTGGGCAGACTGACACTGTGGTTGGACTTTAAACATTTTAAATCAAGAACAACTTTGAATTGCATTATGCCACAGAGCTCTGTAAACTGTTATGTGCGATCCCACTGTTAAAAGTTATTTACACGAATCCCCAGGTTTCAGAAGGGGAAACCACTAACAGCTTTGTGTATCTTGATAAAGAAACACAAGGAGAATTAAAGGTATGCCCTGCCAAATTATCTCACATAGAGTAGGTAGATCAGAGTCAATCAGATTTTATTGTTCTTAAGCAAATGGAGACAATTGGCTCTTGGCAGAAAAGCCTTCTCATCTTTGAAAATAATAAGATTAAGATTATGGATTCTATTAATCACTTGATCAGCTTTATTAATTCAACACATTATTTTTAAACTGGAAAGAAACCTTCCTTTTCATAGAGGTGTATCTTTCTAAAGTAATTTTTGTGTTGCAGAGGTGTTATTTAATTTTCTGACCTACTAAAATGTTACAAATGGTTGTTTTGGTGACCTGAGCATTAATTTTAATGATCGGAATGTTACTAGCTGATTAATCATGTGTTTGCACAAAGCAATCCTGAAATTAGCAAAAAAACAAAAACAAAAACAAAAACAAACGAACAAAACCCTTCTGTGTTAGTATTTATATTTATCCATTTAAATATACCTGGGATTGATATATGTTAAATCATTCAGATTGACATTTTGCCCTGCCAAATAAAGCAGCTTTTCATAGGTGCACTGGATCAGCATTCTGCTTTCTGTTCAACAAAGAATCTCAACTGAAAGAGTTGATTTGAAAAGTTGAAGGGAAAAACCTGCATACATGTTTCAAAAGTGTGGTCTTACAGTAACCACTGAGTTAACTCTTGGGTGACTGTGTGTTTTGAGAGGGGTTCATTTGCTGTCATTAGAGAAGTTGGTCTGTGTGACACTTCCTGTGTGTGAAGAAACGCAGTTGTCCTCTTGCCTAGACCATTAAAACAGTATTTAAATCCTTCCACTTGTGAGGAGCCTTGCATTTACTGTGGTTATTTTCCCAGGTGTCTTAGGAGCAGCTGTTTTGTGCTTTCTTGAACCTAGTAGTTGAAGAATGTGGGAAAGAAATGGTGTGCTTTCTGGGTAAAGTATTTTAGCCACCTCGGAGTACTTGCATTGCATCTTGATCTTTTTCCATCTTGGTGGAATTATACTGTAACTAATTGAATCCATTGATCACTGTCTTGTTTTTTTTCCATCTTCTTCTCAGAGGATTCATTTCATAGGGGTCTATACATCAGTCAAGAAAATGACTACAGAGGAATTACCAAGACTCGTAATAAAGGTAATTTAACCTAGTTTAATATTGTTTTAAGGGCAAAACTCTCCAAGAGTCCTTTCCTGGTGAGAGTTAACTTCTTACTTAGGCTACGTTGGAAAACTAATCAGAATACACTAACCAGTACTTTCAGAGTGGGAGAGATAAGAGGAGAGAAAAAGCATCGATCTTAGAATTAGATGACCTGGTTTCTAGGTCTATCTATACCAATGCTTTTCAAACTTTAATATATATATGATTGACAGGCGATATTGTTAAACTTCAGATTTGGAAGCAGTGGGTCTGTGGTGTGTCTGAGATGTTGCATTTTTAACAAACTTCCGGGGATGTCCGTGCTGAAGGACTTCAGACCACGCCCCGTGTGGCAATGATCCATTTTCCTACTTAACTAACTTTGTGGCTTTGGATATACTCTTTAACAACTCTGCATCTCAGTTTCCTAATCTCTAAAGTAGGGATGTTAAGCTGTGCTCTGCCTACCTCACCAGAGGTAATGTACTGTCAAATGAGATAATGTAGATGAAATTTTTAAAGGTTACATAAGTATAAGGATCTTCACTTATAGACAGTCTTTGAATACCTTTCATCGAATTGGAGGGAGGTGCTCTGTGATGGGAAGCTCCCTGAACTATGAGACAGGAGAGAGGGACTGGAATTTTTACTTCCCTCACCCACTCTCTGTCTTTGGCCAAATCACTTCACCCTTCTAGTGTCTCACTGTCTCATCTTTAAAATAAGGGCTCGACCTGTGTTAGGGGTCGGTCCTCCACGTGCGGTAGCCAGACCAGCAGCATCCTCATCACTTGGAAGCTTCCTAGATTTCTCCTCCCTTACCAGAATAGAGAACCAGAAATGCTGGGGTGGGAGCCCAGCGGCGTTTTTTAACAAGTACTTCAGGTGATTCTGATACATGTTAAATTTTGAGGACCGCTCTGAAGTGTCATCCAGCTTTGAAACAGGATATTTACGCATTGTCTCCATAGGTGCAGCCGTGGGCATGCCTTTAGGTGCTGTCTAGAGACACTGTCCTTTCTCATGGGAAGAGAAGCATTGGGAGTTGAGTGTTCCCCACGGGTGTTCACTGAGCATGGGGAGAGGAGGTGTGATCATCTGGGGGGTTTAAGCCTCACCTGCTTAGAAGTCAGAACAGATTATAACTGCACTGACCTACTCCTTTCTGGCTTATCCCAGCTTTGGAGGGGGCTGTAGTGGCCCCTGCAAGCTACTTCAGACAGACAACTTGCAGACTGAGGGGTCTCTACCACTCTTATCTTTCTTTCCCTGCTGGTTGTCACCATGAGACAGTCCCGACTAACATTTTTCAAACAATCTCAAGTGCTGTCATCAAGGTGATCACAATCTACTTGCATAAGGTAGGCTGGTGTGAGATGAGAACTAAGAAAGTCAGATTCATGTTTTTCTTAGTCATTCATAGTTAGACTTCACATACCTATAGTTTTGTTTTTTTTTGTTGTTTGTTCATTTGGGAATATACCTTAGTACTAGATAAAAGGCACAGCTGGCCTCCAGTTGTCCAAAGTAGATTTTATTAAGTTCGAAATCATGAAAGTTCATGATTTTTATACTTGGAAGAGACCCTCAATAAAGCCTAACAACGTATACACAAGTCTGATTTTTCATTCCAGAGCAGCAAATAAACTCCTGGTGGACAGCTGCTTGAGTCTAGAAAGTGGACTCACTGAGAAGTGTTAGCTGGCAAGCTGAATGGTGAGAGAAGACGTGGAGGCAACTGTCAAAAGTAGAGCAGAGCCCTGCGGGGTGGTATGGTTCAGCTGGTTGACGGGTCGACCGTAAACTGAAAAGCTGCAGGTTCGATTCCAGGTCAGGGCATATGCCTAGGTTATGGGTTTGGTCCCTGGTCAGGGCACTTACAAGAGGCAACCAATCAATGTCTCTCTCTCATATCAATGTTTCTCTTCCTTTCTCTCTATCTCCCTTCCCCTCTCTCTAAAATCAATTGGCATGTCCTTGGGTGAGGATCAATAATAATAATAATAATAATAATACATTTAAAAAAGTAGAGCAGATATGAGGTTGCGATAGGTAGATTGAAACACCCTCCCCCTACACACACACATATGTATATGTGTGCAATGTAAAAATAAACATGTATATACTGCATATATATGCACACATGTAAATATATACAGATATATGTGTCAGTACATATACTTATATAAATACATGCACATGTATTTATATGCACACAGACACATGCACAAATACACACATATACCCTATATACTAATATTCCTGAATCATTCTTTGGGTAGCCACTGTAATGGAACACTTGTGTGTAACTCATGTGCTTGATGACGTTCTCAAGAAAGATATAGTTATGTTTTAGTATAAGACTATTGGTTACAAATTATAGAAGACTGCTCTCCAAAATGAGTTAATGTGGAAAACAAAGTATCCTTAAAGTGATAAATATAAGCTTTGCAAATTTATATAATTATGGAATATCTGCAATTATGAAGGACCTTATAGATCATCTATCCAGAGGTTTCAGTTTTCAGATTTTCTTTAAACAGGTCTCTTTTCTTCAATACTAAATGCACGGGGAAGGTAAATAAGTAAAGGAAGGAAGGAAGGAAGAAAGAAAGGAAGGAAGAAAGAGTGGGGATACAGGATCTCTTTTAGTTTTGGCCCTTCTATTCTTTCCCTAGAGGCAGCTGAGTTGGAATCAATCCCTGGGGCAAAGAATTACCCGGAGCGCTTTGATGCAGATTATGATTCTGTAGGTCTGGGGCAGGGCCTGAAACTCTGCATTTTTAATAAACTCTTGAGGTGTTAAACATACACTGACTACAATCTGAACAGCAAGGCCCTAGAGAATCTGTGTGGATAGTTTGAAAAACTTTGACAGGCCAACCTCTTTATTTTACCAATGTGGAAAGAAAGACTTGGACTTTATACATGATTTGTCAAAAGCACAGGCCTAGCGAGGATCTTCTGGTTCCTAGTAAGCCTCCACTCTTCTGTGCCATGCCTAAGATGAGTGGCTCTTTCGTAACCCTGCTGGCTGAATGAGGTAGCCTAGTACCAGGGTCTCAAGGGTGGGCACTGTCTTTCTGAGACAGAAAGACAAGCAGCCACAAAGCCAGCAGGTAGGTACCATAATTCAGACTCCATCAGTGCCCACACAAACTTAGTTGTCATTACATATGATGATGGGGATTTGTCCCCTTCCAGCCCACTGTCTGCCCTGTGGAGAAATGGTAGTGTAGATCAGATGCCGTTCAGGGTGGAACATTCTCAACAGCCAGTGAGGGCAGTTAGGCTGGTAGCTATGGTGTCTGCTGCCACAGCAGAATGCGTAAGCAGTTCTCAGCACCCCCAGCATAATCCATAAAACTCTTTCAACCTCTTTTTTTTTTTTGCATGATGTCTAGTGTTTGCAAATAGAAAGTGGCTGAGAAAACACAGAGTGAAACTTTATATAAAATATTTATACCTTAAAGATCTTTTATCTTGTGTCATTCAAGAGATAGAGAAGTGAAAAATGTATTGGGAGTACATTATCAAGAGTACATTATAAATTTAAATCTTGGATTGAATAATACCAGCTGCTAATGTGTGGAGCTTTGGAAATGAGTCACTCTTGAATCTTGAGAATTTATTGTACCAGGTCAGTTACACTTAAGAAGGAAGTGCCTTTAAAAAAAAATTCTATGCCAGAATCAAGGCTTACACTAATGGGTATTAAAAAATCAAATATTTGACATAATATTCCTGTTAGAATGTTCACATAGGAATAAGATGTAGGATCTAAGAAATTTTGTAGAACATTTCTCAAAAAAGTCATGTATTTTTGGCCTCTTCTTTGTGAAGCAATATAATCTGTGGTTAATAGTATATGTCTTAGAGGAAGAAAGATTTAGATTTCTGTTTTCTGTTCACTGCTTGTTAACTGTGCGATTTGATTCAGTTACTTTCCCTGAGACTCACTTTATTTTTATTTTATTCTTTATTATTAAGAAAGTATTTTATAATACTTTCCTGGATTAAGTGGCATAATATTTTTATTATGTTTTATTGATTATGCTATTATGGCTGTCCCAATTTTTTCACTTTTTCACCCCCTCCACCCAGCACCCACCACTCCCTCAGACAATCCCCACAGCATTGTTCATGTCCATGGGTCATGGGTATAGGTTCTTCGCTACTCCATTTCCTCTACTGTGCTTTACATCCCCTTGGCTGTTCTGTAACTACCTATCTGTACTTCGTAATCCCCTCTCCTCTTCGCCCATTACCCTACACTTCCCTCCCATCTGACAACCATCAAAATGCTCTCTAAATCCATGACTCTGTCTGTCCTTTTTGTTTGTTTAGTTTGTTTTTTAGATTGACTTGTTGACAGTTATGTATTTATTGTCATTTTAGTATTTATAGTTTGATCTTCTTTTCTTTAATAAGTCCCTCTAACATTTCATGTAATAATGGTTTGGTGATGAAAAAACTACTATAGTTTCTTTCTTGTCTGGGAAGCCTTTTATCTTTATCTGCCCTTCCATTCTGGATGATACCTTTGTTGGGTAGAGCGATCTTGGCTGTGTGTCCCTGCTTTTCATGACTTTGAATATTTCTTGCCAATTCCTTCTAGCCTGCAGAGTTTCTTTTGAGAAGTCAGCTGACAGTCTTATGGGGACTCTCTTTTAGGTAACTACTGCTTTTCTCTCGATGTTTTTAAGATTTTCTCTTTACCTTTAACATTTAGCATTTTAATTATGATGTGCCCTGGAGTGGGCCTCTTTGCATCCATCTTGTTTGGGTCTCTGTGCTTCCTGGACTCGCATGACTATTTCCTTCACCATACCAGGGAAGTTTTCTTTCATTATTTTTTCAAATAGATTTCCAATTTCTTGCACTTACTCTTCTTCTTCTAGCACCCCATTTGATGGGAATGTTGGCCTGCTTGAAGTTATCCCAAAGGCTGCTTATACTATCTTCATTTTTCATTCTTTTTTCTCTTATTGTTCTGATTGGTTGTTTTTTGTTTCCTTATTTTCCAAATTATTGATTTGATTCTTGGCTTTATTCATTTTATTGTTCTTTCCCTGTAAATTGTTCTTTATTTCCATTATTGTATCCTTTGTGTCTGACTGAATCTTTTTTATGCTGCTGAGGTCCTCACTAAGTTTCATGAGCATCCTTATAACCAGCATTTTGAACTCTGCATCTGATAGATTGCTTGCCTCCAATTCGTTTACTTCTTTTTCTGGAGTTTTTTTTTTTCCTTTTTCTTTATTTTTTATTTTTTAATATATTTTATTAATTATGCCATTTCCCCCCTTCATTCCCCTCCACCCTGCACACCCCCATTCCCCCCTTTAGTTTATGACCACATGTCTCGAGTTCTTTAGATTCTATATTTCCCCTACTATTCTTGCCCTCCCCACTGTCTATTTTCTACCTACCATCTATGCTACTTATTTTCTATACCTTCTCGCCCCTTCTCCTTCTCCCACTCCCCTGTTGCTAACCCTCCATGTGATCTTCATTTCTATGGTTCTGCTCCTGATCTAGCTGTCCTCTTAGTTTGCTTTTGTTTTAGGTGTGGTTGTTAATAACTGTGAGTTTGCTTATTATGTGAAATGTTAAAGGGACTTACCTTTTTCTGGAGTTTTGATCTCTTCTTTCATTTGGGCTATGTTTCTTTGTATCTTCATTTTGGCAGCCTCCTTTTGTTTATTTCTATGTATAATTAGGTAGAGCTACTTTCACTGTCTTTCGTAGTGTGGCCTAGTGTCATAGGTGTCCTGTAGGATTCAGTGGGACAGCTTCCTCCATTACCCAAGCTGGGTACTCGAGGTGTGCCCCTTGTGTGGGCTGAGTACACCCTTCTCTTGTACTTGAGCCTTGGTTGCTATTGTCAGGTCAATGATAGGGATTTACCCAGGCCTGTAAGGATTGGCTCTGACCACTTGCCACCACCCTCCACCCTCCACCCTCCATGGAGGATCAGCCGTGCAGGGACAGGGTGTTAGTGCTCTAATGTGGTCTATAGCTGTCCACTGTGTCTGCAGGCCCTGGATTTTCCCCGGTGGTGCAGGCCAAGGTCAGCTCCTATGTGTGTTTTGCCTGGGGCCATGCTGCCTGAGCTATAAAAAGCAATCTGAAATGGCTGCTATTTGTGTTGGACTCGGGGATTCCCAGGTGAAGCCAAGCTGTGCATCTAGGCTGGCTGCTGCTAGTGCAGTGCTTGAGACCACTTAGCAAGACGTAGGGGGGCTGGGGGCTTACTGCAGCCAGCTGATGCTTGTTCGAAAGGATTTAGGAAGTTGTGAAGCTTGAGCCAAGATCAGCCATTCATATAGAAAAGCCACTGTTTACAGCTGTAAGTTCAGTGGAACAGAGCCTCAGGGGATCTCCATGGAGGGGCAAACAGTGTTAGCCAGGTTGATGGAGTCTGAATTATGGTACCTACCTGCTGGCTTTGTGGCTGCTTGTCTTTCTGTCTCAGAGAAAGCTGTCCCCAAGCTCTTGCTTTGATGTCAGACACTTCAGTTCCTCCCTGTACGCCACTGGTGCCTTTCAAGCTGCCCCACTAGTGCTGGAGCTCAGAGGGAGTGAGTCTGAGTAAGTTTGTGTGTGGGTTCTTCAAGAGGAACTGCTTGGGACTCCAGAAGTTTCTCCTAGCTACTCTATCCCTGCTGGGTTTTGCAGCTAGAAGCCTGGGGACCTATCTTCCTGGCACTGGTACCCTGGGCTGAGGGTCCTGTTGTGGGGCTGGGACTCCTCATTCCTGAGATTATCCTCCCAAATTTTTGTCCACCACATGTGGATGTGGGACCAGCCCATTCTGCATCTTTGCCCCTCCTACCATTCTAGATAGATGTGGTTTCTTTAACTCTGTAATTGTTAGATTTCCAATGAACTCGATTTTTGCCAGTACTGAGTGATAATTACTCTATAATTTAGTTATAATTTTGATGTGGTTGTATGAGGAGGTGGGCAGTGTTTACCTAAATCACTATCTTGACCGAAGTCTGAATTGGCTTTATAACCTAGAGTAGCTACTTACTGTTTGTGCCTTGTGGCATTTATAACAAGGCATTAAAATCCACATCAAGTGGCATAAAATTTGTAAACCATCTAGTATACTGCCTAACCTCTCACAATATCTCAGTAAATAGTAGCTATTATTATCCTTGTTGTCACCATCATATTGTTCTTAGCCCTAACTAGTATTGTGCGAGTATATCCCGTTTGTGACATGGTGCCTTTCTCTTCTCTGGGTAGGTATGCTGTGAAAGCGGAACCAGAATTGGTGTACCCGTTAAAAAGTTGGCAGTCAGGAAAAGAAAAGGTATCTTTAGGAGACCATCACTATCTATGCCAGGTGTCTGGGTTCTAGGAAGCAAAAATAAGTATTTTATTGGTTATAATGGTAGTTTGTTTTTATAGTACACAGTATGTTTTTGTAGACTATGTACTAGGATGGCCGATTTAGATGCTCATAGCAGATAGAGACAGCCAAGTCCCATCTGAATGCCAGTGAGTCCCACTGAAAGGCCCCTTACTTCTAGGCAGTTGGTATTGGGTGTTGTGTGAGACCAGTGTCCTAGTTCCTCTTTTTTCTTTTTCTTTTAATAATCTGGACCTCCAGATTCTTATGTGAATCCATAAATGCTTTAAGGCAGCTATGTCTTGAGAATGCTTTTGGCTGCAAGAAGTAAAAAAGCAATGGTCTAAATGAAGATTGATTTTTCATGCATAACAGTTCGTCCAGAGGTAGTAATTAGTGTTGGTTTATTTTCTCACTAATACCAACAAGAATCCAGGCACTTTCCATTGTTCTGCCTTAACATCCTCTATTTGTTGACTTAATTTTCTGTAATTCTTCCATCTGTATGTTGAAGGTAGGATGATGGGAGTGTGGTCGTGCTAGCCTAGTGTGTTCCAGTTATCAGGAGAGGGAAACTGCACAGATGACATCGCCTTATGATGAACTGGTTAAAACGGAATCATTCATTGCAAGATGTAGGGAATGAGTGCCCAGCTTACCAGCCCTTGTAGGGGGCAGTGACCAGGAGCTTGTACATGGCCCCTGTGTGGGCAGTAATGAGGAGGTTGGTATTTGCCAGGGAACAGAGTTCGCAACAGCAACCAATTCAACAGGAAACCCAGCTGCAGGGCCTGGAGATCCTGCGACCTTCAATGTGTATCAGATGTCTCCAGATCTGAGCATTATAAAATAAATATCATTGGGGGGAAGACCAGTGCTTTATTTATTAGTCAAATGCTTTTGCATTATAGGGGATAGGCCATTACTAACAATGAGCAAACTGTTGAGGGAACATTACATGAATTTATTTAATTCCCAGAGAAGTTTACTTAGAGTTTTATTAGAGAAGTTACAAACAAACATACCATATAATGTTATTCTTATAGTACTACATTATAATAAAATATCTAAATTATCCCACATATTTCCCTTTTAAAAAATATGGGTAAACTACATTTACTTTCATTTTTATTCTAAAATAAAATATTGTTCTATGAATCATTTTCATCTGATTTTTATTGGGCAGAAATCTTTTTATTTATCTCTGTATTAGACTCTAACACTGGGAAACTTTTCCAGAATGCTTTCTGTACACAAGCAGATCTTTTCAGCTGATTAAATGAATGTTTTATATGTACGGATATAGTTGAAATGCTACCAAACCGGGTATACACTTAGTTACTTAAACTCAAGAATTATGGAAGTTTGAAGGACTCTTAATCATAGGTAATCACATACTAAAGGAAAACCATATCTATTTGACTCCAGCCAACGGACTCATCTGTAATATTTTTGCTTACACCTTTTACAGCTTACTGCTGAGTTAGCCGTTCTTTAATGTCCTTGGCAAATTCCGGAAGCCACCATGTGTACATAAATTAAGAGAAAATATTTCTGCCTGATTCTGATAATTTTTCTCAGGGTTATAAATTTGGGTTTTCATGATCTAGATACTAATTTTAAAAAATAATAACCCCCAAATGAAAAACCCAAATGAAACCAAAACAGCAACTCTAGATAATCTGAAGGGTGACTCCTTGATATGGGAAGGTGCTGTAGCATCCAGGGACTATGAACTGGCCACCTACCAATACCTAAAAGCATAGAGACCTTTATAGCATTTATATAATTCTAATATATAATTACTTCCTCAGGCCCAGCAAGTGAAACTCTAATAATATTAGGATAATGAAATATTTCAGTAACCATCACTATAAAATAAAAGGCAAAACTGATTTTTATTAGGGAAACTATGCTGAGAAAATCATGGAATTATTTAAGGGAGGCGGATAGAAATGTGAACCAGTTCACTACCTTAAACACTTTGTTTAGGATTAAAAAAGAAAATATTATCCAGATGCTGGATCAAAATCCACTTTACAGTGGAATTGTAATGATGAACTATTTTAGAGACAAGGGAAAGAATAGGAAACTTACTTGTATAGGAAAATACCGTGTGTTTTCATTTAGCATATACCTAGCATGGGAGAGATGCATTGTGCCAGAGGCATTACATTTGCTATCTTTAATCCTCAAAACAATTCTACAGTTTGGGAATTGTCACTTTTGCTTCCTCGATAAAGACACAAGGCCCTGAGTATGTCAAGTGGCTGGACTAAGGTTTTGGAACCCAGCTCTATGCTCCACACTTACTCTCTTTCCCCTGCATCAGAAGAGCCCATGCTCTGGGTGGAGGAGAAGAAAAACAGCAGGTAGACGAACGCATAGATACAGGTATGAGGATGTGCACAGCATCGAAACAGTTCCAACTTCCTGTAGGTTATGGGCTCTTAGCTACTAATGACAACTCATGAAAGAAACCAGGAGTCACTGTATGGGCTGTCAAGTGACTTGACTCTGCCCTAAAGTGAGGAAATTCAAGGATATTTGTTGAGCCCTGGCTGGTGTAGCTCAGTGGATTGAGCCCAGGCCTGAGAACCAGAAGATCGTGGTTCAATTCCCAGTCAGGGCACATGCCTGGGTTGCAGGCCAGTTCCCAGCAGGGGACGCATGAGAGGCAACCATACATTGATATTTTCTCCCTCTCTCCTTCCCTTCCCCTCTAAAGATAAATAAATAAAATCTTTTAAAAAAGAATATTTGTTGAGCACTTACTTTGTATGGGAACAGAAAGAAAACTTTCTTGTACTTGAAGATTTATGTCATTGTCCATATGATTTTTCTAACATTGCTATAATGAGAAAAGCCCCCATAAAATCTCTTTCAGCCATGCATCAATCTGTGTATGGAAAGGAAAGATATATATGTACTCTCGTTGAGGATTGTGTGTGGAATTGGGGTATATTACATTTTGAAAATAAAGACTGGAAGTTGGGGAAAGTTTGCTTTTCTCTAAAGGAGGCATTTTCTTAGTAGAGTCATTATGACATTATTTCCTAGCTATTAAAATTCACCATCTTGATACTTGATTATTCACTGAAAGGAATGAAATATTTATTAAGGTCATATCGGTGTGGCGTTCAAAGGGAGCCACGGGGTGATTTTTACGCCATGCTTTTTGGTAGCATGTTTCTGCTGGGTTGCATCAACGTCTGTAGATTTTATTGATTATAATGAAGTCAGTCTGCATTGTCTGTAAGAATTTACATGGGTTTAAAAATCAATCCTTCGTGTATTCATTTGCAGTCGTTTGAAAAAGGATCTTAGAGGAAAGGACAGCTCTCTAGCTATTAATCTCGTTGTTATTTCTGTGAGCCACAAATGGTGTTATTTCCCATTAAACCATATGCAGGTTTTAGGTGTTAGGATCCTTTTAGTTTTCTTTTAATTTCATTTCCTCTACCTCTAATTTTGCAAAAGTATACTATATCTTATCCTTATCTTCAGTAGATTTGGGGTGTGCCTGGAAACCACCCCCCAGCTCAAATCCTAAAGGATTTTTAAATTCCAGTATTGGGTGCTCTTCACACATACAGATGTTAATGGAAACTTAAGAAGATTATGAAAATTTCATACCAACTGATACCTTGCATTTACATGATTGATCAGATGAAGAGCAACGGGAGGGTTGGGCTTTGGTTGGAGGTCGTGGGGAACATTATCAGGGCTTTGTACTAAAAGATTCCTGCTACCTCATTGTATTCATGTCTAAGCCAAGTTTGGCAAATACTTTTATGTCAAATATGGAGGCATTCATTAACTGTCATAGAAGCTTGTGGAATTAACTCATACTGATGTACGTAAGGTCTTAACTAATAGTGCAAATGCCAATGGCAAGACCTTTAGTAACTAGAGCTTTTGTGGAAATACAAGAGTTTATTTACCTTTACATTATTTTCCTAAAGCAACTACTTTCCTAAAGTACATCTGCTTCTGCTTGAGTGCTATGCATATCATAGGTATACAAGCGCCTATTGGGAGATATAGTCTCTGTGTGTGTGGGTATATTATAGATATATAGTGAGAGATACAGTTTAAAAGATCATTGTTTTTGACGTGAAAAATACTGAAGTAAATTGCACTTTTATTTTTATGATGAGGAAAGATTAAATAAAAATAAAAAACATTATTTATAACATGAACTCAAACATATATACAGCTAGGTGAGTCTTCAAAAAAATTTTTGGAGCCCTGGCTGGTGTGGCTCAGTGGATTGAGTGCCAGCCTGCGAGCCAAAGGGTTAGAGTCCCAGTCTAGGGCCCCTGCTTGGGTTGCAGGCAGGGTTGCCAGTAGGGGGCACGTGGGAGGCCATGACCTATTGATGTTTCCCTTCCTGTCTTTTCCCTCCCTTTCCTTCTCTAAATATAAATAAATAGCATCTTTAAAAGCTATTAAATAGCCTGCTAGGAAAAAAGCTTCATTAAAATTTTTTTTGTGAGATCCATCTAAGGAATAGTTTTAGTTACCCAATCTGGAGATACGTGGAGATCATGGACACTAACATTTTCTGTGGCCATGATTCTTGAAGATATTCAATAAAAAATTCTCCTGTTATATTTCTTTAAAACAACACTCTGTGTGGGGTACAGTAGGACTATTTCAGGCCTGTGGATCCGTGTTACATGCGTCTTTCTAAGGGCTTGAAAGTTAAGTTCTGGCTGTAGCAGTCTTGGTGTTTTCTGTAAGCCCACAGCTTTGACCACAGTTTTTGAAGGCCTAGTTATGAATGGCTGTTAAATATTTTTCATTTACCCACTTATCAGCATTTTTTCTTTATTTTCTTTTCTTGTTTCTTTCTTTTTCCCCCAGTGAGGATTGCTTTCCTTGCTTGTGGAAGGCCTGAAGTTTGTTTGGAAAACAAAGTCTGCGTTATCATAATTTTGTTGGAGACAAGATACAGCCACATAAAACAAAGGACAAACCTGTGAAACTGGCTCCTTGTATCAGAGTTCTGTGTGTGGGAAGCCTAAATGAATAAAATAGCAACTTGTTAATGTAGCACTGATTATGTTTAAGGGGAGCTTTTATTTACAACATTGAGTTGATTACTCCCTAAAGCAAATAATAATAATAATAATAATAGTAATAATTTTAGAGGATCTTGAAAGCTTTTAGATAAATACTCCCAAGTTTTTTTCCCCTGCTGCCATAAAGTTAAAAAGCAACGGAGACAATCTGAAGCCTGTTTTTTCCCAGCTGTGTAACAAGTACAGAATAGAGGCTTCTAAATCTTGAGCCTTCACCCCACCCCACGCCCAACACTGTTCTCTGTTCCAGTTAAACTTGTACTTGCTGTTTGTTTCCAGGCTGCTTCTTGCCCTGGGCGCTCTCTGCCCCTCTAAGAATGCCCCTCTTTCTGCACTTGCGTCTCTGTCCAAAGGAGTCCTGTGTAGCTTCAGTCTACTGTAGACTCAGTTTTCCCTGAAGTCTTTCCAGACTCCTCATGAACATGGTTATTTTGGAAACAGGTCCACAATTTCCAATGCAGTTAGTTACATTGTCTACTTTGTGACTGGGCTCTGTATTATTCTTTTCCTGCCTTATGTTTTTGATATTTATGCACTTAGTAGTGTTCAGTCATCAACAGGCATTTACTACATGCCTGCTCTGGCCAGCCATTGGCCAGCCATTACTCTGCTTACTGGAGAAACCAAAAGGTGTAAAACATGGACTATGATACCAATAACTTCTTGGTCTTTTCTCTCCCCAACTTGGCTTCAAGTTCCCAATGGATAGAAACAGTCTGTTGGTCCTTTGGTGTCCTTCAGAAATTCTGGCTTCTTGCACATAGTACCTGCTTAATAAATGAGTAGTTGACTAAACCAGGTTTCTTCTGATTGAATTTGAACAGAAAAGATTGGCCGTCCTCCCTGAGACTTGAATAAAAGTAGTGTTATATATACCGTGTGCCACTGCACTTTGATATTTTTGTGGTATATGAAAGAATATTTTCCTACTCCTCCTGCCATATACTCTTGGGGCATTTGCCATTTACCTTGGAAGGCATGGCAATAATTGGCACAGGTCAGGCCATGAGAATTCCACTGAGTGTCAGTAGGTGCTGCATTGGCCTCCTTTGGCTCTGTACAGCTAGCTACCTGGGGATCCTCATGTGTGGACAGCTGTCTGGATACAGCTCCTGGATCCCATCAGCTGTAGCTTTCATCAAGTCCCCAAAGGCCACCATGACCCAAAAGAGGTGAAGTGAGTGATTTAAGTTCACACTTGTCTCCCCGAGAGATCTAAAATGTAGGTAGCATTTGGACAGGTTCACAGCTGCTCTGATCCCAGCAGATCCCTACAATTTCCTTTTACCTTATTGCAGGAGGAAGAATGTCTGCAAATTGTGGGCATATTGTAAAGCTTGAGATGATTGCTTAGAAGCTGTAGTGTCCCTGGGCAGTTTATGGCCAAGACCTGCTGTAGTAGGACAGACCCAGAAACCCAACTTGCTAGTAAATGGGCTTGGATCATAGCATTTGGTGTTTTCCCTGTACTCTAGCCAATGCGGGATTTTGGAATGCTTAGAACGGTAGCTTCACGTGGGCTCTTGCCTGAGAATCTGCTACTCAACTCGCCAGCCCACTTTTGCCATCTAAATGACAAGGATAATTATCAGCAATGTTGTGAACTTTCCTGCAAAATGGTGTTCTTCATTGAGAACACCATAATGGGAAGTATTTCTTTACTTTGGAACTTTAGAAGATGGTCTAAGCTGAGCAAAAATTAATGTCACTGCCTTTTTAACGGCTAGACACATCACCAAGCTGTGCCAATATCCGTGATGGTGCACCCACAAAGGTGTTTGGTTTTGATAAGCTTCTGAAGAAGCAGACTTTGTGTATGCGTGTGTGTGTGTTTTAAAATAGCTACTGGATCCTGTTTCAGAGAGAGAGAGAGAGAGAGAGACAGAGACAGTTAAAGAGAGGGATTCTTTCATAAATAGAAAAAGTGAAAGTGAATAGAAAATAGTGCCTAAGTTACTTACACTGTGTTTGCCTTTGCTCCAAGATCTGTGTGCACACATGCACACATGGGTACATGTGTTCATCATTGGTGAAAAGCCTTTGCATGCATACCAGATTGGCTGCGTAACCTTAGAAGATTTATTTACTCTCTCAATTTCTTTTATTCCCAATCTTTTATCGAGTACTGTTTATTATGTTCTCTGAACCTGTCAAATAAAAGGGACTGTGGGAAAAACTTCTAAAATGCTAAATTTATTCCAGGCTAAAAGTATTACAATAGGATGATGCTGTTTAACCCATCTGCTTGAAAGGAGAAGCCAAACAAATGGAAATGTGATATGTTTAAGAGGGCAATTCTTAGAGGGGAAAAAAAAGGTTGATGCTTCCTTCTAGACTGTCACTATGTATTGTATTTTTATTTTAAACACAATTTGAAAATATTTTGAAAGTGACTGTAGTGACAGTTTTTCTTTGGTTGAGCCAAAGGATAATAGGAGAGAAATGCTACCTGCAGCACAGGCCATATTGAAACATTAAAGCTCCCATCTTTGTTAAAACCTTAACTACAGGATTTGGGAGGAGGAGGAATTTCCTATTTAGGAAATTTTTGGTGGGTCTTCCTTAAAGCAGTGAAGGAGATGCCCTGAGGACCTGATCTGAGAAGGAATAAAGGGACCCACCTCGCTGTGACCACTCTGCCCGCAGTCCTGCGTTTGTGCAGGTGTGGGTGGGACTCTGTGCTTTTGTTGGGGAAAGAGAACCCTGGAATAGTTTACCCTTAATTCTAAGATGATACACCCTTAGGAACTGTGTGCTCTAATGGAGACAGCGACATTTGATACAATGGGGGGATTTCCTGTGTACACCTTAGGATTCTCAGGGGTTAATACAAAGGGTAATTTCAAAGGATTCACCTTAGGAGCTTTGTCACTAGGTACAGAGAAAGGAATTTCTGTGATGATTCCAAACTTAGAATAAATGCTAGGGAAGAATCCAAGGACTTTAACCTCCAGGGGAGAACAGCAGTAATTTATAGATCTCTCTAGAAATTATGGTTAGGTTCTTTTCCCTCTGAACCCAGTCTTCCGTAGTCATGTGACTGGAATTCAATTATCAGTGCCATAAATAATCTTGTGAATGGAAGCAGTGTGTTTGGCAGTGAATTTCTGCTTCCTAAAGAGAAAGAAACATTTAGGAGTTATTAGAAATAATGCTGTACTAGCTGTGATTCCGAAGGCATATGGTCACAGAGGTGCAGGATTGGGTCCCCATTGGGCAGCGGGTTTTAGATGAGTCAGATATGTGCTGGTCACGGATGGCATGAAGGTCGGATGTGTTTTTTTTTAATGCATATTTAAAGCAGGCTGTATTTAGAAGTTTATATATAATTGGTTTTAGGATAAAGCCAGCCTGTTGATGCATAACAGAGTTGACTGGTTCCATTAGCATCCTTGAAATATTTAACAAGAAGCTGAGTTTAGCATATGAGCTCTTTCAGCCATTGTTGAAGACAAGGCAGTCTACGTTGGATAATTCTTGTTGTAAAACCAGCAGGCAACCCCTTTGTTTTCCCACCTTGCCCCATGTCCTGTGTTCTAGACTATGAAAGGTCAGCTTTTTATAGTCAGAGGTTTGAAAATAGCCATTCCGCTATGATCCTCTGCTAGTAACAATTTATGTCCTGAAGATACCAAAGAGTGCTGATTTAATTCATTTTACTACCAGTGTCATTTCATGGGAGCGAGCAGGCTGGTCAAATTGTTTCAGGAGCCAGAGCGTTTTTCTTGGTTATTTATAACATAACTCGATCATCCAGCTACACAGGGCCTCATTCAATTGAGAAAGTCTATTGAATCCAAAAATAACAATCCTTTATATTTGTACAGTATTTGCAGTTTCATAAGGAACCTCTCACATCCATTCTCTCACTCGAGTTTCCTGACAAGTCCATGAGGTAGAGAGGGCAGGTGTTGTTACTTCCAAATTACAGGTGAGAAACCTGAAGCCCAAGTGCTTCCAAGTCTTGTACCCAGGGTTTCACAACCGGTAAATGACCTGGACTCGAGTCCCCTAGATTTTATTCTGGCTCAAAATCCAGTGCTTTTTCCAGTGTGTTTTGATACCCTTGGAAAGCTCATTGCTCATCTAGGAAAGAAAAAGTTGGCAGCTCTTGCTGAGGAACATGGAAGTCTGCTGGGAGAGGCAGGTCCAGGAACGTTGCACTGGCTGATGAGTAAAATGGGAAAAGACCGAGAGGATCAAGGGACTTGGCCTCCAGCCATGGGTCACTCGCTAGGTGATGATGGGCAAGTCACTTCTCCCAATTTCTCCAAAGATGAGAATCTCTCATCTGCCCTAGCTATCCTGCAAATCTGTGGTGAAAGGAAAAGAGCAGTAATTTCTATGAAGGTTCTTTGGAAGATACATACTATATACATGAAGGGTAGCATCACAGTGAATATGTTTTAGAGTTTGAGTTTCAGATGTAAGTTGGAAAAGCTATCACTTTCCATCTGTAGGAGCCTCAAATCTGCCCTCGTGGGAAGAGTAAGGATGGCTTTGTTTGCCTTCGGTCAACCCTCGCTGTTCCTAATTCCCCTTTATCTCTTTCTCTCACCTCTCTGGACAAGACTGTGAAGATGTCCCCAATCATTTCCTGGGAAAGGTGAGGGTGCGACATGGAGGGAATAGCAGACTTTGTGCGACCAGTCCCGTTCTGTGAAGCAGGAATAAGGCCGATACCTAAGGTCCTCAGCGAGACCGTGGATGCATAGTGGCCAGCACTCAATACAGTCTCCATAAATACCATTCTGTGTTAGGGAAACGTGAGTAGAGATCGGTGATCAGGACAGAGCTGACGAGAGACATGTATAGAAGGAGGGGATGGCTTTTGGATTTGGCTTTTTCTCACTCCTAACACTGTTTGTTGTGTTATCTTTCAGCTTTCATTTTGTCTCATCTCTTTTCCTCTTGGATATGAGGTGTCTTAAAGGAAAAGGCAGCCTAGGACGTGAGGGCATTGAGAGATGAAGAGGTCCACACCCTGGGTCTGCTGCCAGCTTCGGCGGTTTTAAAACATGTTAGTCTCGGCAGGCCAAGGAAGTTCACAGAGCTGTTGGGGAGGCTTCACCCCTCCCGCTGTTACCTGCTCCAGACATGACATGCATGCTTACACATGTTCCTCAAAGCAGATCAATTCATTTGCTTGCCATTTGGTCTGAAAATGAAATGAACTTGGAATGGAATGGGTGGGGAATTCCACACTGCATTACGACTCTGGTGCAAGGTCAGAGATATAGCACATGCCAGCTCGTAGAAGAATGTGTTATCCCTAGTTTCCTCTGGTAGTAGGGGGAGGGCAGGTGAGAAAGCAGAAGTGAGTGAACAAAGCTGCTGTCGTGTGGTACAGAGCTAGTGAGTTACCAGGTACTTGTCATTTGCCTTGAACACAAGAAGGAAAGGGAGAGCACATCCTCGTTTTGCTTCCACAAGAGGAGGGCGCATCGGTTTGGTTCCACTGGATAACTTTTGAGTACGCCAAGGTGCTGGGCACTGGGATGGGTGCCTGGGGCATAAGGAAGAAACAGATCTTGACTTTGAGAAGGTTCACTTGAGCCAACTGTGATGGGCTGAAGTTACGTTTTGGATTGTAAAAGGATTTTTGGACAAACTTTTGATAAGGTACTAATAAGAGATGATTTGTTCCTTTGAGGGGCATCCTGGCATGCAATTTCACGTAGCCAGCACGTGTACAAATATTGGTATTCTTGAAGGGTTTCAAAAAAATACATGTATCTCTAGACTTGGCATTTATTGGCTATTAACAGGCCAGTTACCAAAACATTATTTATTGTAAGTTTTTCTGTGTTGATGTTTAGTATTATTTCAGGATACTAAGAAATGCTGTGTAACTACAGATAGAAAAACCTCTTACTGAATGTTCCTCCCACCATTATAACTGTTAGGGGAGAGTACCAGCTAGTAGTTAGTCATGGTTCTTCCAAACCCATACCCCCTACCTCCCCTGCCTCCCCCACAAAACAGCATGAAGAAGCCTTATTCTTAGTAGGCCAGAATTTATGCAGAGGCCTTACCTTTATTTACTGTTACGTGTCACATGCTACGTAAGTCAGTTATTTCACAGGTAGTTGCATCTTTATGTGGTTACATTCTGTCAAATGACTGTGTCCTCCTTAAGTTACAGTTATACATGCAGCCATTTCCTCACTTATTCATTTCAACGATTTATTGACACCTACTGTGTGCTGTGTACCAGGCCTGCTCCTGTCATCAAGGAGCTCACTGTCCAATGCAAAGACAGAAAAGCAAATGTGATAGAATTTGATTTGAGGTAGAATGAAGTGCAGAGTATTCAGTTATCTTTCTGAAAGTGATTTCATCTAAGGTGGATTTTAGGGGCTCGAAAGGTAAAAGGTTGCTGTGAGGATGAGGTGGAATGAGCAGCACGTGCGAAGAAAGAGCAGAGAGGTGAAGAGGACGGGGCAAGTTCCAGCGACTGTGCCTGGGTGAGCCAGGGGCTGAAGAGCCAGGCAAGAGTCTGCTGTGAATGCCTCCTTCTCCCTCCTAGTGCCTTTGGCCAGCCGCCCTGCCACCAAGACTGGAAAGCTACCTGCAACTGGTATAGGGGCTACCTGAGGGGTCATACCTATACTTCCCCGGGTTCTATTTTTTTCTATCCTCACCTGAGGACAGGTTTACTGATTTCAGAGAGAGGGGGAGGGGGGGTAGGGGACGGAGAGACAGAGGAGGGAAGGGAAAGAAAGGGAAGGGAGGGGAAGGGGAGGGAATGGAGCAGAAACATTGATCAGTGGCTTCCAGTACATACCCCAACTGGGAATTGAACCTTCAACCTAGGTATGTAGCATGACTGGGGATTGAACCCGCAAACTTTTGGTGTATGGGACAACACTCTCATATACCAACAGAGCCACCTGACCAGGGCCTAATTTCTTTCTTTTTTAATTTTGCCATTGTTTTTATTACAAATGTTGTTACATTTGCAATAAATGTGATAATCTTTGCAGGATGTGGGAGGCAGGCATAAATTAGTTAAAGGTAGAGGCCTTTATATCTCCTTGGAAGAGCAGTCCTTTCAAGTTTCTCCTTTCATCTCAGTAGATGTTTTATAGGATGGAAATAAAGTTGTGGGTTTTTCTTCCCTTCCCATGCATAACTTCCCTTTAAAGTTTTGTTTTCATATAAAATAGGTTGATATTAAAAATAATTTATTTCTTATTGTAAACAGGTAATATCTCTGATATTAAAAAATCTAGAAAAATGCTCGGGAGAAAATTAACTTTTTTAATAGTTTATTTCCATTGTATTTTTTAATTATCATTTATCCCTTTATACCCTGTTCCACCTCCACCCACCCCCGCAATCAACACCCCCTTGTCCATGTCCGTGAGTTCTCTTTCTTTTTTGCTCGACCCCACCTTCCCCAACCTTCACGACCTCAGCTGTCAGCCTGGTCTATGAGCCTGTCCTCATTTTCTTTTTTAGTTCAGTTTGTTCATTAGATCCCACCTATGAGTGAAATCATATGGTACTTGTCTTTCTCTGACTGGTTTATTTTACTTAGCGTAATGTTTTTCATGGCCATCCATGCTGTCACGAAGGGTAAAATTTTCTTTCTTTCTTTTTTTTACAGCCAAATACTATTCCATTGTGTAAATGTCCCATAGTTGTTGTATCTATTCATCTACTAATGGACACTTGGGCTGCTTCCAAATCTTGGCGATTATAAGTAATGCTACAATGAACATAGAGGTTGCATATATTTTTCAAATTAGTGTTTTAGGTTTCTTCGGATATATTCCTAGTAGTAGAATTACTGGGACATGAGTACTCCCATTTTTAATCTTTTGAGGAAATGCCACACTGTTTTCCACAGTGGCTGCACCAACCTGCGTTCCCACCAGCAGTGCAGAAGGGCTCCCCTTTCTCCACATCCTCACCAGCACTTGTTGTTTATTTATGGTAAACATCATTGATTTATTGATGATGGCCATTCTGGCAGGTATGAGGTGATATCTCACTGTGGTTTTAATTTGCATTTTTCTGATGATTAGTGACATTGAGCATCTTTCCATATGTTTGTTGGTCATCTGTATGAATTGTCTATTTGGGTCCTTAGCTCATTTTTCATTAGAATGTTTTTTAATTTTATTATTTTTTAAAGATTTTATTTATTCTTAAAGAGAGGGGGAGGGAGAAAAAGAGGGAGAGAAACATCAATGTGTGAGAGATACTTAGGTTGTCTCTTGCATGCCCCCAACTGGGGACCTGGCCTGCAACCAAGGCATGTGTCCCGACTGGGAATCAAACCAGTGGGTGGGACCTTGCGGTCTGCAGGCCAGCACTCAATCCACCGAGCCACACCAGCCAGGGAAAATTGTTTTTTTAGTGTTGAGTTTTATAAGTTCTTCATAAATTTTGGATATTAACCCATTATCATATATTGGTGAATATGTTCTCCCGTTCAGTGAGTTGTCTTCATTTTTTTGATGGTTTCCTTTGCTGTGCAAACACTTAATTCTTTTTTCTTTCTATGCATTTTGAAAATGTGGGATCACACTGCAGTAAACTTATTTTTAAGCAGTTCATTTGTTCAAGAGATATTTCCATTATATTTCTGTGACAAACCTTTTCAATCCTGTATAGGGAACTCTGACAATTACTGGGAATACCAAAACTATATAAGGAGAAGCACCGATATTTCTCCCCTTACTATGTTTAGTTCTCTGTATGAAAAAAAGAAAAAGAAGCTTATCAGCAGTGAGTTCAAGAATAACTTCAAATGTAAGTTATAGGGTCAAGTTATTCCAGTCTCCTACACCTCCTCTTCCCCCCCCCCCCTCTCTCTCTCTCTCTCTCTCTCTCTCTCTATATATATATATATATATATATATATATATATATATATAAAGTATGTAGTGAATTCGTAATGACAGTCATAATAATAACCCTGATCTTTAAAATGTAATATGCGTGTTACACCACTTACCTAATGGTGTTATGTGTATTAGCTCATTTAATTCTTACACTCCCTGTTGTTCTGACTGTTCTAAAGACAAAATTAAAGCACGGAGAAGTTAACCTATGACATGATCCTCAGGTTATGTTCTGAATCACTGAAAAAGGTTATACTAGATTGACTACAGTGTTAATAGAAGGAATGTTTTCCATCCTCTGTGCATATGTATTTTGGAAAACCATGTGTTATATACAAGCCTCTCTTGACTTGAAGCTATTTGGACTTCCCTTCCTATAATCCCCTTCCTCAAATTTAAGCCATCCTGCATGAAGGGGAGCTTTAATAAACCATCTCTATTATTGGTTCTGTGAGACCTTGACATTTGCAAACTTTATTTTTTGCCTTTTGTCCCACACAGTAGCCACTCTTGCAAATCAACCTTGGGAAGTTAGCATTCTTAATGAAGATCTATAGGACACTTTCTCCTCAGACAGTAAATCAGCTCTTTCAAGGCACCATTCATCTCTTCCTTCAAGCGCATGAGTTGGTATATGGCATGTTACAACAGCTCATTTATCTTACGTGGGTCCCTGGTTATTCCCTCTGCCCATTTCCCCCAGATCACCAGAGATCAAGGAAGAAGTGCAGTAGAGTATGGCTCCCCGGTTTGAAAGTTGCCAAGGTCAGCCGAGGTGCCTGTGGCATTGACTTACAGAGAGCTGGTACAGAGTATCACCAATAACTTTTAGAGTGATATCACCCACACCAGCAAAGGAGTTAGTTTGCCAAAGCATTCGAATTATGCCTGGTTAATTAAAGGTAGCTGGAAGATAGAACAGTAGGGGAAAAACTTTGTTATCTTATATTCCACTGTTAGAGAATATTTTTCCTTGTTAGCATTTGTCCAAATCATATTGGCATCCTTTTGGCCTTGTGTAGTTAATTCTATATTAATGATAATGATGGACTTTTGTGTACCTAGGCAATATGCTAGATGCTTTCACAAATGTCTTATTTTATTCTCACAACCCTAGGTGTAGGGGTCATTATCCTTATTTTACATGTGAAGAGCTGATCATTACTGAGGCTAAATAACCTGCCAAAGAATAAGTAACCAGAACCAGGGTTCAAAACCAAGTGTCTTCAGCATTTGCTTCTGTGACCATCTCGTGGCAAGACAGTTGCTTTCCTGGAATTTCCCACTATTTGAAGGGTGCTACAAACTCTACATAACGTTCTGGTGTGGACTTCATCAAGGCAGAATAGTAGTGTGAGGTTCTGGTCAGCAGTGGACCCCAAGCCCAAGCTCACATTGTTAACAGCACCAATGCTTGTTTTTATAGTTGGGGTTTTCTTACAAGTAGACCCTAAGACAAAGGTCAGGGTGCAAATAGTTCATCTGGGAGGCAATCCCAGGGAGTATGGGGAGGGAGAATGTCCAACAAAGGGCATCCTAACAAGCAGATTATTGCTGTGACCAACTGGGGCTCATTCCCTCTGGGTACCCCCTGAGAGACTCTAGAACATACCGCATAATTATTTTGCCAAGAGCCAACTCTTGCCCTTCATAGTCTGAGGGTTGCTCCCGGGTGTGAGAATTCTCCTGCACTTCCAGTCTGCTCCGCTCTGCCCTGAGGCAGAAAGACGCAGGTGTTTGTGTTTGAGACTGGAAAGCATGTCTGCCCCAGCTGCAGGTGACCTACAGAGTGGGGTGAACAGCACATGAGAAGGGTACCAACAGTTGCTACTCCATTTGCTTTTGAGCCAAAGCTACTAGTGCTGACAAACGTGTCCAGACTGGTGACTCCTACTGGGGGGGAGTTGACAACCTTCTGTATGCAAAGCAAGGCAGCAGGGGAGGCAGTGAAGCTAGGATTCATTTTAGGGGAAGAACAGAGGATTGGAGTCAGGCAGTCTCAAACTTGGATTGCAGGTCTACCTTTCATTAGTTGTGCATTGGGCAAGTCATGTAATTTCACTGAGCCTCAGGTTTTTCATCTGTAAAGTGGACATAGCTGCCTTCCAGGGTTCATAAGAGCCTTTGTCAACTCTAAAGCAATATGCAACCTCTTTGTTTTTCTCACTGGAGCTGCTGATTGAGGCATCCCATGGCGTATTAGGTGGGAGTGGAACTTTGGGGCAGCTGTCAGCTTCCTGTGGAGCTCCTGAAGAGTGCCATGTTAACACCTCAGGAAGCCCAGCCTCAAAAATCCTGACACTCTGGAAGTCAAGGGGCAGTGAATTCAAACCCCTCCTTCTCAGTGTGGTGTCTGGCCAACTGAGTTGGCAACCCCAATTCTGCACCAGAGGGAGGTGGTATTTCCAATAACTCTCACTGCAGTGCAGGTTTGTTTTTTCTGGTGAAAGTTAATTTGGATGTGCAACCCCCATTGATCAAGCACTGTTCTTCTAAAGGTCCTTCGGCCATTAGAAGATGTCAGAGAGGTTTCTGGCCAAAGGCTGACTTCCCACAGGTGGCTGACTCTCACCATGTGTGCATAGGTAGCTTGGAGTGCATTTTGGTATCTGCCCCTCAGTACCCCCTTGCTCCTCAGGAGTCACAAGCCAAAGAGGAGGGCAGATGCCCCTGACCCTACTCCCTCCCATGCGGCGCTGTGCCCGGGACTGCCATTTCTTCACCCCCTTACCCAGTCAGCCCCAGGCTTGGACTCCATCACTCAAGAGGGAACATTAAAAAACCCACACCTCTGACTCATGCTTTGATTTTGTGGCCTAAAGAGGCAAAGACGCCGTAAGGAGCTTTTAGGGGCCATCACCATGGAGCCTCTTTATTGCCTAGCAAGAGCCTTAAATGATAATGGGAAACCTCACTATTGATTGGCTGACTCTTAATTCTTCCTCTTTGGGTTTTGAAGTAGGAGTGATGGTCCAGAATATTTATATTACTCATTGGATATATTAAATTAAACATACAAAAGTCCTGAAGCCACTTAAGATGAGGTTGCAGCACTGGTGAGCAGGACTTTATTACCAAAAGAGGGAATAGTAGCTTTTAGTTGTGGCTTAGCTGGAAAGTATATTGATGCTAAGAATGGCTCAGAAGAGGTCTTGGGACTCTCAAAAGGAGCTTAGGGTGAGTTTTCTTTTAAGATAGTTCTTCAGGCCCAACCTCTATAAACACCTAGGTCTGGGGTGTAATGGAGGGTATGGTAACCAAGTCTTAACTTCTGTCCTGGCTGCAGATAAGCCCCACTGACATCTTGGCAAAGGACCAGAGTCTGAGTTCTGGGGCTGCAAGTCTCATAAGAAAATGTCTGCTCACTATAAGAAGCCACATGGATTATAACCTCACTGTAGTACAGGGTTTAAGACCTTTGTTTCTCTCTCATTTTAAATCCATTGGAAATTAGCACAGATGAGAGGTTTGCTCAATTCTGTTAAATGACTGAGCAGGCCTATAAGATCTACAATTTTTGTTTTAAAAGATTTTGATCCCTGGAAAAAAAAAAGACAGAACCTGAGGCAGTGAAATGGTTAATATGACAGCCTCCCTTACAGGTTTCCCCAGATATGCTTACTTGCTGTACAATGGATAATTGTTAGCTCTTGTTGTGCAGATGCTGTTGCAGATGGAGTCCTGTACCTGCATGCATAGCAAATGAATTAGACTGGCAATCCCCTTTATAAAGCATAAATATGTAATTTGTTCAGCTGTTGTAATTAAATATGTATGTGTGAAACAGCCACCATTCAGGTCATTAATGATGCGCCATGCCAAATTAGAGCTTACAGACAGTAATGTACATTGCTGTGCAAGGAGGGAATTGCAAATAACACAGCGAAGCCTTTCCTAGTAAAGGGACGCATTCAGCAGCTTTAAAAGGAATATTTACATTTGTCGCATTTTTATCTAGAAGGTACGTTTTTGTTCAGTGCAAAAGTCTGTAAGATGAAGTTACTTTTATCACCAGTGTAGTTTTATTAACGTTTTAACATTTTATCATTCAGATGCCACAGAATTTATTAAATATGCTGCTTGGTGATATAAGTCTTAAGTAACTACTTACATATAAAACAGCAGTTGCCCCTGGTTTTCTACATGGTTATGATAGAATTGATGTATCCTACCTCCATGGAATGCTCTTGATTATTTCATTGCATTAAAAAGAAAAATCCTCATAATATTTCAACTCTATTCCCCACTGATAGTTAAAGAAATTCCTATGACAGTACAGAGTGTTTTTTATTTCCACAGAAGTTGAGCTGAGAAAAATGCAGTTATCAAAGTATAAACAAATAAAAGTGGTAAATTTGCCTCTTGTGCTTTAATTACCAATGAATTACTTGTGAATCCAAGGAATTTCCTAAGAAAAGTGTCATTCTTGGGTCAGATGGTTGTTTTTTAAATTTTAAGACTCAAAGTTTATAAAGTGAATTCACTCGGGAAAATTATTGTTCTGTCCTTTTCCTCCTTGGCTTCATATTACAGTCTTTCAAAATACTTGAGGCTGCAACTTAAATATATTAAAACTATTTTTATTTTAAATTCTTCTGCATTTGTATTTTGGTGGCCTACAGACAATCTATTTTTAACATGCGTGTTGTTTTGACGGTGGGTACCGAGACTGCAGGAGCTAACCATCTTGACCTTTTTGTCCACCAGGGCAGCGGGAGGAAGCGTCTCAGAGTTAATTCTGTCTTGTTCACAGCTGGGAACAGAACATTCCTCTGTGATCTGCTTGCCCATGATTTGCTGGGATCTCTTGGAAGCCAAACCTGATACTATAAGTCCTGGGCTTCTGAGGTCAAACACAGATCAACCTTAGTGACACATTTGGTTAGGAATTAGTTGTTAAAGTTCCGCAGACAATCGAAAGTGGAATTATTTGGTACATTATATTAGTTTTGCACCAAATTCAAATTAGCAATTTCCTTAAGCCTAAAATCAATCAAGATTCAGGACCTTGAAGAATTTTCAGTTAGAATGCTAAATTGTATGCAGATATAAAACATTTATTTTTAACAAACAGCAAGTGTTTTAATTAAGCAAATGTGTATTTTATTTTAAACTGATGAAATAACAGCTTGGTTTGCTCCACCTAAGTTATTGTTACTTAATATCAATTGCTTTCCTTAAAAGAAGTTCTTACCTTTTTATTTCGTGATTTCTCTGCCCCATTTTTTGGTATAACTTTTTAGTTCAACTAAATAGGAACATTTTATTTGCAACATTAAGGAAAAGTTTGATTCTTGCATTAATGTTTATAAAGACAGAAACATTATATGACTGACAATGATTTTAAAAATGTTGTGACTTCTCTTGATTTTATTCTAACTGCCCTGAATACTGAAAACCATGAAAAGACTTTGTCCTGCTCGCTACATGTTTAGCATAAACTATGCTCTTCATACGTTTCTGAAAAGATTTTTTAAAATATATTTTATTGATTGTGCTATCAGAGTTGTTCCAATTTTTTCCCTTTGCCCCCCTCCACCACCCAGTACGCCCCTTCCCTCTGGCAAGCTCCCCTGCCCTTAGTTCATGTCTATCGGTCATGCATATGAGTTCTTGGCTTCTTCGTTTCTTATACTACTCTTAACCTTTCCCTGTCTATTTTGTACCTACCCATTATGCTTCTTTTCCCCCATTCCTCCTCCCAGCTGATGACTCCCGCTCCCCACATGATCTCCGTATCTATGATTTTGTTTCTGTTCTGGTTGTTGGCTTAGTTTGTTTTTTTAGATTCAATTGTTGATAGTTTTGAATTTGTTGCCACTTTAATGTTCATAGTTTTCATCATCTTCTTTTTCTTAAATAGGTCTTTTTAACATTTCATCTAATAAGGGCTTAGTGATGATGAACTCCTTTAGCTTTACTTTCTCTGGGAAGCACTTTATCAGCCCTTCGATTCTAAATGATAGCCTTGCTGGATAGAGTAATCTAGGTTGTAGGTGCTTGCTTTTCATCACTTTGAATACTTCTTGCCAGTCCCTTCTTGCCTACAAAGTTTCTTTTGGGAAATAAGCTAAGAGTCTTATAGGAATTCCCACGTAGGCAACTCTCTGCTTTTCTCTTGCTGCTTTTAAGATTTTTCTCTTTATCTTTAACCTTTGGCATTTTAATTATGTTTTGTCTTAGTGTGGTCCTCTTTGGGTCCAACTTGTTTGGGACTCTCTGTGCTTCCTGGACTTGTATATCTACTTCCTTTACCAAATTAGGGAAGTTTTCTTTCATTATTTTTCAAATAAGTTTTCAATTTCTTGCTTGTTTTCTTCCCCTTGATTTGAATGTTGGGATGTTTGGAGATGCCCCAGAGGATTCTTATACTTTCCTCATTGTTTTTGATTTTTTTTCCTTCTTGCTCTTGTAGTTGAATGCTTATTTCTTCCTTCTGTTCCAAATTGTTGATTTGAATCCTGCCTCCATTCCCTCCACTGATGATTCTTTGTAGGTTTTTCTTGATTTCACTTAGTGTGAATTTCATTTCTTCCTTTATGTTGTTGCTGTACTCATGCATTCTTTGGGCATCCCAATCACCAGTGTTTTGAACTCTGCGTCTGATAGCTTGGTTATCTCCATTTTGTTTAGTTATTTTTCTGTCCTTTTATTTGGGCCATATTTTTTTTCTCCTCAATTTGGTAGCTTCCCTATGTTTATTTCTGTGTATTAGGTAGGGCTACTTTGACTCCCTGTCTTAGTAGCATGGCATATTGTAGAAAAGGCTCCTGTAAATTGTGTGGGGCAGGGACTTAGATAATCACGAGGGTGGGGCAACCTGCTTCACCATTTTGTGGCTCTGTGTAAGAGGAGGACTTAGAGAGGGGACAGTGCCACTGCCTGGCTTCTGGAGGTCTGCCCAGCACTTGCCTCATTTCCAGTCACTTTACTCACTTCCCATATGCAATTGGCACCCTTCCAGCTGTTGCCCTGGTAGTAAATCCCAGAGTGGGTGGGTTTGTGTACATTCTAAGTCCATGTGGCTCCCTTAAATGGAGTCTCCTGAAAATTCAGCAGTTTGTTCTGATGCCCCCACCCCCCACTGGTTTTCACAGCCAGGAGTTATAAGGATTTATCTTCCTGACACTGGAACCCTGGGCTGTGTGGTCTGGCTTGGGGCTTAGATTGCTCCCAAGGTATCCCTCCCAATCTTTATCCACCGTTTGTGAATTTAGGAGTGTCCATTCTGCTGCCAGCTCTCCATGCCACATCATGTGTCTGCACCTCTCTGCTCATCTCCAGTACTCTTCCCCTCCTGCTCACCTGGATGAATATGGCTTCTTTAAATCCTTGGTGGTTGGACTTCATACGGCTTGACTTTTCTGGCAGTTTTGGATATTATTTGTTTTGAGATATTAAGATCATTTTCTCAGTTCCTATATTTCAATTAGAGATCTTGATCTTTTGATGGGCAGCTTCTCTTTTTTCTACCCATTTCAGAAGTGTACCTGTGAAACAGCACCACATTTATTTTGAGTTTTGGAGAGAGAATTTGCAGGATATGGTGCTTCATTTAAAATAGCCAATCACAACTATCTTGCAGATTCTTAATTCATTTTTTTTGCAGGAATTTTGAAATTGCTTAAATGCATCAAATGATGATGATTGAAGAATTTCATTACGGAACACACAGGGATGGGAATTGGAGGTGTACAAGAGACACTGGACCTGAGAAGTTCCAGTGGTGTTGTTAGGTGGTGTGTGTGAGGAGGTAATAGGCCCCACCCAGGTGGTTTCAAGGAGCAGACACATGTTTTGCAGTAGCGGTAGCAGGTATTCCGGGTGGTTTGGCTCATTCCGGCCCCCTCGCTATGAAGGAACGCATGTAAAACCATCAGCATGTCTGTCGGTCTAGTATGAACTGTGGCAAGGCTGTGCATTAAAGAACGTAACCGTCCCTAAAAGGATGGGCACCCCCGGTGGCCGGTGGCCAGGTGCTTTATGGTAACACCCTGGGCAGCCTGGGCCAGTCGGATGGGATCTTTTGCTGGCAGTTGCTCCTTTGGCCACCACCGCAGTAAACACTTTCCCTCGGATGATGGTTTTCTGTTGTGTCTGGCAGCCACACAGGGCTGCTTGAACTTTAGCCAGAGGCAAATATTTATACATCAGAGTGTGCAGTGTTCAACTGGTCAGGCCTGAGAGGGAGCGGGAGAGACCTCCGTGCTGTTTAGCCGGAGAGGATGTGTCCCTTTTTTTTTTTTCCTTTCCACTGCATGACTTGGTGAATTGGGACCATACAGGAGGTCATTTGAGCCTGGGCTGCATGTGTTTCTTTCCAGACTGTACTCAGGCACACGCTTGGGATGTGCTTTCAGAAAGGGAAGTCGTCCTGCTATTTCTGCCTGCTCCTTTAATTCCTCTTGGAAAGTTTACAGTTAATATTTTCCCTGGAACGTTGTCAAGCTTTTGACAGAGCCTCAGTGTATGCCGAACTGTGAAATTGAGCCGGAGAAGCAAGTTGTGAGAAATCTGTTTCTACTCAGATCCGTAAGGTTTATTGAAAAACAAAAACAAAAACAAAAACCTTCGCAGGGGAACTCGAGAGCGGGGCTAGGCCGGCTTCCCCCGGAGCCCGGCTCAGGCCGCCATTTTAAGAAGCCGGCGAAGGGCGACGTTCCGCTCCTTACATGGCGGCTGTATTTACTCGGCCGCAGCCAATCACACCGGCCGTGCCAAGCCACGTGACGTGCCACGAGGGCACGCACAGCCATTTCCTTGTTTCTAAAAAAACTTGCTACCTTCACGGAGCACTTTACCTTGTTTTGCATGCCAAATGTTCCTGCAGAATGTGTCTAGCAGACTGGCATTTGTCCATAAAGTTATTTTAGTAGGTAAAAAGTCTCTGAGCACTTGAGCTTTGTGCATTCTTTATGTAAAATGGATTTCCCTTCTTGGCCAGAGGCCAAGGGCACAGCACACTCGCTGGGTGAGAAGAGAGCTTCTCTGCTGAGAAACTGGTGGACCGACACACTCTAATTTTTTGGCTTCTGACCAAACAAGCTAGATGGATGCCAAAATTCAACAAAATAACACATTATTGTGTGATAGGAGCTGTGCTCGAAGGGAGCAGGAACTCCGAGGAACTTCATACTGGCTCTTTTTTTAAAGCATTGTCTCTTTGGGGAGCTTTCTTTGGGAAAAGAGAGGAAAATGGCAAAATGCAACTTAGAGAGTAAGGTATAATTTGCACATAAACGCAAAGGAAGGAACTGAAAGAAAACCGAGGAGTTTAAAATTACTTTTATGAACTTTTCCCAGGCATAACCCACTGTTCTCTGACTTGACTTTATTTCCAGTCTTTTAACCCTGTAGGCTCCACCTATGTCTCTGAGCTGAATGCTGGATGCTTAATATTGATATGAGAACTAATGAGAGATTTAAATACTTTAAGAAGGCTTTTATTTCGAATATGGAATTTGGCAGGCTTATTAGGAATAGAAAAGGTTGCATTTTTTTTATGCCTTTGCTCTCTGACATCTGGCTTTGAGTGAAGTCTGCTATAAATTACTTGTGCAACATTAGCAAGTCAGGTAAGCTCACTATGTGCAATGAAGATATTAAAGAAGATAAATCCCTTCTGTACTCTAAAGACACTAGAAGTTAAATCTGAATGAACTAGAGTAAGTGTAGAACATGTCTCTAGTTTTTGTATGGAAATTTGTCAGTCAAAAGGAAAAAAAGGTAATATCTCTAGTTCAAGCCATCATCATTCTTTTTCGAACTACTTAAGCAATCATTTCCCCTTCTTTTGTTCCTGTGCCTTCACACAGCAGCCAGACTGATCTTTAAACAATGAAATTAATTTTTATTACTCCTCTCCTTAAAAACCTTTCATGGTTTCCCATGGATTTAGGCTAAAACTCAAACTTGTTGCCACAGCTTACAGGTACTGCACAGTCTTCCTCTCCAAGCTCATTTCACACCACTCACCCCTTGGATGCCTTGCTTGTCTCCTTTGGTTTTCTGAACCTGCCAACTCCTGGGCTACTTGTTGACTGCAGGGAATGCATTTCCCCCAGGGCTTCCAGTGGCTGGCTTATTTTCACCCTACAGCTTCCAGGTCAAATGATATCTCTGGAGAGGAACATTCTATCTAAATGGCCTGTATTTTTATATTTTCATAGTTACTTTTACCAATCTGAAATGGTCTCAATTTATTTGAGTGCTCATTATATACCTGTTTTCAGTCCCACGATGACAGGAATTGTGTGTAGCACTCTCTTTTCTACTTTTTTTGTACTGTAACTAAGTGCATAGGGAATGAAATGCTGGGCGAGTTTTATTTGCCTGAAATTTTAGTGAAGAACCCTCTATTATGTGCACTCAGAAAACTTTTGTTGTAAAATGCCTCATTAGACTAGTGCTTCTGGTTCTCCACTGACAGTCGCTAGAGCACATTGGTCAGGGAGGATGGAGCTCTGGACCTTAGTCAGTCTGTAGTACTTGAATCTTGGCTGCACCATTGACGAGCTAGGTGAACTGAAGCAAGTGACTTCTCTACACCTCAGTTTCCTCATCTATAAAGTAGGATTCAAAATAGTTCGGGCATTACAGGATTATTGTGACGATTAAATGTGCTACCATCTATCATATGTAAAAATAAAACTCATCACAAAAACGTTAACTATGGTATTGTGGATGCTGCCTTTGTTCATTAGTAACAGTGGGGTAGGCTCAGTGGTGGCAGGGGGCTCACAGCTGTAGTGAGAAACAGTTGTCTCCATTATATAGTTCAGTCAGTGGAAGATACATCCATGTAAATTACCTATTGTAAGTGAATTACCTACAATACCTTCTGCCAAGACCTCTAACAGTGTGGAAGCAGAGCACTGAAGAACACAGAAGGGGAGCAACTACCTCTCAGCAGACAGCGAAAGTGCCTTCGAGAAAGTAGCATTTGAGCTAGATTAATTTCCCTTTCACATAAAATTATGTTCTTTAGAGATAATAATAATGAAATAACAGTAGCTAATGTTTATGTCATTATTTTACTGATACATTAGACTGAGGGTTTTTTTTAAACATATATTGTCTCATTTAATCCTTTCAACAACCCTATGAAGCAGTACTACTGTTATCACCCCCATTTTACAGAGAAAGACACTGAGCCAAAGAGAAGTTAAGTGGCATGCCCAAGGTCACACGGCCATTAAATGCCAGGCCTGGGATTTCATCCAGTGTTGCTGTTTGAACATAAGCACTGCCCCTACAGTCACTGGCTTCCCAGTGGTGACTCACTTTTGCTTTCATAATGTCTGGCAGCCCTGAAAGGGTTCTGTACAGAGCCTGTTTCACCCTCTTAGCCTTTGCTGTGTTATTGGTAAAATGTCAACTGTAATAGTATCCACCTACCTTACAGGGTGATTATGAGAATTAAATGAGATAATTCAGGTAAAGTGCTTAGCATATGTTTGGCATATGGTAAGCATTTCACAAATGCTCGCTGTAACTAGTGTTATTATTATTTAGCCGTTCTGAAATGAAATCCACGATCCCTTGTGGTGTGCCTGAGCCCCTCTTCTCACCGTGGCCTCCTTCCTGGGGTATCCGCCTCCAAAGAGAGCAAGTTCTCAGCAGCTGAAATGGCGTGCTACCCAGGTTGCTAGCATCACCCCCCAGCTGCTGCTCCAACTGCCATAACTGCCTTCGTAATTCAAAAATTACTCTTCCCGTTTTATATTTCCACTCAGAAATCGATGCATCTGTGAGGCAGTTTGTTTTCCTGGGGAAGTGTAAGGAACTGTGTGGCGGTCTGGAGACACGCTCCGTTTAGACTCAATATTGCCACCCACTCCCTCGGCAGTGTCAGAGAACAGTCTCGGAAAGATCTGTTCCTTCCCCGCGCAGACGTGGTGCCCCAGCCTGGCCTATCCTTTGTGACTTCCCTTATCTCCAGGAGTAAGGAAGTATTGATTGAGAACTTGCCTGTGTTTCTTGTGAACATTTTTCAGAAGGCATGTAATATTTCCCTTCTTTCAAGACTTCAGGACAGTACAGATGCCCCTGTTTGAGAGAGCTAAGTTCGTGCCGGCTAAAAACCAGGGCCAGCCTCATCATAGTCCAATTTCCACCTCCCTTTTGTCGAAGTGCGTTTGTGAGTGGACCGTGCTCTTTCTCTCTCTGTCGCAGTGACAAGACACTCTTGCAAGGAGGAGGCTAAGCAGCCTCTCCTACCTTGTTTCCTGGCGAAGGTGGGCTCTGTGTCCCCAGAGGCGGTCACTCTGCTGTGGCTAGTTGTTTAACTGAAACAGAGTGTGCTTATCCCTGAAGTTGTCTTACATGACCATCTTTAGATTTCTGAGAAGGAAGAACACAGTGCCCAAAAGCACCGAGAGTTCTAACATATAAATAGCCCTGCTGAGCTGAACAAATGTGTCTATTGTGTGAAGTACTGCAAAGCAAAATACACACTGGGGACTAAGAACAAGAAACTAGAGATTTTTCTTTTTTTAATTTTAGCTTGAAAAATTTGTTTTCTCTATATGAATTGTGCATTGACTCTTGGGTCTTACAAGAGGATAATTTAATAATGTGGGTTCAAATCTTGGGCCAAGCACTTGGCAAGTGTTTGATTTTAAGCAAATTATTTAACTCTGTGTTGTTGTTGTTCCTTAGGTGAATTTCATAATTAATCTCCTAGGGCACTTATAATGGATAGAAATGTGTTATGTTAGTACTCACTCATTCAGGTACCTGGAAAAAAATTTGTTATAGTTAGGGCTAGTTTTTATCATCATTTTACTATTAACTATTGTGACGAGGCCATACCTAATTTGTATTTTTTTCCAAATTCAATACATTACTTAAGGTTATAGTAATTGGTGCCTGAGCTGGTGGTCAAAGTTTTGCATGCCTGATTCCACCCAGTGGCAAGTTATTTAACTTAGGGAAGGTAACTGTTTCCTAGTCTATAAAATAAGGATAGTAATACCTTCAGGATATAGGCTCATTGTGAAGGTGACATGATATACTATATAAAAAATGGCCCATTTGATGCCTTTCAAAAATTGGGGAGCATCACGGCTGGTCAGACACTCAGGCTGTTAAGGAGCCAAACAGATGATCTGTGATCAATTCAAAGCCTTAGAGTCAGAAGGCGTATTCAGGGTGAGGGTTTCAAGGTGGTAGGTGACCTTTTGGGATCAGGAGAAGGCAGATCAAAAGTGGACAGATGAAAAGGCAGGTTTGGAAGCTGAGGTAGACAAGGCCAGGAGTACTGAAAATCAGGGGTGCGGGGTTTGGGCCTGATCTCTGGCCAGAGATTCTTGGGCATCTGCTTTTTTCCTGCTCTCTACCTGGGTAGCATGTGGCTTAAGAACCCGGACTATAGGCACGGAGAGAAGATTCTAAAAATATGGTTCCCAGATGGGGCATAGGTTGTTTCCCCAGTTTTCAGATAACTATATCTAAATCAGTAAGTTCACCACTAGTGTTTTGTTACACAGAACCACTTTGCCTATATTAAGAAAGACTTCCCTGACTTTTTCCATACAAGGAGAGCTGGCCATCAGGAGTCTAGGAGTGCGGAATCATAGGCACTCATTAAATACTTGCTGACGGGTTGATTGGACTTGGGTCACACCTGGGAATGGGGGCACTCTCAGTCACAGTTACGGTTTGAGGGTGAGGGAGTGTCACATGTTCCTACTCCTGATGATAATGCCACTGAATTTTAATAATACCGATAGCATTTATTGAACACTACTTCATGGCAGGCAGGCAGTGTTCTAAGCTTCTGTGTCAGTTTTCTTATTTAATCTGTACAATATCGTCTCATTTTACTGATGAGGAAATTGGCACCAGTCGGGTGACTCCAGAGACGACCTACTTAATCTCATCCCACAACACTGTCTGCTCTCACTTCCATCCTCACGGTACTCTGGACTCATTCATTCTCACACAGCTTCGTGACGTTGGTAAATTCTTTCATTTCCCAGATAACTGTTTCTGTGTTACCACTCCTTGGGGTAGGCTTGGATTGGAATGTGAAATTACTCCTGGAAGCAGGGTCGTTTTCCTGAGTGGGGCTGCCCTCTGAACTGAGATTTAAAGTTCCAAGTCCGTGGTTTCCAATTTGTGCTTGTAAAACAGACACACATACCTTGTCCCATTTTTTATGGTTACATCACAACAATAATTTACATTTAATCAGACAGAAGTAGCACAGAGTGATAGTTGATGTCTCAGAATTTCTTGCACACTTTCTCACTTACATGTCTTGTTGTATAACTGATAGGGTCTGAATAGGGTCTGCATAGGGTCCAATAGGGGCACACACTAAAACGAACAAGGAAAACATCTGATCATTAGGCAGTTACAGAGTTGTGGAATCAGCATATACATGAAATCTGCATGCAGGAATATAGTTGGATAGTATACTTAACATGTAGACTAGATTGGTTGCCCTAGTACCAAGGATTTTACGTACAGGACATAGACTTGTATTTCTTGCAAAAGTAACTCCTTTTCTTGCCTTCCCAGTTATAGGTTTTATATCATTTTTGATACTGAGCACCAAACTCTCGTTGCAGTTTTTTTTAATTGAGGTTATGTAGTTATAAAGGTCTGATACTATAAAAAGCCAATTTTGTGCAAAATTTTTCCAAGACCAGACATGAGTTTCAACACCGCAATAAATTAGAGATAAATAAATAGGGAAACATGGCGTTGAAAATGCTGTATTTTTTTTTTAACTACCAAGCGAGGCCTACTTTTAAATTTCAGGCATGTTTTCTTAGTACTTCAGCTCAGTGTTACAATGCTTAGCTACATTAATCTGTTACTGGGTAACTCCAGAAAGAATGTTCGACCAAACCATTAGGAGATTGGTGATTTTCTTTGCCCCTTGAGCATTATTGAAATTTGACAACATTCTCATAGTCTCTGCTTTCATTTAAGGATTTGGCTATCAGAAATACGGGTAAGTGAAAGGAACCAAGAGAAAGTAATGACCAAATGAATAGTAGTATTTAAAGTTGCAAGTTGCTATGATACAGCCTTCACCGTGACCTGGATGGATAAGGACTAAACAGGATTTGCTTTCCAGAGACTCTGGGTGCCTGTTCCACCAATTCTGTTTGTCTCCACCCGCCGTGTTGGCCTCCTCCTTTTCCCAGCACCACTGATTTCGGTTCTGAGAAACAGCTTCCTCCCATTACAGGCACCAATTCAATTAAGCAGAAGATGGTGCTGAAGGTTTTTGATTCCATCAGCTTCTGGTGTGTAGACAGTAGCAGTGTTTTGAAAAACTTTATGAGGATGTTGTGATGTGCATCCTTCTGGACTGTTGAATCCATCAGTCTTTCTTCCTTTCCTCTCCCTCCCTCCCCTCCCCTCCCTTCTCCTCTCCTTCTTTTCCCCTCCCCCCCTCTTCCATCACACAAAACGGGTGATTACACGGATCAAAACGGAGATCTGCCTCGGTTCACAAATTTTGGTAAATCTTTAGGAAGCCATTAATTTTCTTTTAGATGCTAAGTAATGATAACACTGTTCTCAGCACCTGAGTTTGGAATTTAGTTTGTCCCCTGCAGAGATTTGTTTTCTTTTCTAAACTGCGTCTTAGAATTTACAAAAAAGGACTGAGCAAGCTTTGAAGCATATTAAAAATAAAGCAACAAAAAAACTTCCCTCTCTTTCTTTAGTCTTCTAATGTTTGTCTAATTTTAGGCCACCATGTGGAACTGAGCCTTTATTGAGGTTTGAAATGTCAAAATAAGGAGGGATTTGTGTATATTTTCACTTTTGACTTCATTTACTGGAAGTGCTGGAGCACCAAGTGGGAGGTAGTTTGGAAGTATTTCTGATGTAAAGAGGAAATTCCATAAATCATCCCTGACAGTGTGTCTCATTTGGTATTTCAAGGAGGCATAGGCCCTTTTTTTTTCATGTGTCCTAGCCTTTGACTGTATATGGGGCCCTCACCTGGGATTTCCAAATTTGAACATTTCTCTTTCTTCCTCCTGAAAATTGTTATACTCGGATTCTTAAAATCTTCTGTTAAATATTTTTCAAATTAGCCTAGTGTAGAGTTCAAAACTGGCAAGCACCATCAGAATCCTCTTGTATGGGGAAAAACATGGCTATTATCATTGAACGTGCCTCCAAAACCTACCAAAATTGGCAAGTGGCCCTGCGTTTGGTTTGGACCCATTTATATCATGTGCTTATGAAAATGTTAATATCTGCCATTCAGAAGAGTTGAGTGTAAAATGGAAGAGAAAAAAATATAAGAAAAGAAGCTTTTCTGTGACTTCTAGTTCTCTTTTGATCACTGAGTGCTGTGGGGAGGGTCTTTTTTCATTTCCAAGTTTTCCGAGAGTTTCATTTGCAGAATGCTGAACTGACTGCTGTCTAGCGCTCTGTGTCCTCCGTGACCTCCCCCAACCCGGAGAAGGGTAGAATGGCTTCCGAATTAGGTATAACAGAAATAGGTCGATTCTGATACAAAGTCAAAAATAATAATTCTCCATTGACAAAATGCATAGTAACAGCTTTTCAATGTTGTTCTGAAAATACTTTCTCTATTAATGTGGTAAAAAGATGATGAACCATAATCTATAGTCATTTGTATTTTGCTTATACCAAAAATGGTACACAAATATGATATATTTACTAGACAAGCTACAAACCTGCCATATCCCAGAAACAAATTCTGATGGTTCATGTGTTTATCTCATAACCTGCCTTACTTTTTCCTTTAAAAATTTGCTCATTCATGTCCTTACTGTTCTTCATAGATATGCCAACAGGTAAGCATCATATTCTGATAGGACTAACAGTTCTAGTACCAAATTATTAAGAGTATGTCTCCTTATGCTTCTGTTTTTATTTGGGGCTTTGTCAACATACATCTAAATCCAGCTTAACTTTTGACCCAATTAACTAATTGGCCTGATGAATTCAATTAAAATTGGGGAAGTGCTTGCGCAGAAAGGAACAGCATTAGTATAATGTGGTAGTTCAGATGAATGAGATTGATTTGATAATTAATTAATTTGATAAACAGGATAATTTAGTGTCAGCCAGAGACCTGGGTTCAAATCTATATTAGCTAGGTGACCTTACCTTAAACATTTAAATGTCATGTCACCCCATTGATTGATATTAAAATGGCATAATAGCATCTACCTCATAAGAGTGATGTGAGAATTGGTGACATCAGTCATGTCACCTGCTTGGCACAACACTCGGACCAGAGTCACTCACTGGTGGAAAATAGTACCTTTTGTTTTGTTTCAGGATTTTAAAATATGGGTCCTCCTATAGACACCAGGCCTAAGATTGCTGTCAGATTTCTTTCTAAGTGAGCAGTGAATCACTTCTTTTTCTGACGATTTCAGTAGCACAAGCATCATATCGTCTCCGAATTTTCTCCACCTTTTTGCACCTGAGGCGTTCCTCTCCCTGGATTCACATCAACTTCAGGTCACAATAAGATTTCCTACATTTAAAAGAATAACATTTAATAATTTCTGCACAAGCTTGTCTTATTTTATTTTCACAGAAACCCTGTTCGGTAGTCAAGGTAGAGATTAGGTCATCGAAGGCATTTCAGAGCTGGGAGGAAATGTGGTGGCCTGGATTCCACCTCACCCTTTCGTGTGTTCCCTGGCGTGGGGAGTAAGTGGCAGAGCTGGCAGAACAGATCGGAGTTCGGGGCCCTTTCTACCACACCGTGCTGATCACTTCTCTTTTTAATTAAAAAATGCCCTATTTCTGGCCTCTTATTGACATGTTGCTCACAGCTCTTAATTTCTAGGGTTCTCAAAACTGTTTCTTGAGTGAGTATCTCTGGATTAAAATCAGCTATTTTGACAATATAGAGCTCCTTTCAGTTTTAAAGATAGCTAAGCACAGCATAGAATCCATAGAGAGTTCTATCAATTTCCCCCTTTTAAAATCCTGGCTTTTTTTCTGTGGCCCTCTGAGAAACCAATTCCGTAGACCTCCGCTTCTTTCTGTCGCCACCTCTTGTCACATGAGTGCCTCTGATGTTAGCTTCTACATTTGAAATAATGATACCTAGGAATTTATACTGAAATATTTTCAATAAATTTGTGGATTTTTCTTTTCTAGTCCATTTCATGGAATGTTAATATTGTCCAACTGAGATTCCTGTGTCAAAACTGCTCTGATCACAGGGTCTTAGGCAGTCATTAACATGTTCCCCTGTTAGTTCATATTATCTCAGCCACATAAAAAAATGACCACTTCATGCAACTTTTATGTGAAATGCAACCTAAGGTATCACAAGTCTTTCATCTAACCCTAAATTTTCTGGAGGCCTTTGTATTTCAAGGTCCAGTCTGTAATTCACTGCCATAAACAATATTGTTCTCCTGACCTTTGTTGCTGATGTATAAATTCTTTTATCTCTTGGCAGTTTTAGCTTATTCAAAGGTGATGCTTATTTTTTTGGTAGATGTTCAGTAATATGCCATTCTGTGAAAGACTCAGTGAAAATTTTACATTTAATTAACAGTAGATATTTTATAGAACCACAAGAAACATCTCTTTTAAATGCTATTTCTTCATATACTATTACTTTAGGGAGTAGAAATTCAATTTCAGTTTTTATGAGCTAGTTATTTTTTCAGGAAGAAAAATCATGTATAAATAAAGCAGAGTAAAATACTGTATTTAACAGTTTTTAATGAGCCTGATTATTCTTATAGAGTAACTGAATAGTTCCAGAATAGAGACTTGATATTTTTGGATAGGTTTTGCTTTATTTGTCCACATGTGAATTCTAGTTCTGCTACTATTAACTGGAAAGTATATTTTAAACTCTATGCTTCACACTTTTATAAGTTTTTAGTTTTATAAAGAAAATTAAGAGTAAATTTGCTTTCGGGGTATGTTGGTTTTTCTTTCGTGTGTAGGTGCTAGAGGTGAGTTTTTAATGAAATTTAGTGGCATCTCTTCTGAAAATTATAGCTGTAGTGTGCTATTGAAAACATAGGGTTGGGAATCAGTGCCTAATACTTGATTGGGACAAGAAATCTGTATAATTTTATAGAGAATTTTAGCCAGGCAAAAAATTTGTGTCCCATAGGTGGTAGTCACTACTGCTTAGCAAATGCGTAGATCATGGCTGCGGAGCCCTTACTCAAGTTCAAGGAATCTTTACCTGAACTAGTTAAAAGCTAGTTTAAGATAAATTTGTAAAATATCTAGAATTGAGAATATGTTTGCCTTTGGTTTACATCATTGCTCGTTAAGGCATATTTTAGTGCATTTCTTTTAGAAGAGCAAATTTTATAGGCGATTTTACTGGCCAGTGGTATTTTATTTCAAAGAACTCGTGTTAATATGTGGGAGAGTACAGCATTTTTTGTTTGTTTATTTCATCAGCATGCTTTATTTTTTTAGGGGTAGCGGTATGAAGAATGCATGCGTGCTGTCCAAACTAGTTAACGGGCTCACAACTGGAGGGTGTAAATTCTAGTATCTGTATTTTCCAGCTTGCGGCACTGTTGTCGGAAGCCTGGAACGGCTGATGTTAATCTTCAGCTTGTTTCGTGGCTTTCCAAAAATTAAGTTGAAGGAGAATAAAATGCAGTGTAAATCAACTTCTCTGCATAACAATAACAATACTAATTGTAAAATACAAAGTGACATTTCCTATGTCATGCTGTTTAAAAACTTTGGAGGGGTGTGTATATGTGTGTGTGTTTATTCAATAGGGAGAAGCAGTAAATTGCTGGCTTTAAATCTAATTGATGAATTTTGAATTTCCACTTCAAAGGTGTTCTACCTTAAATTCATTTTGCTGATTTGGAATGCAAGGAAGAGATAAGCATTTGGGCCCCATATTAATGATATCCTGGAAGAATTTCATTGCTTATTGGCTAGAAACTCAGATTTCCCACAGAGTTGTGGATGGAGCAGTTTGGCGTGCATGCTTACTTACTCTAGTTCCTTACAGCCAAAGGTTTATAGCTCAGAAGGATCTGAATAATGGTTCTCTAATATTGCATGGTTTGGCTAAGAAATCCTCTCATTATTCTGTTTGCTGTAAGTCCTAGACTTGCCTAGAAACAGCAGATTTAGACTATTCTCACTTCAAGTAGAATAATGGGCAGAGTGGACAAGGAAAAGTGAATGAAGAAGCTACAAGCAATTCATTACCCCATTTAAGGCATTTTTAGCCAACTTGTTAAGTTTCAAAGGTCAAACTGGCCAACATTTAATTCATCATGGAAAAAAACTCTGATAGAAGAAAGTTAGCCAACTTGACCTTTAATGCTTAACAAGTTGTCTTAAAATGTTTTTATTCAATCCCAATACATTGCTAACATGAGTCCTCTTCTAATCTATGTAAATGTGACTTTTAAATCCTATTTGGTTTTATGTAAGGGCTTAATGCTGTGGACTTTGGAGCAGGTGATACAGTTCTTGATCACTATACTTTGATTTGCGTCCTATCACAGTCACAGAGAAAATGCTCTTGCAAGGACAATTGGTGTGAATGTCCCTGATTCTCTGACGGAGGAGTCACAAAAAAATCAGTGGCTATGCTGTTCTGAGTATTTTCTGTCTTGAAACTGAGAATGGGAGGTGGGGGGTTTAATCTTCTTTATTCCTTTTCCTCTGCACTTCTGTCTGAATTGCAGTAGTGGTCCCCGGGGAGGCAGCATCTAGGAGCGGCCGGGAGGCAGTGCTGCGTGGCGGGGTGATGTTGGCACAGCACCTTCCAGGCATGCTAGCACCTAGCGCACAAGCGGAGAACTTTGCTTCTGCCAACTGTGACTTCAGAACCCAGGTCTGTTCCTGAACCTGGACGCCCAGCTGTCAGTGTGTCGCCATATGTCACTAGCACATGGCACCCTAATTAAAATTTCAAATTGCATGCATTTGTGTTTGCTGGCTGGCTTGCTTAAAAGGCAGAGACCTCACCACCCTGGGCTGCCCCCACCCTCCTTTATCACTCTGAGGTATTATATTTGCCATCCTTAGGCAGGGGCTGGAGAATGACCTTTCCCCCTAAAAAACCACCGCTCTCTCATTCTCTCACCTCTCATTTTGAAGTAAGAATAGTCCCTATTTTAAGGAAGAAGGACGGGTGTGAAAAAATGTGGCTGCTGCCCTTGACTAAAATCCTAAAGACCACAAACGTGGTCTGTTTTACCCTTGGTTGGTACAGATTATTTTTCAATTTATGCCTCTTTTCACAATTGAAAAAAAGTGCATGTTACTATCCCTTAAACGTAGTATAAAATTGTCTTAAAATGAAGCTTGTTTATTTTGAGAAACATTTATACTTTAGGATTAGACAGTACGAGATGTGTTCATAAGTAGATATATTTCTTTTGTGCTATCCTCTCTGCATATGTATAACTGTAATGCTTTGTATGTTTACATTTGAAATTTAAAGAAAGAATTAGATGGAGCCCTCCTAGAAAGCAATAATAATGAAATTCTATAGAAGTTGGTCCTTCTGTTCAAAGCAGGGAAGGTATATTGGGGAATATCATCAATTAATAGCTACCTTTTATTTATATTTAGAAAATGCTAAGGGAAACGAAAGTCAGTTTACTTACATCACCTCATTTAATTTTCACATTATCCCCAATATAGAGCAATTGCTGGCACCCTCATTTCAGAGATGAGCATGCTGTGGCTTACTGATGAAGCTTTAACAAGGTAACACACCCGGTGTGCAATAGAAATGAGATTTGAACCCAGATTTGTTTGACTGGAGGCCATGCATATTACTTCCTCTCTGGGAAGAAAATGCAAGTTTTAAAAATTTTTATTTTCTGGTTCATTCTAATGCTAGTTTTCTGGGTGTAGGGTATAGTTCTGAGTATATACTTTTTTGCATAGTCTTAGGAAGTTTTGCTGACTTGTTCAAAAAGCTGAGCTAGAATTATGCAGTTCATTTTGTATTGACCCCTAGTTGCCATTTGCAGTGGTGACAAGCCTAGAGTATTTTCTGCTACAGCCAGGCTAGGATCATGTTGTCTCATGGTGAAACATGCCTGTGGTTTATTTGAAATCTCTGATGAACTCCAGCGTTGAACTCTGTGAAGATGTTATTGCCCGAGATGTCACTGCTCAGGCTTATGTGGCTAATCAAATGCATGTCCTAGAGTTAACATCATTTATTTATTTTCATACTAACTTGTAATTAATGACGAGACTCTTTCCTATAGTACAGGAGTACACATGGTTTTCTTTTTCACTACCTAGGAGGCTGGTGGCTCACTAAGGAGGCAGCGTGGTTGTTAGTGTGGATTCCGGAGCCTGATCACTGGTTCAGATTCCAGGTTTCACTTTTACTGGCACTGTAATCTTGTGCAATCTTGTAGAAATTGTGCCTCAATTTCTGCATCTGTATAAGGGAGATGATACTATGAGGTCAACCATGTAAAACACTTTAGAATGTTGCTCCTGGAACATTGGAGGTACTCAATAAATGTTAGGTGAAATTAATTATCACATTTAATATTCTACACAGAAAAAGAAGTTATTCTTCAGAAAGATTAATTGATCTATTCTGCAGGAAATTCTAATATTAAAACATTGACCCTTTTAAAGCATCTCACCCTCTGATTTGATCTGTCAATCAGCAATTGTTGATAGAGTTTGCTGTGAAATGATGTTTGGAATCTCCAAATTAAAAAATGTTATCACAACCCTTAAAATGATATCAGTTATGTTGGGTATCCAAGGCATATCCACTTACTTATGTTTCTACAAGTGCCTTAGAGTATTTACATATTTAGTACAGTGAATTGTCACAACCACATATTTAAATGTGTACTGAACCCCAAGTAATGACAGAAAGGATGAAGAAAAGCCAAACCCCCAAAAGTGCAGACATTTTAATAATGTATATGATGCCATTAGTATAATTTCTAATGACGACAGCAACAGCAGAATCCAGCAACACACACTCAAGTAGTTTCTCTATGGCTCTAGAGGAGTTATGTACATACTTAGTTAGCAGAGTTATGAAATTCCATCATATAATCTTTTCAAGCACAAACTACTCATTTCTTGTACAACTCCTGTGTATTCCACAGGGTTGCTGAAACACAGAACAGTGTAAAGGAGAAAACAACTACTCCCTCTACATTTCATTTAAAAATAGGAAATTCTCATGAGAATCTACAACACAGGCCAAGATATGAATTGAGATTTCACATACTTTCTTGGATTTGGCTTTCTTTTAAATCCCCGTTATCACATGAAAATACATCCTGATAGCTTAAAGAATCAACATCCTTTATTATATCTATGGAAAATGGAATGGTTGTTGATAATTTTGTAAGATTCATTGTATTCATTTTAATCAGTACCTCCTCTCACCTGTAGCATCACTGTCCTGAGATAAAACTGGATAATGATCGGTTAACTGCCCTGTTTTCCTTCTTTTCGTTGAGCTTTAAAATGTAATGCTCTCTCTGGTGTTCAAAGAGATGTATTTGTTTGAGGCTTTGTATATATTATGTGTCATTAAGAAAATGATACAGAACTGATGAAAGCTGAAGGCAAACTCCTAAAATAGAGTTTGTCATGTCAAATTCCTATCTCCTTTGAGCTAAAAAAAAAATCAGGAAAAGAAAAGAAAGAAAAAGAGTGAGGGCATTAGGGAGATAGCAGGTAGTAAAAGCCTGTTTCATGTAACATCCGTTGTGGAGAAGACATTAGGTACAATTACATAAGGGCTGCAGGAGAAGGGAGCACCTTGAGAAGCAGAAGTTAATTAGAATGAATTTACGAGGGAGAGAGGGGAGGTCCTGTGCCATCAGACAAAGGGAAGGCAGTGGTGTGGTGCTCTCCGTTCACAAGAGCATTTTAATGAGTTTCCACACAAAGTATTTTAGGCGAAAGATTTGTGGTAGGTGGGAACAGAACTGCAGCTCAAAACAAAAACTGTCCAGTGGCTCTAAGGGCAATTTCTGAGTTAAGAGTATCCACTAAGCCCTGTCCCGATGGCTCAGTTGGTTGGAGACTCCTCCCATGCAGGGAAGGTTGTGGGTTCAGCCCCTGTTCAGGGGCATGATAGCAGGCAACCCACTGAAATTTCTGTCACCTCAATGTACCTCCCTCCCTCCCCCTCTCTTCCTCTGTCCTTCTCTTCTTCCTTTCCTTCCTCTCTCTCTAAAATCCATAAACATATCCTTGGGAGAGGATGAAAGAATTATAAAAAAGAGTATTCATGACATTACTTCAGTATTGGGATTTCTTAATGATGATCTTAGTGAACTATCACAGACAAGTGTTTTTTTTTTCTTTCAAAAAAATCAGATGCCAGTGCATTCTTTAGTTTGTCAGTAAATACTGAGCTGTGGCTCTGTCCTCTCTTGCCTCCTGTCTTGTACACGCGTTAGATCACGCCTGACCTGGCATTGCAAACACACTGATTGTTCTGCTATTCTAAAAGTGTAGGTGCCAGTCAATGGTGGCTTTGGATTGAGATTTTGCCTTTATTACTCGTTTCCTATTTTTGGTTGGAGGGAATTAAGGTGTTATCTCCCTATAATGTAATTGTTGTCCTGAACTTTATCTGGATCCTTTTACATAAAATCCAAGTGGTGAAACCGGGGGAAGGGAGAGGCAATAAGGGCACAGCCGCGACCACGGCCAGTCAGACTGTGTTCTCCGGGAAAACTTGTTTATATGAGATTCATATGGAGGGTTTGAAAGAATTGACAACAGAATACTTGGTTGTTTAAGGATTTATTTGTGCCCATTCCTACAAAGGTATATCTTGGGGATTTATTGCAAATAATTCTGTTACTTTCCCCCCAGATATTGGAGGGAGAAACAAAGGGAGAGAAATATCAGTGTGTGGCTGCCTCTCAGGTAGAGGCAACTGGCCCACAACCCAGGCATGTGCCCTGACTGGGAATCGAACCGCGATCCTTTGATTCACGGCCCATGCTCAATCCACTGAGCTATACCAGCCAGGGCTAACTTTTTAAAAAAGATTTTATTTATTTATTTTAGAGAGGGGAAGGGAGGGAGAAAAAGAGGGAGAGAAGCATCTGTGTGTGGTTGCCTCTTGTGCATCCACCACTGGGGAACCAACCACAATCCAAGCATGTGCCCTAGAATGGGAATTGAACCTGTGACCCTTTGATTCTCTGGCCAGCATTCTATCCACTGAGCCACACCAGCCAGGGCTCCATGACTAACTTTTAAAATGGCAAAGTTATAAAAATATCTGTAAAGTCTGTGTGCAGTTGTTAATGGTTATTGTGGCATTAATGCGTAAAGAACATGTTTTTGTTTTGTTTTATTTTCCACCCTTACATTTTATTTATAAAACAAAAAAAATTATTGCACAGGAGGAAAAATACCATGGTGTAAATTAAAGACAAAAAAGAAAAACCCAATAAGGGAGAATATTTTAAATGTCTTGCAGGGAGTGGCAGAAAGAGTTTTGCTTGAAATTTTCACCATATGCTAACTATATACAGCGCTTCAAGTTTATTTATTGTTAAAGCTTCATGTAAATCACGTCATTCTGAAAGTCATGGAAACTGCACATTTGTGCATTAAACTATGTAAACAACAAAAACTGGTCATCCATCCAATTGTTGCTTCACTTCTTTTGAGTTATAGTGCAATTTTCTGAAGGGTGAAATGGAGATTACGCAATATAGTGATTTCCTGTTAACACCTACATTTTTGCTGACCTACCAAGGTCTGTTGGTATGAGAGCTTAACCTTTATTTTATTTCAAAGTGTGTTTTTTATTCCGAGTTCCATTGGTTCCTATGGTTTCAGGTTTCTCTGTGAGCCACATGTTCAGTCCTGCCCTGTCTAAAGGAAGGGGCAAGTGCTAGAAAAGACCTTGTAGGCAGGTGAATTTTGTACTGGAATATGTTCAGGAATACTCTGAATTACTGATATTACTGCTAGCAGTAATATTATTAATAGTGAGGAAGTATCAATGCTGACACTTCAAATGCTCAAGTGTACGTGTCCCAATTAAAGCTTAAAGTTACATGGGACTGCTCACCATTCTCCCTTAGTTATAAAACAGATGTCAACTTGCCCTCCTCCTTTTTGCTGATGTCTGCTATTCTTTAATTTTTATATTTACAGAGAGGGCAAGGGAGGGAGACAGAGGGGGGAGAGAAACATTGATGTGTGTGCCTCTTGCAGTACATCGGTGGGTTACCTCTTTCATGCCCCCAAATGGGGACCCAGCCTGCAACCCAGGCATATGCCCTGACCAGAAATCGAACCAGCAGCCTTTCAGTTTGCTGGCCAGCACAAGTCTACTAAGCCACACCAGCCAGGGCTATGTATGCCAGCTTGTCTGGCTGGGGTGCTCAGTTCTTCCTCGCCTGTTGAAACCGTGCTCATCCTCCAAGCTGCCTCCATCTTTTGTGGAAAGAGGTACAAGCCCCCCGCATTCCCTGACTAGGTTCTTCTTCATTGTTTACCTATCACACATGGTTAATGTGCCTTATGATGGTTTAAGTGTGGTTGCCATTTGTAGTTAGTTATATGAGAGTCAGTCTTCCACACCAGGTTCTGTCTTCTTTGTGTCTGTGACAGTTCTTTGTAACAGTGGGTGCTCAATAACTATCGTTTGGGCTGAATTAAAGTTTAAAAAAGAAGATGATTTGAATCGACTTCAGTAGCAGCCACACCCTTAAGTGGTGAGGATGCTTTCAGGGGACCTGTGCGGATATCTCCAGGGTCAAGGCCAGTTGTCAGGCTTCAGCTGGACTGAGTGGCAGTCTGAGTCCAGGTTTCAGGGTAGATTTTAAGGTATGCAAACTTGTTGTGGTCTTTAAATACACATTTTTAACCAAAAAAGGATCCCTTTTCTATAAATAAATTCTTAAGCTTTTTTTTTTTTTGAGGGGGGGGCGGTTCCACCAACTATCTAGCAAGTTATGAAATGAGGGACTGGAGCTGGGGCTTTTCTCCATCTGGATTGTTCTCATGAAAGTGACCTCTACATTTCCTATGACTGTTTTGAAATGGATCTAGTTTAGAAGAACCTCTGATTAGTTTATTGTCGTAAGATTCTTATCTACTTAGGCATAAGCTCTAAAGATCAGAATTAAACTTAGGTTGTGGTTAGTGAACTGGAGTCGGTTAGCTGATGGATTGGAAGTTACTCAGGCTTGAACTAGTTCACACTAGTTCCTAGGAGATTGTCCTGGGTTATAGAACTTTCTGCAGACCACCTGATTCATGCATCTGTTTGAATTCAGAGGATGCATGTAAATGATGCTAAAGGTAGTACCTGATATAAGATACAGCAGGAGGACCTATCTTTTAAAAAATGCCCTTTACTGTGTAATCCTGAATGATTTGTTAAATTGATCTATTTTCATTCTTATAAAGGCAAAGAAGCAAAAAAAATGCCCTAAAATTGGATTAATTTCTAGTTGTGGATGTTTGACTCTACTTTATCTTCATTAGTCTACCTCACCGCCCCCTTTTATAACAATTGATACAGTTCCTGAAGATAATGAAACTATCTAGAAACTGGACATTGACCTTCACTATAACAGAACAAACTCCGCTGCTGTTCCTACCTAGCAGGGATGGTGGGTTGAGGACAGCACAGCTCGTGATTCTGTTCTTGTATGAGCAGAATTCCTTTGACATATACCGGGTGATACAGAAAACTTGTAGAGCTTTTTTCTCTTAGAGTTTGCTCTTTCTTTCACTCAATAATGATTGTATTTACTTAGTACCCACTATTGTAGGGACTGGGGTTGTAATCTATGAGCTCAGACATAATTTTTTCAGTCGAGAGGGCTTAGTATAATGCTAGGATACATTGATTGATTTAAAGCCCATTGGCAATTATAAATTCATCTTACTGTCAATTCAGTTAGGTCCCCGTGGTTACTCTATGAAGTAACACTACTATTGTCCCCATTTTATAGATGAGGAAACTGAAGCACAAAGAGTAAATGAATTTATCCAAGGTCATACAATGAGTATTGAGTATATAAGTTGGAGACTTGGGATTTGAGCCTAGCTGATCTTTTATTTCTTCTTTTTCCAGAAACAGAAGAAGGGGGAGAGAAAGTGGCAGGGGGAGAGAGAGGAAGAGAGAGACATTGATGTGAGAGAGAAACATTGATTGGTTGCCCTGACCACAGACCAAACCCACAACCTGGGCATATCCCCTGACTGGGATTTGAACCTGCAGCCTTTTGGTTTATGGGCTAATGCTCTAACCAACTGAGCCACACTGTCCAAGACAGAACCTAGCTAGTCTTAACTTCCGAGACTGCACTCTTAATATTATACTAAGCTGCCTAAGACTTTTAGCAAGGCTTAGCCCTCGTAGTATACAGCATTTCAATTTCTCTGAGGGTTCACTTAACAGATATTGTTAAAAGCTCTCAGAAGTGGGGTTTTCTTATAGATATATTAGTAATGATACCAAAATGTAGAAAAAATTAGAATCATGCAAACTTACAGTCCCTGGAGATGATCTGGTTACTAGATTCTTCATTATAAAAATGTGAAAGTACGTGTTCAGAAAGGTATAAGACTGGGCAGAGTTCAAATACTTGGTCATCACAAGAGGCAGGATCAAGAGGTTTATTGAACTGAGCTGATGAGAACTCCAGTGGTCCCGTGCTTATTCCAATGCTTCATTGTAGGCACAGGTCACAATATTTTACATAGATTCACAGTCTTACAGTAAGTAGTCAACTAATATCCCACAATGACATTTTACTTTCTACTTTGCAGTATTTACTTTGATGCACAATTATTTATATAAGACTTTATAGGTGAAAGTGTCTTGTTTTTCAGTATTTTGTATTCATTTGAAACCAGTCTTTATATCAACATACCAAATCTTACTCTATTGGATGTATAGATTCTTGCTGAGAAACTTTCGAGGTGTAGTATCAGCCATTACTAAAAAAAGCTACAGATTCTACTGGCACTTAGCAAGGGTTCAGATCAGACCAATTTTACTGTGTTGACAGGACATAAAACTGGTTGGATTTCTGTGGGCTTTAAACTGAAACCAGTGACTGGCATGTTATCTCTTTCAGGCATAAGCATGATTAGAAGTCCTTCTGAAGACTTTCTCCCCAGTTTTGCTGGGTCTTGTCAGTGTGTTCTCAGAGACACATATTGCCTTTTTTCCCCCCTGTGCATTGTCTGACCAGATGGAATGTTTCCTACTCTGGATGTTGTCAAAAAACATGTTAAAGATGTGAGGTATGTCCTAGCACTAAGGATAGTCGTGGAGACAGTCTTTTCATTTGCATTTCAGAACTAGTTCTTTCTGCCCGTCAGTACAATCCCAGTCCCACTCCATGCCCTGCCCTGCACCCTTGTAGTATAGTTTGCAAAGCTTTGCATTGGGACCAATATCCTTGTTTTCTGAAGAGTGGCCACATGAATGAATAAATGAACTCTTGATAGCGTCAGGTAAATATTTAGGATTAATGGGTGAGAGAAGCAGACAGAAGTCAAGTCCGCGTGAAGAAGGTTACTGTAATAATTCAAGATGTCTGACAGCGGACTGGATGTGTGGAGGGGCCAGGGAGCCCGCATCTGGGAAGGAGCAGTTCTGCTGACTTGGTTCTGAGATATTGTGGCTGAGATGGATAGGATGAGAAGACCTTCAAGATTTTTGTACAATTTCTAAGAAATGAAATTTAGTGGATTGGCACTTGGCTGGTATAGCTCAGCGAGCTTTGAACCAAAGGGTCACAGGTTCGATTCCCATTTAGGGCACATGCCTGGGTTGTGGGCCAGGTCCCCAGTACAGGGCAAGTAAGAGGCAACCACACATTGATGTTTCTCTCCTCTCTTTCTCATTCTCTTCCCTCTCTCTAAAAAAGGAATAAATAAATCTTAAAAAAAAAGAAGAAATCTAGTGGCTTGTCATTTTGGGGAGCACTGGTTTTTTTCTTTGATCATTTCATTTTTCTCAGCTCTAAGTAGACACTGGGCAATTATTCATGAGTAATAAACAATAAATCCATTTTATATACATTTATATTGAAAGGCACTTTAAAACTGTTTAGCCAGAAATTGTAATGCCTATTATTATCTTTCTTTTCTTTTCCTTTTTTGTAACTTCATGATTTCATCTTAGACATCACTTTCCTGATTCCACTTCCATGTGCCTCTGTCCCCAACCTGGCAGCTGTCATTACAAAGAAACCTGGGCGCTCACAGGCTGCGGGGAGCTCAGTCGGGAGTCCAGCAGTGTAGCTGTGAGACTCCCACAGGGAGGGTCCAGGGAAACGTGTAGCTGTGAGCACTCATCTTTGAGCACAGAAGTACTGTTCACATGCACCCAGATGGAGTTCCTGTGAATCTCTCTTCTATGAAGTGGGACTTTTGTGGCACCAACAGCAAAGCAATTCATGAATGAAAAGCCTCCTCTGGTGTCTCCATTGCATTCACTGTCTCTGCCTCCCTTTGCTTTTAGTAGGCATAGGCCTTTTATTTATCCACATGCGAGTTTTTTAAAAGACTAGAACATGCTTCCACGTTAACAACATCCATGATTTATCATTATGAGAGGAAATATGCACATTTGATGTTGGTGTTTGTGTGGGCTTCTGCTCAGGAAAATGAATGGAGAATTGAATAGTTTCACTCCCCATGGCTAGCGGCTGTGTCTTGGAAAGGTACTGAGCTTTTTTCCCCCGACTCAGCTTTTCACAGATAGATAAGGTAAGACACTATCTGCAATGCGTGAAGTACTTTTTAAAAAGTGAGAACTCCCCGTAGAGCCACTGTGTAGCAGGAGCAGGTCAAGTGCTTCCTTTCTTTAATTTTTAGCCAAGAGAGACCACTTAACTGCTCTGAAGCCTTGTCTATGACGAATCGTCCCTTTCTTTTTTTCTCCGCTCACAACATGATGATGAAACTCTTGTTCTCGTACACCAGTAAGATCTTGCCTCTGAAAGCCCTGCTGCCAGCAAGTTCTGACTAATTCTTCATTCTTGCTGCCATCCCCTGACTGCATGCCTCTCTTTCCATGAGGGAGCTCAGCAGAGGAAGGAAAATTAGTAGTTTAAGAGCATGACAAGGAAAAATGAGCATTTGGGTGGCTTTTCTGTCTTTGTTTTGGTTTATAGTTTTGAAAAGACCCAAACTTCATCCCCCACCCCCACTTTTTTTTTCAGAGGGAAGCAGTTGATGTATTAGAAGCATGGTCTTTGGAGTCCAGATCTGAATTGGAGCTGTGCTTTGTGATGATATCCAAATTACTTAGTATTCCAAGGCCCAATTTGATGCCTGTGAAACTGGAATAATAGTAATATATCATAAGGTTATGAGGATTAAGTAATACAATGTATGTAAGGTCTATAGCACTGAGCCTTGTGCAAAGTAAGTGGCTTGTTACCATTCTTGTGTTAATAAGGGTGTCCTGATATTTCTTCAATTGTTAATTTTCATAGGATACATATTAAGCTTTATGTTGAATGTGACTTAAAATTTTTAATAAACTTGCCTAGAGTCTAAGATTTAAGACTTTAAGAAGGGCTCGGACATGATTGGTTTCTTGGTGATTAAGTAGGGGACAGTTGAAGGTACTTATTTTATGACATGTTTAAGAGAAAGTACTGAATGAAGCTCAAAATACTAACAGCTCTTTAATAAGAGGACCAGACAGAGGCCTCATTCCCAGGGCTGCCTGGGGAGGGGGTGGATTTCCTGCTGCATCAGAGCAGCCCTGGGTAAAGGAGCCCAAAGAATCCCCACATTATGGGAGCTTGGAAACTAAAGATGAAGGGCTTTTTTGTTTGTTTGTTTTCTGTTAGCAATTGACCTATTACATTCTAATCATATCAGATAGAAGTCGAATTTTCAGAGGAAAAGAAATACTTGGGAGAGTTGCATTGTCTGTTAAATTTACGTATTTCACTTTCAAGAAATAGAAACCTATTTATTCTGTTGGCGTAGTTGTGTCCAGATTTGCCGTCCTGGACGTCATTGTTAACTATTTAGGGTTCAATAGTTTTCTCTTCTCATAAGTGGTTTTGGTGTATTATTTATCTTTAAAAAATTTCTTTTTCATATAAATCTCTTTGAGGGCAAGAATCAGACAGCCTTCAAAGTACATGTTACAGTATGCACCTAGGCCCACAATAAATATAGATATCTTAAATGTTTATTATAAAATGTAATGAGCTTATTATAGGTCATTTGGAAAACACATAAAAATAGAAAGAAGAGAAATCATACACAGTTCCACCACCTAAAAACAATTATCATTAGCATCTTGGTATATTTCCTTCCAGACGGTTTTCTATTAGTACAACACATTATGGTAGATACTCATGATTATGAATATGATTCGCGAAGGTTTTCTTTTGTTGGTGCCAGAAACTGATGGTAGCTGGGTAAAAAGTACAGCTACCATAAGGATGACAAAATAAATCACAGGGAAGCTGTACCGCCCTTGGATTCCTTAACCCCAGGGCTCTCTCACCTCTGCAGTGGGAAACGTGGTTTTTTGCAAGTGGAATAAGATTGAAAAGGGAAGGCAAATAAACTCAAAAGAAATCTTCACATTGCCCCAGTGGTAGGTAACATGGGCAATAAAACCATCCAGTTTTGTTGTGCTGTTAGTCCTGTATTTAGAAAGATACCATTAGTTTCAACAAGTTCAAGTTTTGAAGTTACCTTTTTTCTCTTGAATATTCCTCATCAGGGCTTAAATTATTAACTTCAAATCTGGAGTTGGAGACATGAGACAATTGAGATTGTTTGCACCTACAGATTTTTGCAGCATCTATCACAGCACTGAATCATGAAAGACTCTTTTCTGCTGAGAGGTATCTTTATTTATAGATGCTGTCTAATATGGCCCATGCAGCTCTGACTTTTCTCATGCCGGGCCATACATTGTTCTCATGGATATATATGTGTATCTGCTATTGTACAAAGACTAGAACAGCAATTTTCAACTTTTTTCATCTCATGGCACATATAACCTAATTACTAAAATTCTGCTGCACAGCAAAAAATGTATTTTTTGGTAGTCTGACCAAACAATAAGTATAATTTTGATTCATTCACACCAAATGGCTATTGTTGTATTAGCTGTTGTCACTTTTTAAAAATTTGAGAACCTAAGGGAAAAGAGGTGAGTGCCCCTGACTAAATAGGTATTGCATGTTTAAAAAAATTTTGCAATACACTGGTTGAAAACTGCTGGACTAGAAGGATGGATACAGCTTTGAGAAATTTGCAAGATTTCCAGAAATCACTTGAATTGAGAGGTGATTTCATTGTAATTCTTCCTGATTGGACATCTCAAACCTGTTATTCTCCTCTGTAAAGTGAATGTTTTTATCTTTTTCCCCTGGGCTTTCTTGTGTCCAGCTGCATGCAACATCAGGTGGACTTCTTGACTGAAGAGAAGAAAGTTCTTCTAGTTTGCCTAGCTCTTTGGCATTTAAACAAGCTACAGACATGCATAAATTTAGCAAAGGATCGGGGCCAAAGTGATGGCTGAACTGGCATCATTTCACATTTTTCATGCTCTGTATTTATAGCAATAAATTTTAAGCAAGGAAATAGATTGCAAGAAGTATGCTGTATTAGGAAGGAAGTTTGTATACTTTTGTGGCTTATTGGTATCTTAGTATAACCTTCTTCCCACTTCTCTGGTTTAGTGAACCAAGACAGCTAAGTTCAGGGGCTTTTTGGTTGTTCTTCATGTGTCTGGCCAGTTAAGGGAGAGGTTTTTTGTTTTGTTTTTAATTCTTTTTTATTAAACTGAGCTTCCAGAATTATTGCTGGTTATTTGTGACTTTCTTTTAAGGAACTCCCCTTCCATCTGCCTTCATAGCTACTACCTTTTTGAGCTTTGTGATGAATTGCATGTTAACTTCAAAAACAAGTAGTACCCATTTTTTAATGAGAAGATTAGAATGGTACAAGAAAATGTTTCCCAGCCATCGAGGTCTTATGAAGCTTTAATAATATTGAGAAAATTTTGGTTCCGTGACTGTCTTCCTTTTTGAATCGGCGGTTGGTTACAGTTCAGAAATGAACTGCCAAATTATTACTTAATAACAATCATATTTAAATGATGATGATAATGATAAATAGTAAGAGCTTATTTTTTATAAGACACATACCAAGCCAAATGCTATCAGGAATGATCTCATCTTTCTCAACAACCTTTTGAGTCTTATATTACTATCATTATTCCCATGTTATAAATGGAGAAAACCAGTCTTTTGAGAGCTTAAATAACTTCTTTTAGGATGTAGTTTATGAATACCTAGAGTAAATAAATGACATGAGGAACTGTTCCCCTCAACTAAGCATGTTTTCTCGTACATATTCCATCAATTAGAGATTTTGGGGAAAGGGTTTTTTTTTTTAAAGAAAAATCAGGTAGAATTTTTTTAGCCATATACATGTACCATGTGTATTTGAATGAGCAAATTGGGTTGTTGGATTTGTAGTTGTGAGGGAAAATAATTGTTTGTGCAAGATTTAAAGGAGGGATGATAGATAACATAGAAGTTTGTTTTTTATTTTATTATTTATTTTTATATCTTTGAGAAGTTTATTTTTTAAAAGAGGGACAAGCTAGTAAGTTAGGTTTTGTGCTCAGGGACACAGGGTGGGGTGGGACATCAAAGACAAACTCCACCTCCTGCTAAAATTTCACCTTTTACCCCAGTGGAAATTTCCTTACACATCATCACTTTGGAGACACACGAAAGCGTATTGTTCTATAGAGCTGCCAAATAAGTTATATTTACTTTGAAGACAGTGAAATATTAATGTATAAGGATATTTTAGATTTAAAAAGCATAACTTTGAATTCTAGGCATTTGTTATCCAGTACGGGTGCTGAGCCCCACGAGTAGGTACGTAGGTGCTGAATAATCTTCGTCTTTATGAGCAGGGTGCCTGGGCCAGCATCTGAGAGACAGCAGTAAGGGCTCCATAAAGCTTTTTGAATAAATGAATGAGTGAAGGAATGAGTGAACAAACCTTAGAAAATTTTCTTCTGCCATCTGCCTATGATTTTAAGAACTTCATACATCACTAAAAAGTGGGCACATGAGATAGCTTTTATTAACAATGTTTGTTCATACATATTGCAGTTGTCCTTGTTGGTAAAAGAGAACTTTGTAGTTTGGTTCCTAAAAGAAAATTCACAATTCAGTAGAGCTAGAACCACACCTTCAGATACAGACACTCCATTCAGACTTGCAGACCCCCACCCTGTTCTGCTTCTGGGCTGCAGCCCAGACTGAGGTTGGGCAGTGGGAAGAAGGAAGCCGTGTGGTTAAACCACTTGGGATAATCAAAAGTTGACCATACTTATTTTCAATTTGGCAGCTGCATTAGCTTTTGCCTCAAGTGTGAGTTTTCCCTGGCTGCCTTCACACTGTGGCCTGCTCACCGTTGGTGACCCGGCAGAGGCCTCAGAGCAGGCTCACCATGGCCCTTCTCTGACCGTCCCCTTGCCTGTTCCAGCGCTTTCCCTGACCTGGCTGTGCTCTCTTGTATCAGGGAGTTGGATCCATTGCAGTGAGTGCGTAAGAAGAAAAAGTAAGACAGGCACCAAGGAAGTATAACCCCAAGGGTACCAATAATGAGATTATAAATTTAACATGGCTTGAATTTGGCCATGTGTAAATATTTACAGCCTGTGAAAATGCTCTGACTTCTTCAACTCTTTCACATGCTTTGATTCAGACCCTTCGACATTTCTGGTGGGCAGTTGTTATTTGAGTTCACAAATGTATCAGTCTTGACGCTTTAGACTTGGATAGAGACTAGCACATGCCTGCTACAGATTATGTGTGAACATTTCAATGTCAACAGGAGAGGGAGGTTGTGAAGATTCATGCTCACTTCTCACTTGGGACAGACTGCAAATCCAAATCTCCAAGGATGAGCTAGTGTACATAACCTTGTTCATGACAGGCCTGGTTTTTTTTCTTTTTCATTTTCATCTCAAGTTGATACTATTAAAGGCTGCACAGGCACGTGGGCATGGTTTTCTATCCAAGTTGAACCTGAGTTAGAACCTAGCTATATGGTAATATTATCTTACTGTTTTTACTGGATAAAAGGCCCTTTGTACCAAATAACTGTATGCTGAACATTTATTACTGCTTGAGTAAAGTTTCTTGGAAAGGACATAAAGGGGATAGCACAGTCCACTTTTCCCTTTAGCATTTACCAACAACCTTGCAATTCTGTGACTTGAAATATGGTCAGAGTGCGTGTTACTCAACTTCTCCTGGCTGTCTCTGCTAACTCACAGTGCACGTACGTGGTGCCCCCACCCCTGCCAGTCAAACAGTGTAAGGCCTGTGGATGCCTCTGGCATGTGTAGGGGCTTGGCTATACCTTTCATGACCCTAGCAGGGGAGGATGTACACCAGGGAACTCAGAATCAAACTACTGACTTGCCTGACTTAAAAAAAAAAGCATTGCTGCATTTTATTGGAAGTGTGGGAGTTTGGAGGTACCCTCATACTTAAACCTAAACTTGCAGGTGGTCAGCTGCTTTTTTCTTATGGGTATGTGAAGGGCATCATTTCATGACTTTGCCTAGGTCCAAGGGAACAGTTGATAAAAGATATAAATTCATGAATTATATCACTAAGAGAGGATTCTACCCTGAGCTCAGAAGGAGATTTACCCTTGGGTTCTACTAGGGTTTATCCTTGCTGGAAGGATACCTTAGGGTATATTCCTTGGAAGTTGCTTTTCTAGTTTAGATTGAACCACTTAAGTTAAATGAAGTTCCGCCCTCAGGCTTGTAAGTAAAAGAAAATCCTGGAAAGTAATAGTTTTGCTTCTACCTTGTGTAGGATCGCAATGATGGCAATTGGGCCTAAAAGCTGGGAGTGGCGTTTGACTGATGGAAGTTAGAAGTTGGGCTAATAATAAATTACATTTGTATATCAGTTAACAACTTGCAAACTGCTTCATATATATGATTTGAGCTTTATCATTGCTCACTGAGGAAGAACAGCTATTATTATTTCCACCATTATCATAAACAACATCTTTCATTTTATAGATGATGAAATGAGGCTATGAGAATTTAAGAGATTTTTTCCAAATTACTAAACTGTTACTTCTGAATCTGGGTATATGACAAGAGCTTTGTCTCCAGATCCTGTGTTTTTGCCTCTCAGTTGCTAAGCCTAGCTTCCTGAGGGCTTCCCTGTCTTTTATTATCTCATACTTGGCATTCTAGCAGAATAGATGTTTTAGAAATACACTTTTTATTTAATACTTCCATAACCAATATAGAAAATAGCACTGAAGCTATACACTTTGTTTGCTAAAATCGGCACCATTTGTGAAATAGGCCTTAGCTCCTATAAACTCCCTTAGCTCTCTAAAACTTAACTCCTATATTATTATAATAAAGTTTGCAAATCACTGCAAAGATGAAGAAACCTACTCTTTTCCTTTCCCTAACACCAGACAGTGCTAGACACATCTGGACTTTTTAACAGAAAAAAAAAATAGCCTACAGTGAAATATTCATTAAAATTTAGGTGTTTCTCAGTGAATAAATTTCTTTTAAAACTGAAAAAAGTATCTAAACAAAATTTGTAGCATTGCTATAAAATGTGTTTTTAAAGAAAAGAGTTAAAAAGTACATTCGATGGATTCTTAAACATTGGCAAAATGCTAAAAATGATTTTACTGTTATTTAGGCATAAAGCCTATTATATTGCTTATAAATATTTCCCTTATATGTAACACAGCTGAGAATTTCTGATGGGGCCATGTTTGTGCAATTACCGATTATGTAATCCTGTAAATTTTTGATAAGCAAGTTCCAAGTTTTCCTGTTCTGAAAACAAAAGCATTAAAGTCACCCAGTGTTGAAGACAAAAGGCTATAATTTTTTTAGGAGACATCATTAGATATATTTAGAATAGGTAAAAAGTCAAAAGACTAGATCAAAAATGAGAAGACTAACCCCATTGATGAAATTCACTTTCTCTGAAGCTGATTAATATAAGATCCTTTCTAATGATAACCACTGAACAAAAAAGGCCCATCATCATTGTACAATGTAACTTTTTCAATAATATGAAATAAACCAGCTTCCTGTCTACTGAGCTGCAGCTGAATAAGGATGATGATATATGACCTATAAGTGACTTCTTTTTTATATTGCCTGTACAAACCAGGTCACTACTAAATAACTGTTTATTAACTTATTTCACTGATATGATGATTTTAAGCATCTCAGGACTCGTTCATCCCTTTTCCATGTGACTCAAAAGCAGATTCTGCCCTCTGCTCTGCTGAGGTCATTCTGACCCAAATAGGGAACTGAAAAGCTGGACATGAGGATGCAAACGTAGGTACATGTGTTCCTCACTCACATACCTTGCTTTGGTTAAATAGACCCTTGACATACTTGATGGCTTGTTTGCCAAGAGCTTGATAGATCCCCAAATTGCTGATGTTACCAAGAACAAGAAAAAATACTGAGGCTAATAACTTTGAGTGGTGCTAATATACTCTGTAATAGTGGCATTTAGCACAATTAAACCTTGTAACAGTGGCTTCTTGGTTCATTTTCTGTTCACTGTCAGAGATTTTTGGTCTTTGTTGAGCATCACTGTATGCAGTTCATGATGATATACAGTCCACATATCTCGAAGGGATGTGATAATCCAGTTTGGGTAATAATCCAGTGCTGTCATCAGATAATCTTTTCACAAAAGGTGCATTTATGTAACTTTGAGAGCTTTTAACTTCTTTGGGTGCCCAATTCAGTAGTGTGGGTCCCAGTTTTTGCCTACCACCCGCACAGCTCCTAAATATAAAAACATGTGTGTCTGAAAAATACTAAGGTGCATAAAAGACTTTCACAGAAGGGTAGCTACTTCTTTTTGCTCTGGTGGCAGATAGGCAATGTGTCCTGGTGGAACACAGAGACTGTTCTCCCTAACCCTGGAAACTTGAAAAAGTTCCACCATTTCAGCTGAACTGAATAGTCACTTTAATTAAAAAAAATAAAACTAATCAATTCAACAAGACATGATTGATTGCTCAAGCAAATTAATTGACTTTGTGGCAAATGTTTAGAATAATTATTCATGTACCATCTCTGGTATCAATGTGTCGCAGCAGTCTTTAATGTCCTGCTTTGTTTTTCTGTGTATATGTTCTCTAGAAAGGAAGTTGATTAAACTTTCAAATGGCCTGTTTCTATTGTATGAACTCTATTAGTGTGCATCATTATGCCTGGAACAGAACTATAAGTAATTTTAAAATTTATGGTTAGGACAGGTAATCTATACTTTTTTCTTTTTAACTTTGCTTTAGTTGTGTTTTAAGAGCTGTTCAGAGTACAAGTTTTGGTTAATAATCCATGACAGAGCCAAAGTCAGGAAGGGATGGTCCCACAGGACCAGAGCTATATCTTGCTGGGAAAAGCTCAAGATTGAGAAATAGAACTTTGGTGGCACAGGTCAAAGGAGGATATGAACGACTTGCCCCACACCCTAATACATAATTAACCTTTATTTTGGAGAGGAAAGGTTCCTCAATCATATTAAATTAGAAATGGAATAAACCTGACTTCGGTGGTGGTTTATAAACTCTCAAATGTAATGGAATAAAGACTTAAGATCAGACATTGTATTCCATCTACACTCTGCCACTAAGAACTTTGGGACTTCAGGCATGTGGTTTATTATCTATTAACCTTAATTTTTTCAACTCTACAAAGGGCAATGATAATATATATATTGTGGCATTGTTATTAAGAAGAAATGAGGTCACATCTAAAAGTATTTAACAGTCACTGACACATAGAAGATAATAAATGTTGTTTTAGTTCTTGTTTAGCAAAAGCTTTAAGAGAAAGCTGGTGGGGATGTTTATGTGTTTCATGACTTCAGTAGTATTGGTCAAACATTTACTGTACTGTTGCTAAGTAATTAAAACACACAGGTATATATCTAAATATACATAGCTTGTAATTGAGGTACTGTTCTTTTGTTTGTAGTGAATTGTGGATTCTCACTTTGCCTCTACCTCTCTGAAAATTCTACCATGTTAAGGAAATACCATATATACACTGGGGCTTTCTTCTGATTGAAATGGAAGTTCTTCACCTCCATTCATGTGCTGACTCTAGGGCTAACCTCGTTATCTGTTTTATCCTAATGGAAACTGGGCCTTTATGAACCTCAAGTCTGCGGAGACTCTTTAGAGCACTCAGGAATGGGAAGTCAAGGAACAATTTGCCTTAACACTGTAGGAGACCAAAGCCAGGGATGGAGAATTAATTTTTCTCTTCACTTTACACATAATTTCTAAAATATGTGAACACTGTGATTTAATAATAATTTTACACCGTGCATTAAAGTATTAGAGGTTTCTTTTTAAAGCATTAAAAGGGTGTGATCTTGAAATTATCATTTCATGAGTCATGGTGTGTGGATATGCCTTAGATTACAAACCTTAGTTTTTTTAGAATTTTATTTATGTATTTATTTATTTTCTTAAGAAACGTGAAGACTCTGCCATTACTGGAGAGATTAGACCCACCTGCTCTTTATCCTCTCTGTGGGGGTGGGACTCAGATTGGTTAGAAAGCCCACAGCAGGAAACCTTTTCCCTTGAAGTGTCCCAGTTATGGTGGTGAAAATTAGGAATCACATATTGCCAAAGAGCTGGACATTGGCCACTTTGAGGAAATCCTACAAATAGGGTCTAAGCAAATTCTTTGTTGTTGAATTGACTCATCATGATATGCTCATAGCTTGAAGTTATCAAACTTGCAAGTCGAAGGTAGGGTTGTATCTGCCTTGATAGAATAGTTGTTTAGCCTTATTGGATATATCCTGAAACATGGAAGTTTGTTCGTATCTATTATATTTTAAACATTGTTAGTAATATATTCACGGCACCACTGAAAAGTCTGTTTTAGTGGTGTTTGCCATCTCAGCCAGCAGGTTACTTTTGTTTTGAGAACAATTTAGATGCCTAGTATAATTCTTCCGTAAGAACCATTGTGTAGTTCTTATGGTTTCTGTATACTTGCCCTCAAATTTTTATTCATTCACTTTATTCATCTGGTATGTAATCATTGTGCAACTATTATGTGCAAGACACTGTTCTGTGTTCCAAGTATTATTTCATTGCTTTAAGAGTACACATCTGGACAGTGTTTTGGAATTAGTAGATGTATTTAACCCAAGGAACAGATGAGAGACAACAGTAAAATTCAGTACTTTTGTCAGTGTTCAAGCATCAAAAATGATGAATATCAGTAAGAGAAATAAGTCTGGGATATTTTTTCTTAACCACATGATCCCTCACTGTTTTACATCTAACATACATTATAGAGTGTTTGTAGTAGAATTGCTGTTTTTTCTAAAGCTATCTTTAGATGATTATTTAAAGGGTTTTGAATTTTTAGGGGATTTAGAAGGATTTTGCTCACTTGACTAGAAATTTGGTGTCTTCATTGAAACTTGCAAACCAAACCAGACAACTTTGGGTTCTCATTTATCATTTAAAATGTCAGACATAACCGTAAAAAAAGTCCATTTTGTCCTAATTTTGCACATTCAGTGTATTGTGTTTAAATTTTTACTGAATGAGACTGACTTTACCTGCTTCTTATGAACTCTGTTACAGATAAGTTACTTATAAAAACTACTGAGAGCCCTGGCTGGTGTGGCTCAGTGGATTGAGCACTGGCCTGTGAACCAAAGGGTCACCAGTTCGATTCCAGGCCAGGGCACATGCGTGTGTTGTGGGCCAGGTCCTCTGTATGGGGCATGTGAGAGGCAAACACATACTGATATTTCTCTTCCCCTCTTTCTCCCCCCTTCCCCTTTCTCTAAAAATGAATAAATAAAATCTTTAAAAAAACTATTGCAAGAACAAACTGAGCCTAATGATAATATACTTTCAACTAGAAGCATTAACTAAATTATGTATGTACCCTTGGGCGAAGTCACATAATCTTTCCTGTGCTCAGTGTACGTCTAGGCAATTTTTAAATTTTAAGAGTCTTCCTTCTACTTAATTTTTCCATAAGAGAATTTCATGGTAGTAACCTAATAACAACCTATACCCACTGTGTCTCTAACATGTCTTCCTTGTAGCATTTGGGAATTTAGTATACTTTAGCAGCTAGTGATTAGCACTAGAACACAAAAAATATTTGCTAACATTTCCAAAATACATTTACTACTAGGATTGAATTTCATTTCTAAAATGTATTTACCACTAGGATTGAATCACCACTAGGAGTAATTTAAATGCCCAGAGCACAAGTGCCTGGTGTCTTAATATCTTTGTGAAAAATAACAAAAACTTACTTCTGTTTATTATTGTAGGATTTATCTGCCACCATCATAATGTACATCCTACATCCCAATAAAAAGACAATAAATCATCTTGGGGAAAAAATGTAAATCACCTAAGAAAAACCATTATTAAATTTTCCTTTTTTGGGGGGTTTAGCCTTCCAAATTAAATATATGTATGTGTTCTTAAAATCCTTAAAATGTTACATCACAGACATCTTTTTCTGTCATTTTATAGTCTCATACCACACCATTTCAATAGCTACATTATATTTCAGAATGTGGATGAATTATTCCTTGTTAAATCAATTCTACATTGGACATTGAGTTTGCAGGATTTTGCTATTATAATTACTATGGCAGTTAATATCCATGTGTAAAACCACAATTGTGTCTTTATAAACAATCCTTATAAAATTTTTGCAACATTAACTTGAGATTTAAAAGCATTTTTAGACAAAACTAAGTAATAGGGGATTGGTTCATTCCTCCTTGTATACTTTCTTATTGTTTGAACATTTTGTAAAAGAATTATTTTTCAAACTAACCTTAATTATTGGGTTGACCAAAAAGTCTGTTTAGGTTTTTTTTGTATAATAAAAGACACATTTTTCATTTTCATGAATAACTTTATTGATTTGGTATTTTCAGTATATTGGCTATTTCCTGCATGGTAAAACATTGATTGTTTTCAATTTGTGTCTCCATTTGATGTCTATCAACTTCAACTGGTCAACCCTACTGTGGAGCATCAACCAGTGAGAAATCTCCAGCACCAAATTTTGCAAGCCATTTTTAACTTGCTCCATCAGTCACAGCACCTTTTCAATACACTGCACAAATCTTTTTTTGTGTTTCTGTTATTTTTTACCATTCTTGAAATAATAAAGTATAATATGCCAAAAATGTTGAGTATTTTCTTCCATCTTCAATATTAAAATGGCTACACAAAAATTCACCAATTCTGATAATTTTTTAAAATTCACACTGGTATGACAGCTGTCACAATACAATCTAACAAAATTTTTTCAAATAAAGTTAAAGACAACTAAGTGCTACTAGAGCCATCTTATGGGAAAAAAAAAATGAACTTTTTGGCCAACACATATTTTTAAACTACTTTAAAACATTTAAAAGCAATGTCATTTTGATGTGTTGCATGAGTAACCTAGTTATTAAGCTTATAGTTATTTTATGTTTAATAAAATACTAATCTCACATTGCTTTTACTAATAGAACAAATATAACAGCTTCCATTTGCAGGTGGGTTAACTAGGGCATATTCCATTGGCATTTTCTACCAATAGTATGGAGACATGCTTTAAGCCACTGTCTCTCTGGCGATGAGAAGTGAAGAATTTGGGGGGTCTTAAGGAAGAAGAGGGACCACAAATCCACAATGTTAGGGTTTAGACTGCTTAAATAATCTTTTACTTCCTATTTGTTTTCAAAACCTATGGGATTTTTAACTTGTGTGTATGTGTATGTGTGTTTTCCCTGCCCAGATGCCTCTGTATCCATCAAAGAATATTTTAAATGCCATTGGGATACTTTAACCCATCCCCTCCAATTTGTGGGTTTGTGGGCTAGTCCAGCAGCAGGCTTTGGAGAAGTTACTTGCTACCTTATTATAACGTACTTAAACTCAATAGCAATTCAGGCTTTACTGGGTATTTACCTAATTTATTGTGGCAATGCGGTATTTAGACCACTGATTAAGTGAAGTCAGTCAGTATAGTTAAAAGAAATTAGAGACACTATCATTGCTAAATCACTTTACAATTCAAAGAAGAATTGTAAACATATGAATCCATTTAATTATAATAGTGCCAATTATAAGAGAAATTGTAACGCTGAGAACAGTGGCTTTTATGTAATCATAATAATGGCATGTATTTATCTTGGTTTGGCAAGTTAGGCCTTTCTTTAATACTTGGCTTTGCCTAAATAGAATGTGGTTTGCTGAAACCCACAATAACCCCCACACCCTCCAATTCGTTATTGCAGAAAATACTGAACAATAATCATGCGGTATGAATGATTAATGTATGCATGGGTTAGTAAGTATCTCTGAGGTTTAAAAAGTGTTTATTTACATTCTTCTGTTGCATGAAGGTATAAAACAAATAAATACAAATCCACACGTGTTAAATATTCCCATCCCTTTTCATGCAAATATTTGAAGCCAGTGCAATCATAGCTTTTTTAATTCTGTTCTGAGCTTTTAGTTTTTGTTTACCCAATGCATATCCTTTAATTATATTTCAACTGTTGTATTTGATATGTAATCCATTTTTAAATTCACAAAGCATTTTGAATATAGCTCACCTAATATACAGAAATAATTAATTTAATAATATTTGAAGATTGGCAAACTTATAAGGTCGTGTTCAAATAATACCTATTAGAGCAACACTTATTTGAAGACCATATGTAAAAAATTACATTCTCTGTTTAATACTATTATTATTGAGGAAGAGGTGCTATCTAGTGGTACAAATAAAATTGCTGTGAAATTGGAACATCTCTACACTTTACTCTTAAGGCTTTTATTTCTGTTTCCTGCTTTCAGAAAGGTAACTCACAGCAGTCCCACCATGTGCAATTACAAAAGTGAAGAAAATCCCACTGTCTAAGCAAAGAAGGAAGGAATTTAAGTTTAAAGACCAAACTTACTTTTAAAAATTCAGATAGGTCTTTATTTTAAGAATAAGTAGGCCTTCTGTGGACACTATGAATTCATTGTAAAAGCTGTACATTATAAAACATCAGAAATCCAAACTGGTGAGTTTTTCTAAGACACAACAAAGTAAAGATAAACAAGTGGTAGATTTAAAAATTTGACATCCTGAAAGGGTTAATATTTTTATTACTTGAAATTTGATATAAAATTGTCAGCAACCCATGACATAGTTGGGAGTACTTGATTATTCTTTTCTCAATAACTAAGAGTAGCATACAGTTAATTTCAGCGCTGTAATTGAGCAATGCATTCTGGGAAGTTGAAAAGCACTGTAAGATGAGGAAATGTTTTAGGGACTAATCATGAGAAGAAAGGAGCCTTTCATGGCCCGAATGATGCTGTTGTCAGAGCTAAAGGCAGATAATGATTCGGTAATAATGGCACATTGTGGATATTTAAGCTGAAAAGATTTGGGCAAGTGAACAGACATTGTTGGTTTGTTAAAACTGAACAGTTGGTCTTTGGGCTTCAAAAACACTCTGGACTCAGTAGAACATTTTTATTCAAAATTATTCCTAAAACTAGACACTTTTTTAAAAAAGTTATATCAAACACCATTGCTATACGAAGTTTTTAAATGATTTACTTGTTTTAATTTTTACTCTGAAAACTGATGGTGAGGGCTTTCTCTCATTGCAGAGAAGTTTAAAAGTTTCATGTGTTTCCTCTTACATGTCTTTTTAATTTAGTGGGCAGAAGCAATACCTTTAAAGAACATTCTCATAGTAATGATTTAAAATATTAAATATAAAGGCAAGAGTGTCAGATTGCAAAGAAAGTGAAGTAATTTGCATTTTCTTTCTAAGGTTTCCATTACACCCTTAAGAGTCTTGCAGCTGGGTTTCTATGTACCTTGTCTTTTCTGCTCATTAGTATATTTTCAACCTGTTTATTTTCGTGTTTGAAACATCTGTTAAATGCAGATTTATGCAGCTCTAGTTACCTGTTTTGGGGTGAATGTTTTCAGAAGCTTATGGTTTGAGTCCTCATAGCTTCACTTTAACTTGAGTTTGAGAACTAAGCTTTCAGCCAAGAGTAGTATATTTTAAAACTTACTAACATTAGTGGTGGGTTTTTAGAGTGGGTAGCACATCTGGTAAAAAGCTACACCTTTTTTCGCGAAAGCATAGGTAACACACTGTTATATAGAAGTAATACTTTTTAAAACTGTAAAATCTGATTCAATGAGAAAACTTTTTACAGTAACTTTTAGGACAGAATCCAGCCTTTAAATAGGTAAGATATGTATATCTCCAGTGAGCTCTCATTTATTACATATATGCCTCAATGACATAAATAATTCCAAGTCTGGTATTTCTTTTATAAATATACTTTTCATGTGCAGTTTTACACAAAGAGTGAAATGAAACAGATTTCTGAGGCTATACAAATTTTTTTCTTGAGTAAAAAAGATTACTTATTAAAAATGGCTTCATAGTTTAAACCAAAATAACTTTTTTTTTGGGGGGGGAAGGTTTCTTCTCAGATCTTTTTTCGAAGGGAAAAAATGTTGCCAAATGTTTACACTAACATTTACTTTCCCATATGCTTTAAATCTGTGTATTTGTTTAAGCAAATATTTCCTTTTAGAACTGCTTAATATTTTAATGGAATTTTTAACAGCCATTTAAAAAAATTAAGTTAAATAAAATCACACTATTTAAAGAACATTTTCTTCAGGAGTTTGAACCAAGAAATAAACCTTTTCTTACCAGTAGTTGAGACTAGTCTTAGGAAATAGGCAGAGTCCAGAAGCTAAAATAAAACAGAACAAATGTTTATCAGGAAAATGTGCTGTGATCCAGGCAGATTCTTGTCTCATTTTTCTAAAGTGACTTTTATGAAAGGTACCCCACACAGCTATGAGCAGAAGAGCCTTTCCCTCTCTGCACTTATGTAAGGAAACATAAATTGAATTTTGATGTTCTATCTGTACAAACTTAAACCTTTTCAAGACTGACAGTAGGAATTGAGACCATAAAATGAGACTGTTTACTTGGAAGCTCCATAAAAGTTACCTTATTTTTAGAACATAAGATAAACATTTGAAATTGTATTTAAAAAAATATTCTGATAATCACTTTTTGACTTTTTCTCAGATTCCACATAATTCCAGAATTGTTTGTTCTAATTTTTTTCTCTGAGAGTATGAATTTTTTGATAGTAAGCATTAATTTTATTTAGAAGGATAGTTATTATCTCCCACCCTTGCTCTGTATTTCTATTTATTCAAATTCATATTGTTTTACCAGACAACTCAGTGATCAAAATCAAAGGAATCAAGGTTAAAACACTATTAACATTTACTCTGAGATTTTTTGAAGATATGAACTAAACCTTCTTCAGAACAGCCTTCCAGGAAAATTAGCCTTGAATTTTGTTAACGAATAATTTAAAGCCCACCCATATTTAGAAACAAGCCTGTTTAAAAACTGGCCTCTCCACTTACAAATTATCGGATGGTTCTTGCCTAATAATATATATTAAAAAAGCTTGAGTTAGATCTTTTGTGGGGAGGATGAGGAACTTTTACTGCTGATGAATTGCATTTTATTTATTGAGTTATGAAACCATGTGCTCAGACAATGTCTTTAATTGAAAAATTATTCAAGAATTTTAATTAGTTTTTTAAAAAGATTTGAATTGATTATCTTGAATTCAGCTTTTCAATGTAGCTTTAAATAATTTTACTTAACTCTAACTTTTGAAAGCCTCAAATTTATACCAACAAAAATACATTTTTTCAATACTTGAGTCTTGTGATATGCTCCACGAAGAAAGGGTATTATTATTTTTTGGAGAGATATTTGAAATATAAATGCACGCTGCTGTACCTCGTGGAGAGTCAAAATGCACATTCGTATATTAAAGTGTCTGAGATCTGAGAACTTTGGCCTAGCAACGTCCAAATTTATTAGTGACACCCTTTTTTGCTTGTAATCACTATTATACCCTTAGTTTTTTTCTCTGCATTTAAGAAACAGGATTTCAGTCTTTTTGGTGTAAAAATCATCTTCATGCTCTGTAGGAGTCCTTAAAAATGAGTAGGTGCCAGTCTCCATTTGGGTACCAAGTGCCCCCCGGAGAGGGACTGAATCTCAGACGTAATGCTGCTTGATTCAGTCGTCCCATCTCCTCTGCACATCCATCCAGTCCATTGCAATTTACTTTAAGTACTTTAAACTGTGTCCTTGAAAGACAGATTTGCCTGGAGCTATTCCAAGTTGGCAAAGGGATGTTCTAATAAAGGTCTAAGTGGTACTACTTGCTGATCCAGAGGAGAAGGTAAGAGTAGTGACAATGTGATGCTACAAGGGTAATTTCATATGGCTCTGAAGTTCATATGTAAAAGGTCTTTCTTTTCACTCCATAATTTTGAGAATTGGAGAGATTTGTTAATGAAGCTCTCTTTTATTCTCTTATGTCTAACCAAAAAATAGACTTTGAAAAAATATTACCTTTAAGACCCATGACATAGGACTCCATTGAACACTTTTGCTTTAATTTGCCCTATTCTTTTAAAAAATGTTATTATTTCTTAGTTTTTAATTCACAAGAAGGAAATTGATTTAAAGGTTTTAACCTAAACCTCAGTAAATAATCAATGTAAAACCATTACCTGAATTTTTATGTACTTAGTATATTTTTGTGTGGGGAAAGAGATGAAGCAACTGTAGCAGGAAATTTTATTTTTCATCAGTGAAAAGCAGTTTGCTGTTCTCATCTAGATTGACATCTTCAGTATTTGTTGAATAAGCACAAATGATTCTTCATCATAATATGTTTGCATCTAAAAAATTTTAGATTTGTTAATATCTGAGGCCCTCCTTAGTAGGAGAGATGAATTTATTTCAGTGTTGGAGCTGTTAACTGACTTAAAAATCTTAAAAAAAAAAAACAGAAACAAAAAAACAACAAAACCCAGAAACCAACCACAAACCAACTTTATAATCTTCTTACCAAGTAGACTATAGCAGTTTCAGAGGATTTAGCATAGTCTATTAGATAAATGCTTACAATTTTCAAAGACATAAACATGCATTTAAAAATTGTTATATCTGAAACAGGATCTTAACAATAATTCATATAATCTAATTAGCTAATGTATCAGTTGTTAATACTTCTAAGATATCCAGTAAACTAAAATGACATGTTGGACACCCAGCAAACATGTGACAGAAGAAAATTCAACTCCAGCAGGAAAATAGTATTTGTGGAATATTTAATGTGCTGCTCCAGTAGCATTACAGGAGATTAGTGACCAGCTGGGGTTATTAAACCTCAAGTTTGCCTCATGCTATCAACATTAGGCAGCCACTTGGTAAAGCCTGGAAAGTAACATGTGCCTCAACAGTTAGCACTTAGAGACTGCATTTTAACAAGTCTCCAGATATGTATTTACATGATAGACCATACTAACACCTTTTAGTGTTATCTGTCAATCAAAATTTAATAATGTTCCTTGATAAAATGTATCTGGTATTCATTTCCATTGTTATCCTACTTATTTTGCATTTTTATATATTCATTAAAAATCCATGATCACCTGACCTCCTGGCAGCCTTCCGTAAACTTCACCTTAATTCTGCTTCCCAGGGATTGCAGGGGTCATTTTAACCCCCATGAAATGAAAGGTCCAAATAATTGAGTCCAAAGACTTAAGAAGGGATCTGCAAAGTCTTCCTTCAAAAAAGAAATGCTTTAGTTTATGCGTTTGGCAACCACCCATCTCATCGTTTTATTTTTATTTTTGGTAAAAGGATTTTACATCAAACAGATATTATTAAAAGATTTTATTTAACACTCAGATGCATTTTGCTCTAAAATGAATGCTTGCTCAAGAGTCTAAGAAGGCTTCATGGGAAGAGCAGAGCAATCTAAGCCATATGTATTGGGCAGGTTGCCAGTTGTTTGCCAATATGCCCAAGCCACCTGGCTGTGCATTCAGCCAAGTATGCCATTCCGACCAGCCAGCTTTAACCTCCCGGCTGCTTTTCAGTGCTTAGGGAACTCCAAAGGCCTGGGAGCTGCGCTTCATTTTTCCCATGCCAATAGTTTTCACTCAAGACAAACTACACAGCCATACTGACCGGTAACTCACAAACACCCATTTTGAATGAGCTCTCCTTTTGTTTAAAGCACCATTCACTGATGTTGAACCAGTGCCATGAGATGAGTCTGGAGATAGCAGACTGAAACCTTTACCCATATGCCATAGACAGACACTTTGACTGACAAGCAGCATTTTACTCCCAAGATTTCAGAGAGAGGGTTTTGTGATTCTGGTTTGCTGAGATTTGGATAGACTTTATTTGCCTCTGGTTTCAATTTTTATTTGGGGTGATTCTAACTTTTAAATGTTTGGAAATGTTCATTTGGTTTTCCTTTTTTGTTTAGTTTAGAAGTTGGTTGTGCTGTTTCATAATTTTATCAAGCCTGATTTCATAATCTTTGGCAATCTAGGCCAGGAATTGTGTGGGGCAGGCAACCTTAAAATTGTTGGTGGAACCTTGAAGACTGATTTGTTCTTTCTAAAACTTACAATAGAAAAAGTTTTACCTCTAAAAGGTGGTATTCCTTCTCTGTATAGCTTCATGAGACTTAAATAATATGCCTTACTTCCCTTTTTGCATTGGCTCCCAAGAAATTCAAAGATAAATTTAGTTTTTCACCTCAGAAAATATATCATTCTATGTTTAATCTCCACAACTTCTTTATTAACCTCTATTGTTTTGCTTCATATTTTTTCTTTTATGGCCTTAGATTTACATGTGTGTGTTTGGGAAGAGCAAAGCAATCTAATAATAATCTGTGTATTTAAATGTATACAATTAAATGTATGCATTTAACATATGTTTCTGAATCATCTCGAATCATTTTTGAAAGGTAGATGTAATAACTGGTAGATAAGTATAAATTCAATGTAGAAGGTTTAATCTTAAAATGGATGTTTGTGCTATAATAAGCAGGTGTCTCAGACCAGTGACCCCATATTTTAATAAAGGGCGCTGTGATGATTTAGGACTAGAACTTTCATTATTATACGTTTCTGTATTAGCCTTTGGTCAAGCCCAGTTATTATTGCCCATCAGTATTGTGGTCTGTACATTCTCAGTTGACGCCGTTTTCCTTTTGCAGGCTCAATGACCACTATCTCTCAGATCCTGAAGATCTGTTTTGGCTCTGCTCCAATTTAATCAGTCTGAATGGATCCTATTGAGTAACTTGACTCATTCACCCTGATGAAGAGAGTCTGAATACACTATTTCCGAGGGTATAAAAAACAACTATTATAATATTCTTTGTGATTAGAATTGTCAGTCATTTTGGGAAAAACATGTGATGTGTGTGTATGTGTGTGTGTGTGTGTGTGTGTGTGTGTGTGTGTAATTTGGGATCTCATTTTTCATTTCCATTAATAAAACCCATTCGGATTGTCACATTTTGGCCAACGTCCTGTGACACACTCAACAAAGCCTGAGCAAGGTGGAGTGGCACCAGCTCACAAGATGGATACACAGAGCTGGGGAAGTGTCCCAGCGGGTTTCTGCAGTCTGTTAGAGGAGCTACAGCTGTAACTACCCATCTGTGCTTCCTTGGCTTGGACTGGGCTTTGGTATTGAACACTTACCCTGAAGAAACGTGCTCAAAAGGAATGGATGGTATGGTTCAAATAATAATGACCGAAATGTGACAGGGCTAATGTTTAAAGAGGAAAACTGTTATATTCCACACACAGGAAGATTCAGCCTTTTGGCATTTCTGCAATTCTCTGCAATATTCATTCCATTGCTAGATTTTCTGGATCCTACTAGAAAGAAATAACTGAGCTTTCAGTTTATTTTTCCATGTGTACATGAAGATTTTCAGCATGTTAAAATCCAAAAGAATCCTGACAACCATATTTATAGTTTCTTCTCTGATTTATGGTTTTTATCTTATGAGTTAAGCTTCCTAAACTAGGGATCCATCTTACATATCTTTGCTCTTGAGCATTTCTCGTTTCCTCGTTCATTTTGAAATACAAATGTTTCTTTTGAAAACAGTACCAATAAGCTCAATGATTCCGGACAAAGAAAAGGCTGTCAGTTATTGGCACTCTTGAAGATTCTTTATAGAAACCTTAAAAGAACCTCATAACAACACATTAATAACCAAAATGCAAATATTCACCCAAAATTCTACCCCTCTTTTTGATATAGGCAAATGACATATATATCATTTATATTTATGATATTTATATGTATGTTTGACATTGGCAAATGAATACATTTCACCTGAATTTTCTAATATAAGTCATTAATGGGGTCAGAGTTTTTTTAAAAACAACACCTGACATGATTCTTTCCTTTATTGGATCAAAAATTTCATAATTCATGTAATTAATGCATACAAATCAGATTGAATTGAAGAACCTATCACTTAAAAAGTATTCTTGCATCCAAGCAAGAATAAATTACTATGCCATTTCTCCCAAAATATCACACCAAATCAATTATTCAACCATATATTCTTAAATAAAATAAATACCTTTTGTATTTATGCTTGCAGATTTGTTATGCATTTATAGTGCAATGAAATTTATATTCATCTCAAATATTTCCCTATACTCAGAAGCCCCCAAACAAAATTGCTGTCCTAAGCAAGATCCTCATACAGGGTTTTTTTTAAATGTCCCTTATTTGATATCACTAAAGTGAATGACCTTGTCAAGGAAAATATGGAGTGCATAAACAGACAACATCTTGATGGAATCATTTATGGATTTCTTTATTGTGTGCCTACTATGTAAGGTGCTAACGCCTTGTCCTGTGGAGTATTAAATATGATGGAGTTAGGAGCCATGTGTCTTTCCTTTCTCTCCAACATTCACTTACTAGCTTTTCAATCTAATTTTATTGAAAAATGCTTAAATGTTCCTTTTTTATTAGAACCTAGCATACAGGTACAAAAACCTTATTAAAAGCCATTTTGGGCAAAAAGAGTTTTGGTAAAATTCAACATTAATTCCAAATCTTTAAAAACTCTTTGATAACCAATAACAAAGGAGAGTATATCCTGAACCTGATAAAAGTTATCTCTACCCTATCAACAGAAGGAATCAGAATGAATTATGAAATATTAGAATCATCCTCACTAACATCAGGAACAAAACAAAGGTGACAGTCACCACCATTATTTTATAATGTTCTCCTAGAGGTTTTGGCCATAGTAATAATATACAGGGTCCAGCACAAATAATACCCCTTTTCTATTACAAAATGTTCTATTACAAAATCATAAGCATGTAATTCTGCAACATAACAATATCACACTTAAGCATACCATATGACATTGTAGGTGAAATGTTCAAATTAAAACTATAAATTATCACAGAGCCATATTATTACCCTACCAACCATACTCAAGCAGGCCTTACTTCTGCTGGACCCTGTCTAATCAGAAATAAAAGTTATGACTGTTAGAAAAGAGGAGGCAAAATTATCACTGTTTGCAAATGATAGAATTAACCTACCTAAACAAAGGGTTCAAACAAGAACATGTGAAGAAAATTCAACAGAACATCTGATTAAAAGATCAATACCCCCAAACAATAAATTTTCATCATACAATCATCTCTAATAAGCTATGATGGAAAAAAGATCTCATTCAGGGAAGTAATCAAAAGCACACAATATCTAAGTATAATCTGGCAGTGATTTGATGGAAAGGCCTGCTATGAAGTGGGTGTTCTGAGTTATGAGGGTTATAGGAATGGAAAAGAATGGCATCTAAGGGAATTACCACTTACACGTGTCTCTCAAATTGTAAGTTGAAAGTTATCTTACTCCTTTTTTAAAATCAAGTTTCATATCTAATCAGCCACCAAGTTCTGCCAAGTCAGACTTCTTATTACTACGCAGATCTGTTCAGTTTTACCCCATGCATCTTTTGCTTAGACATTTATTATTTCTAGCCTAGACTATCTCTACTGTAGCCTCCTTTCTCTTTGCTCACTTTTTTTCCATATCATCCATCCCTTCCATCCATTGCAAGAGTAACCTTTCCAAAAGAAGAACAATCACTCCTTTATTGATATTCTTTCAATGACTCTATCACCTGTTATGTAGCCCTGTATTTCTCTGCATTTCATTCAAGGCTCTATGATTTGGTCTGTCCTTTCCCCTCTGGTGTCATTACCACCACCCCACATTTTACCCTTGCGTACACCATGCTCCACATGAAATGCTTGTGGTTAGTCAGGGTTCTGTGCTGATCAGTGCCTCAGTGTTTCAATTATCAGTGTGGTGCCATTGCATGTTCTGGTTCACCTACTGAGAATGCCCTCCCTCCAAATGGCTCCAGTCTGTAAAATTCCAGGTCCTCTTGCAACACTCAGTGTAAGCATTGTATCATTTGGAAAACCATTCCCTGTTCCCTTAGCATCTTTATATACTTCTATCATTGCACTTATCACATTGTACTGTATAGCCACTAAGTAATCCCCATTAGAGTGTGAAGCTAATTGCATCTCTAACATCAAGCACAGTGGGCAGAACATAATAGGTGCTCAATATTATTTGTTGGAATGAATATCAAAAAATGCTTTATGTTTCTGAGATAATTATGTAATTGTTTCCTGGGGCAACTGTTCTAAAATGTCATAGTTTTATTGTCATCTTGGAACTAAACAATGACTGGACATAAAATATAAGTACATACATATTTTAGGTCACAGCTGAAGTTTGACAGATGTTTAATGTTTTCTTCAGGAGTAAATAATAAATTTATTAATTAGGCTATAATTTATGTTTATTTTGTCAGTGCTAACCATTTCTTTATTATATGTCTAGGTTAAGGTTATTAGCCTATTCGCTTACATTTGCAATTACATGATGCTTTATTTAAACAAATAAATGGCACAAAAGCATAGACATGTAAAATTTACAATATGTATTCAGATTCTTTAATATTCTCAGGGTTGAACTTAATGCTCTTGCATTTCAGAAAGGTATAAAACAGCTCAGTCTATAAGAAGGTTGTATTGGAAATAAAAGTTGCTTACATAACAGCCAAGCCAAGATAAAAACAAGAGTAATGCATCCTGAAAAGCCAAGTATCACCAGCCCAGTTTTACAGATAAAGAAACTGAGTTTCACAGAAGTTTGGTGACTTTACGAGCATTATACTCAAGTATGAATGATGGTTTTGAGGCTAAGACCTAGATTTTTAGTCTCTTGGTAAAGGGCTGAAAAGAGTTTAATATGCTAAACGGAATTTAATGAATTGCAAAGATGTAAAACAAGCTACAAAGATCAAGAAACAGAATAGTGATTCATGATTGTCTGATTGTTTCCTCCTATTTTACTCATGCATTTATAGAAGTAAATATTGAGTAGGTGCCTCTTCTGTTTTGTAGGCATTCCAGAAACACTAATTAATCCAACTTCACAGAGAATTCTCTGAGTGATTGGGCTATACTCATTTTAACTAAAAGGGAAATTAAACCAAATATATTATGTATGTACATATTTATGTAAAGCAGAGCAGAGCAATATTATATCAAAGTTTTATTGCCATGAGTTTGGGATGACATGTTGTAAGTGGTAAAGCCCCAAGTGAGTTATGCAGGTCATCTCAACTAAATGCCAATAAAATGTTTTTATTGTACCACATCATCCGGTATTCCACCTCTGCTACAAATTTAAAGAGAACCAATTTTAGAAATTTCCAGAGTTGTAAAAGTTTTTATTGGTACTATATTTCAAACTTGCTGGCCTGTAAACATTAGTTCAATTAATTGTGGCAAAAAAAATTAATGAACAAAGTATTTTTTTAAAGAAACACTTATGATAGGGGTCTTTTCTTAAAACATATTTCTTTCAAGTTGAGGTCAGTTCTTCTGGTTCTTAGGGTAAATGCCTTCTTCTTCTCTCTTCCCTTTTTATGTAAATCTTTTTCTCTTTTCCAAAGCCACCTCAAGCCCCATGTTAAGGAGCTCTCCATGGGCACTTAATGTCACCCCTAAATTTGACCTCATTTTTCTGAATGCTTGTTTTCATTTATTGCTTATAAATTCATTTGGCCATTTTTATTGCTTTTTAACCACTCTTTTAGTTGTAATTTATTGTTAGACTATTAATTTGAAGTTTATAATTATTAAACTTTTAGTCAAGTGTATGCTATTTTCCCCAAATAAATGCTAAGCTCTGAGAGAGTGTATTCAGTGCTTTATGTTGTATCCCTGGGCTCCAGAGTAGTGGTTTTGTTTCTAATGTTCTTTCTGGTTTTCCGTTCCTCCTTTCCTTCTGCAGACATTGAATACTTACCATTTTCATGTCTAATCTGTGCATGGGATATTGGAGATGAAAGGCTGTCTAGAAAAGGGCTTATAGAAATGATTCCCAAATGTTCATTTGCATAACAATCCGGGGGGGGTGGAGAACAGTTAGGGAAGTATATTACTGAGAGCCTTACACCCAGAGTCTAGGCCAGGAACCAAAAATCTATACTTCTTAACACCAGGTGATTCAGACGCAGGGAGCCCACAGACTTTGAGAAGCCCCAGTGTGTGAGTAATAGGAGAAAGCTCCATAACTTGAGCATCACAAAGCTACGCTATTTACAAAGGCCTATAATACTTTGGGTGTTTAAGAAGCCCCATGGAAGAGTGCCTACTGAAATGAAGGTTGAGAAGTCAGAGGAGTAATTTCATAGCTGGTGCTTGATACTTGCTCTATGAGTAAATGAATGAATATTTGAATTTAGAATTGAACTGAGGTGGTTGAAATCCTGAGGCTTTAGGACACTGAGCAAATTCCTTCGCTTCTCTGTGCCTGAGTAGAGTGACCTTGGGTCAGTGTATCCTCCATGCTAGTTCCATTAAATTGGTTTCAGTAGGTACTTGGCATAATTTATTATTTTCTACTGAGAATCCATAGGTAGAAGTTCAGAAAGCTGTGAAACTATCTTTGAATTCTTAACTTTTTCTCATTTTAAACAACGTGAACAGAAGGGGGAGGAGAGTCCACCTTCATTTCCAATGCTTCTAAGGGTCTACTTCACAGGGACCTGATGTAAAAACCAGTTCCTTAGATGGTAACTCATGTTCGATTTTGAATGCTGACCCATCCTTGCATTATGTGGGAACCCGGCTGCCCTCTCTGCTCTCTCATCGCTAGCCTCTTTGTGAGCTAGAATGCCTGTTTGTGTGTGTGTGTCTACACACCTGTTATGCTACTTTGCCTTTGGTATCCCCTTCAAAATACGGGCATGTGAATGAAATGAATCCCTCATAGGTCCTGGTGGCTAGGTCTAGCTCCAGTGATAGGTGCGGTGTTGAACCACTTTAGGTAAAAAAGTTTGTGCTTTTCATATGACCATAAAACTGTCAATATTCCCACCTTTCTAGTGGCGATGTTATAATGGTTAGAGATGACTTGAAGGTTATTTAAGAAGACTAAATATGTATTTGGACTTCTGGCACTACCCGAATGGGATTTTTATTACAAGACAAGAAAAAACACTGTTTGTGTTACACTGTTTTTACTTTTTTTGTTTTTAAAAACAACCACGACTGGGTTATTTCCTGGAAATACAGCAGTACTTGTGATGGTCATGCCAGCTTTCCACAAGGCTGTGATATGTGTCTTTGGACTCTGGGGGTTCATGTTTCAGTGCCTCCCTTTCCTGGTGGGTTCTGTCTTGAATAGAGTCAAGCCTTATCCCCCTTCTAAAACTCCCCTCTCAAGAAATGAGCCATTCCTAGAAAGGAAAGTAACAACTTGTGATAAAAGCTCAGTAGACAGAAGGAGCAGTGTCTGGTGAGTGAATAAAGGAATGAAACTACTACATCACAAGCAGTTTTTAAAAAGTGAAAAAAAGATCTATCAGCTTGTAATTTTATTTGTAAGAAACTAAGAGAACTGAGCTTCCCCTCACTCAATTAAAGATTGCTTTGCTGTTATGAAGACTCATTTTTTTTTAGGTTAGTGTCTGGAATGTAGATTATAGATCAGCAGAGAATGATGTTCTCTCATTCACGTGGTTTCCGAACTTTCCTTCCCTCCCCTCAGCCCCCACCCTGTGACAGAACATCGGGGCTGCTCAGTGTTCTGATGCTGATTCAGAAACACAACCCTGAAGTGGGCAGTTAATCTGCATCCAATTCAGGTATCCTAATCATTTGAGAAAATATTCATCTTAAAAATGAAAAGGTAGGAAGTGGGGGCAGAGAGAAGTAATTTTCTCTAAATCAGTGTCAACTTGGGAACAGCTATTCTATTTAGAATTGACAAACACAGTTGTCATTAGAGAGAGTTCTTCACTAAATAGGTGTGAAGTGGATGGTGTATCCTGAGTGTACTGCTAGTTAGGGCCCCAAAACATATGGCACAGATATCCTCGAACAAAATAGCAGACAGTGTGTGCTCTGTGCTTTTTAAGGCAGGTGCTGTATAGAATTTTTATATTATTTCTTTGATGTGGGTTACCACAGTGTACTTTATCACATCCCAGCTGAAGATTGTGACCCTCTCTTATGTCATCCAGACAAGGAAATAGGAAAACCTGGTAAACCGGCTAACAAACACCTTCCAAGCCATACCTTGGCAAACCAGTCTAACTTGGAGACATTTAGAATTGTCACTGGAAAGGAGTTTTCCTAGGAAGGCCCTCTTTCTTATTTCTGATCATTCAATTTCTTTATTTTGGTGACTTCCTCCTTTTCCCTGTTGTCAGTTAGTTTAAAAGGACTCAGTGTATACATTTGTTGCATTAATGTGTGAATGGCACAAAACTGAGGCTCGTGAGTCCACAGGAAGATATGGTCCATTTCTCTCATAATGTCCAGCCTCTAGAGCCATGGCGATCACTCTTCTGCCTTTCATCAGGGACAAAAACTCAATAAAATTAACCTTTGGAAAAATAAAAAATTTTAAAAACCCAAATAACCTTTTGAAGCCCTAGCCAAAGACCTTTTCATCCCATTGCGTAAGATGTTTAATAACTGTTTCATGGATGAATTGATAACTACCTAAATTTTTTTCTCAAATCCAGTCTAATGTAAGCTCCTGGAGGGTATGGAGTTTTGTCTCTTTTGTTCATTGCTGTATCTGTAGCACTGCAAACACTGTCTGGTACATAGTAGATGTGCTTGCTTCTCACCATTCCCGGTGTTGAAATGAATGAGTGAATGAATGAATGAATGAATTCAAAACATTCCATAACCCTCAAAATAGTCACTGCCATGGTGACTATTCTAATAGTTCTATTCTAATTAGAATAATATTCTAATTCATATTACCATGAACCTTAGACTTACATAGCCATGTTTCAAGCAAAAGCATTCTCATAATTCTGTAAAATATAGTTATTTTTTATAATTTCCAAGTAATTTTATTAAAGATAATGAGGGAACCTCATCTTTGTTGGGTTATAGTATTAGTGACAGAAGAATTATTTTGACAGTCAACTGATAAATACTTAAGTCTCTGCAACGGGCAAAATATTCTGCTTAAGTATATTACACATGAAGTTCAGAAAATTTACACACTAGTTTTTCTCCTTAGGAGCAGAATAGGTAAAAGTGAACATGCAAACAGATAAGACCCATTGTTTTGGGGTTTTTTAGCAGCAAAATCAACAGGAGATAAGCCAGATTGCTTTTTCCTTAGTTATACAAGTTATTTTTCTCATTCCTGAGACAATCTTCAGATATAAATTTCAAAAGGTGGAACAAGGTACCCATGTCCTGATTTTTATTCTAATATGTGCTCTAGGATCTTGGCTTACTCTTACCACTTTGCTGCAGCCCAGCTTTCCCAGGTGTAAAATTGGTCTAACAATGCTCACCTCCTGGCAAGGAGGCTATGAGACTTAATTAGCAAACAGCTGGAAAACCCCTGGAGGTAATTCTGTGAGTCAGAATGTAAGTGCATTGTTATTAATCATCATTATTATTATTATTGTTATTATTTTTTAAATGGCTCAGAGCCATCTCTAAATTTAGTAATAAAGGGAATGCATCTAATAATTCTTGCCATGGACATGATCGGTGGCCAAGCATTTCACAAATTCAGTGGCAAGATTCTTGTAGGATATGATTATAATGACCCAAGTAAATGATCCTCAACCAATACAAAAGTATGTGATTAAAGCCTCAAGCAGCTAAAGCAAGCACTTTGCTTTGTTACCTTCCAGCATCTCAAATAACCCATTTTGTGTTAATTTAAGTGAAAGGAAAAAAATAGGTTTTTTTTTAAATGATTACCTTTGACTTTCCTATGTAATTAGTTGGAAATTTGAGAGTTGGTGTAGTAGTCACTCCCTAATTTCCAGATAAATCTATCTGTAACCCCTTGTCTATGACATAGATCTAAGTTCTTTCAAATATGATTGGTTTTGCTTCCTATCAGTTTTTCATTCACCTGTTACTTGTGGACTGTCCAAGTGAGTTATCTTCAAATATCATCAAAAAAGATAATCATATGTGTTATTTTTCTAGTTTCCTTGTCTCCTCCTATACCTTTTTATCAAGAAACCCTCTTGGGTCCGAGTTAGGTTATGTTGCAAGTCAAGGGAGAATCGGCTTCCACTCCAGATTGTATGCCTTTAGCTTGAATTATCTCGGGCAGACATCCTGGCTAGCTGCAATGCAAAACTCAGAGGGCTCAGGCCTGAGAAGACCTAAGGTTGGCAGCCTACTAAGTTGGGGATGAGAAAATAAAAGGGAAATTCTATCTTCTCTGGTGCTTTTCTCCTCTTGGTTTCCCCACTAAAAATCAATAGCATGGTCGATAGTTGGTTTTGAGTTGTTCACTACATACTGGAGTTTTTCTGATGTAAACCTTTGGTGTCTGGGCTTCAGACATTATAATGTGTCAGGGAAGGTTTGATAGCTGCCTTGGCCCTCCTGGGTTACATTTTATTCCCTGTGACAGCCTTTGTAATGGGAGAGGGGAAGTACAGATCAATTTTTACACCATTTAGTTGTTGGCGGAAATTTTTTTCCATGACTTGATTATTCTTTTAAAAATATATTATATTTATGTATTTTTCTTCTAAATTGCAGAAGCTTTATAAAATGAGGCCTTTAAAATTACAGAGTATTTTAAAATAAAAAGTAAATCAAGCCTTGCTCTGAATTGTTAAGACCCAGCTGTATCCTGTTCAGAATTTCTCAGATTCCTTTTGCATGACTTGGAATGACACTTTTAATTTTAAATGTATCCATTTGGGGGACCTGGTGTCCTTTTTAAGCAATACTCTGGAATGGTGATGTCAGGAAGAAAAATGGCACAATGTCAGCTATAATGCTTGTGTGGTTTTAATGCAGAGGGTTTTTGTTGTTGTTGTTGAAAACCTCTATATGGTGGTTTTTATAGATATTGAACAATTATGGATAATGAATAATTATGTGATGTCTATTAAAAAGTTTTAATTTTCATTTGAGTCCTTTCTATTAAATCTCTTGCTGTCTGGATTAGCAAATTATTAAATTTTCTCTTCTAAAAATAATAGTTTAAATTGTTTATCTATTATCTTTTTGGTTCTAATATTTATTCTTCTTCAATGTAAAAACCCATATCAGAATTATCCTTGAAAGGCTTGAAGGTAAATTTAATATGTTTAATAAGTACAAGATGACAAAGTTGTGTGTGTAAGATGTCTTCAAGTTTTGAAACACAAATTTCTAAATGGAATGAAATTACTTTTGCAAAATTGTGTTGAAACAACATCTTACAGAGGTGCAAATGTTTTATATTAAAAGGCCAAATATATTTATTTCTAATAATTGTCAAATATTTGAACAATAATGTTTAGGCAAGAACATAAAAATCAGGCTTGTTATTCTGATTGTGTTATATATCCATCATGTTGTATTAATTGAAAGGATTTGGTCTAATCTCATAAAGAAACAGGCAAACTCTGGGCTTTCCTCTTTAGTAAAAATATATCATTCAAGTCTTCCATTACCATTCTATAATTATGGTAAGTGAAGCAGAACAGAATCGATAGAGCAATTTATCAATGCATTCCAGAGTGTTCTCGCACCGTTTACGTCATGCACTGCAGATACTGTCATTCAGCAGACATCGAGCAGTATGAGGACTGTAGACTGATCTATTTTTTAGCATAATGTTTTCTTACAGAATGTTCTAATTTTGTTCATAGTTTGTTTCACTCTGTATGATATTACCACAAGATAAAATATTTCCTGAATTGAACTTCGGTAGAAATTTAAGAATTCCTTTTTCACTTAAACAGCACTGCAATGTTATGAATACTGTAAATAGTGCATGGGTTTAGACTTTTTTGACAGCATTAATTAGAACATAAGCCGAGTATTCCTTATGCACAAGAAACATTAAAATTTAAATAACAGCTATTTGTCTAGAGATTTAATGACTCTAAGTTTCTGTTTTTTAACATCACAAGATTCAAAATTCTCTAGGCTCTCTTATCACATTTATGGTAAGTTCATTTAGATGTTTTCATAAAACCGTAAGCAATATGGCTTACCTTAGACTATTCCCCCATACTAATATGATATTAAATATTCATAGCATCAAAGAGAAGATACTAAGTTGTACCTTACAATGTTATTTAGTTCAGTATGGAAAAAGAGATGAGATTTCCACTTTTCTTTTCCATATGGTGGCAAAATTACCATCTAGTGGCATTGTAGCTCATTCGACCTTCCAAAAACCTCTTCAGAGTCACACCAACGCAAAATTGTCATTTGTGTTTCAGATTTGTAGACATCAAGACATGTCTTTAAGGACAGAACTTATTCCTGACTGATTTAGAAACACTGGAACTTTAGAAGCAAGAGTGAGGTTGAATATAACAGCACTGTCAGATAACATTTATAACTTGGTTTTGGAAAAGTTATCATTACGCACAAGTCTCCCCCCTTTTATTTTCCTTTTAGACTAGTCCTTAAGATTACATTTTTAAAGGCAATTTCCTTACTTAAGGAAGAGTCCCTTAAGATAGTTTCCATGTGCTTATAAAACAGTAAGTGGGACAAAGCCTGAAATTCGGGGATCATTTTCTAGTATTACACCCTTTCTGTTTTTTTATCTTATTTTGAATGGGCTTGCTAACTAACGCCTTTGATGCAGATCGGGACTGTGTTTTCAGCCATCTCTTTGGTCCCAGACAACGTCCCCTTCCCCACCCCGGGGTGTCCCTCTGGCAGTGGCGTTGAAGAGCCTGTCGGCTAAAGGGTTAAGGAGTCCGACTTTCAGCTGCTTTAGCACGACGTGTTTAAGAAAACTGGGATGTCATTCCCCTCGGTGAAGATGTTGCGAACGGTTTTGTTGGCAAGATTCACGGAGGGCTGGCCTACCTGCGGCCACCGGCATTGTCTGGGGCGCACTGTTTCTAGGCAGCTTGCGGCGCGCACAGCGGCTGCCAGACGGGCCGCAAAATGGTTGCCAAGCTGTAAGATGGCTGCCAAGGCCCGAGCGCGTGGACGGCTCGCCGCGGGCCCCTCCCCGGGCCTGCGGGCCGGCGCCCCGCACGGCACGCACCCCCACGGCCGCCCAAACAGAGGGAGAAAGCCCGAAGATGCAGGACTTGGCACCGGCTCCCTGGCAGGAGTGGTGACAGTGTCACCCAGAGAGTCGAGGAGTCGCCGAGCACCGCTCGTTTCCCAAGCTCGGCAGCAGGCTGTCCAGGGGCCCACGTGAGGGGCAGGCAGCACCGGAAGCCGAGGGCCGTTTCCTCCGCCCGGCCTGCCCTGCACCAGACGAGTCTTTAGAAAAGGGCGTGTGGGTGGCGGGCCCGACTGGACTGCCTGTACTTTCAAAGGGCTTCCCGAGGAGAGCCAGCAGCCTCAGGCGAGGCGTGGGGCTGCGCCTTTCTGTGCTTGCTTGCCTAAAGTGGCACAAACTTTATATACAACAGGTTTAAGGTTTATTTTAGTTTTGCATTTGTTTACTTAAGTTTATAGCAATTGCTTTCTGGCAGTTGTGCTACTTAGCAGATTGAAATAAAATCGTAAGGGTGAATTAAAACATACTGCTGTTAGTGCTGATTAGAATTTTAGCTTAGTGTAAATACCGGAGGCAGGGTCCAACTTTTCAGACACTTGGCACGAGCTCAATAGGGATCTCCAGGCTACACAGGAGAGAGAGTGTGTGTGCTTGGATGCTTTTAAAATTCTTGGGTAGGTGGAGCGTACTACTTCTGCTGGCATGTTAGTTCATTGTGCCGGCTGCATCGTGCTCTTGGGTTCCAAGGTAGACAGAGAAACTGGGGAAAAGATAATAAGGGAAAATGGCTTGAACTTAAAAAAAGAGAACCTGGAAAAAGGATTTTAATTAAACCCTGTACAGTTTTTACTCTGTGTTTTAGTAATCAGATATAAATAACTAATATTAAGTTGTGGAACAGTAAGGCTTGTGGTATTTTGAAGAGTGATCTAATAGTGATTCTGTTGCTACAACTTGTTAAAATTTTTCTCTATGTGACACTTTTAAAAATACACTGGTGAATCAACTTCTTCAGCCAGTCAGTTTACTCAGTGAATTCCTTAAATAGGCCTTCTGTTTAATATCCACTACGGACTGGTTTTATCCTCTGACTGAAACCTGAATTCCTAAAGATAATTTTTAATTTATAGGGTATTTTATATAATACTTAAATAGCTATTCAAAAAAGCTGGTTGTCATGAGGGTGGTGACGTTTTGTCTTATGTCAATCAGTAGTGGAATCGACTAGTGATAATATTACAGTAATATAGTCTACATAGTTTGAATGTTTGGAAATCTACAGTTTTAGGTTTGTTCAGTCATGGAAGTCCTTGGGCAGTGAGAGGTACACTTGATACATGCTGTTTTGAGAGGTAGTCAAGAAATAGGACTTTTCAGACCTTTATATAATTGCCACTTAGTCAACGTGGTAGCTAAGACTCCTCTAAGTTCATTTTCAGTCTTTTTCTCTCATAGTAGGCGATTGTCAACCAAGGCCCAATCATTCAATAGGTGGAATCAAATGTTATTGACAGGGCTGAAATTTGAACTCTGCATCCTTTCATGTAAAAGATCAATGCCCATTAAGATGCATCAGCTCTGGAAATTTCAACATAGAGCTACATAGGCATTTAGAGGTTAGCTGAACAAATGTGTGAGATGAAAGTTGCATGATAGATCACTTAGTATACATTTGTAGAGTATACTCTTAAGGTTATATGATATTACAAATGTAGTTTAATTAAAAGTATTTCTTGCTAACTCTTAGAAATTAGTGGCCGGGAAATTGGATAAAACTTCTCTTTTTAAATAAACAATCAGGAGTCCATGGCTCTGTGCAATAAATCAATACATCTTTAATCTTCATATTAGGAATGTGGAAGTAATACTGATTACTTTCTGTCAGTTTTTTTCTGTTTTTTTTAATTACATATTATTTATTGGCTATTTAGATGAATAATATCGTAGGAAAGGTAAAAATGAAATTACTTAAAAATATGCTATTTTTACTTTGTTTATAATGGATTATATGCATGAATAGGTAGGCAAGTAGAATTTTTTCAAATTGCCTGGAACATAATTCTAAATGTTATAGTATAAAGATATAATCAGGCCATCTTTAGGGAGGTAGAATAAGGCATATGTTTGCAAATTCCCAAAGAAATCATCAGGGTTCTTTCTTATATGAAAATGACAATGTTTTTCATCATTTTCAGAACAACTGTTGCCATTGTTAGACATAATTCATATTTTGGGTTAGCGAATTACAAAATTTTTTCTTCAGGACATCTTTCTATTAGTCTTCTGAAGGGAGTATTTTAATTTCACAGAGTCGTTGGTGTTTTTAATGTGCGCAGTGCTGTTCTGGCACTTTGCCCTTGTCTGCGTGGTGTACACGTGTAATTAGTGCATGGGGTGTGTGTGTATGCTCACGTCTCTCCAAGTACGTATAGAGATATAAAATCTACTTTCTATATAGTAGCTCTCTGCATAGGGCAACCCAAACAGCTGTTATTCCTTTTTATAGCTTCTTTAATCTATGTGCCAACAAGTCAGTTTACAAAATCTGTTTTGTTGATGACTGCTGCGATAATAATTGTGGTGTTTTGTGGCTTGGCAAAAGGCTGGGGTCTCCTCTGAGGACTCTTGCCAAAGGCTTTGAAGGGGTTGAGGTGGATTCCCTGCCAAAATGAGTCACCACTCTCTATTTTATTTAGTGTCCTTCTGCCAAGGCCTTAGACACTTTCTGTTTTCATTCTTTTGTAGGCTTTCCTCCCCACATTGTGGTTTTCTTCACAGCCAGAGGCCTGGGTCTTCCAGGATAGGTGAGAGGAGCCGGCTACCCTTTCCTGCACGCCAGTGTGCAGCGAGGCTGCAGGGCTCGGGGTCTGCTGTTGTGCACCTGCAGTAGATGAGACCTCAGTTATACAGTTATGAGTTATAAATAAAACGATGGGCCTGTACAACCCAGTACATGATAGTCACCTGCATTTGGGTCAGAAACTCTCAGAAGAGTAGTTATTCACTTTTAAGTAGCTTTCAAATAATCTGACCGTGTTTTAACGCTCTTCACAATGGGTTGTTTAAAAACCTCAGATTATTCATGAGTTCTGGCTATAGGCCCAAATCTTGAATTTTCCTCAAACAAAAGAGTAGCATCTCCTTCCTTTTAAATGCTATAATATTTTGCCTTACATAAACTATTTTCTACCTACACCTAATGGTTTTCAAAGAATAGTCCTAAACATTTTATTTTCTTGTCTGAATTTGAATTCACCAATTAGTGGACTCAAAGATAATAATTGCTAGTCTATTGTCTAAGATATATTAGAAATTTAAATACTTTTTTTTCATTAAACATTTTCAACTGATTGAAATAAGTTAGAATAAACATGCTTGTGTTAGATTCTCTCAACCCAGATACACATTATGTGTATGGAAAGATGGACAGAATAGATCTGAATTTTTTAAATGTAAGCAAAAATGGCATGTCATATATTAATATGAGGACTTAGTTGGACATTTGATGACTTTGGCCCCATAAATTTAGATGGCTTTTTATAACTACAGTTAGGACAACATCCTCACATCTAATAAACTGTGCAGAATTAAGTTGAAAAGCGTAGTTTTTGTTTTGTTAAGTACCCATTCATTGTGTTAGATCTTTAAACATGGCCTGCACAGTAAAACTTCATTATAACACCCCCTGAAACACTTCCATAAATAAAAAGTATTGTTTTTAAAGTTCAAAGTTCAAAGTCCTAAAACTGTGGGGCAACAATATATTTTCCACACATCATTGTCCAAGCTTTTGTTCTTTGGGGGTGGGGGGAATACTATAAAATGACTTATTTAACACTTTGTTTAAAAAAAATAAATGCTATTAATAATTGATTATTATTCCTCATAAATATTTCAGTTAGAAAATGTATACTTACATAGATGAAGAGTCTGAGATAATATTAGGATCAAAATTGGTCTAACCATAGCCTGCAAAGGTCAGTGGTTAGCATTCACTTAAGTTAACGTATGTGAAAGCCCCGTGTAAACTGCAAACTATTATACAGAGATCAAGGCATTACATTTTTCTTTCCTTATGTTCTTAAACTTCAGATTATAAAACTCTTCTTTCCATGTATCTTTTTCACACTTGTAATTTAAAATATCAAAAAATAAGAAAACAGAAACAGTTACTAAAAACCTGTAGTCATTCTGCAATATAAATTCATTTGGAATTCATATACTTTGAGTTCACAGCAAGATTCCAAGACAGAAATTCTTTTGGATGATCTATAAACCACTCAGTCCCTGGTTAATGCTCAAACCATGTGAAAAGTTCCAGGTGAAGTTCACTTCGAGCCTTGTCTAAACCCTATAAACTGAGTGAAGTCTCATAAACCGTGAACCCCAAAGAATCAAAACAACTAAACACGATGCATCAAATTAAAACCCACTATTTTCTAGTGGCTTCCTTATGTGTCCAAAATGCAAAGTAAAACTTTGCATTTGGAAGTGAGCTGTTTTATTTTGGAAAGTATGAATCATAAATTACTTGGTATTCCAACGGAGTTACCCTAGTGTGAATATCTAATAATACTGCTGTTTCGGAAGAGGAACTGGAACCTCCTTACATGCATAAATAGTCTCAGGGTCTCTCATAAAGTTGGCAAGACATAAATACAGTAGTAGCGGTGGTTGTTTTAGTAATGGGATTAATAGCAGAGATCTTCACCAACATTACTTTGAATGTATCTAGCCTTTTTACTGAATCTTTGTGCCAGACACTTAAGACTCTTGATACATCACTTATTGTGACAGTGTGAGTTGTCAGAAGCTAGGTTATTGTTGGTCCCTTTATGCAAAAAAAGAGAAACAGAATCACTCGTCAGTAAGTCACTTGGCTTCCAACTAGTTGCATGACTTCACATACTGACATATTAATGTTTGGGGCTGTTGGTCTCACCTTCTGAAAAATAAGGAGACTGAACTGAAATGACTTTTTTAGACTCCTTTCAACTTTAAAAAATCTGGAAATATTACTGCTGTAGGTTTAGAAAGCCTAGTTCCAGAAGCAACAGTTTTGTGTTGTTGTTTGTCACCTCCTTTTTGAAGATGAGGCAACTGATCCATGAGGGACACATTATAAATCACTAACCTAACTTCCCTTATTAATCACCAGAATCAGAAGTATAATCATAGTTATCACATACTGAGTGCTTACTCTGTCTCAGATATTGAGTGTTGGGCTCTTCCCATGAATTAGCTTACTGGTAGCTTTACTATCTCAGGATATTAGTGATATTAGTTATCAGTGATATTAAGTCAACTAAGCATTTTGCATGACTGTTTTTACAGGCTAATGTCCTGGAGTGTTCAAGAACCCTGAAATCATTCCTTTCACTTGTAAATGCTGACGGTTAACCAAAATGAGGACTTTCTTTCAGTGTCTTCATCAGTTTGCTTTTTTGACTCTTTGTCTCATGATAATTTTTGTATGGATTAAGTAATTGTCATACACTTGTCCATTTTTCCAACCATCCATCCATTCATCTATTTACCCATTCATGTGCCTATAGGCTTTTGTACACTGAAGAAAGCTAGGCGAGTAAGAAATGCCCTTTGTCTTGAAGAGGCCACAACTCCCCAGGTCACAGGGCTACTGTGAAGGAGAGTGTCCCAACACACCTTGAGTACATCACCTAAATGACACTGAATATTTTCGGAGAAGTAAAATGTGGAGCCAAGGTGGGGAGAAGTGCATGCTTCACAGACACGCATGATTAATTTCCAGATGAGAGGTGGCACTCTGGAGAACTGGGCTTTAATAGTGTCTGTGTCTAGCCCAGACTGAGGGAAGTAAATAGTTGTTGAAACAGTCCCCTGTTTGTCTGTGAACAGTATCTTCCAAGCAGTCGTTATACACACAGCACTATCTTCCTGTGGTAGGGTCAGCTCATTAAAGCCACTTTCTGGGTCTTTGTTAGTGTCACACAGACCTCGTGACGGGTGTTACAGCTGCCAGCCTGGCACAGTCCATTGGGGGCATGCTGTAATTGCTCTTGATGCCACCCTTAATGGGTGGGGGGGCAGCGTCGTGGGAGAGAGGAGGTGAGAAGATAGCCTCAGGCGTTACTGACATCTGGCCACCACTCCTGTTTCACTCACAGTGTCTGGTGGACAAATATTGGACCTTCGAGTTGAGCTTGCTGCCACCTTCGGATTTTGTGCAGCTATCATTTCAGAGCTGGGCAGTGATTTCATCCCGGAAAAAGGCGCTTATCTCAGGGCCAGAAACAGTCTACTGCCAGCATGACCCTGAGAATTTTCTTATGTTTATTAAATGAGAAAATAAGTATCCTCATGACCTCCTTTATTAGGTGTTTCCTGGTTTTGAACCTTTTTTGTGTGAGAATGTTATCTGTCACCATTATTTCTAAACTCTTAAAGAACTAAATTTCCTCTTCAAGAGTTTCAGATATTTCTTGTATGTCTGTAGGGGTGATAAGCAAACAGGGCTCTGAGAAAGTTCTGAGAAGTCTTACTTCTCCAGCGTTGTTCAGGCTGCTGTGTGCACCCCTGAAATAAGTGCAGAGAAGATGCGGGCCTGGCCTCAGCCAGCTGCCCTTCCAGCTGGAGGGACAGACTTAACTGGAACATTGGGCCGATTGTGATTCGAGTGGAAATGAAGTAGAATATGTACCAATGCGAGCATAATTATGACCTGTGTGCACATTAATGGAAAGCAGTGCTTTTTACTAAAACTTCATGCACAAAAATTATGGACACACAAATTAGACCACTCCCTAATATGAAAACACTCCGGAGTCCCCAAACTTGAGTTACTTCACAGAACCAAACTAGAAGTAACTATCCCCTCTCCTCGTGAGCTTCTGTTCTGCAAATAGTGGCGTCTTCCTAAGGCTCTGTATTCTTTTGGTTGGAGCAGAGTCGTAGTCTATTGTTAACTTGCATAGGAAATCCGTGAGATAATTGATGAAGGGGAGTTAGATGTTTATTTAAAGTCAGTCACAAGGCTTTTCTTTCAGGAAGATGCCCATATTACCATCCTAACTTAAAACAGTAAGGACTTTAAATGTGCTCAGTAAATAGTGAATGACCATTTCTGGAGTATTTTAAGATACTTGTAAATCACTTAATTACAAAGATATGAGCAACTAAAAAATGAACAGTTAAAGCCCTCCTGCCCCCCAGCCCCGCCTCATTCCCGTGTCTCCGTGGGAACCCCCTGTAAATGCTCATGCGGAGACAGCATTAGGGCTCTGATCTGACCTCAGTGATTTTACAAATGTAAAGGCAGCATTTCATGGTCCCCGAAGTAATATATTATTGGAAGAGCATTCATACAATTTTGTTTTAATTGATTCTAACTCTTAAGTATGCAACCAATCTGTGTATATCTCCTTTTAATTATTTATCTGAGCTGTGAGAGAGAAGTGGGTAATCATTTGGTGATGCATTCAAATATCTTGAGAAAGGAAGCCATTCATCTTTTATGACAGACATGCTGAAAGATATAAAACAATAATTTTTATTTAATAACTTTATCATTTATCGTGAAAACCATTTAAAAACACAGCCTATGCAAGATGCTTGACAAATATTTCTTGATTGAAAGGGAATTAATGAAATTAAGTGAAGAAATAAAACACAAGAACATGGCAAATAAATGAAATTATTTTCAGAAGGAAACCAAATGTCATAGGGCAAACAATGAAATAATCCCACATTAAGAAAATTAATTCAGCCAACACATTTATTGTCTTTTGTATGCTTAATGTGGGACGTGTGACACAGGAGGTGGGGAAATGTATCAAAAAGGAATACTATTTATTACCCTGTTCCTGTTGACAAGTTTGAATACACAACACATACTAGGGAAAGAGTTAATTCAAGCAAGCAAAGATGATATAGGTTGTAACCATTGTAAATGGATGCTTACTGGAAGATGCAGAAAAAACATACAATTCCTATTCTAGGAAAATATTTGTAAATTATGCTTGGTTAGTACAAGTACAAAGAAAGCATATGGAAGTTTTCAATCTATTTCATAGAGTTTATAAGATGCTGGATACAATGTACAGGTCCTTGTCCTAGGCCTTTATGATGAAAACGATCGTTTTAATTGGATTGCTTCTTTGGAAGCAAGACAAAGAGTACATTGCTAAAAGCTTCTGGAAGCCATTTTCAATATTTGTAATAATATAAGTGCTAGAAATGTGCTTCCATTTATATGCAAATGTAATAATGCCTTATGTAAGCATAGAGTCTCTATAAGACTTTCATAATATTTTCTATTTAAATGCAAGCAGACAAAAATTATTTTTAACTTCAGATTAGAAGATCAACTCCATCTTTCTCCTTTGCAACTTTTTGGCCACTCTTTGAATTTCTGCTCCCAAGAGCAATTTAAAAGTTCCTTTTTGTTTTGCTCAAAAGAAAATGTTTTTTTCTGCAAGTACCATCTTTGTTTCATATGCTTTGGATGGCGTGTGTCATAAATATAATTTCTTTATGATTGGCCAGTTTTTGACTTTTAGTTAGGATCTTTGCTGTAGCCTAAAACTTGGGACTGTTTGTGCTGAGAGAAAACTTTGAATGTATTACCCTACTTTTAAGAGTACCCCTGGTAATACAGACTCAACAGTTCAATTATAAAGTTCCATCATCTACAATAGGTATATACATGAAACAGGTTCAGAAATTAAATGGCCTACACTGTATGTTTCTTCTCATGATTTAAATATAGACTTTTACAATGTTTTATCTATATAAATAACCAGGCACAAATTGAAATTATAAGAAAACCTTGGGCCAGTTTAGTGTTGATTGAAACATACATGGGGATATTAAAATGCTCTGTCAAGCGTTATAAGTAGGGAGTAAAAGGGCTCTCTTTATCTTTTTTCTGAAGCCAAGTCAAAAATTGTGCTTTCATGACATGCCATTGAAAAAGATACTATAAAAATGTTTTATAAATTCTTACCTTGAAATATTTTCCTGGCAAGTAAGGAATTATGTTTAAAATTATGGACCTTACTAGAGGATAAAATAACTGTATTTCACATAAAAAACTCATTGAAAATATGTGTGGATTTGGGTCATCTGAACTAAATTGGTTAAACTTATTTTACTTTAAGATGCTCTATAAATTCCGGGCATCTCTTTCTACTTTTTCTATGGATGAGAAATCCATACACAACACAAAGATGGAAAAAAAATGGAGAGCTTTCATTTCCCTTATTTTCACTTTTGTTCCATCCCTCTGTGCTTGTTCTTTGTTTAAATAAACTTTTGTGGTATGTCTTTCACACATCATCTCTCCTCGCTTCAAAGGCTTCTTTTAATAACTTAGCTGGCTCACTTTTCCTTTGCATGTGAAACTGATTTAACTAAAGTGTATGTGTGTGTGTGCACATGCACACACACATCTGTGCAAATAAAAATTTCACTGGAAAGGAAAGTCTGTAATCTCTGGTTAACTTTAAACACATACACGCAACTCGTTGAAGTGAGAAAGCCTGAGCTCAGATCAGTCTATTTTTGAGATGTGGATTTTTCACCTGGTGCTGCCTCAGTTTCCTCAACCCGAAGTAGGGATAATAATATTTACTGTATAATAATATTTATTGTATTTCTCTGTGTATAATGTGCACCCACATTATATAGTTTGCATTACACATAGGAATTAGTACTACCCATGTATAACATGCATCCTTATTTTTCCCTCAGAAATTTGGGCAAAAAAGTATGCATTATACATGGCAAAGTATGGATGGTTTGCAAAAGTTGCTGGGCAAGTTACAGGCCCATCAGTTTCTGAGCTCACAGTGCTGGCCACCCTTATTTTTTACAGGCCATTAGTAAATGCTTAATGCTACCATCACTATTATCCTCATTAATATGGACACAACTAAATAATGTATTTGTCTTAAAGATGAGAATAAGTAAACTGATAATAAAAAATTAACTGATAATAAGCAGAAGGTTGAAATGAAGGCTTTTGTTAAAAATGTGATCTTAAACACAATCACATAAGAAGTGATACTTATATTAACCTGAAAATACTAAAATATTTTTTAAATCATGAAAGTATTATTTATGTGATTATTTTATATTGTCAAAACAACTGATGTTAAAATGGAAATTAATTTTCTGTTAATATAGTGTCTCTAATTTTAAAAATATTTTACCAGTCACAAATCATTTCAATCAAAACAGAAGTAATAATATTCTGATAGTTGTACAAAATAACAAAAATATAAATATAATTTAGAATTCAAAAATACTCTATTAGGAGTCAAGCTAATTATTTTTCTTGTTATTTAAATACATTCAGATCAATTTAATATACCTGATAAATAGAGATATCAATTCAGTTACCATTTTGAATACAGTACCTCTGAGAAGGTCTAGTCTTTTTCTTGCATTATTAGAAATTAGAGCTATACCGGAATGCTAGGACAGATGTCTTTTTCAATATTGTGCCCCACCATCAAGCATTCCTGTATCGATCATTAGTGTCTGCTCAGAATATCTACTCGGTGACCCTTTGAAATTTATTTTCTTTGGGTAGGTTCTCATAGTAGAAGCTCCATATTAATCAGCTTGCAAGAGTAACTAAGACTTTTTATTTTCTCTGTGACATACGCACTGATGCCTGTGGCATGTTTGCTCATGGCCATTAGTTACCTACTTGCACACCTCACACTTTTGTTTTTACTGGTTGTGTGCTTACCAAAAGTTGTGTTATTCCCGAACCTGTGTATACTAACATTATGGGAATTGTTCGCCTCAGCATTTGATGGCCCTGAGTTGTGAACCTGTATTACAACAGAATATGCAGAGACAGAATGGTTTTCTGTAGACAAAGGTGTCAGACAAGGGTGTGTTTTATCTCCCTGTTTATTTAATATGTACACAAAACATACCATATGAAAAACAGGGCCAGGACATTGAACAGGGTACTTCAGATGTGCCCAGGTACTTGACTAAGCATAGTCACGGGAGTTGACACTCAAGATTGAGCTTACCTGTTGAAGAATATAGCACAGATTACTGGTACCAAAATTGGAGCACAAGGTCAGAGGCTGGGGGTGGTTTAATGTTGAAGTCCATGGTGAAGTTGAACTTCTCATAGCGCTGAGGATGGATGCACTTAACAGATTGGGGTTGTAATGCAATTGGACATCAGATGGTTTAACTGAGGTGGCAGAGAGCCAGTGGGTGAGAGTGCTCAAATAGGAGACAAAATAAAATTGCTTTCTGACTTCAAGAAGACAAAACCAAATAGCCAAAGGACTGAAAGTGTCCCCAAAGAAACTGCTATTTTTGAAAGGATAGTGGAAGATGCATCAGCTCCTTTTATTAGAATAACCATTTCTAAACAAGATAAGCTCTTTGCTTGTGGTTGTTGGTGGTGGTTTTTTTCCCAGCATCCACTATCGCCTGACACCAAAAAAGGCAATCAACTGTAGCCAGTTTGAATTGTCTTGATGACATTTGTAATTCAGATATATCCTTGACTACAGCAAGTATAGGCATCACTGTTTAAAAATTTACCATCTACAGACTACTTCTATAGATTTGGATTTTTATTCTGTTTGACTAGTTTGTTGCTGCTGGTGGTGGTGGTAGTGGTGCTTTACAGTGGGGCATACCTGTAGCTCCACTAAGGTGTCTGAGTCAGACTTTAGAACATAGACGTTCTTTGCATGGGTTATTTCATGTGTTTCATCTTACGTCATCTGTGGCTCTGAAAGTGAGATTGTAATTCCCGGAGTGTTGGGACAGTTCATTCAAAGGTTAGCCCACCTATGTTTATAGTAGTTCTCTGTAATGTAATTGTAGCTAATTTCCACTGTTGTTTTTGGAGAAAAGTGTAGACTATAATTATGTGTTAGCACTTTTTAAACAGCTCCCTACATTGTCATATTATTTTAAATGGGCTCTGTTTAAAATAACCTTTTATGTTTTGATTGCAAGAATATAGCTTACACAGGTCTGTAGTTAGCAAAATACAAGGATCTAGTTAAATGATAAAGAGCCAACGCAACTCTAGAGGCATTTGTTAAACATCTCCTGAACTGCCATGGGTTTAGAGAGAAAGATGTGGGGGAAACAGAAATTCTTTGTTCTTGAACTGTTGATCAACCTTTTTTGGACAGGCAAGATATTACACAGAGGAGCTAAGCCCCTATGTGAAAAAAATAACCATAGTAGTTATGCAAATGTAAAAATGCTACACATGAAGCATTGCTGTATTTCATTTTTGTGGCCCGCTCATAGGAAGTCTCAGAGCAGTTAAAGTCCCATCTTCCAGAATTAAGGGCAGCAACACCATTTTATCTCTTGGCAAGTGTTGCCTGTATCTTCCCCAAATGGCAGATATCTGGATTTAGTTAGTCATCTGGACACACCCTTCCCCTGCTACATTTCATTGCCATATTAGTAATAGAATTTTAGTGTTGATTTAAAAGGCAGTCTGCCTTAAAGCAGATTGCATAGTTTGCACACTGTGAATTGTAATTAAAGTGTAAGGGGTGCTTATTATGTCAACAACTGGCATGAGAACCCCCAAGCAGCAGGTGACCCCGAGCATGTGACGTTTGTGACAGCTAGGATCCCCTTTTCACTGGGTTAGCAATCTGAAAGTCCAAATTGAAAGAAGCCCAGAGGCTGTATATTTCATTAGATCCCAGGGGAAGTACAGGATACAGCTTCCTTCTGTTTTCCTGGGAGGTCGCCAGAAAGTTTGTAGGGCTCTGTTTCTGTCAGAGGCTCAAAAGAGAAAAGAAAAAGCACACACCAAACCAAACAAAACAAAACACCATACACACCACAAAACCATCCACCAATCACCCCCAGGACCATAAATTTGACATTTCCCACAGTCTCTCTGAGACCACAGTGTTGCTGGATCAGCAGTACGCCCCTTGCTTCGAATTGTCTGAAAGGAAGGCTCAGTGTTCTAGCATTTAAAAAGTGTTTATTCTCCCATATGCGGTGATTCTTTTGGTATACAACCATAAAAATTTATCAAGTACAGATATCATATGATGCGCTTTAAACACTTTTGCATTATGCATTACATTCTCCTCACCTCCTAGAAGCGGGTGGAAGTCTGAATTTAGAAAGATGAACCCACATGAATAATAAAGGAAACAGCAAGGAGACATGCCACATGTATTTCAGTTCTTATCCTGCAGGGTAGACCATTTGGAATGTGGTCACATCGAAGGTATGCTACTTTCAGAGGCTCGGAACCTTTTAAAAGTAGATTTTTCATTGTATTCCACAGATAGCATAGGCCCTCACTAAGGTTAGGTTTTGGTGAAAGGTGTTCATCATTAGTTATCTTGGAACCTGACTGGAAGTTACTGGAGTAGAAAAGGTACATTTTTTTTCCTCAGCCCCTCACAGTAGATTGCGGGCTTTTTACCGTAAAGGAGTTTCCATACCATAGAAGTAGAAACTACTTCTGGTCAAGAACGGGGGGTTGCGGTTGCCGTTGGCAGGCCTGTGTGTGGCCCTGTGAAGGAGCTCATGCTTAAGAGCACTTCAAGGTTTGAGAGAAAAAGACACACCATCCTTATAGATTTGGTAACTGCATTAAAACCTTCCAAGGTTAAGGCCACATTCAAACATTGTTATTAAGGGACTACCAATTAATTTTTCAAATTTGTGTGTTACAGCAAATTTGCAAATAATGTCTTCTTACTTACATTTCTCAAGGTCAGTCCTTCTACTGAGGCAGAGGGAAGCCTTGTACCCTTAGCAGCATCTTACCCAGTTACCCAGAGGGATGAGAGACTAGGTTGGGAGGATGTAACAAAAATGTGTCCGTCTGTGCTGCCTGCAATTATCGGACTAATCATTAATTTCTGCATGCAGAGGTAAAAAAATTGTCTCAGGTTACAAATTTTGCATTCTTTGCTTAACTCTTAAGTGAAGCTTTAAAAAAGTTTCAGCCCTGGCTGGTGTAGCTCAGTGGATTGAGCGCAGGCCTGTGAAGGAGCTTCACTTAAGAGTTGGGCCTGTGAACCACACGATCGTGGTTCAATTCCCAGTCAGGGCACATGCCTGGGTTGCAGGCCAGTTCCCAGCAGGGGTCTCATGAGAGGTGACCATAGATTGATATTTCTCTCCTTCTCACCTTCCCTTCCCCTCTAAAGATAAAAAAAAATTAATTGTGTTATTTGAACACCACTTACTTAACCTTTATTCTTCGTTCATTGTCCTTTATCAAATGCCTTCCCTGCTTTGAAAGTATGTATTTTATTGTTTAATCATCTGAACAAAATCATATCACTTCATGGATATGATGTAGTCAGTTAAAAATAGCACGAATAAAAGGTGAATACATGAAAAGAACAAGTCCTTTTTAGAACTTTCGGCTAGTGTTAGAAACAACATTCTCCACTTTAGGCCAGGGCTTAAAAAACAAAGAACTTGAGAGCACCTGAGGTTGCGCCCAAATCAAGCCCAAGGTGAAAGTCGTTCTGTTCAGTGAAGGCAGGTGTGCAAACAGGCTTGGTGTCGGAACTGGTCTCCAGCCTAACAGCATTTTCAACACCGTTTCAATACCCATCTTCTGAAATGCCTGCTAGAATAAGACCAAAAGTGTATTTCCCATATTTTGTATTTAGTGATCTAACCGTAATTCCTGGTGTTCTCTGTTACCGTTGCTGGTCTCAGGAAGCAGCTCCACAGGTACACTAGTCCAGCCATGGTGGCGTCGCTCCTTCCCATGCTTGGTCCCGGGTTTTTCTCTCTGATGTGTATCAAGGATCTGCAGTGATTATGAAACCGGAAATGCAGAAGCCCATCATCCCATAGAGCAGGGATTTTCTGTAGTTGAACCTAAAAGGATTTACATTAAACAAAATTCGTAAGCCCATAACCTTACTCCTTAAAGACTCTGGTCTCAAAATACTTGGGAAGAGTTGTTAGAGATGTCTCATGATTTTAGTGATCTACTTCCCTTTTAAATTCTAATTTTTGTTGGTTTATGTTTCAAATATCCCACTACCCTATAGAATTATTGTGAGCACTAGACAAGGCATTTGCCCATCTCTGGTAGAGAAAGGGAAGTTGCTTCCTCATGTGTAGTCATTTCAGGAATTTTAGCCTCAATTGAAAAATCCAACTTGTTTTCTAACTGAACTTTGTTTCTACTAGGAGAAAGAAAAGTCTTTGGGTCATGTCTGGGATAGTCCTTGCTTAAAAGTGTTACCCATGTTGGCCTCTGCGCTCTAGTCAAGGTCACTTATGGAGCATTTAGTATATGGAAGCCTTTCTTTAAGCAACAGGGGAGCCTTGTGCCCTCAGAGGCTTGCAAGTTGCTGGGAAGACAAATGGGCTTATACACGTGGAGAAATGAAATAGGAGCCGAGTCCTGCTCTTCCTAACCAGGCTGTAGGGAGCCAGGGGAAGGAGCAGTTCTGCCAAGAAGAAGAGAGAGGATTCTGTCTTCACCCTCTTCTACACCGAATTACGTTCTAAATTTAGGACAGGGATCTGCACCATACAAATGTGACTAGGAATGGGACAGAATGTACTTATAAGTACTTAATTAATTACAAGTACTTACTGTGCCTAAGAAGGGTGTTGGTGCAAGCAGAGAGTAAAAGCAAAGCAAATAGACCAGAATTTTTTCAAATGTTTGATAGAAAGCACTGGGTTAAGTGTTGCAGTTTTAATTAATGTATTTTAATGGCAATCGAGGGTTAATAAACCCAATGGGCTCTGGTTCTAGTCATCAACATGTTGTTGCCTCACAGTTGAGAATAGTTATAGGCTTGTGAGTGCATTGCCATTGGGTTAATTAAACTGTGCAGTAGCCTGTCACTCATTCCTCAGGCACAGGGACTTTTGGTTTGCAATAGGTCAGCCCGAAGTTGCAGTTTTGTTTTGCCTTGAGCTAAGTTTGAGTCTCCAGAAAAAAATCAAGAGAAAGGAGGAGGTGAGCCCTTGAACTAATGAATTTGTTTAACCGAAGCAGAGGGCCAGTTTGCACAGTTTAAGCCTCAGCCATCTTCCACAGAAAGGCTCTGTCTGCGTGTTCATGGTCACGCCTCGGTGTGTCTACTTCACTTTGCTTCTAAGGACATGACGTTTATTTTCCATATAATTCTTCAGACAATATTTGAACCCATTTATTTTACTTTCTAAAGGAACTTTCTAGCAGATTTTTCCATGTGGCCAGCCCCAGGGACCATGTTGCTCTCTGCAGTTCCTCTCTTCAGTTCTAAGCAGTGGGGAGAATTCCGCTAAGGATGGCTGTCGGCTCCCTGGGTTGCACACTGACTGTACAGGCGCCGTGAGCACAGAGCTTCGTGAGCCTTCTCTTCCCTGCTCTCTCTTCGGGGCTCAGTAGAGTGCTTGGCACACAATAGGTGCTCGATACACATTTGCTGGTTTTATTTGTGCTGTGATACATTAACTAAATGATTACAGTGTGTTATTAAGAAATGTTCATTGCGCTTCTATCTCCTGGATTGCTAGATTTATAGTATTTCAATCAGAATATAACAAAATTCTTTGATATGAATTCGGATTTATCAGTGATGCCTGAAGCACCATTTAATCTTTTGCAATCATTAGTTTTTTTCCGAATTAAAATTTGTAGGGAAAATATTGTAAGACTTAAAGAACTTAGGAATTTTAGGGAAAAATCCAGCTCCTTTCCTTTAATAGCCTGGAAGATGAGGTAATGACACTAAGGATTACTGAGCTTTTAACAATTGATTCTCAATCCCAGATTTTCTGATTCTGAACCTGGTGTTTTTTGGGGAGCGGGGGGCTATTAAGCCAAATACCCGAAGTCTTTCCTCTCTGTTGCTCTCTCTCACTTTTGGTCTCATTTGTGAATACTTTCTTTAGACTAAACAGGGAATAGGAGAGTACTCCGGGAGAGGGGAGCTCGGAGGCGCACTTCACGTGGGAATGTCACGGGCCTGCTGCGAGGGGCAGCCAGCAACAACCGCAAAAAGAAAATAGCTGGCAATCTGCCTTCCATGCAAAGGTTATTTTTCTTATTACAACAAAACTAATTAGTGGATTTCCTAATGCAAGAGAATGTTGCTGTTGGTAAAAGTTTCCTCACTGTGCCAGAAAGCAGATGGTCGCAGTGAACAGTGTTTGCTTTTGGCAGGTTTTGTATATGCTTTCTAAACCTGCAAGAGATTTTCCTTTCCCAGATTTCAGATTTCTGATCTTTTTCATTTCTAAACAGAAATAGAAACTTACAGTCAAATGTATGTGCATCCTGTGGCCTGTTTGATATACCGTAGTTACTTGAAAATGTTGAGCAACATTCGATGTTCTGCATGATTTCTTCTCTAAGAGTCTTGGGACTTTTGCGTGTTGTTCTAGATTTTCTCTCCTTATGGAAATCAGGACTCCTCCACAATAGGGAGTTCTGATAGGGAGTCATCAAAAGCAATCCATAAGATTTTCTGCGTGTGGAGATCTGTTTTGTTTTGTTTCCCATTACTGTGTAAATACCAGCTTTTCTCTGTAAGGTTCCTAAGAGCCTGCTTCTATTCATTATGATGTCAGTGCTCGTGGACAGTTTTGAATAATTCATTTGCCTATCTACTGCTGTACTGCTGGTGAGACCTTACTCTCTTTTTGTTTTAATTTTAAATTCTCTTTTTGCGTAATGCTTTTCATGAAATCCCTTCCAAAAATGTTTGTTTAAAGTCTTCCCCAGTAAAGTGTAAGTGTGTCCATACAATACCAGCACAGTGGTATTAAAAACAAGTGCTTTCTGGGTTGAAGGCCCACAGAGAGGACATGTGAGTATTCTCCCAATAGACACACGAGGCTGCTTTGTGTGGTAAAGTCTTACAGCCTCGATGACTAGCACTTTAGAAATCTTTCCCTTTCTGTAGAACCTCCATTTGGAGAAGAAAAGGAAAACATTATCATTAGGTGGGTTGTTAAAATATAAAGTAAAATGGAAAATGAACACCAACTCATTTATTTTTAAAAAAATAAATCATTTGGGTAAGCACAAGAAGAGAGAATTGCCTTGCACCTAGTAGGTGATATGTGAAAACGTCCCAGAGTTATTGAATGGAACTGTCTCATGCAGTGCCTGCTGTGTCTGGTCCTGACAGCCAGAATCAAAGGAGATGAAGGGACGGCCTTCACCCCTTATTTTGCATCATTCCCATGTTAAAATCTGCTGTGAGTGTTCTTCCATCCCCCAATACTAACCTGGTAACTGAGTCACTTATGTAGGGTATTACGTCACCTTTAATCCCTAAATAAACTCTGATTTCTTTACATATGACTCTTCTTATATCTGTTGCCAATAAAATTTCTTGTCTCATCTGAAGAATTTCTATTTTTGACCCCTTATTGAAATGATACCATGTCTGTTACAGCATTCTCTTTCTTCTTCTTTTTCTTTGTTTTTCCCACTTATAATCTGTTTTATTATCATTTGTTTTCATTATAATCTGTTTTCTAGGAGCCAAAAAATAAAACCAAACAGAGTTTAGAAAGGACACTTAGAGATTTCAATCAAAAATGATTTAGTCACTGTGTATCTTTGCTTCTTTTAAGACTGTAAGCCTGAAAAGATGGTGATGCTGAAATCGCTCTGAACCACAGGGTAGGGCCTTGGCTGTGCGGATGCTGCAGGGCTTCGAACCTTTTCTCCGTGAAGCCCTGCTGGGGAAGCCCTGCTGGGGTAGGGTACCCAGTGATGTGTGAAAATGAGGACATGATTGGCGGGGAAAACTGCTCCCTCCCAGGCTTCTCTTTAGCCTTGACTTGTCCACAGGCTTCTACCATTACCAAGAAATTGGAAAAACCATGGAGCCCAGAGATTTGTCTTTTTTGTTGAACATAAAATGAACAGTAAGCCATTCCCTACTTACAGAAATCTCTACCTCCCATATCCTCCCCTGAAAGACTTTGGAAAGGGTTCTAACGTAGAGAAACTCCCTGTCGCCACTTCCCTCCCCTCCTCGACCATCCCATGGAGATGGGGGAAAGAGATATGCTTTAAAAAAAGTCATGCACATTTTTATAAATGGTGTAGAACTAAATGAGTGGAATTCTTAGTCAACATTATGAGCTACTTCAGGACTGGATAAAAGCACACCATGTGATCTTGTACACAGTAGGTGATCAATAAATGTTTGGTGAACTGAAAGAAACAGGTTTGTTACTGAGAATGATCAATATTAGTCATTCCTAAAGAATCAATCAGATTGATAAGTTTCACAAAGAGAATCAGAGTAAAGTTCTTATTACTCAGACTTTTTGACAAAGCGATGCTATTGAAAATCACTTATTCTAGAGACTTTTCCCCCCAAAAAAACCAATATTTTACAATCCAAATAAATTCAAGTGACAAATAAGCTTTTTTTAAAGCACATCCTGATAATAGTTCATGTGGTTAATCCGACACAAACTATTTCTAGGCATTGTATGGAAGATAATTTAATTTTAGGATTATTACTAAGCAAATTACTCATCCATACAGAGTTACTGAAATGGAAAATACTTATCTCCCCTCACAATATAACCACAGAAAAGAATGTAGATTGCACCCTAAAATGAAAACAAAAAATGATGGCGGAAATGAACTTCAGATGAAGTTGAGAGCACACCAGCTCACTGGCAGCAAACTGGATTTTTAGTGGAAATCCACTGTGGTGGATTTCTCAAAGCTTTCCTGATTTCATAGCCACATAAGCAAATTCATGTGTTTTAATGATCTAGGGTTTTTTTCCTGTTATAGAGGATGTTTGCAGTTTTCTCATTTGTATCACCTCACACATTTTTGAAATCTTATAACTCAGTATAGGTTTCAATTATAGATTAAAGTTCATTGACTAATCTTTTTAGCATGTTCAACTGCTCCCTGGTATAAAGATACACAGAACTTGATGGCTTCCAAGTGTGGTTCAAACATCCAAAGCACTTGAGATTAGCACCATGTGAAGAAATTTTAAAATATTGTACTGCAATTAATTTTAAATAACTTAGCACTGCATATGTCAGGAAGAAAGCCATGATGGAATCCAAATGGAAACTCCTAAAAATGAGATGACTCGGTGCATTTAAATCATTTTATCTATCTTAAAGACATAGGAACAAAACATACATGACTATTTCTACTTACCTAAGGCTTGGATGAATTTCTAAATAATCAGGTATATCATGAACTTTATTATGATAATATGAGAAGTCTGAGGACCATTTGGTTGATCAACTGAATGCAAACTATCTATATTCATGCATATTTATTATAGGTTCAGAAACCAAGTTATTAGGATAAAGTTTTTATCAATGTGGAAATAGATGCTATTTTAAAGATATATATAATATATATTTAATTTTATAATATATAATATATATATATTAAAGAAAATATATCTAAAGTATTTTTTTGAAAGTATTATTCTAAATCCTAGGACCTAGGACCTAGACTAAATTCTTTACAGATACCTTTTAGTAGGTCCTAAAGACAAAGTCTTCTGGTGTTCTTCATAACATGATGGATAGCAAAACATTTTTTATGGGTTTCTGTGGCCAGGGTTGGCCAAGTCACTGAAGATAAACATCCGCTACTCTTAGTGGGCCATTTGCAGTCATTAATAAAAAAGAGACAGTCTTTGACATACAATGATTGTTGTGTTCATATTATTTCTAGTTGATTTCACTCATGTTCAGCAGCACATAAGAAAATAACACCTAGTTCCTTTTGGTGAAATAGGGGTCCCAGTTTTCACTTTAGGCAGAAAACAAACATCTGGTTTACTAATGCTATGTTTCGATTTAGAACTCCACAGCTGGACAGAACCTTTCCAATATACCCCAACTTCTGGTCCGGAACTGAGGGCCAGAAAGCATGTCTCCTGGCTGCCATAGGTTCTCTCCTCACTGCATGGAATATACCACTATCCAGTCATGCAGTTTCCCAAAGCTGGAAAATCCACCCAAGAACATCTGTTGACATCTCCCAAGATAGGCCCTGTTTTATCTCATGGCTTTGAAAGAGCTATTTTTTTCACTTATGATTTCAATTTCTTTCAACAGACATCTATTCATACCTATATGTTCCAGATACTATGCTATCTGGCAATAAAAATAATGGGGTAGGAAATAAAAGTAAGTAGTCAATTTCTTAATCAGTTCATATTCTTTAGAAAACCTGCTTCTATGCATTATACAGTTAGATAATTATTGTTCCTATAATTTAAAAGCCATTTTAAATCATGCATTCAGCTCTCATAATTTTGAAAGTCAGGCATTTGGAAGATGTGTGAAGTGAAGTTCAGAGAAGGGACAGGGCTTGACCAGCTCCACGGAGCTAATATGAACAGCCAAGAAGGAACTCAGACTCAGGTTCTCTAACACTGAGCCTTTTTCATTGTGCCATAGCTACCGCTGTTAAACTGTCATTTCTATTAAAGGGAAGGTACCAGACCTGATTAGAAATAACATTCTGCACTAGCTATAAAATTGGTTCTAAGAGGGAAAAAACCTGATTTTCAAAAAGTATTTTGATATTTTACACCATTCCAGTAATGCTAATTATGTGGTAATAGCTTTATAGTTCACTTGGAGGACTCTGCCTAAATCCCTCTATCTTACTAGAAAAGCTAATCCCATCTATTACCACCAACAGTTAGTATCCAGGCTACTGTAAATTCTGTTACAAGGCTACAATTAGTGGTACTGGTTGTTGCTAATAGTAAGAGAATAAAAGCTATTGCAAATGTGCACAGTCACATGTTGCTGTTTATTAATTTAACCAGGAGACAGGACTTAATCAAGAGTGGATGCCACAGAATCTTGATTTTATTACCATTATCCTGATTGCCAGAGGGCTTCTTGATAGCAGAGACCTTGCCTTTTTGCATTTGTTATCTCCAGGTATACAGGGCGAAAGGCACAGAGTGGACGCATTAATGGATGCAGTGAATTGGTGAATGGAGTGAGTAGGCCCAAAGACAAGGAGATTAAGAGAAAGCCATGCTGTTTCAGGAGAATGTTCCAGTACCTTTTTTCCCTTTGATAAGGAGAGTGGTGTGACATTGCTAACCCTGCAGAACCCCAGACTTGTCCAAAATCTCCAGTTACATCTTTCATGGTGGTAGAACTCAAGAGCTCACTGGTAGTTCTGTTTTCTCAAATGCATCAGGGAAAAAAGAGAGAGAGAGCCCAAACTTCCTCATTTGTCCAACAACAGAATCTTCAATCTTCTCATTTAGGAGTCTGCATTTTTTTTAGGCAAATTGTTACTCTGCCATTTTCATTTCTAATCTTTCATAGAATTATTTTCTGGTTATGGATATTACAGGGTCTAGTTGATTTTAGAGAGCTTGGTTATTCAGTCAGTGGGTTTAAATCTCTTCTATGTTTTCTCCCTGACCCCCATATAACCCGCCCCCCAACTAATTCTTCTTTCCTCCTCTCTTCTTTTCCAAGCAGGAAAATGTCACAGTGAACCCCACTACCTTGTCATCGAAAATCCTATCTGAGCCTTAGCTCTGGGGGTCTTCTTCTAGAGGCCTTAACCTTACTTTTAGACAGTTGTCATTATCTTTGTCTAAAGGTCATAGCTAAATTGAATAAAAGGAAAGCTGTGTTTTCCTGTCGATGCACAAAGGCAGTATTGACTTCCCTAATCCAGTTTGCTGAGGGGTGAGAGAATTAAATTAGATATCTAAGCACAGAAATTGAGAGCCTTTGAAAACAAAGATAAGGAGACAAGACTGTATTTTCCCTTTTCCTGGGAGCTCTGGGCTCAAGATTTTGCAGGTGTGTCATCTGATCCATGGCTTGCATCGATCAAAACTGTGCCAATGCATATTTAATTAGCAAGGGGACCCTGGATGCATTATAGCCATCATCCCTATATTGAATGGACTGTCAGACTTTCTGCACACTTCTCCACCCCCACCCTCCCCTCAGCTCATGCCCCCTCCCTTGCCTCCTTGTTTGGGAAGCTTCATTTTGTCTGAGCAGCTAAAAAGTTTCTTTGTTTTTAGCTGCTGATGCATACAGCACTACTGAGGAGAATACAAACAAGTAGAGTCCTAAAGTGTTTATTTTGTCTAGGAAGACAAGCTAAACCAGTTCAATTCCTTTGGTCAGATTTTCAAACACTGTAAAAAACCAGCAAGAAAAAAACAAAAAGCAAAGAAATGCACTGTTCAACTCTTCACATATAGACTTAAAAAATGAGTTAGCTATATGACTTTTTTAAAAAAGGAATCACAAAATAAATAGTAATAGAATTAAAGAATATATACTCTCATATTTTGATAGAAAAGTATTTTCTTGTAAACACTCCCTGTTTTAATCATCAGATAGAGGGTATGTTAGGAAATTTTTTCTATATTAGTCCAATTTGCATGATAAAATTTACAGTTCTTTTCTGAGGCTATTATGCCATTGAGTAATCAAGTTATTTAAGATAGAAGGTGGGCAAAAAGTTAAAGGTGAATGTATTTTTTTAAGACTCAAATGTTTCGTGCAAGCTTCTATTGGTAGGGATTCATAAAGGACAGGAGGTCTGGAGTTTTGCCTCAGACAGGTTATTTCATGGGATTATGGTCACCATTCATTTGCACACAGGTTACAAAGCCTGAATACCCAGACAGTGTTGTCTGATAAACAGATGTAATGCACCAAGTCTGCTTAGAATAAAGAGTAACAGACTGTGAGCACATGTTTAGGACTCATTTAAACTCATCAACATAGTGTAGCTCAGACTTCTCTGTCTCTGTTCTACTTTTGAGGTAGCTTCTTGCTGGTAAAGTAACAGGGAAATTTTTTTCCTGCTACAATTTTTCTGTAGAGACTCATGGGAAATTCATTTGCATACATCTTGTTACAAAGACTGACTACTTCCTGGCTTAGACAAAGTGTTGCCTGATAAACAGACTTAACACACAAATGTCTGTCTGGAATAAACAATGGCAAGCTGAGATTTACATTTCCATTATCAGAGATAATCTCTTTCCCAGTATATGGGAATTAAGAACCCTTTCTTTAAAACCAGGTCTGTGTTGCTGATGGTTTATAAGAGAGTCACATCATGTGTGGGTTGGCACTGATTTTTAAAGAGAAACAAAAAACTTGTGTGGATGGGAAGATTTATATTGCCATGGTAAACATACATTTCTTTTGGCACCTTGGAGTTTCAAAACCAGCTCTTCTTGCACTGTTTTGTTGGATACCTGCAATAATCCTTTCAGGCAAAATAGGCACTAATAGTCATTAGTATCCCCATTTAACAGATGAAAAAACTGAGATCCAGAGCACTTAAATTATAGAACAATTTTATATTGTTTTATTGTTTTAGAACACCTCGTTACCATCTCAGACTCCTTTCAACAGTGAAATGTGAATGCAAAAAAGTTAATACTTAGAGTACTACCTTAAATACTTAAATAGCATGATTATATATTATTTTGGTATATTTCTTTACAGATACTCAGATACATGAAAATAATGGGTATAGCCCTGGCTCATGTGGCTCAGTGGATTGAGCGCTGACCTGTGAACCAAAGGGTCACCAGTTCAGTTCCCAATCAGGGCACATGCTTGTGCTGAAAGCCAAGTGCCCAGTTGCAGGAGCACGAGAGGCAACCACACATTGATGTTTCTCTCCCTCTCTTTCTCCTTCCCCTCTCTAAAAATAAATAAAATTTTAAAAAATAAAATAATGCATATAGACTATAACTTAATTATGCATTATTTCACTTCACACATCTGCTTTTATAACATGGAAGTAAGGAAAACTACTTTCAGTTGTATACATGATTATATAAGGAATTGCCAAGTATATATTCTGTTTAAGAACTTCAAGAACTTACTATTATAACTAATTTTGTTTATTGAAAAAAAATTGACTACAAAGGGGAAATTGACAACAATTCTGATATGCAATAATGTGATAGTAATGGCTTTTTAAGTGGGTCTTTGATCGCGTGTGGTCGGGCAGGTGACCAGGTTGATTGAGTCACTTGAATTCTGACTTGATGAACAGGTCACCGTCCTGTGTCAGTGCGGCTTCTATTATAGGAAATACAGAATTCACTGTGATTATGTAAACCCTTGTTTATTTTAGTCACAGATGCTTGTCATAGAAAATGTGAGAAATTATAAGTTTTGTTCAAATATCCTGTGTATATAACTTTCATAATCACCGTATTCTTCCTATTGAGTTTATTTATAACTTCAGAGAAAAAGCTGATTATTATTTGAAATCAGCCTCATGCAAAGAGTGAAGGTTTAAAGATTGAGTCATTTTGTCATTACTTTCAGAGTGACTGAATTTGTATCTTTAAAGCTTAGAAATTATTTCCCCTCATTGTCATAGCACAACAATAGTTACGCAATTCTTTCTCAGTGTTAAAACTGTATCATCTTGCAACCTCCTGTGCTCATAGAAAAATAACACATTTATGAGTAGGTGATAAGACGGTTGAATCACTCCTCAACCGAAACCATCTCATCATCATACACAGTCCCGACTAAACAGATGGGATTCGAATATCATCATTAATGCCAAAAACCCCCATTCCTGCAAATTTAATACATCATAAGTTCTTCTTCAGCAAGACATTTTTTAAAAGTTTTAAGAGGAAAAGTGGTAGTTACCTAGCTTATGTAATACTCTTAAGCACACTCCGAACATCTGATACACAAGAGTTCTAAGGGGTGGCTCTCCCGAGCAGCTGGCAGCCCTGGGGTGGTCTGGTGGAGCCCTTCCAAGTCACTGCTGCATGAACACAGCCTTCTTGCTCCCTCCGAACCCTGATTAGAAGAGAAGAGGCCCTGTGTGTGCGAATGAGCCTGGTCCTTTTGGAACTAGAGCTTCTCCCTTGCCACCACTCCCCACCTAGCTCCCTTTGGGGAAGGACTCGCTCTGTGTGCTTGGATTACTGCAGTGACCATGTGCACACACATACAAACAATGCTAGGTAACTGAGACAGGCAGACACATCAAAATTTGTATTTTAAATGCAATAAATATAAGACCTCATTTAAAGAACAGTGGAGGGTTTCCACTTAAAAGCTAAGAAAACCTGTATGGTGTGGCTCATCTCATAGTTTATATGTTTGAAAACCTAGGTTATTGTGTTTTCTCATTAGGTGGGCTACAGCTAAATACATTAATTGATGTTCAGTGTCAGTTTGGTTATTTTATCTATTTTCTGGAGATGCTAATCATAATTGAATATTTTAGTGGTCCAGATTTAATGATGGTATTACAAATTTCTGTTTGCTCTTGGTCTTGATGATGGATAAGGTTATATTTAGCTGATGGTATTGTATTCATCAGTGTTTACACAGAAACTACAAATTGTATATATCTATGTGTACCTGTACCTGTACACTAACATTCTGCATTCTCAAATAAAGATTTTTTTCCTTCTCACACTTCAGTCTTTAAGATCCTGATGATACTAGAATATGTGGACAATATTCCTAAATATTTTAAACACTGCAATAATATTTCTTTTACAACTGCTACTATGAGATTAATGAGCAAAATGTGACTTTCCTAGGCATTTGATTTTCTAGATTTTCTTACCATAACAAACAGAGTATGATACTGGATGATCAAAACAGAGTAATTCTAAACCTTACACTGCCAGTCAGAAACAGAATTATTATTGTATCATGATATCATGAATGTAGGAAAATGAATCTCAGTATTCTATGACCTGACTCTTTTGCAAAGTACTCATCTTCTCAAACCTAAGAACAAAAAGCTTACCTAAATTTTGACCATTTTTAAGGGCTACAAGTGTAGATGGTAATTTAACTGTTCATATATTCAGAGTATAATCACCCTTATTTCTTTTTTTTTCAACCCTGGAAATGCTCTTAAGTCTTATTTATTTGCAAAAAAGTATTCATTCCTGCCTTTGCCATTCATTTCACACTATAAGCAACTCTAGCTCTTTCAGGTGACATTTGCACTGTACTTATTTCACTTTACTAACATTTTTGTCTCTGGGTGCCTTCTGTTTTCTTCCTATCACCTTTTAATTGGGGGGATTTAAAACTGGACACAAAATTCTAAGATAGGCTTCTTAACCTTCATCTTTGGCCAAATTATTATGTGGGTAGGAAGGTTGAAACCTAGGCTAAATTATTTTTCTAGTGGAACTAGAATTTGCACTTCCGTGGCCCACGGACTTCTGTGGGTATCATTGGCCGAACAGGAATTACGCTGGTTGGCTTTCAGGTGTGACGGGTTCCTCCCTGCTGTGTGCCTGCTCTTCCTGTATCAGCTTTTCATGGCAGCAGTCAATAGGATTTTGAGGTACTCTTTGGGTGTTAGAATATGGCAGACTTCTCTTATCTTTGTGTTTTTTGAACGTGTGAGATATTCCTCTGCCGTCCATCATTTTAGCCTGTGCATGGTTTCTGGGGCCTCCTCACGTATCACACACCATCCTTGGCTCCAGCTATTTGGAGGCGCCTCCCTCCCAGTGGGAGGTCAGCCAGGGGGTCACAGGAGGTGTTGTCTGCAACTCCTAAACCCTGTACAAGATCCCCCTGCCCCGAACCAGAGAGCTGCGCCTCTCTTGCCTCTGCCAAGGCCTGTGAAAGGGGGACATCCAGCAGAAATAAAGGCCTTTTCTCCCTTCTTATCATTTTATAAATCCCAGTCCACTTTTAGGTGTGAAATTAGTATTATTTTAGTCACTGGCAGTGGTTCAGTGTTAGAAAGCCGAACAACAAGTGAAAATTCATCTCTTTAGTGCAGCAGTTATCAGCTCATTGACTGGGCCAGGCACCATTAGAATGTACTGAGGATAACCTAAGAGTTTTCTGACAGAGCTCAAATTCTCATGGATATCATTGAAAATCACCTTAGTACATCTAAGTACAACTTAATATGTCACGCCATAACAGATATATGTACAGTGAAGGACTGTAGAGGAGGAAGTTTCATTCTAGGTCAAGACAGAGCAACATTCCATCTTTGCTTCATGCCTAAAAAACATAAAACACATGGAAGTGATATCTATATTTTTGCCTGATCATTTTTATCTTGTTGACATTTTTTGGTCATTCTTCAGCTTCCCAAAGGGAATATTCCCCGAGGTTTCATGCTGAGGGGAGCTGAACTGAGGTTGGAGGAATTGCATATGTGCTTCAGTAGCAAATGCGGTACAAAGTTTCTGTTCTGGCTTTGCACAAGCTTATGGAAGCAGAGACTAGTATGTAGGCATTAGGATTTATTTTTTCCTTTCCCCAGTGATTATATTGATAGTGAAATATCTTTGTCTGAGTACTCCAAAGTTATAGCTGTAGGCGCCATAAAAATGCATAGATAGATGGCTACTGGTGTTCAATTAAGAGGTCTCAACCCAGCCTCTAGTATGCAAACTCAGTCTATTTTAGGTTTAAATTTCTGCTCATAAATTTTTTAAAAACCAAAAGACATATTGCTTTTCAAGGTTATGTTGAAGTCTAAGATTTCTTAAACAAAAAAGCAAATCCCTAAATGGGAAAAAAATTGATAACCTTAATGTACTTCCTCACAATAGCATTTCCATCTCCATCGTTTAAACACACTTTAAATAATATTCTCTTCATTGCAATACACAAATCATCTGGTTTTCAACTAGAGAACCGGAGAAAAGTTACTGCCAAGTCTAAGATGGCATCCAATTCAACGCAGTCAGGTTTGTTTGGGAGTCGGGGGCTCTAATTATTTCAGGTGGTAGGAATCATCTAATCACGTGATAATTGTCCATAAAAGTAAGACATGAAGTTACCTTGGCTGCTGACAGGCCACCACCAAGTATAAAAAAATAGGAGTAAATTAATTGTTAACCTTCACGGTCGTGTTTGCATGCAAATGCTTAAGGAAAAGATCTTTCATTTGTATCAATTATGTATGGGTAGGAATTAATTTGTAATTCTGGTCATCTGGATGGCTCCCTAACAGCATTGGTGACCTTTTGCAGCGGCAGAGAAACTGTCCATGTGTGCTCAGCATAGAGTAGCACCAGGACTGGGTAGTTTTGTTCCTAGGTTCAGAAAAGAACGGCATTAAACGGCCCATGGTAGGAAATAATTATTCAAGTTTTAAAAGCATTTCTGTTTTCTCGCTGATCTTTGACTTTGCCTCTTCCTTACCAGGATGGTGTATTTTAATGTGCAGTCTTCTAAGGGTAACAGCATCTCCAGCTTTTGAGTAAAACTGGAGAAATTAAATTCCGTTCTCCGTTTGGCTGGGTGCCGCCTCCAGTGTTTGCGTGTGAGCTTTCCCCAGAGCACTGCGGCCCCTTTCAGACCCACTCGGAGCCTTCTGCTGCTGCTCAGTCGTTTGCTGTTTGTTTCTCTTCCAGTGGCTTGGAATTCTAAACTTTCTTTGAATATGTCTTTTGTTGGTGTTTGTATTTTCTATAATCATGTTGTGTTTCTCTAAAGATAAGGGGTGAACTGAATGTAAAGGAAAAGGAAAAGAAAACAAGTCCACTTGAGATTATTTTTAAAAATTGTGTCTCATTATCCTGTTGACCTTAATATTAATGGATAAATATCAGTAAAGCAATTGGCTATCGTATATTAAAATTAATTGAGATGAAAATTGTTTTTCCATTTGTTTATGAAGAAGTAATTAATTGTGAAGATATTATACCTAGAAGAACATCGGCGGAGCTATCCTGTCGAAAAGTTAGGCTTGCTAGTATTACTCCAAAGAAAATGTTCTATTTGGCAAGATTATTTGTATATATTTGGGATGTGATCAGGAAGGATTTCAACTTTCCCTAGAACAAAATTAGATATTTTCTTTCTTTTTAATTATGGGTGTTAATGGTTTAAAGTTTTCCAGGATAAAAATAATAAAGGTATGCCTTTCTTCTAAAACATGTGGACTGACTTCTCAAATATTTCATTTGCAATTTTAAAAGGCAAAATTGCAGGATCTTTTTTTAGGAAAAAAGAAGGTAGTCATGCCATATTTTTAAATCATTTGCTATAAAAGTAATATTAATTTATGAAGTTAAAATTTCAAATATGGTACGGCATAAATTTGCACTTCCAATTTTTAATGTGGGATTTGTGGTTCATTCTGAGGGATTTCTCTGAAGTTTTTCGACCTGTAATGCTTTCTGTTTGTTTCTTCACTATGGTGATTGTTACAAGATGATAAAAGCCATTACTTTTCCAGACTTAAATAAAAATTCACACTTCACATTTTTTGCTCTTTGAACCTTTGAATCAACGTAGATTTTTTGCTGTGGTCACTGGGTTAAGATTATCTGAAAATTTAAAAATAGGCATTTTCTTTATAGTACTTCCCTATAATTAAAATATGCATTTGCTTAAAAGCAGGGAGACCTTCTAAGTTATAAATTAGCATTTCTTGACCTGAGGTCACTGGTAGAGCTACTTTTTTTTCTTTTTTCAATATATCCAAGAAAGAGAATGGTACTGCTCTAACTCTGTTGAAATAGAGGTAATATTTCCAATTTATTCAGTTATGTGTCATGATCTTTTGATCTGGCATTGAACTTCTTGCTGAAATGTGGTCAAATTTCAGACAGTTAATTCTAATCCTATAAAGTCAAGGTAAAGTTTGGATTCAGGCTTTCTGTAGGTAATATAAGTTTTCCTAGAAAAGTATTTTTATTTTTAGATAATGCTTTATACTGTTTTAAGCCTCAGAAAATGCCTTCCGTCAAAAACTTTTTTCCTTGATCTATTTTGTCTGATTTTTTCTCCTCACTGATTCTCCCAATTCTGTGAAATTCTTTTGATCCAACTTCATTTTATTTCATTTTAAAATTGTTATTTTATTACAAATTATTCCATTTAGAAGTTAAATTAATTGAATTATTTTTTCAGTTTGAGAATGATTTTTTAAATAAAAAATAAATGCAATTCGATAAACATATATAAGGACCTAAAAGCCCCATTAAGACTCTCCCAAATGCATTAGTATAACAGAAAAATAATATAAAGTGGGGGAAACATACCTTTGAGAAAGCCGTCGCTGATTTATCCTGATACTTCAAGTAAATGTGCTAGAATATTAGGACGCTAGTATTTAATGGTGTTAGTCTGCATAGTCTGTTGCTGTAATACAGAGCTAAATATCAACAGAACTTGTTACCGTTGTTTGGGCTGCTTTTATATACCAGATTCAAAATATGTTTTGACACTTTATTATGTTCCGAATCAGGCTTCAGATGTGTGTAATGAAGGATGAAGTCTTTATCAGACTCCAGTGTATAAATAATGGAGAAGAGCAGTTTGGAAATGGTCTCTCTGTAAGAGAATGGTTTCTGAAGAGTTTCAAGTTATGATCTGGCACAAGCCAAATGCACTGGAGGTGTAAAGAAAACCGAGACTCCTCTCTAAGGGCACGGACTGCTACTGCTGCCCCCTCCCTCCCTTTTCTTTCTCGTTCGTCTTGTTATTTCTCACTGAAACTTTCTCACTCTTAGTTTATATGCTGAACCTTTTGAGAAAGCCCGGCGCCTCTAATTGACTTTCCCTCACAGACCCTATAATTGTTGGCTGTATTTTTATGTTTTTCAGATTCAAGTCAGTCTGAAAGTCCCAGCCAGCCAAGTGACGCTGACATTAAGGACCAGCCAGAAAATGGTAAGTTTAGCTCTGAGAGTCCACCGTAGCTAGCAGCTAATCGAGTACAGGGATTGCGGGGTCTGTCCTATGGGTGGCCCACAGTAGGAGCCACGGAGGACCCAAGAAATTCCCCGGACCACTCCAGCACCTCCACCCGCAAACAGTATTGGGTACTCGTGAAAACTTTATTTTCCAAGAAGGTTGATTAATGTGAGAGGTGGAATTCCCTTACCGACTTAGAATCTTCTAAAGCGTAAGTGAGGAATCATGACGTTTTCATTTTATTTGAGTTTCTTTTTATATGTATTTATTAAATTCTCACCTGAGGGTAGGTTTATTGATTTTGAGAGAGAAACATCAGTGTGAGAGAGAAACATTGATCTGTTGCCTCCCATGTGCATCCCTGTCAGGGATCGAACCTGCAACCTAGATATGTGCTCTGACCAGGAATTGAACCTGTGACCTTTTGGTGTATGGGACAGTGCTCCAACCAACGGAGCCACCCAGCCAGGGCTTATTTGAGTTCCTTTTAAAGTGGCAAATGCCTCATAGTCTTCTCCAGTAGTGATTCAAGATTATTGACAAATATTTTTGAGGCTTTTAAGAGTATAACACTTTGCCAATCACTTTAAGAAAATGATCTTAGTCTCTGAAGGATTTTTTTGCTTTAAATTGTCCAAAATAAAACAGTAAGGGCACATGACAGTATTAAATTCCTCAATTGCACAAATATATAAACTTTCTGTTGCAGAAATTTGAATAAATAGAATAAATCCTTTAAATATGAGTACAATAGTGTCTGATAAAATACTGAATTTGACATATGCAGTCCAAGTACAAAAAAGATTGTCATGGGTTGGAAATTTTGACTGAGTAAAGTCATCGGTTCCAATAAAAACCAATAAGTGAACTAGTAATACTTATTATACGCTGAACACTGTATTGTATACTTTCATAGATATCATAAAGTTCCTAGTGCCCCTTCCTTGGTGATAGAGCTGGAGGCTCTAATGGGAGTACTTGACCTCGAGGGGCCTGCGAGGAGAATGTGGCATCGAGGTTAAAAGCTCAGGCGGTGGTGGCAGACCTGCTTTCAAATGCTGCCTCTGCTGTTTCTCACCTTGGTAACACTGAGTGAGTTATTCAACCTCAGGGAACAGATGTATTCCTTACCTTTAAAATAGTATGGTAATAATATTTCCTACCTGTTGAAGAATTATGTAAAATCCTATGTACAGATTCATATAGTCTATACCTTAAAAATTGTTGGTTGTTGTTCAGTGTTACTATTACTATTTTCTGCACAATACGATCTGGCAATATTTGTTTTTCGTGTACCTAGAGTGGCCTTGTTCTTCGAGTCTCTCTTCCTTTTGTTGTTGTATACACTTTCCCTTTGGGTTCTCTGTCTGATCCGTTGGAATAGAGAAGTGAACTGAATTATGTCACTAGCGTGGGTTGGAGAATTGAGCTGACCACATCAGATATCCTATCACTAATTTTTCAGGATTTGTTTCATTTCCCAAGCCTGGGAAATTCTTTATAACATCGCCGGGCTCTAATAATTAAATATGGACTATCTGGCTCTTCCTCTTCTCATCTTGGTATTTTGTCGAAGTTGTCTTTTTAAAGCAGGCTTTAAAAGAAAGCAAGAGAGACCTTTGAAGGCTTGTTTTTAGTGTCATAAACACCTCCATCTTATTTTTGTTAACATTTAATGAGTCATATTTATAGATTTGTTTTTTCTTTATATTCTACTTTACTTATAGATCATGCTTTCAATATTTTTTTCATATATCATATTTAAATCTGCCTGAAGTTGTGTTCAGAGATATTCACTTTACTTTCTTTTTGCATTTTTGTGTGCTGTAGGGGTGTGTGGTTCACATAGTTCAGTCTGGCGGCCCCTCTCGCTGGCCTGTGACTCATCTGTCTTCATAAAATGGCCGACAAGCTGTTCACATGCAAATATAAATTGAGAGCTCGAGAGGCCTGGCACGCCTTTCCGGAGCTGCCTGTGATACCGATGCTGTGTGCTTCCCATTCCAAAAAGCAACCAGGATTGAGCCTGGATTTTTCGGCCAAAGGCATGGCGATACTAGCCAAGTGTGCTTTTAACTCCAGACTACTTGGTTGCACCTCAAGGATTCGCGGTACCATTTTGGAGGATCCTGTGAGTTCAAAGAAAGAAAGTATCAATATCTCAGAGAGAAAGTTACAAGTTCCCATGTTTCAAATGTCTATTTGTTTCAAAGTAGAAGAAGGTAGACCTTTCTCTGTCTTAGATAACTCTAACTGAAGCTGAGACTAAGGGAACATCCACCTATTCAGTTTCCTCTGTTTGCCTTGGGTCAATCTCAGATGAAGCTGTTGGGGCAAAATGATTTTCTCTCTTCTCTAAAGATATAATCCCTAAAGGAGAATAATTGAGGATTTCAGGACTAAATATTTATATGCATTAGACACTTCCTGGTGTTGCTTTGTTCCCGTGTTCTTTCTCTTTCCATAACACCAGGTTATCGAACATGAGCTCCTGAAAGGTTTTTTTGTTTGTTTGTTTGTTTCATTTTTGTTTCTAAAGTGGGAACTCTCATAAATGTGTCAACAAAACTCTAAGAATTTTTGGAATCTTGATCAATAAAGAAGTGACACGCTCGGGACTTCAAATAAAATGGGAATTCATTAGTGCTTCTTTATGTATATATGCAAGGGGAAATAATATTCTTTTTATCCTAGCTCTTGAATAGAAAGGTAATGGGAAACGAATGGTGTTTTCCTAGCAAACCACGGAGAATGAATAGACAAATGGTAAGATGCCGTTTCATCCAAAACCATAAACTAGGCCGTGTAACTTCACCTAAAGTGGATGCAGCTGTCTCTTCCCTGTCCAGCTAGTCTGTTTTTTAACTCCCATGGAATTTTTGCTTTCTTTTTTGTACTCTCTTAAGACTCAACTGTAAAAGAATACAAATCTTTGTCCAGTTAGAGTATTAAATGTGAATTTTGAAAGAATTATCTGAAGCCTAAAACATCAGAATCTCTGAAACTCAGAATTGCTCTAGTAAATGATGGAACTCTACCTGTAGAGTCAAACAGACCTGAGTTCAAATGAAATAATGCCTGGATGACTTTGAATAAGCTAGTATCCCAATCTCAGTTTTCTTATCAGTGGAACAGGAATACTGAAGGAGCCTACCTTGTGAGTATCAAAATGAGGATATGCCTATGAAACATCATTATATCTGGTTCATAGGAAGGGCTCCAAGAAAGGTAACCATTCCTGTTATCCAGGCAGAGCTTGTCATATGTGTAATGAATGCACATACTTGAGAGCTGGGGAACAGAGATTGGAAGAGGGATACGGTCAGAAATAAACCAAGACTTAGAGACATCTTTTGTAGATACCTACTCTGTTCTGAAACATCAGCCATAAATCTTTTAAAATCTGTCCACAATCTCCATGATGCCACATCAGTTTCACTGTTTACTTCTGGTCCTCACATTCTGTTCAGCTTCCAGGAGTTGAGAACTACAAAGGTGACTCAGAGTTTATAGAACCCTCGGAAGAACCTCAAGAAGAAGGTGGTTCTGGAAAGAAGGATCTTCTCCTACATGTCTTCAATTTTAGCTGAGGTTTTACTTGGCTCAAACCAAATGGAATCCATCTTATTGAAAACTGTAATCTGATTAAGAGTAGGGTTCATGACAAATTCCTTTTTAAAACATCTTGTATGGCACGTAGCTCTGTGCCTTGAACTTAGTAGTTACCAAATATTTATTTACTTAAATAAAGTTAATTAATAGATAAATATATTGTCATTATCACCTAATTTTTCTAGTCCGTGTGCCCATTGTTGATTTATCAAGGGGCTTTTAAGAAAAAAATAAAAATAAAACCCTGAAGAAGCTGAGGATCTCATATGGGTGTAGGGTAGGGTTGTACACAGATGTATGGACATACAGACACAAACATGATGAACAGTGCTAGGAGGCCAAGGCTGGGCTTCGGTGCTGATGAGTACAGTAGATCAAGTTGTACTGCAGCTTCTACCCTCCCCCAACGAGCAGATGTGATCAAACACAGGTTTGAACAACACGGGTTTGAACTGCATGGGCCCACTTATACACAGATTTTTTTTCAATAAATATCTGTATTGTTTGTGATCAGCAGTTAGGAATGTGCAGTTGTGGAGAGCTGACTATATACATTGTTCCACACTTTTATATTGGCAATATGAATATCTGTAGATTTTGGTATCCACAGGGATCCTGAAATCAGTTGCCTTTAGATGCGAAAGGAAATCTAATTTGGGGGGGAATTAAAAGTAATATGCAGTCTTTTTATGGCATGGGGGGGTTGGCACCCCTAACCCCCAAGTTGTTCAAGGGTTACTTGTGCATGAACTACTATCATGTTAGCTTATGGTAGATTATCTATAGGAAATGCAATCTTGACCAAGTTCTCAGCTCTGACAGGTATCATTTATATAATCCTTTTGAATATTGCTGGAATCCCCCCTTATCAATGTGATACTTATAACAGGAAATCAAAGTTGATATTTAGGTTATGTTCTTTGTGTTTAATCATGGTTGTTCTCCCTCATTTAACTGACAGTTACACATATGCTGGTCTCAGTAACCCTTTGCAATCAGTGGAAGGCCATTAATCATGATGCTTGCCCCAGATTTTGAAAATTTCCAGTTCTGCCTGCCAATTTGAAAATCACCCTGGAGTACTGGTTGAATCTAGCTTCCATATTCACCATCTTCATTTATGTCATTCCCATCTTCCATTGTTAAATAAGTGTCATTGCTAAATGTAGCTAGGTGAACAAGGAATGCACTTTTCTTAAGCCATAGTTGTCAATATCTCATTAGTTATCATTTAACTCATTTCTGTATTTTGAGTATTTAAATATCTATGAAATAACTTCCAGGCTACTGACTTCCTGATTTAAGATTTATATGTAGGATTCACTTTTAAATGTAGGGGTGGAATAAGAAAACTGTGAATTTCTGTTTTCCTTTTGGATAAGTGTTCTTTTTATCTGATAATATTCTCTTTGCAAATTGCAGGCCTTCTGCTTTAACTTTTTTTCATTACCTCCTCAAATATATAGCATATCATAATATTATATTACAATATTAATAACATAGTGGGAAGACAAAAATAAAATCCATAATTCCAAACTCTAAGAGTTATCTCTTACTACTAGGTGGATTGCCTGTTGTAGGAACTGTTTTGATTAATGTGTCATTTTAGTTGAGTCATTTTTAGGAATTTTGCAGGCAATGCAGCCTCACAGTTTCATTTTATTGGGAAAGTAGGAGCATTCTGGCACCGCTGACTTGTAAATACAATTTATCAATGTTTCACAATTTCCATGACTTTCTTTTACAATTACCTAGCAACAGTTATTCTCTTCAGTGTTCTTTCAAAAAAAAAAAAAAAACCCTGCTGGGACAGATACAGTGGAGTGACCACCAAAATCGCAGCCATAACAGTAATGATCAATATTCTAAAATGTACAGGTCCCAGCTCAAGGAGACATTGAAACCTAAATGCCTTCTCATTTCTAGATCGGTATAATTAAATTCTGACTGGTGAATTTTCAACAATGCAATGAAGCTAGTTTTTCTTCCTCAAGAAGTGAGGGAACTAGAGTTTGGTTTGATCTAAAAATGTCAACCTGAGAGCAGGTGACTTGTGCTTTCTTAAATATTGTTAGCAGATGTGACCCACCGTTGTTTGGAGAGGCTCTTTAGAAATGCCTTCAGACAAAGGAAATTCTTGACCCTTGCCTTGCGAAAGAGGAGGTACCAGGTGAGGCTGGGGCCTTCCCCCACTGCACCCGGCCGTGTGGCGTGTACCAGGCTTTGCACAGGACCCACTGGAGTTAAGGAGCCTTTTCAACTGCAAAATAGGGAGGCAATTTGTGGTGATTTTTAAAAAGTAGCTTTACCTCACACATTATGGATATTTTATTGTCTACATACAGAGGATAACTAGCGGAATAGACTTTAAGTGGTTGGCTGGTAGCCAAAGTAGGGAATGTCTTAGACTCTGTCCTTCTGATTTCTAAATTCTAAAATGCACTGGCTGGGTGGTCTATTTCAGATATCTTCTCTTGTCACCGCCGCCCCTTCCCCCTCAACCAGCCTCCAACCCCTCACACAGAAATAGTTACAGAGAAAAGAAGAAAAACAGGTTTCTTTCTGGTCCTCCAATGTACCATTTGAGTATTCATTGGATGTAACAGTCCATGTGGAAAAGCATTTTTAAGTGCTTATTTATCATTTATTTGGGATTTTGCAAATTTATCCATAGATCTCTATTCTAAAAATACAAAGCAATACACTTCATGTAGTTTTTGAGCTGGGCTCAGAAAAGAGATCCAATGAGGAGCCGTCATCAAATCACAGAACAGTAGGAGGTGCACCTGGTGTACGGCTGCAGCTCCATCTGCTATTGCTGTCTCCCTGTGATCTCAGCCTGCACCGACTCTGACAGGACTGTTTGGCAGAGATGTCCTTAGAAGGACCTGCCATGTACTTCTAGGGGTCACTCTCACACCCCTCTCCATCAATTAAAAATCTGTATGGTGGAGTACCAGCCAGGCTAGTCTGGGTCAGAAACAGAGTGTGAGCTTGCCTCACCACAGATAATAGGGTCTGGTTTGACACTTGAATGTGAATTTGTTGTTTTAAAGTCCGTGTATTATATTTTGGAAGGAATTATCCAATTGTGGATAATACTAGTGAAATGGGTGTAATATAAATAATTTATTTGGGGATTTGGAGTCCCTAATCCAGACTGATTAGTCATCTGCTAGAAAAATTCATGTGGCCACAAGGATTTTTGGCACCTTCACTCCCTAAAGCTTCCTTATTGTTTTTCTCTTCTTTTCCTTGGGTTGTGCTCAGCTCCAGGCAACTCTGTTCCCTTGGCATGTCCTTCAGGAAATCCACTGGGACATCTCAGACAGAGGTGGAGGCAGGGGCAGTGTTTACTGCGGATTACCCTGCCCCATCTCAGTTGTCGATTTTTATACACGGTTGATTTTAACCCCAAGGGAATGAGGGAGTCTAATATGCCTTACCCACGGGCATCATGTGGCGAACATCCAAAGAGGCAAGTGTAAGGGATGTTGTGGAAAAGCCCAGCAAAACAGGCATAGGCTTCCAACAATCTCCCATAAGGGAGAGTTAGGGTTTTCTTAGATCTTTCTATGCATTTTACAACCAGAGAGCTTCTCAGCAAGTGGCATTTGTAAGCTCCAGAGATGAACAAGAAGCCAAATCACAGCTTCGGAATAGGTTACATTAGCAAAGCACAGTTGTCATTACAGGCCTGGCACTGAGCATGTGTTTAGGGAAAATCAGTTGTCCAAGTCATTTAAAGACTTGTACCTCAGTTTCTTCATACGTCATTCAACAGATGGTTATTAGGAATCTGCTGGGTATATCTGGACTATATTCTACATGCATTGGAGGAATACATAGATGGATCAGACACCCTGTTCTTTTTTTTTTTTAATTTATTGTATTTTTTCCATTACCATTGAGTCCCTTGGTACCCCTTCCCCCACAATCACCACAACATCCTGTTCTTAAAGGCCTCATAGTCTAGTAAGGGAGAAAGGCTACATTCATTCATTCATTGAACAAATAGTGCATTTTAAGAATCAGACACTGCACTGAATAAAACAGACAAAATATCTTATGGCACTTATCTTCTGGTAGGGGCAGACAGACAGTGAACCAACTAATATATGTGTCAGATGCCAAGTGGTATTAAATGAAGCAAGATAAGGGGATAAACAGGGAAGGATGTGGATGCTATTTTACATAGTGTGGTCAGGGAAGGCCTTTCTTGTTGATCTTTGAGCTATGAGCTGAGAAGATGAAGAAGAGAACTGTGCAGCTATTAGAGACTTTTGTTCTAGGAGGAGGGACCAGTAAATGGAGAGGCCTCAAGACCTGTTGGAGGAAAGGAAATGGGGTTTGTGTGGGTTGAGGGGCATAAATGAAGGAGAGGACAGTCGGAGGCGGGGGCAGCAGGAAGACAAATTATGCTGGACTCAGGCTAAGGAAAGGACTAGGCAATCCTTGACAAGCCACAATATACTCTACAGAGGAATGCTCATACCAAATCTATTCATCTCCTGATGGTTAGTTGTGTCCTAAGTGCCTGTGACGTGTTAGATACTTAATGTTCAATGGCGAGCAAAGCGAAAAGGCCTAATTTATAACATCATCAAAGAATGAGACTCTCTTGTCTGCCATAGCAACATCTTGTAGCAGCCCCAAGGGCTTCCCCTTATGCATGGATGGTATAAGCTGCATCACTTGCATGAGATATTGGGCTTCACAGACACACTTGTGCAAACGATTCCTTTTTTTCATTTAATGGAGGTCAAAATCTGTCTGGTTTCAGCTTAACCCTTATCTCACAACAGAGACCATTTAGATTGGAAACCCCCAAGTCCCAAGTCCATTTACCATGAAGCTTGATTTTTCTTCCTAAGAGTTGCCAGATTTAGCAAATAAAAAAATAAGACGCCAAGTTAAATTTATTTCACATAAACGATGAATCATTTTTAGTATTACATGGGATGTAGTTATGCAAAGAAAGTATTTCTTGTTTATCCAAACCAACTCCTATATTTTATCTGGCAGCCCATTCTAATTCTCCACACACTTTCATGGAGGTTATGTGGGCAAGAGTTAGCAGCATATGAAAAGGTTTGATTTGTCTGTGACGATTCCCCTGATCACAAAGGGTCAAACCACTGGAATTTAACCCACTGAAAATAAAACCTGGGAAGAGTACCACAAAGTCTGAATGACTTGACTGCTTAAATTCCATTCCTGCCGCATCTGCTGGTACCCAGCCCAGCAGTTATCCTGGAACAATGAGCCACTTGTAAGGTGCAGTCAGTAGGTACAATACAGTAGTTGAGAGCCACTCAACCTATGCAAGTAAGTGTATAAGTTTAATTAGTGAGATATTAATTGAGCAAGCCATTGAGACTATAGGTGAGTCACTTCTTTAAAGCAAATGCAAAGGAAGTGTACCTTGTCACAAGATCCAGTTATTGGCAGACTGTTTGCCTCATGAAAAATGATGAAAGTAGAAAATCAGTCAACTGATAAAGCCCTGGGAAATTCCACATTCAAAGGTGAAGGAGAGAAAAGACATTTCAGCTAGATTTGAAAACCGAAGGTGCCGTAGTTTGCATGTGCCGTAGTTTTCATGTGCCGTATGGGAAACTGAATGTATGTTTCCATTTGTAATTGAAGACTATTTTGTTCGGTATGACACCACTTGTGTGAACATGTCACAGAAGCACAGTGTGGTCTTTGAACTCTTTTAGTTTAAAACAGATTCAAGGGAAGCAGTCTAGGAAAATAGGATTAAATTCTTGGCTACTAGAAGAATGATTTTAGTGATGATAATCATGAGAATAGCTCACATTCGTTGTGGGTTTTCTGTATGCTAATATGTTAGCCTGAGTCCTTCAAGAGGAATATGCTTTGGTGTGATTAGATGAGCAGGGATTTATTGGGGTAAAACCTATGAACTATAGGGAGGGAGGAAAAGTAGGCCAGGAGAGGCTTCGGAATACAACACAGACGCCCCTTAGCTTACGGCGGGGTTCTGTCCTGATAAACCCATTGTGAGTTGGAACTATATTTAATTAACCTACTAAACGTGATAGCTTAGCCTAGCCTGCTTTAAATGTTCTCAGGACACTTACTTTAGCCTACAGTTGGGCAAAATCATTAACGTGAATCACTTACATGCTGATTACATGATAGAGAGTAGCTGTTCACACGGGTGGTCATGCAGCTGGCTGGGAGCTCCTACTTGCTGCCACTGCCCAGCACCACCATATACCACCCCACCTATCAATAGTCCAGGACAAGGCCAAAATTCAGAATTTCAAGTGTGGTTTCTGCTGAACATGTATTGCTTTTGCCTCATCATGAGGTTGAAAACCTGTTAAGTCGAACCACCATAAGTCAGGACTGTCTGTATTAATCTGATACCTGTATAAGGAGAGGGGGAAGGAAGGAGGAGAGTGCAGGAAGAAGCCTAAACATCAATGAGCTTCTGAGAAAGTTTTGTACAAGCCAATGGAGAGTCTTTGAGCCAAAGTCACCTGTTATAAAAGTTCTTGGTCCCATAGGAATGGGTCTGCATTAGTATCCTCCCACTTGGCCATTGGCTGGGAACCTGAAAAAACATGGGCTTGGAACAGATGCAGTGGTAGAACCAGAGGGGTGTCGGCTTGAATACTCTGACAGGCAGAGTTGTCAGGCAGTTATGTTCCGTGTGACAGGTGATCTGTGTGACTCATCTTTATGGCCACCCCAACAAGGCGCTCGGCTAAGAGTTCTATATTTATGATTTTATTTAATACTAATACAACCTTGTGGAGATAGGTACTATTAGTAGGCCTACTTTACTGATGTGGAAACTGAGGCTCAAAGAATTTGAATAGCTTGCCCATAGTCAAGAAAGTAGAGTCTTTAAAGAAAGGCAGAAAGAGTATTCAAGCAAACTCCAGAACCTAAATGTTTTAACTATTGCATTGTATTCAAACTCTGGTTCTTATCAATTGTGTAAATGGACAAGTAATTTAAACTCTCGGACTTGTGTTTCCTCATTTATAAGGTGGGATGTCATCACCTTCCCAGGAAACATGTTTTCGTTGCTGTTTTGTTTTGAGCTTAAACAATGTTAGCTCCCTTTCCTTCCCGTGTTCTCTCATCTAGGATCGTCATCTCTTCCTTTATTCCTTATCTCATCCTCCCAGGTATCTGCCTCAGCCTTGTTCAGACTTCCACAGGCTTAATTTTGTCTTCCAACCCAACAGAACTATTTCTGTGTGGATTGTATGTATGCATGTATGCGTGTGTGTGAGTGCATGCACCGAGAACTTGTAACCATTCATAATGAGTACTAAATAAAATGTCTTATTATTTTATTAAATTTACTGGGGTGATACTGGTGAATGGGGTCATAAAGGTTTCTAGTGCACATCTCCATGATACATAATCTGTACATTGCCTTGTATGCCCACCACCCACAGTCGAATCACCTTCCATCACCATATTTTTGGGCCCCTGTACCCTTCTCTTTTATTCACCTCATTACCTCAGGGACATGAACCATATGCTAGAGGAAAATATAGAAGATATATTTTTCTTGTTTTAAATTCTTTTGGAAAAACTGCATTCTGGTGGCAAAAAGTACATTCTTATTTTTCCTATGAACATTCTTTACTCCTGTGTCTACATTCTCTAGTATTATAAGTATGTGGCTCTACAATGGATGAAATTTCCATTTGACTTCTCTACTGCAGATGAAGAGTACAAAATGAGATTAATTGTAAGGTATTTATACCAGATGCCATTATATTTGTTGGATGGCATAAAACAATTATGACTGCCAATAAATTTGAAAGTATTTCAGTTGGAAAAGATGAAGGAATGTAGTTTTATTGAAAACATAAAATGTTTATTTCCATTCCCTATTTTTTGTGTGTGCAGTACAATAGAAATTCACACCTCATCCCTTTGATTTTAGATTTCTGAATTATTTAAAAGAATCAGTTAATTCTCCATTTCAAGTGAGCAAGACAAAGTTCATTAGGATATCTGATTCCTAGCATGTTCCACATTCACAGATCATGTTAACTCCACAGAGAGGTTTATCTTTTAAAACTGCCAGTGCTGTCCTGAAAGCTTTTCAATTTAATGCATTTTTGTAGCTTTGGATCCTTAGTGGTAGAAAGGGGCCATTGAGGCACCTCGTTTTCAGAGCACTGGCCAGTTTCAAAAGTAGCAGTGCCCAGAACATGCATGTTCCTTGAGTTACAATGGATTTGCAAATCAATATTATGAAATACATGTAAGTAAAACTCGGCTCACACTAACACACACTTTTGTTCAATGGTCACCAACTAGAGATCCTTGAAGGGGGACAGAAGAAAAATCCTAAAAGAATTTTTTTTCTTGATAGAGCTACGCAGGCTAAAGACATTAGCTTTTGAGTCTATGTTTGTGCACTCATTGGTTATCTTACACTTAACAGAGACTCTGTGTGGCAGTTATGTTTTGGATTCATTTAATAAAAGGTAGGGGATAGATGAATTATTCATTATTTAATGGAGATGGTAAATGAAGTACTTTGAGAAATAGTATCCATGAGAGGAAATACTATAAGATGTCCTTCTTGGTCAGAAGACACAGAAGCCTCTGCAACAGACCAATGGTTAATAATAAAGAGCCTTTAACTTTCTCTGAGGGGAGGAGGGGGAAGAGAGAAGCAGGTGCCAGTACACGCCAGGAAAGACCGGTTGTGCCCAGGGACTGCCCATAATCTCTGTTGTGTACCCCTTCACTCATTCTTTCAACAAATATTCTTGAATTCAATTCTGTTTGAGCAGAATTGATAGTGGGGGGGGTGGTAAGTGGAGAAAGTAGCTCAAAGTAGAAGACTCAGGCAGCCCTTCCCTCCATAAATTGACCAGGAAAGAATACTTTTGGAATACAAGAGCCTAACAAAATTTGGTTGGCCTAATCATTCATAATTGTGTAGAATATTTGAGATGTGGGTTCAGTTCTCTTTCTTTGTGGATTTTTTTTTCTGTGCAGCAATAGGAGAGGCAAGAAAGCTGAAGTGCTATAAAACTAGATGCTTTAAACCACTTGGGTGTGTTATCTTAATTTGATATAATTCTAAGTGGCAGAAGATGAGAAAAATGAGGTTCAAGAGGGTGGAGGCACATGTCCATGGTCAACAGAGAGGGGGCGGCAGGGGAAGTACTGCTGTTCTAGACTGTAGGCTCCTCGAGGTCAGAAACTACTATTTGTGTTGTGTTCCAGCCACTGTGTCTGGCCTCAGCAAATACCTTTTGGATTGGATGGCTGAGTAAATGAGTCAATGCATAGATCTTCTCCTCGGTAGTTTAAAGTTTTTTCTTCAGAATTGGGATATATTTGCCATATGACATTATATAAGTTAAAGGTATATAACATGCTGATTTGATGCATATATATTAAATACGATTGCCATTCTAACATTAGCTAACACCTCTGCATCCTTACAAAATTATCATTTCTTCTAGTGCTGGGAACAATGAAGATCAAGTCTCTTAGCACATTTAGTGTTTATAATACAGTTTTGTTGTTTACAATCACTGTACCATGTATCACATCTCCAGACTTATTTTTCTGCTAGCTGCAGGTATGTGCCCTTAAACAACATGTCTCCCATTCCCCACCCACCCCCAGCCCTCGGTAACCACCATTTAGGGAGTTTAAAGTCTTCTAAAGGGAACAAAATGCAATTCTATTACTTGATGCAATTATATTACATATAATATATAAACATATATTTATATATAAAATATAATTACCTATAACATATGATTATACATAATTCCTCCTCCCAACTTGCCCTTCTTAATCATACATATATTTATCGATATATATGCTAATGCTTGTGTTAGGCAATATGGGGATATGAAGATAATGAGCTGTACACCCACTGCTCCTCGGGTGCATATTCCAGCAAGGAAGATAGACATTTGCCATAAAATAAGATTGTGGTCTCTTGAAGGTATTTGGAGAGTGTTTGGGAGCACATGACGGAAGTTGGTACAAGTGACAAAAGTTATGGAATGGACAACAATAGTTGAGTAATAGGCTTACATAGAAGAGCTTCATTCCATATTTGATCTAAATATTGAAATGTGTGTGTGTTCTTAGATGCTCCCCAGGATCTCTATACCCCTTAGAATTAGCTCAGAACCCCCATTCCATACTCTGAGGAAATCCAAAGTCTACCCTAGGATTTCTGCATATTTTGGAAAGGCTTTCAGACTAAAATCCCGTCTAGCTCTTGGTTCTGGCACCTGCTGAGTTAGTTTAATGGATAGGTCTCCCCTGAGCCATGCAGTGCTATCTTCCATGTCCTGTGCCCCAGATGTTGGGTTCAGCCACTTCTCTGTACTCCTGTGTTATGCTCACATGGAAATTACGTAAGTAGCTGACTTTGGTGAAATAGTAGGTTACTGGGACTGGGGAGGGAGCACTTAGCTTATGTCCCAGAACACACAACTACTTCACATTGGTTTTAAAGAACTCTGTTCTAAAAACACCGAGGCCTCTGTGCCATGTCACCATTACCCTCTCTTCCCATCCCACTCTGATTCTCTCTTCTCCAAGCCCCTGCTCATTCTTGTTTAGTTCTAAATGCAGAGGAGTTCCACTATTTCCTTGCAGTTTGCACATTTATGTTCTTGGGGGACTCCTTTATTCATAAGAAATGTACTATCAGTGCATTTTCCTAATCAATGAATTCTGGTGCTCCTGACAAAATAATAAATGAGACTGCAGTTTCTGTATGTGTGAGAGGAAAGATGAAAGGTCCTTGTTGAGCAGAAAGAACATTCCACCCACCACGTCAGGTTTGGTTTGGCTAAGGCATCGCATATTTGAACAGTTTCTAATACAGTAGTCATATCATGTTTAATTCCTAGATGGCCAGTCATCTGGCATGTTTTCCTGGGAATGAAGCTTGCTGACTGACAGGCTGGCAGATAGAAAGCATCTACAAATGAGAAATGGAGGCGAAATTAAAATGTGACTTCTTTGGCATCTACCTTATGAACCCCGGCCTTCCCCACTTCACTCTAATTCAATTTAGTAGATGTTGGATGGAAACTAATACAGTTAAAAAGAACTTCATGTAATCACACTAACATTCTTAGAACATGATGCTCAAGGTTTTCTGGTCAAGGATATTTGCATTTGCATTTATGAAATAGTTAGAGGCAGAGTTCTGTCCATGTGAGAAGTCCTTGCTCTGAGAATGACATTTTCGGGCATGGAAAATATGATACGCTCAAACCAAAACTGAAGTTGCCTTTTCTTCTGTAAATATTGAAGAAAAGGCTTAGCATGGCACCAGTGAATTTGCTATCCAAGGTACTAGCCATACTGGGTTGGAATCAGAAAAAGTCCATTTGTTGAATTTTTTTTCAAGTTTTATTTTTTTAATATATTTTATTAATTATGCTATTACAGTTGTTCTATTTTCCCCCTTCATTCCCCTCCATTCTGCACTCCCCCTCCCCCATCATTCCCCCCTTTAGTTTATGACCATGTGTCTCAAGTCCTTTAGATTCTATATTTCCCTACTGTTCTTGCCCTCCCCCCTGTCTATTTTCTACCTACCATCTATGCTACTTATTTTCTGTACCTTCTCCCCCCTTCTCCTCCTCCCACTCCCTTGTTGCTAACCCTCCATGTGATCTTCATTTCTATGGTTCTGCTCCTGATCTAGCTGTCCTTTAGTTTGCTTTTGTTTTAGGTGTGGTTGTTAATAACTGTGAGTTTGCTGTCCTTTCACTGTTCATCTTTTTTATCTTCTTTTTCTTAGGTAAGTCCCTTTAACATTTCATATAATAAGGGCTTGGTGATGATGAACTCCTTGAATTTGATCTTACCTGAGAAGCACTTTATCTGTCCTTCCATTCTAAATGAAAGCTTTGCTGGATAGAACAATCTTGGATGTAGGTCTTTGGATTTCATGACTGGAATACTTCTTTCCAGCCCCTTCTTGCCTGTAAGGTCTCTTTTGAGAAACCCGTTGACAGTCTGATGGGAACTCCTTTGTAGGTGACTGTTCCCTTATCTCTTGCTGCTTCTAGGATTCTCTCCTTCATTTTAATCTTGGCTAATGTAATTATGATGTGCCTTGGTGTGTTCCTTCTTGGGTCCAACTTTTTTGGGACTCTCTGAGCTTCCTGGATTTCCTGGAAGTCTATTTCCTTTGCCAGATTGGGGAAATTCTCCTTTATTATTTGTTCAAATAAGTTTTCCACTGGTGGCTGTTCCTTTCCCCCTTCTGGTACCCCTATAATTCGGATGTTGGAGCGTTCAAAGATGTCCTGGAGGTTCCTAAGCCTCTCCTCATTTTTTTGAATTCTTGCTTCTTCACTCTTTTCTGTTTGGCCATTATTTGCTTTCTTCTGGTCCACTCCATTGATTTGAGTCCCAGTTTCCTTTTCATCGCTATTGGTTTCCTGTGCAATTCCATTCATTTCAATTAGTTTCGCCTTCATATATTTGTCTAATTTGTGGCTATAATTAACCAGTTCTGTGAGGATCCTGATCACCAGTGTTTTAAACTGTACATCTGAGAGTTTTGCTATTTCTTCATTGCTTAGATTTATAGGCTCTGGGGCTTTGAGATCTTCTTGAGCTATTATTGGTCTGTTCGCACCTGTTAGGTATGAGGAGCGGAACCTTAGTTGTTCACCAGGGCAAGGCCACCCAGGTCACTGGTTTGTGATGCTGTAGTGGGGGCAGGGTCAGACAGGGACAATAGCAGTCCCCTCTGCCGCTTCTAGCTGCTGGGCCCTGCACAGTCCATCTCACTGCTGGCACTCTCACTGCTGGCTCTTTCACCAGTTTATGGTTTATCTGCATGCAAATGTGAGACCACGGTCAGCCCTCAGTGGGTCCACCCACTACTCCACACCTGGGACCCACCCACGGCTGCCAGTGGCGGGCCTGGGTTACATGCCCCAGTCGGTCCAGTGGGTCTTTCCTGCCCAACCCCGCTCTGCTGTTGGCTCTGCCCCTCTTACCCGTTTGGCTGACGGGTTCGTTGTCAGACTTCCATATAGTTTGATTTTCTGCGGTTTGGCTGCATTTATTGTTGCTATAACTTTGTTGTTTTTAGATTTGGTTGTGCGAGAAGGCAAAGTGTTTCCACCTACGCCTCCATCTTGGCGGAAGTCCCCCATTTGTTGAATTTAAATGATAAAATGCAAGTCTGAGGGATGCAGTGAGAAAGTGTAACAAACAGTCACAGTTCTACATTTTCCTGCTGGCCACTGAGCCACTTTGACACTATTTTATTTGGTGCTTAAGCATGTTACATGAATCTGTGTTACCTGACTCTAACTCCAGCCTCCTAATATTTATTGCAAACTACAGAAATATTCACCCTAAATCTTCACATATGACATTTACTTATTCAACCAATACTTACTTAAAAATCTCTGCTGTGTGCCAGACACTGTCCAGGCATTAGTTACAGGATGCTAAAGCCCAGAGGAGTGAAGTGGCATGTCTCAGAGAGCACACGGAGCAGAGGTATAGCTGGGCCCTTGAAATCAGTCCCGTGTCCAGCGTTCTTTCTTACTTTGCTTTTCTTAGTCTTACTGCTTCTCCCAAAAACTAAACTGAAATCAAAAAGGTATATGAAAGCCTATTGAAATCATCCTCTTAATTTGCCAACAAGTTGTACAGTTTAATTGAAAGTCATCTGTTTAGAATTTGAATCAAATGATCACATTTTAAATATTACACTGATTTGTGTGATTCTCTAGATAGTGTCAGCAAAGGCCAACTTTAGTACAAAGTGGATTGTAAGCTCCATGAAGGCAAGGACTGTTTGTCCTTTGTCACTCACCATTTCCTCCTTTGCACAGGACTCCCATGTAGAGGTTGTCGATCAACATCCATTATAAATGCCGAACCGAATGGCTGTCTCATGCCTTATGATGTCCCTGTTGTCTGATGTGATGTGACCTCCTTATAAAAGTCTGCTGTTGGTGAGGTTACACATGACGTTGTCAGTGTTCAGTGGACCTCTGCATAGAGTGTGTAGTCCCCAAGTGCATCTTCCCCTATAGTCAGTGCTTAGATGGCCAGGTGAGCAGCTTGCAGCTTGTGGCAAGTGCATCGGACACCTGGAGGCCTGCAGGCCGCAGACACAGCAGATGGTTTTGTGGCAAGGCATGCAAAGTGTGCTGCCTGTCAGGGAGGAAGGGTTCTCCCTGGGACTTGGCTGGGACTCACATGATTTCAGGTTTGACATTAGATGGTCTCCCCTTTCACCACTGTCCTCATCTGCCCAATGCCATCAACTTTCCAACAGAAAACTTTATAGGGGCTGAGCTGGGTGTAACTAGTCAGAGTGGGACATAAATACGTGTGACATGGCAAAGCTGACATAAAGGATCTTTGTGCTGTGAGAGGTTGACAGAGCAAAAGAAAACAAGAATAAAATAGAAGCAGGGTCTGTATTAGTGTTTAAGCAAGTATATATTTGAAAAGAAAGGCTAGCTCATGTGATTTTAACAAGTATATTAGCATACTTTCTGGAGAAGCATAAATATAAGACATGATGTCTTGTTCACTCTTCTTTTTCATGACCTTATAGGATGAAGAACATGGATAAAATTTGAAGAAGTGATGAGTTTGATAATTTTCTTATTGGAGGAAACTTTTTTGAAAGGAAGAGTGTAGTCCTCTAATTTGAGCTTTAACAGGGGAATGGGTATGAGAAGAATGGGGACACCTGAGCCAGGGCCTTGACTTTGTCATTTGCCTGGCTATGAAATGCTTCTAAGACTTCCCCACTTACCAGCTGTAACTAACCATGGGGAAGGTACTTACCCTCTGTGCCTCAGCTTCCCCACCTATGAAATGGGTCTTCGTCCTCAAGGATATAATACAGATATGAAGAGATAATGTATCTGAAAACACTTTATAGGCAATCACGCCATATATGAAATTAACATAATAATGACATCAGGAAGTCCTTCATTGCCCTTCCTGTTTCCTGAAAAATGCTAGGAGACCAATGAGTGCACTCCACATTTCCCCTCCTGTCAACCCAGCAGTGCTCATTTTCAAGTGAATGTGGTACAAAGCTGTTGCACGGGGACCAGATGCCCCCTCCAGTGGGCAGCAGGTTTCGCCATTGCCACACACCTTCACGCCCGTGTCTGCAGAGTCCTGAGGACCCTGAAAGCCATTCTGTGTTCACCATGACACCACTGTTCTGAACTACACTGAAATTCAGTTTTCAAAGATAATTTTTTAATGTAAGCACCTAATATGACCTCAAACAGCCCAAACAAATAAATATGTGAAACCCCCAATTTCTAATAATGATGTTCCAGCAGGAATCTTTAGACCATGTAAGTATATCCATGTTTGACTCAAATCGACTCAGGTGTGTTCATTCTTAAACTCCCTGAATCCCCAGACTCTCTTCTTAGTTGCACTGAGTGTATTTACTACATGACGTTTAGATCCAGTTTTAGTTGGCCTCTACATAAACTTCTTTTTCTTTTCCTTTTTCTCTTTTCTTCTTCTTTTCTCTTTCTTTTTATTATTGTTCAAGTACAGTTGTCTCCATTTTCACCTATCACCCTTCCCCACGTCACCAACACTAACCTTTTCTTTTTGGGGGACATTCAAGTCAGGTATAAAATAGGCTCTAATCCCATGTGCTTGTTGGTTTGGCAAATAGGTAGATTTCACTGGATGGTGAGTGCCATCAGGGTACAGTTGTTTCCAGTAATTCTTATGTGTATTTAGTGGTCTTAAAAGGAAATACTAGTGTCCTCTTTCTTAAGCCACTAGTCTGCAAGATCTGTCAAGCACAGAATTTAAATTCCCTGACAAATTATCTTTCAGACTTTGGAAAGAAGTTTTGAACACCTTTTGGTTCCAACTTCTATCTCTGCTTTTGAGTCTCCATTTCTACTCACTCATAATCCCTGCTCACCAAACACTTGTGTTTTCAAGGCATCAAAGCTCATGTGAAAAAAGAAAATAATACATTTAACAGAAAGAAAACCTCCGGTATATATTGGGAGGGTTATGGTGTATTTGCCTGTTCAGGCATTTTTCTGGTTGAACCAAATTCTTTCATCTCCCCCCTTTTCAGAAAAGTCTTTGACTCTGTCCATATAGAGCTGCCACAGAACAAGCAAGGTGTAGTCATCCCCAAGACCATTTTTTTTCACTTGGTAGTACCTACTGAGGAGGTTCCTAGTTACAATCTGACAAATAGGACACAGACTGGTGGAGAAGAGCCTCCTTTGTTAAATGGTTCATTCATTTCACCAGCCTGATGAAAGTTATATGAACCACAATGACTCACAACAATCACTAGTCTAATTCTTTTTGTACCCTGTATTCATTTAAAAGGTTTGCTCTATAAATATAGGACCTAGATAAAAGGTTTCTGTAAAAAAAAATCACGCTCTTTTCAAGATGTTTTCATTAGTTGGTAGTCATTTCAGTGGGTTCTACTCTGCATACTATTAAGGGAGAGTGTAAATGTTTTTATTGGTTTCTTCCCCGTCTCCTACTTTTATATTTCCTCTATAAGAAGCAATGCCATTAACCTCAGTGATGCTGAGTGTGATTGTCTTTCGATCAGCTCCATCAATTCAAGCTGATCCACAGGTTACATTACTTAAACCACTGGTTCCTAATAAAAAAAAAGTAGCCCCATTGCTTTTTGGAATGTGATAGGCTATATGAAAAAAGTCCTTAAAAACCAAACAGTTAGCAAAAGTACTCCCTAGTTCCTTTGGGACTAGTCCTTTCTTTGATGTAAATGTTGTAGTAGTTGTACCTAAATTTCTTATTTTAACTACACATGAAACATTTATTGAGAGCCTGCTGTGTTTATGGTGCTGTTGAAGATGCATGGATGATATAACGATGTTTTGGGTGCACTCCTTTAAGAGACATGCCTTTTTCTGCCGGTGATAGACATGTGCGCTCCTAACGATGATGTAAGGTCAATCTGCTAAGTGCTCTAATCGTGAAACAAAGCACTCTGAGAATGCAGAAAGGGGGTGCTTTGATTCAGACTTTATAGAGACAGGGAGTGGAAAGTTAGATTTTACCCAGAGGAGGAAGCATGTTCAAAGTCAATGAAATAGCCACCAAAGGCACTGTGTGTTCTGAAAGTTTATGGTGAACTTGGAAAATAATGAAGTCATCTGATATGACTTGTGCAAGGTAAAACGAGGGATGGCAGGAAGGCATAGTATCTATAAGTATGGCATTCATGTCTTAGCCTTCCTTTCTCTCCTCGCAGTGAAAATGCTATCACTTCACATGTGTTGGTAGACTCAGAATCATCAGAATTTCTCCTAACCCCACCCCATCCTTCAAAGAGTGGTGGAATAGGCATTGAATTTGGAACCCAGAAAACTGGGTTCCATGCTCAGCTTAGCCATTAACTAGCTATAATCTTGGGTAAGTAATTGTTCCCCTCTGAGCCTTGACTTACTTTTCTGTACATTGGAGAAAATAATAGTACCTACCTCGTGGCCGTTAGAAGTCTTAAATGAGGTAGTGCATAAAAAGTGTTTTGCATAGTGCTCAAGAAATGGACACTGCTCATTTTAAATGATATTTTGTTACCATATTGCTTTTCCTAAGTAAACTGGACTTTATTTTAATTATCGATGACTTACCACACACTGTTTCAAGTGGTTCACTTATTTGCAAATAGGATATTGCTTATTTCCTTTGCAATAAAAATGACTCCAAAAGACTGCTTACTTGCATTTGCAGAACAGATACTTTGAAAATCTTGAGACCTGAAGCTTATGAAATTGCACTTTCATTCACGTCTAAACTAACTATGTAACACAGTTATTTTCTATTGCTTGACACTTGTTCCAGTGAATTTATAGAAGCAAAGAAAAGATGGTCTTCTCTAGTTAGGTTCTAAGTGCTGAAGTTTTCCTCTTTTGCAGATTCCCATCCTGTACCAAAAGGCTGTAAAGATCTCTCACACCACTATTAACATTTGTTATAGCAATTTTGCATCTTGATTTTTTCATTGATCAGTATTTCACCTTCCTTGTTGATCTTTTCAGCTCTCCTCTGAACTTTGAAAAGACACAGCATTTAACAGCTTGATGAGGGTCTGACACAGGTTATGGAAAAGAGAGTTTTAATTTAGGTTCCCAAATGGGGCCACTGTCTCTTTAATTTTTCTTTTTAATTTAATCTGTAGCTCTGTAGAAGAAAAGTTTTCACCGAAAGAACAACCTTTAAAAAAAGCATTCTCGTTAAAGGGAAATCTTAATGGGGAGAACTATAGATAACGAATTTGAAGCAAATGTCTGGCAACATAGACTTCTGCAAGTTTGAAGCGCCTGGTGAAATCTCAAACAGTCCAAATGGAAAATTACCCAGTCTGTTTCCTCAAGATAGACTTGTTTGTACAGCTCTTCCAAGTTTAAATGGTAGAACAGTAGGTACACATGCTGTACTTATAAGCTGTGTTTGTATTACAATGCTGTGTTTTTAACCTCCTTTTAGTTTGGAACCAAGCTGGTTAATGTCTTAGTTCGCTGCTTCCTGGATTATTAGTCAACACTTTGGTTGTGTTTAATAACCAGAAGAAAGGAACAAACAGGCAAATAACTTCACTGAGAATATTCTTCATCTCCTAGGTTTTTACTTTTGTTTCATATGAAGAATATTTTTAAATTAGGTAGCGAGTCCCTCTCTCGTGAGACCAGAGAGTTTCAAATATTTGAGGGTTCTTGGGGATATCCTTATTTTTCAGAGTACCAGTAAGTGTCTCTGGAAATCCAGGGGAAGGCCCTGTCCTCTCAGCCTGCATGTGAACTAAGGATGCCTTTTTTAAAAAGCATTTTTCTCATTTACTGTGCCTATCTTCACAGTCACTACCAGGTTTAGCAGATGAATGAGAGTTCATCTCGGATGGTCATATTTTATATGCTTTGGGCAGTAGCAATAATAGCTAACATTTGTATTATACCGTGGAGTTTCACAAAACATGTTTCTATGTGTTACTGCACAGGGTCCCTTGCAGCTTTTCTTAGTGCAGTGACACGGTGCTCCAGCAGACCACTAGCCGCTTTGCGGGGGGCTAAGTGATGAGCATACTGAATTTGTAAAAACTGACACCTGTCTGAAACTTTTGAGAATAAGTCCTTTTAGAAATAGGATTCCCAAACTCTGCATCCTCATTTGTATTAGGTAAAGTAATATTATAGAAAATGTCATTAAGTGTGATATAAGGTCTTCCTGTGTATTGGTAGACAGCTCACAAAGATTTTTTGCACTATTAAAAAAGCTCTCTATAATGAATAAGTAGTATGACCAATTGTATTCTGTTTAATGTAAATTACTCCTCATATACATATATATACTATAACATCTGTAATCATTCTGATTACCAAACTTACATATGCATGTACAGTTTATTTGTATATAATTTGTATACATATAAACCTCCATTTTATAATGATTGATGGCTTGCAAAGATTTAGTACAGTAAAATGAAACATATAAACAAGTGAAAAGTGAGAATTGGGAAATATATAAATTAAAATAGAACAGTAATATCAGAAAAAAATTGAACAAAAATTCTACCATGTTGTTTAACATAGTTAATAACATTGAGATATAAGTTTGGTTCTGAATTTCCTGGCAGCCAAAAAAAAAAGAAATTTACATGATTAACTATATGATTCTCGTGACTTACGAGATACTACATACCAGTTCCTCAATGGAAGAAATCTTTTCCTGGCACTCAGTTCTGATACTTTTTCATGTAAAACTTTAACAGGTGGACCCTGAAGGTGGTAGCGGCATCCAGTGGTATTGAAGGAGATGCCATGGAGAGGATGGCTAGATGGCTTCTTTCTGGTTTTTCCACTAGCCAGAGGGTGGGAACCTAATGCAAATGTGTAACACAGTGAAACCAGTCCTGAACGATCCAGGACAGTAACTGGCTTCTAATCCACCAGGAAATGTTTGAAAGGTAGGGAAATTTACATCATGATCTTTACAGAACCTGTAGAATTAGGTAGATCTCATTGTCTACATGTGATTTTAAATATTTCTCACAGCCAGACTTTTGATTAAAGCTGGGCCATAAACAATTCCCATTGATTTGTTTTGCTTAAAGACTGGATCCATATATTTTACAGAATAAACAAGCAGATTAGCCTCATAAAGTACAAATTGCGGCTTCATAAGACTATACTTCCGGGACATGGGGAGAACAAGTATTTGCCCTTGTGGCTGTTTATATAGGTATTTAAAAACTTCCTCTTAATTATCAACCCAGTTGCTTGAAGATTCCTTTAGCAGTGGATAAAGTCTATTGCTGGATAAAGAGAAATAAGATTTAGAATACAGAGTTTTGAGATAGAGAGAGAGAGAACATGCTGATTTAATTCTTCTCCAAATTGAAATGATTGCTATCAGGTTCTTGTCTGAAAGCACTTTCCCTTTCTCGGAGTGGAAAAAACATTGGGTTTTTCAAAAGGAGTGAAAGGGTAGTTTCTGTAGTATCCATGTGGTCTCCAAAGCAAACACCAAGTCTGCCTCCTAAGGTGCTGGTGGGCAGGGCTCAGTCTCTGTTAGCCTGGTGACCTTTTGAGTGTGTCATCGTAGCAGTCCTTTGAGAGGGAACTCTCCCGTTTACAATATTACAGGGACACGCTACTCTTGCTTTTAGACCCAAAGGGGTTATTTACTCATGAGATAAAGTGGTACCCTTGAAAGTATGTGTCTTGACAACTGAAGTGATTAGTTTTGCTTTCGACCTGTTCATTTATTGCAGAGAGGTGTGGCCTGGTACCTGTATCCTCACCTAGTTTTAGACATAGGGGATGGGAACTCTAGAATAGTCTTTGCTCACAGCAGAAACCTGTGGAATGTGGTAATGTCAATGAACTCTTATTATAATAATAATTTATCATAACAGTGTGTGCCATGATATTATATTGTTAACCATAACAGTAAGAAAGGGGTGGTTTGTTCTCCTAAGACCTAGTTCCTAGTTACAGCTATTTTTTCAGTGTGTAACTTCAGATTTATTCCATCAGAGAGCAACTGGGAGGTCCCAGGACAGTGACTAAGTGGGAATAGCAGCACTGATGAGTGAAAGCTTAGTTTCTAAGAATCTTGTTTTTGTGGAAATCCCCCTTAGACTAATGATGGAAGAGAAAACATGTGGCGTGTGTTGGGTAGATCATTCCCCAACAGGATGTTTTATTTTTTGTGTTTAGTCTTCGTCCATAGTAACAATTATAATGAATGCATCAAAAATAAAGCATGCAGACCTTGTGACCTATCTTGTAATCAGCACAAATTAGTTTGGGGGCAGGAAAATCCAGCTGCATATTAGTTTTATTAGATGTTCCCAAACAATTTATTGCAATATTTTGGAAAAAAACATCCACAAACAAATCTAGGTTTTCAATGTGTTTTCTATTCAGTATGTATTTTGTGTTTGAAGGGTAATTAAATTGTATGTTTATAATTCCTTTGTTCTTAATTCATCAAAATGCTGCCTTTGGGGAAAACAATTTCAGCGTAGGAAGATTATTCCTTTTCCCAACGACCTGATCCTAGAAAAGGGAATGTATTTAGTAAAGATACTAAAGATACAGCATCTTTAGCTTGTCCTACCCCTGCAACCCCCCCTCAAATGCTCTCCAAATGCTTTAAAAAGTTCAAACCATTGGTTTTCATTTGGTTCTAATGATATTGAAATAAGTTTGGGTTTTCTCCCATATTCTGATGATCACAACTGCTACTGTTATTGAATGACTAAAATGAGCCGAGCACCCAGGTAGGCTTTTCATCCAACTTAATCCTCTTTTTATTGATGAGGAAACTGAGGCCCAGAGAGGCTAAATACATTGTGCAAGTTTCAAAGTACTGAGTAGCAGAGTGTAATCACTCCTTCCCTCAGCATTCAACAAGTCTTTACCGAGGGCCTCCTGTGTGTCCAGTACCTTTCCCGTTACACAGGACACAGCAAATGAAGCCCCCCAAACCCCTGCCCCCCAAGGAGGCTACGATGTAGTTGATGGAGACAGAGAGTTAAAATAAAAGTCAGAAAAATCTATCCAGATGGTGAGTAGAAGAGAAAAAATTAAGAGGAAGCAGCAGAGTGAGTCAGGAGTAGTGTGTGCTTTAAAGAAGATCGCCACAGATACATTCCTGAGAAGGCGACATGTGAACAAAGACCTGAAGCAGGTGAGGGAGTGGAGCATGCGGATATCTGGGGAAGACAAGTGTAGATGGGAAGAGGTGAGTAAGGAGGAGAGGGACTCAGGTAAAAAGTTGGGAAGGAGGGGCAGCACATGTCACACTTTAGCAGCATCACAATCACTTGGAAGACATCAAAGCATACATTGGTGGGCACTCTTCCCTGGAGTTTCCGATTCAGAGGTTTGCATTTCTAACAAGGTTGCAAGTGACGTTGATGGTGCTGGTCCAGGGATGATACTTGGAGATCCACTGAGGCTGTCGTAAGCTTCTGACTCCCTGTCAATAGCATGGATGCCATTGGCAGGATTTGAACACAGGAGAGACAGGTGCTCATGCCATTGAGAGTAGACTGTGGGAGATAAGGGTAGAAGAATGAAAACACTTTAGGGCACTACTGCAGTAATCCAGATACGAGATCTTGGTGGTGTAGTTAATCTGTGTGATCTCTACTCTGAGTTTATTTGAGGTTGGCCTTTAAAGCAAAAGCATACTAAGTGTTAGTTATGTTTAACTAAAACATTCCTTTGGTTGAATCTTCAGCTTGAATAAATGTATAAATTCCCTTTCAAAGAATTACTAGTCTACAAGTTTGTGCAAAGGATGGAAAATATTAGGAGTACAGAGTTGAGATACATTTCTAATAGGACTGCAAGGATCTGCCTAGGAACACGGGACTTTGTGGAGTGATCTTGGGGAGGCAGTGAGTTTGCCAATGAGGATAATCTATTGGAGAGAAGCCAGTGTTGACCTTCAGATTCCTGCCACTTTGTCTATGAACTGCTCCTTGGTAGGGTTGGAGAGATGAAAGTTCCCCACATTCTAGGAAATATTGTTTGTAATGCATATAAATCTTCCCTGAGACACTCAAACCTATGATGAATAAATGAGGAAAAAGAGAACTGAAATGCAGCACCACCTTTGCTTCCTTCCTGATATACAAAACAAGGATAGAAGTGAGGGAAAAGACAGTAAAACTGACTTGGAGACTCCAGCTTCCAACTAATAACCGTGCAACTTTGCCCACATCTATTAATCTCATCTGAAAAGGGGAATCATGTTAGTGTTTGCCTCACAGCAGGAGTAAGTAAGGATATAAATCAAATGTTAGTTTTGATTGTCATTATTACTGCAGTGAAGTTTAAGTAGATTTTTATGGACTTTTCAAATCTGGCACTTCCTAGTTTTTTACCAAAGTTTCCACTGTATGCAAAAAAAAAAAAAAGCATAGTGTAAAGTTCGGGGAAAAGAGTGGAAATTCTGTGGTTAAAATGCATGGGGGGGCAGTTGTCAGACAGTGAAGCACAGTAACCTCTTTGAAATAGTGGGGGGTGGGGGGAAGAAGGCAGGTAGATAATGGAAACATGGTAGAGAATGGGAAGGAGAGATATTAAGAGAGAGAGCCAGAGGCAACATGAAAAGAAGGAGGGAATGAGAAAGAGTGGCAGGGTGGGGAAAACCAGAAGTTCTCGGAACTGGTTAGCAGGGCAGAGGATAACCTTGTGCTGACCCATTGCTGAGCCCCGACAGGCATCAGGGCAGACATACCTCCTGGGGCCTCCATGACACACAGAGAGCCACTGGCTGGCCCTGCCAAAATCTCTGCATTTTTGAGGAGCAGCAGAAAACAGCAAGTCAAGTATCAGAGAGGTTGCAAGTTAGACCCTGCAGACTCTACTCCACTCTAGTGTCTGTGACATGTAGACTCGTGAAATTTGATATACATGCAGACCTTTCAGGCAGATCATCTGAGAGCACAGACGGTTTTCACAAGTCCCTGTGTAAGCAGTTGAAGACCAGGATTTCTTCCTCGGCTCATCCGGGGGCCAAACCCTGGGAGACCTGCTCCCCTGATGGGATGGAAACGAAGGACAATCACTATCTCTTTCAGGACCTGCTCTCCTATTTACTCTTTGGATGGGCAGTATTAGTTCCCTGGAGCAGTTGAAGACTGTGAGGCTCCCTTTCTATCAGTAAGAGGCTGTCTCCTGCTGGTTTTCAGGGACTCATTTTTCAGCCTTTCTGCTTCTCTTACTTTTCTGCTCTCTGCCTGCCTGCCTTTTGGCCATCTCACCTATCACTCTCAAACCCTGGGACTACCCTCGGATAGAAACTATAGGACTTGGTGCATGACTTCCCTTTTCCCTCAGCTGTTGTACCTAGAATGCTTCCTCTCACCCACCCCTTCTTTACCACCTACCTTTATTGATTAGTGGTTTACCAAATGATGATATTAGCCTCTGGATCACCTCTTTGGTGGAGGTTCTTCACGGGTACTACCCTACCTCAGAAAGAGGTGGGGGGGCCTACCTTTTGGCCTGGAAGTCCTGGAGGAGTTACTCCATAGAGCAGCAAGTCCACGGCTGCCAAAGCTTGTCTGTCCCATCTCATCAAGGTTCCAGGTGTACAAAGCTCTTAGGGTGTAGGGAGGAGCATCCTGTGCCGAAGTTCGGGATCCGCCCTGCACTCGTGTGTCTCCTGGGGGTTGTCCTTCTCTAATTCATCTTGCCTTTGTCTACCACATCTAACCCAGCACTGCACACACAGAAGGAGCTCAGAAAGTATTCCATTGATTAATGGAGAACAGATATCCCATTTTAGACTAAAACAGTATCTTTAGAAAAAAATCTCTGGCAGGGTGGCATGAACACGAAAGGATTGATTCCTTCTACAATAACTGTATCACTGTCTCACACTAGAAAATGTGGTTTTTTTAATCAAAATTAAAATCAGTCACCTGAATGATCAGGTGAATCAACAATTAATCCATAAAAAAATCACTTCCGGTATTCGAGTGTGATAGGGTTTTCTTTCTGTGTTTTTATTAAGTTGCTCTAAAGTAATACCACTGGGAGTGTTTCACCAGCTCAATGAAGTTGGCAACTGAGTCACCTGTTTGTGATAGGGAAACTTTTATGAACCTCTAGCAGATCCATTTGCAGACATCTTTTAAAGACTCCAGATTTTCCAGAGCCTTTTGTGGTGATAACTGATGCATCTGAAATAGAACTGGGAGCTATTCTTTGTCAAGAGCTAGAAAATATAGGCAGGCTTGTCCTCCCTATAAGTGTAAGTTGTTGTTGTTATTATTATTATGTCAGCTTTAAACTGCTCCCTGGAGAACTGAGATACCACATCACAGAAAGCGCCTGCCTTGCTGTGAAAATGGGCCATAGGACTATGATGATATTATCTCGTGGTAATGAATTTACCTTTATGACAGATTATTATCCCCTTCTGTAGCTGAACTGGATGAAGGACAAGTCTAGTGGAATAACCTGGTGATACTTGAAATTTATTGGCTTTAAATTTTTAAGCTGGAAAAATGCAGTAGCAGCCAGGTTATCTTTATATGAATGTTACAGAGGAGGACAGAGATGAAGGAAGTTACATTTCTTTCTGGTAATGGTAGAAAGCAGGTGGTAGTGATGATCTTTAACAAAACCACAAATGCAGTTTCCCATGCTTTTACCATTTCAGGCTTCAGTCAAAGGATTAAATACATAGAAACAATCTATGGGGCATCATCATCACTGATAATAAAAATTATTTGAGGCCTCATTGAATGTTACACAATAGGAAAGAGCAAAGATTCATTTATAAAATGAATATGATGAGATTTTCCCCCTAGGCATGTATAATCTGAGTTTATGCTTTAAGTGCCGTATGTAAAATAGAGCAGTCTTATAGCAGTGAGCTGCCGATGGCAGTAAGTTATAGCACAGAGGCCGTCTGTGGCAGAGTGAGGTAGGGGCCCCGAGGGAAGAAGATGGTCGCGGAGTCATTTACGTTTACATCCTGGCTTTGTGCTTGACTCATGGTGTGACCTCAAGCAAATCGTTTAAACTTTCTGTCTTAGTTTCTTCAGTTAGGAAGCAAAGAAGTCAACACTCAACTCAGATTTTTTTGTATCCTTCAGTGTCACGTAGCTAGTAAGTCTTCCTTAAAAGGTCATCATTGTTAGCATTCCTGCTGTTGTTATTGTTGTTGGTATTGTTGGATTCAGGAGTCCTGGTGGAATGTAACACTGCTGTGTTCCGAGTAGGACACACACCTAATTATTCTGAATGAATGAAAATCCATGTTGATGCTAAAGCTTCTCAAACCCAGCATGTCTGCAAGGGCCATAAGAAATCCATCCCATTGGTTAGTAATTCATGAAACCATTTTCCATTTGTACAATCATCAGAAGAGATAAAAAAACAAACATTCATTATCTCTTTGTGAACAATCTATAAAGTTTTCTACATCTCCCTCTTCCTTCCTATAATTTTTCTTAAAGGACTTTACTGCTTTCATCTGAGATTGAATACTCTGTACAGCATGGTGATTACATGGAGCCCATTGCCAAACAGCCCTTTGAGGGGGACTGTCAGGACTGAATACTACAACACCACTAATTTATGTCCCCAGCATGTCACCCTGTGAATCTTGGCACCTTGATCCCTTCTTCAATAGTGGTGGTTCTCACTGTCTTTTATTTTGGGCAAAAGTGAGTTCCTCACCACAACCCAAAAAGGTCTCAGACCCACATATCTGTCTATGATTCTTCCTTAAAACTCATGTTGCTGGGCGTGTTCTCTCTCTTCTTCCTCCGTTTTTTCTCTTGCTTTCAACTGTGAGAGAGAAAAGCATGAAAATTCACATGGAGGTTTATATGTGTTAAAGGCTCAGTAATGAGCCCTTTTCAGTTGAAGGAATGAAAGAAGACCTCAAAAGTATAGGAATTTAGGTGGATAGTCCCTTCTTCTCTATTTTATAAAATGATTGCCTGAAGAGAAGCAATTGCTTCCATTTTACTTTTTGATAAAGTGGACGTCAGTTTTTGAACCCATTTGTTTTAAATGCGTGGAGAGTTTTACAGTGACAGAAGTGTTTTACAAAACAAGACCCAGTTGGAGTTGCTCAGTCAAGATGTGCCAGGTGAAACGTTCATCAGTTCAGTGTTTCTCTGTGTTTTGGAAATCTATTTAGTATGCTGGGCTGGTGGCCACATTTGCTGATAGTGTGGATGTGGTATCAGACTTCAGCAAGTCTACTGCAGCGAGGATAAGACCAGGGTGCAGCAGTAGGAAAAGACCGCTGGACATGGGGGGCTCAACCTCCTTCCACTTAGAACTGCCATTCACTGTGTCTCTGATCCCATTACTGCAAACTTCATACTCTTTAGAAGCTCTGACATACTTAAACCATGCTCAAATGCAGAAGGTCGTCCTGAAGCTTTGGGGTGCTGAGGACAAGTAGAGGCTTCCCCCATTGTCATAATGCCTCAGGAGGAAGCATCTCACTGCCCTTCAGTGTGTGGAGAATAAAGAAGTGGCAGTTAGGGATACTGAGTATCTTGTAATGCTTTGGAGAGTCCTGCCTAGTAATGAACTCATTTACTCAAAATATCAATAGTGTCCGTGTTAAGAAAAGGCCTGCCAGACTTAGTTGCATCAGTATCCCCAGCTCCTGGCTCCAGCCCTCCTAAGCCAAAGGTACCATCTGCTTTCTTTGCTTTCTCTTTCTTTCTTTCCTCTCCTCCTTCCCCTCCCTTTTCTGCCTTTCCTCCCTCTTTTCCTGTCTTTCCCTGCATCTACTATACCTCCTTCTAGATTCAACACAAGTGACTACCTCTGTGAGGTCTTCCCGGCACCCCATATATTCTTAGATGCTACTTTTTCTATGCTCTCGTTGTCCTTTGTATTGATGCATACCTGACTCCATGTTAGTGGTGATCCCCTGAATGATGTTGCCACTGTTATGTGCCTGCGGGTCTTCATCTCTGTGTCCGCAGCACAAGCACAATCCTGACCAATTGTATAGCACTCAGTAAGTTTCAGTGGGATGAATTAATGAATAGTAGTTTGGTTAGTGTTGCTAACCTAAGTTGAGTGAATTTGGTCATTGTTTTTCAGTTTTAGCACTATTGACAGTTTGGGCAGGATGCATTTTCCTCTGGGTCACTGTCCTGTGGATTATAGGATGTTTAGTGGCACCATAGCATCTACCCACTGGATGCCGGGAGCACCCCTGAGTTCTGGCAACTGAAAATGTATCCACATGTTGCCCATTGTCCCCTGGGGGCAAAATCACCCCCAGCTGAGAACCATTGAATTAAGGTAAAGGAAGAACTAATGTGTATTGAATTCCATTTAATAAGCAAAGTATGCATATGTTGTAGCATCAATAGTTCATTAGTGTACTTAGTAAACACACAGAGCTCTCTTCAAATTACTGGGCTATGCAGTCTTAACTGTTAATGCTTGAATATTTTATGAACATTTACTACTGGCAGATTTTTTAGTATTCTGAAATAATCCAGTCACGTCTCTGATGCTTGAAGGCCTCCAACCATAGTAAAGAGCCTTTGGAATCACCGTTGAAGTCTTAGGTGCCTAGACATGTCAGATAAATGTGTGGATCCATTTTTGATTGTCACAGCTCAGGGGTGCTCCTGGCATCTAGTGGGTAGACGCCATGGTGCCACTAAACACCCTATAATCCACAGGTGCAGCACAACTGTGGGGACGTAATTTGCCTGTTCTCTGGGTGTTAAGAAGTAGAACTGATGGAGGTGAGCCCAGGGCCAAACCAGAGACTTGTAATCTCCCTCATCTTTTGTCTGCACAAGATGGTGTAAGTACAGTGTCGCATCTGGTGATGGGCTCTCAGATGAAAACATAGGTATCAGCTGTGTTCCAAGGTTGTTCTTTCTTAGATGAGTTCTCAAATCGTAGTTCGTAGTGGCATTTTGTTTCACTCCTGACCTCTCCAACATTCTGACTAAAGATCTCAAATCGGGCCTTTTTTTTTTTCAGTGAGACTTATGCTATACAGAGTTTTATTGACTGGACCAAAAATTAAACCTTTTTTTATAATTCTGTCACTCAAGTGTTCAGTCACGACTTCTACTATTAAGTTGGTATAGCTTTAAACTTGTACATAAAACAAAAATATGGCAAACTAAGTAGCAGGCAAGCCTGGATCAAAACCATATGTATGGGGGTGGTGGAGGAGGGAAGTGGTGTCAAAGGATACAAACCGCTTTGAGAGGTCATGGTTTTAGTGGTACTAACATGGAAGAAGAAATAACCCTCCCACCGGGTTGTCCCAGGAGGACATTTCCCTTTGACTGTAAAGTGGCGTTTCGGTTTGGACAGAATCCTCCGTGTCCATCAGCTGGTGGGGGAATAAAATCTACTGTAGTTATCCCTGCGGATCAGTGATTTGTCTCAATACATTGAGGACAATAATAGTTCTCATAATCATGTCACCATCTACTGTGCCCTTTGTTGGTATATGGGAGTCTGGGGGTATGTATTCTTTTCTGTGAAGTTAGGGATAGTACCAAGGCTAAGAACATAAGTTCTTCTAGAGATGAAACTCCAGCTCTACCAATTCCTGTCTGTATCATCTTGACTTGATTACTGAGACTCTCTGTGCCTCAGTTGCTTCATCTGTAAAATGGGGACATAATACCTGCCTCACAGCCCTTTGAAGATCATTAAAAAATAGTGCATGTAAAGATTGAGTAGCTAGCCCATAGTGAGGACTCAGTAAATATTAGCTATGTCACTTAATTGTTATTCTTTTTCTTAGATGAGTCCCTTTAACATTTTGTATAATAAGGGTTTGGTGATGATGAACTCCTCTAACTTGATCTGGGAAGCACTTGCTCTGCCCTTCCGTTCTAAATGATTACTTTGCTGGATAGAGCGATCTTGGATGTAGGTCCTTGCCTTTCTATCCCCTTCTCACCTGCAAGGTTTCCTTTGAGCAAGACTATGAGCTGATAGTCTTATGGGCACTCCTTTGTAGGTAACTTCTTTTCTCTTGCTGCTTTTAAGAGTCTCTCCTTATCTTTAATCTTAGCTAATGTAATTATGATGTACCTCGGTGTGTGCTTCCTTGGGTCCAGCTTCTTTGGGGTTCTCTGAGCTTCCTGGACTTCTTGGAAGTCTGTTTCATTTGCCAGATTGAGGAAGTTCTCCTTCATTATGTTTTCAAGTAAGTTTTCAATTACTTGCTCTTCCACTTACCTTCTGGCACCCCTATGATTTGGATATTAGAATGTTTAAAGTTGTCCCAGAGGTTCCTAAGCCTCTCCTCATTTTTTTGAATTCTTGTTTCTTCATTTTGTTCTGGTTGAATGTTTATTTCTTCCTTCTGCTCCAAATCGTTGATTGAATCCCAGTTTTCTTCCCTTCACTGTTGGTTCCCTGTATATTTTTATTTATTTCACTTTGCATAGCCTTTACTTCTTCCTCTATTCTGTGACCACACTCAGCCATTTCTGTGAGCATCCAGATTACCAGTGTTTTGAGCTCTGCATCTGATAGGTTGGCTGTCTCATTATCACTTAGTTCTATTTTTGAAGCTTTGATCTTCTCTTTCACTTGGGCCATATTTTTTTGTCTCCATGCTTTTGTTATGTTGTAAGGGTCAGAGCCTTAGGTATTCAGCAGGGTAGGGCAACCGACATTGCTGCGTTCTGGCACTGTATGTGAGGGAGGGGTCCGAGAGGGAACAATGTTGCTTGCTTGGATCTCAGCTAGCTTTCAGTCACTTCCTCTGCTCCCACAAACAAATTAGACCCTTCTGCATGGGTTTGTGTATGTTCTAGGACCCTGTGGGTCACTCCAACGTACTCTCCTGTGATGCTGGGAACTTCTACCACTGCCACAACCCCCACAGGTTTTTACAGCCAGAGGTTTTGAGGCTTTATTTCCCCACATTGGAACCCTGAGTTCGTGTGGTCTGTCTCGCTCCCCAGTTGTTCCTCTAGGTTTATGCACACTTAAATGTGGAAATGCCCGGTCTGCTATCTGCTGCCTCACCTGCTCCGGTCCTCCAGCTGCTGCCTTGCCGTGAATCCTCTCTGCCTGACTGCCTGTCTCCGTCGCTCCTGCTGGTCTGGATGAATGTTTCTTCTTTAGCTCCTTGGTTGTCGGACTTCCATATAGTTTGAATTTCTGGCAGTTCTGATTATTTTTTGTTTTTAAATTTGTGGTTGTCCTTTTTTTGATTACGCGAAGAGGCAAAGTCTATCTATCTGTGCTTCTATCTTGGCCAGAAGCTGCGATTGTTATTCTTATACCCACAAAGACACTGTGCCACTTTCCTCTGCTTTACAGTGCTAATCCTTCTAGTGGCTGGGGACTGTGTAGGCTATCTCTGCTCTTCCAGGAAGCCTTCCCTGCCAGACTAGTCTAGTGCCTCCTCTGTGCTCTCAGAGGCCTTAACCTAGTGTATTGTAATCATCTCTGGGTCAGCCTGCTTCCCCAAGTAGACTACAAGTACCTAAAGGTCAAAGACTTGTACCTCAATGCCCACTATAGTGCCTGAAATAGAAAAAGTATTTAACAAAGTTTTTTGGTGGGATAAATTAATGAAAGGTTAGTTACTATACTCAAGGTCACAAAGTTATTGAATGAGAGGCATGTCTGACTTATAAAAGGAAATAATAAGCTATAGAAAATATCCCCCTAAAAATAGTAATACATTAAAGTTATGATTCAAGACTGATCATTACTTATAAAATGTTGTCCAAATTTGTTGAAGCTCTCCAAACTTTGGCCGTTTTTAAACCTTTTTAAGTCATCTTTTTAAACCTTTATCTAGCAATAATACTTCCCATTTCCCCTGCCCCCTGCACAGACCGTTGGCTCCCTACACTTAGGGGTTGCCTTGCGGATCCCCCTAAGTTGGACTTATACTTTCTTCTTCTCTCAGGCAGTTGTCAATAGTTATTGAGCCTATGAGTGAGGCCTGTGATGCTCCAAGGTTGCATCAGTTGGTGACATTTGAATTGACTCTTGCAGTAGTGAATCAAGTCTTCTCACTAGTTCTCCTTTGAAAGGTGTTTTTGCTAGACTGTGAGCCCTTGAGGACAGGGAACGTGTTGATTATTTGCTCCAAGTTTATTACCTCTGTTGAGCATGTAGGTCGGTATCAGTAGATGTTTGTTAAATGAACTAATCAGGTTGTAGAGAAAAATTTAGGTTTGTAACTAAAGCACCTGAAAAAAACTTTCATTAAGCTTCTTCCTAACCCTTATAATGGTTGTTAGGACCTCAGAAACTGGCCATCGAGCTTACTGACTTTTTTATACAATTTACTGAGTGACAGCAGAATGCTGTTGGCTTCACCAGCTTTGTCCAGAAGGGCTCCATGTTCAAGTTAGCCACAAATCATGTCCCTCAGGGCATTGTTGCTAATGACAACACTGAAGATCAGAAGTGCCTATGTTAGTGAAAAATATTTTATTTCAAGTGTCCTGACAGTTCACACCTGACAAGGAAGTGCTTTTCTCTGGGCAGGTTTTTGAGAGTGTAAACTAAATTAAACACTCACATATGTATTTGTACCCATATGCTTACACACACACAGGGTTCCCACCTGATCTGTGATTGTCTTACAACCTGGGAAGGGTCCATAGGTTTCTAGTGTTAGGGATAGACATTAAGCAAAGCAGTTACCTGCTGGTACTCACAAAGCAGAAGGACTTCCGTGCAACCTGGCCCTGAGTGGCTAGCTGCCCTTGGCTTTTACTTTTGGAAAAATCACAGGTATTTGTTCATTAAAGTATTGGAATGATTAGAGAGAAAAATTACAGGCAGAGGAGCTGCCCTCCTCCTGAACAAGTGGTGGAGACAAGGGCGCTGATTGGAATTCCTGTTTGGTTGATAACATGTAGCCTGTTGTTGCTTAGTTTTGTTTCCTGTCTGCTTTCAGAGTGTTGTTAGTTTGGTTTTAGTAATAGTGACTTGAGTCATTTTGGCCCTGTGTCTCTTATTCCCCTACATCCTTTCAGCACAGAACAGAATGCATATTTGTTTTCAAGCTTTACATGTTGTTTTACATTCTATAGAGTCTGCGGACTTTTAAGAACAATGGTACTATCAAGGGCACACAAGAATGCTGTGCGTGCGATTCCTGGGACTTTACTAACAGTGAACATATCTCCTCGCAACAAGAGGAAGTTGAAGAGGCTAGGCCAGTACGTTCATGTACACACACAGGCCAGTGAGCCAATATTTGAAATCGAGACTTTTGCAGAGAGACCAAAATGTATGTTTCATATTTATGGACCATATGAACGAGAGCCCCCTTATCCAAAACAAAACAGACAGTAGTTCACATATAATCAATTTTTAAAAATCAAGTTCTAGTGATAGTATCACAACTCGGTATTTGGGCAAGGGTCAGGGGTAGAGGACATGAGAGAAAATAAAGGAGAATTTTAAAACAGTTATAATAATCTAATCATAGAAATGATAGCCAGTTTGGCAGTGAGCAGAATTACATGGTATTAAGTACCTAATGGGTTCTATAAGACAGTGTTCGTACTAGGGAGTGTGTTTCAAGGGACATTATGGCCCCCCTTGGTGGGTGTTCAAAAATGTGTGAGGGCACTTTTGGTTGTCACAAGGGCATTTAGGGATGCTAACTGTCAGAGAGAACACAAGGCAGTTCTAACATCGAAAGGAGTCCCTGTCGAAACGCTGATAACCCCGGTAAGAATCACTGTAGAAATTCCAAGAACTTGGGTGCTCTGGCGTAGCGAAAGCTGAGTCTAACATGTACTCAGTCCATTCTGTGAGTCAGACAAAGGTTCTGTTCCCTAAAATCAAGGAAATGACCTGTATTATGAAGCGCTTCAGTGATCAAAGTCAGCAAAGCGAAACATGTCGATCCTTCCTCGGCCTAAAAGGGCGAACTCTTTTAGCATCGATTTAAAGCTGTAAGGAATCAAGACCCTTTCTTTAATGATGCTCTCTGATGGCTCTCCATTTAAATTGAAGTGAGGAGCTGAAGCTCAGCTAGAGGGTTCGTTTCAAAAGGTATGTCTACGTTTAAAAGGTACTGTTGCTTATTTTGTATGCATTTTTGTACTATCCAAAATATTTTCTCGTTTTAAAAAGTTTAGTTTTCATTTGAAAAACACTGGAAAACAAAATTAGACTTTGAAATACCTGTTTTCTAGAATAGGCAGCCTGCATTTAGTTACCAAGAAGAGTGTTCAACAAACCAAATTCTTTTAAAAAATGAAGTGTAACCGGCACAAAAGGGTGCCATTTTCGCTCTCTTTTCTGAATACTCCTACATATTAGTTATTTTAAAATTAAATAAAAATGATCTAAAAAATTGTCCCAGGGTCCATTTCCTGACTATCTGTATTTATCATCCCCATAATAGAAGTCCAAAATATTTATTTCCAAATCTAGGATAATGCTTGGCCCATGTAGATGGTCAATGTGCATTTGAAGAATAGATAAGATTTATATTTAAAACTATGTTATGCATTATGGATAAATATATTTTATAAATATCATAAATAAGATTATACTTAGGAATTTGATTCCTAAAATTTATACCCGACTTATTTAAAATAATTTGGAAATGAATTACTGTTATATCTCACTTTAGAAAAACCTAAGACATATGAAAGGATTTGTTTTTAATGTTTTGTGTTATTTTCTTTAGAAAATAATTTCATTTTTACTAAAAAACTCACTCAAAATAATCAACATTTTTATTTATATACACAGCTTTTATGTGAATACCTACATTGTTTACTATTCCACATCAAAAGAGCATAGTTATTGCTACCTGTTTTTTTCTTTAAAAACTCCTTATATGATTCAGGATCTAAGATATAAAAAATATATTTCTTGTTTGTAATAGCTATCATTTTTTGCTCTGGGTTCTTTGCTAAGCATTTTAGGTGCATTATCTCATTATTCCTAGCAACAAAATTACAAGGTGGGCACACCCTTAGTGCCATTTTACACATGAGGAAACTGAGGCTTGAGCTATTTAGGATTCTAATTTACATATTACTGCCCCTCCTACTATGTAGTATGTAAATTATCCCTTGCAAATATAATTTTTTGAAATACAAGATGACTGAATATGTTGCCATATCGATCTCTTTGCAAGAGAAAAAGACAAATAGGCAGCAGGTTTGCCTTGGTTTAGTTACCTTGGAGTGCCTGGTTTTTCTGATCACAGTGACTAAAAACTATGAATTTTAGTATGTTTGATAATTACTTATTTTCAATTAGATATTCAACTTACTTAAATTCAAAAATAAGTCTGGAGAAGCTTGAGTTGTAAGGCAAAATAAAGTTCATTTCAAGGGAACTTTCGTAACCAAAGATAATAACTCGCCAAAGAAAATGGACACTGGCTTGTTTGAATCCTTGGTTGCAAGCTGACACTTTGAGGGAATGTTCTTAGCAAAACACTTACTTCAACGGAAATTAGGTCAGCTTTCTGGAACATTTATCATGTATACCTGTCACCAGCAAGACCCAATCCTTAAAGTGAACTGAGATCACAAGCATTGGTCCCTCCTGCTCTGAGCTGCAAAGGATACTCTAAACCAGTGGTTCTACAAATATGTGAGCTTGGCAGAAACTCCCATAAAACCGAAGCCAACGCCCATATACTTGCTGTGGGAATTGAATTCCTTAATACTCTGTTTATAGAATTTTGAAACAGCAAATGGATTTGGTCTGTTCTGAAAAACAATCTGTCCCACGGCTTGTTTGGAATAACATCTCAAGTTGCTATAGAAGGATGTAGGCAGAAGACCCATGTCTGATTTGGTAGTCAATTTCACCAGCCTCTGCTTGTTTCATACCTCACAGCCAGGTTGGTTTTTGCCCGACTGGGGGTATTATTTGCATAAATTAAAGGCCAATTTCTACTGAAGCTAAGGAGTTGCTAATTTGATATAGAAACTAGAGCACTTAGCAAAATCCAGAGCTAGAATAGTTAGCAGAATTTGGAGCAGTGCAAGGTAAGATAAGACTGTATGGTAAAACCAAAACAACAAAAATGAGTCATAACCCGATGTCCTTTCAGTAATTATGTGGCAATATTCTGGTGGTTTCAGAGCAATGTCAGCAAGTGTGAAGATCCTGCAAAGGAATTTGAGAGTGCATCTGTGTCAGTTTATGTCAATTCATGTGCATTTCAGCTCACTGAATGGCATTCATTGGAAGTCTTATGGATTGAAATGACCACATTCAGCAAGCAGTCAAATTGCTGTATCTGTTATGTTAAGTTACCTTATCTTTGAAAGGAAGTAATTACTTATGTTTTTCACATGTTCTTGTTGGACAAGCATACCTAAAGACTTCACAAAAAAATTGCTGCTATATATGTGAAATCGGTTGAAGAAAAAGATGAAATTATTAAATGTTTGTGTAGGAATCTATCTTTAGATCACAAGAAGAATAATAAGAACAAGGGGGTAAGAAGAAATCTTTTATTCCTCTGTTCATTTGTCACACATACACAAGGACCCACCAAGTGTTACAGTCTGTACAAATGGTAGAATTAAAAAGATGAGAGAGATATAAGTCCCATCCCTATCATACTCTCATTTACGTTGTGCGCATGCGGTTGTGTCTGTGTGTGACAGATCCTCAAACAAAAACAACCACACCCTATGTGAGGTGCTGCAACTTTAAAGCTCAGGAGGGAGACTCAAGTACTTAAAAGAAATGTTTAGGATAAGTAGCTCGTAAAACAAAGTTTTGTTTTTAACTATGTCCTTAAGAAAGATGGGCCTGTTTCATGTGAAAGTCAGGAAGATTTGAGTTGAAGGGGAGAGTGGGACTCACAGAAATCTACCAATGATTTCTTGCTGGAAGATTTAAAAAAAAAAAAGCTTTCATTATCACACTCTATTAAGCCAGGACCAGGAAACAATTTCTAATCAGCACTCTGATCTGGGCAGAGATTGCGCAGTCTTTTGTAGCAGGCCTCAGATCTATGTTCTCTATTCACACATGCTCACTTCCAGCTGTTGTCATTGAAATCCCACATAATCTTTCAAGGTCAAAGGGCAGTCACCCATGGCTGCTGCAGTTAAAAGGTTATGCTGATTTCTGTTGTCAAATATTGGCCCTTTTCTCTGCTGATCACTCCCATTCTACTTTTTCTAACAAGAAAAATCCAGCCTAGAATTGTATTACATGACTTTAAAGTCTTAAAAGTGATCCTCCATTGTGCGAACACGACATGGCCTGAACAGTCTAATTCTTTCTGTTACATCTCACAAAGAATTTTCTGGTACTTCTAAAATACTTTGTGTTTGTGTTAAGCCCGCAAACTTCAAAGTATGGTGGCCCACACGATTCGTGGCATGCCATAGCACAGGCAGAAATGTGCAAGCAGAATATGGACTCTATAGCTTAATACATGCTGTGAATTACAGCATCAGTAATTAATTGCCGGTTAAGTGAACAAGACTTACACAAGGCAAATGACTTAAAAACATGAAAGTTCTTTGCATATTGTGGTTCTAAACATTAAGTAATTTTATTATACATTTGGAAAACTACATCTACCTATCTATAATTTTTTTTGCAGTCTGGGAAAAGTAATTGCAAGAACTCTTTTTAAATACATTGCTTCAGTTCCTGAATGGTTTTCTTTTCGTCCTTGGTGAATCAAAATCGGTGTCGAGTATCTTAAAATTAGTACATGGCCCTTGGTCATCTTCTTTCCTTGTCACTGCCTGTGTCCGCAGGTGGTTTAACAAGCAGGGATCCCTGTTGGTGGTCTCACAGCCATGTGCATTAAACCTAAAAAGGAAGGCTAGGACAACGGGCATGAAGGGTTTTTGCTGTTTTACACCCATAAACCAGGATAGCCCTCCGGTGATCCAGTTTCATGTCTGTTTCATTTAAGGTAATCATTTTCTGATGTATTCAGAGAATAAATTTCCCCATTTTTTTCCAATATCTGTAAGAGTTCATAAGCAGAAACTGAAGTTATTACAAATAATTTGATTTAGTTGTAGATTATTAAGAATTACTATCCAAGTTCAGAGAAACCTTTGATTCAGAACATAAAAACAATACAGTTGTTTAAACCCTTTTTAGTTCAAAATCACGTTAAATAAAAATTACTTTTAAATTTATGGTGCATTAAAATGACAAAATAATTTTAAAATATTTATAAAATATTGATCTTATGCTAATTACAGTGGAATTTACTTTTCCTAACATGAAGCAAAATTTTTAACTTAAAAAACATTTTGTATGGTGCTTGAAAAATTCTTCCTAAAGCAAGTATTTCTCTGTTCTTCTACAGAACTAATTTGTAGTTGGGTGTACTTGCAAAATACCTCTTTCTGCTTATGATAGGCCAGAAAAGTGCATGATTCTAAATGTTTAGGGGAAATTAATTTGTTGACATGACAAAACAATGAAAGAAAGGATATTTATCCTGCAGGAAAGAAAATTAGGGACTGTCTTCAAATATTTGAAGAGCAGCAAAATGGAAAAGAGATTAGATTTATTTTGCCTGTTCAAAAGGATAAAATTGAGGTAAATGAGAAGTTTCAGGAAGGCGAACATATGAAAGGAATTTTTAAAAATCAAACCTTTTAATTTTATTAGTCCAAAATTCTTTGTTGTGACACAGTGATGATTGTTCACTTTCTAGATGATCTTTTTTTAAAAACATTTTATTTATTATTTATCTTTAGAGAGAGGGGACAGGAAGGAGAATGAGAGGGAAAGAAACATCAATGTGTGGCTGCCTCTCATGTGTTCCCTACTGGGGACATGGCCTGCAACCCAGGCGTGTGCCCTGACTGGGAATCAAACCAGCGACCCTTTGCTTCACAGGGCCGCGCTCAATCCACTGAGCTACACCAGCCAGGGCTCTAGATGATCTTTAAGACCTTTTCATTTCCAATTCATTCCATGATGTCATGCATTTAATATTTCTAAGTATACAAATGAATAAAATTCTTTTTTCACTTTTTATTTAGATGTTTTGATATCAATTAGACATAGCCCTTTAATTAATTGCCTAATTACTTGTAACTCTAACTCATAAACCCTATTTCAATGAAACCATTGAGCAATCAAGTTTAATTTAATAAAATACTGCTCTTTCCTTGTTAACTGCAGAAATTGGTGAAGAGGTGATAAGGCCTTGGGGTTAGACTGGATACTCAAGTCTCTGCTATATTATATGATGGATTAAAAATAAAATTTATTATATGAAAGAACCAAATAAACCTGTTCAGTTCTAATCCTAATTCATTAGCTGTGTGACCACAGGCAAATCACTCAATCTCTCTGAGCTTAAGCCTTCTTTACAGTAAGATTAGAAAATTGCAAGAGGAATTAGAGCTTATGCCTCTAAGGTGCTTAGAAGAGTAACAAACACATGGCAAATACTGGATAAATGAAAGCTATACTTTTGATGAAAATTAATACTACTAAGAGACGTCCCAGGGATATAAGTCTTTTAAATAGGTAGCCTAACTTTACATTACCTGTTACCGCCTTGATCCATTTTTCTAATGTAGATATGTTGAAGTGATTGCAAGTGAAGGTGCAAGGTGTCCCTGGGCCAAAAAGTTAAGACACTACTTACCCTTAGTACTTTGCTACACAAACCGAAGGTATAAAACAAGACAAGGAGCAGAGCAATGTACCCACAGAACAGCATTTGCCAAACACCAGTGATATCCTTGTAAATGTTTTGGGAAATAGTGAGTTAAATCATGTGAAGAAAGTATTTGTTGCAGGAACTCTCAGAGGCTTTACCATGTAAACCTTTCTTGTCATTTTCCAAGGGCGGGTATGAGAGTGTTTTCCAAACTCCTTTTACTATAGAAATCTTTATACATATTTGTATCTTTGTTTTCATTTATTTGTTGTTGGTGGAGCACTGCAGGGAAGCACTGATGTGAACCCTGAGATGGAGGATTAAAATACTGGTATTTGGAGAATAGCAGGTGGGACATCTTGCTGTAGCATAGAGAGCACATACTTGGGTTCTATTAGAAAATAAAATTGAGGAGGTGTAACAGAAGCTAGATTTTGAAGGGCTTTAAATACAAAACTCAAGAATCTAACCTTAATTCTCAAGAAAATCATGAAATATTCATGGCTCCTTTATCAGATGAAAAATACCAACCATCCATCCATTTACTACCTACTACGCCAGTCTATTAAAGTATAGAGAAGCTACCTAACAGGTATCACAGATCTATGTACCTACAGGGGCCTTATATGCCATTTAAATAAATGAAATACAATGAGGAGTGTAATATATTTGTTAAGTTCATGCCCAATTTAAAACTTTCATATGCAAAAAAAAAAATGACCACTGTGCTAGCTGGCCAAGCAAAATTCTAGTCTGCAGACTGGAATTGGCCTGTGGGCTGCTAATTTGTGACACTTTGCATTCTAAAGGGAAAGGTTGGCACTTATGTTGGTTAGGGTAAGTACTAGGCTGCTGTAACCAAGAGACTGAAAAAATAGGGTGGTTAAAGTACACTGAAATCTACTTTTCTTTTTAGTAACTCTTCCAAATGATCAGGCTAAATTGACAGGGTGGTTCTTCTCCACACTGTCATTCAGGGTCTCAGTTTCCCTCTGTCTTATTGCTCTGCATGGATACGGTCTTTGTCTGCATGGCCAAAACTGTTCTAGCTCATAAAAAGAGGGAGAGTGTGTCTGTGGGGCAGGCGTTTCTTTTCAGGCATGTGGGGTAGAAGTTGATTGTATCACTTCCATTCACTTCCCAGTAGTGGCCATTCCTAACTGTAAAGGAGTCTGGGAAGTATGGTCTGTAGCTGTCAATCATGGATATGTCTGGACAACCAGCAGTCTCAGCATGGGAAGACATTGCAGTAATCTTTGCTAGTTGTTAATGTTTTCCTAGAAAGGTCTTATGAAAACACCCAATCTTAGATAAATATATTATTGTAAATCTTGGCATAAACATTTTCCTTAACTGGGAGCATAAGCCCCAAACAGCAAAGAACTTTTGCTATTTCTAGGTGTATCTGTTGGGCCTAGGACTATGCTTGCCAGGTAGTAAGCATTAAATAAATATTTGTTGAATGAAAGCTGTAAACCAAATATTGACTTCCTCTTTATGAATAGCACAGAACAAACCCCCCCAAAAATGCAAATTAAGTACCTGTATTGAATACCTGTAGCTGAGCAGGCAGGAGAATTCAGTGCAATGAAGGAGGGGACTCAGCAGTACATAAATCCCATGACACAGACTTCTAAAGCCTCTCTTTGATTCATCCTGCTTTTCAGCTAAGGCTATGGTATCTCCACGCTAATAGCAATTCCTTGGTGTGTTATGATAAACAGAATGACAATCATAACCATATTACAAAAGCACTTATAACAATCCCTTCCATCTGAAAAATCTCAAAATAACTCATCCATAGTATTAGTTGGCAACTATCATTTCTTTGTTTTACATATTCTCAGACACAACTTTCCAGACGTAGAAATATTTTATCTTATTGTCAGTCCAACACCGTATGCCAATTTTTTAATGTTTATTATAAACAGACGACCAAGTGAAATTTACTCCATCATCATAAAGATGAGTCACACATATAGAACGTATATGTATTTTTATTGCTACTACATTCTTTCTTAGTGGATGTCTGAATATTTAACATTTGTTTTAAATAAAGAATTATTCTTAAATAATATCTGAAATGTCATCAGTGAATGGCAGAATAATTTAAATAGTCATTGTATAATAAAAAATCAGACCAAAATTTTAGAATTTGGGTTTCATGGGTCAACAGGACTATATGCTTACCTCACCTCCCCCAAAATCCTGCTTTCTAAAATATTCTAGATTAAAAATACAGAGATAACATAACTGGAAGTAAAGTAATAGTAATTTATATTGTGCTTTAGAGGGCTACCAAATAAGGGGATATCTCATCTGAATCCCTGAGTATTTGTTACAAAGCTAGAGCAAGGGTTTGTGCTGGGCCCTGTGGGCAATGTAAGATCACAAGACTGCCCAGTACTTGCCCAGTTTGTTGCAGGAGTGCAGGGCTAAGACAGGTTAAACAAATACCTATCAAATCAAGTAGAAGGAGGCAATGCCATAAGACAAGTAGAGCAAAGGTTCTACTCAACTTAGTTGTATTGACTGAGCCCACCTGAAATCCACTAACTGGGGTCCCGGGGGCTGATGAAGGAGCGACATCCTTTCCCTTAGGTGGCTTATAAGCCAGTGGGGAGTTCACAGAGGAGACATGAAATTCCAGGGAGGAGCAGTATCCGTGAGGCAAACTGTCCTCTAGAAGGACGGGAATGTCAGTTCTGTAAGAGCGGTGTCATCAGGATTGAGTTCATCACTTGTGACGGGCCTGCACATGACAGGTAGTCCCAAATATTTGTGCACACTAAACAGTGTGAGAATGGGGGAGCTCTTTTCCCTTTGAGGAGCCCAGCTGTGCAAGCAGGAAAGGCCCAGTCATCAGCCAGCTTGATCAGCGATGGAGTCTTGTTTACCACGAGATAATAGAATGGAGATACCTTCTTTTTGCTGGAGTGGCCTGTGTGTTGTAATTGGCCTGTATCCGTTAGCCAGATAAGACTTGACCATTTAGAGGTGAGAGTCTATTACTATCCCAACAGGACAAACAAAAACACAAGATAGTGTGTAAACTTTCCTCCTCAGATACATTCATTCTGCTTCATGGACATTCAAACTTTCTTTAAAGGCTAAGCCTCCCTCTGGATGGCTTGTTCCCAGCTGTTTCTTCCCCTGACCTCTGAACAATTCTGCAAGGTTACCTGTCTCTCTGCAGACTGAACTCTTTCCTTTCCTGCCTGTTAAAAGGTAGATAGATGTTCAGTTCCTTCACAAGGTGAAATTTGGTGCCCATATAATGGCATTTTCCATAACTGCTGATATCATCAAAGTAAAGAGAGCTGCTTTTCCTAACCACCATAAAAGACTTTAGCTTTTTATATTTCTGCCTCTCCTACAAAGCCTAATCTCTCCCCACTGTGAGTATGACTGACTTCAAGGTATTGAAATCTCTGCTCTAATTGGGAGTTCACTGAACAAGACTTCAGTGAATGAACTTTTTTAGCCATTTTATAGAAAATGAAAAAGGATCTGCTCCTCATTCCAATCTCCTCTGCAATTGCTCCTGAACAGTAGTTCAGAATTGGAGAGAGAGTCAGATCATTACACACTCTGGCTTTTCATGGGAGACGTACTTAAATAAAAGTATATGTTTTGCACTCATTTTGGAGAGACTCTATTCAAAATGTAAATCTTGGGGCCTTTTGGGAATGTTTCATCAGCTGTCCAACTGAAGATCTTTTAATGCTAACAACGGAATTCAGAATTACTTACGTTTAGTTTTTTATATTCTTTTCCATTTTTTCTTATCTTGCCTAAAAGTAGAACACCCAGATTAGTGTTATTTCCCTGAAAGTCATTTTTACGATTTGGTGTGTGTTAGTGAGAACAAAATATTAATCTGCGCAGGTTCGCTTAGTAATTACATTAGCTGTGTCATTTTTTTCCGTCATTTCTTAGGTTTCATTTTTCATTGCTGTCTTCCCCTGGAGTTCATCAGTGGGTTTCTAAATAATTGGTGAAGGAACACAACCAGTTTCGTAGTCATTTAAAGTTACATGGAGTGTTTACACAACCTTTCCTTGGGGACACATTATGAAGATAAAGTCGTCAAGGCCATCTGATAATCTCATAATACTGTAAAGAGATGATTACATCAAGATTTGTGAAATAGTCCTACCTCTTATTTTTAGCTTTCTGATTATTGTACATTCACATATATTTTGCCTTTTAACTTGCACACATTATACTAAAATAAGCATTTGAAGGCAGGTTGCTAGGAGGGAAAGGAGGATCAAATTATTTTGGCAGCGACTTTCTCAAGATCACACAGGATCCTAGTTTAAGCTTCAGACTAAAATTTTTTTTGCCCCCTGTGTTTATTGAATAATGCTGCCCTTCAACTCTGTTTTTCCTGTGTTTCCCAAACTTTGAACTGTAATCACAATAATAGGACAGCCCCCAGACATTTCTTATCAGAGAACCTGATGGCACCTTCTTAATCAGAAGCTTCATCTAAATGGGTTGTCTATCCTGCCCCTGTGCTGTTTAGTTTAGAGGAATTCTTTGGATGGTTCATTTTAATAGTTTTCAGATGCATATTGGCTCGGTTTTAGTTCAAACTGTATTGCTAGTGATGAGAGGGAGAAAGGACAGGAAAAAAAGAGTTCTGCCTGCATTTTTATAAAAAGGAAGATACACATACTCGAGCCCAGTTTGACTTGTGTCTATTCAGCGGCATCCCTGGAGTGCGCACTGAGTACCAGGCACTGCGTTAGGTGGGACCTGGAGGGCTGGAGGCACGGACGATGCTCTTTCTCAAAGGGCTCACAGTCTAGGATGAGAACAAGACAAAATTACAGTTTAGTGTGTGTGTTAAGCCTTAAATCAGAACCATAAATAGTACAGCAGGTCAATATCCAGAACAGAGCAAAGGAGTCTTCTCCAGTGGTGGGGCAACAAGGGAAGGCTTTTTGATGGAGAGGACAACAAAGCTGAGTCCTACAGACAAGTAGGAGACGGCCAAGCAGGGAGTCTGAAGGGCAGGACGTCCAGGAGGAAGGATCAGTGTGAGGCAGGGGGTGAACCAGGGCCACGAGGAACATGTGTTCGCTTAGGCCAAGGAGTAGGGCTGGAATCAAGAGACAAAATATAAAAAAAACAAGCCTGGCAAGAAAAGCAAAGGCTGGGTTGAGGTCCTGTGCCATGGGAAGGAGTATGTACCATGCCCTGAACACTCTGTGGGGCTCTTGCAAGTTTTCCGAAGGTAGCAATCTCTGAACACTTTGGATTTATCTTATATTCTTTAACACATTGTTCTTTCCTCCCTCGGGGCCTTTGTACATGCTAATCCCTGTGCCGGAAAGGCTCTTCCCCCTCTTTTCCTGGCTGTCTCCTTAGTATCTTTCAGATGTCAGCTCTTAAGAGAGATCTTCCCTAACCACCCTTTCTGAAATGTTTCCTGTTTGTTTCTTTCACACATCATTCAGGGGTGTCCAATCTTTTGGTGTCTCTGCGCCACACTGGAAGAAGAGTTGTCCTGGGCCACACATTAAATACATTGCAATGCATAATCATAAAAAAATCTCATAATATTTTAAGTAAATTTATGATTTAGTGTTGGGCCACATTCATAGCCATCCTGAGCTGCATGCAGCCCAGGGGCTGCAGGGTGGACACCCCGATACCATTCATAATTTTTTAAATAACTTATTTCTTTTCTTTTTTTAGCTATCTTTAATCATAGACTGTGAATTTCCTGAAGGTAGGACTGTATCTCAAACCCCTAGGCCAACACCTGGCCCACTATAGGGGTTCGAGAAATATTTGTTGAATAAATAAATAAATCATCAGATTTGCCTGTTAGTAAGCTGTGGCTGCAGAGTGAAAAATGGACCAGAAGAGTAGCCAAGACTGATGATGAAAAGCATAGTTTTCATGCTGGTGAGAACTGGAGAAAAGCTGGGGTCACAGCCGTAGCAGGGAAATGGAGGTGTGCATGGGGTCGAGAAACAGTGAGAAATGGAATCAGTGAGGATTAGGTGGATGCTGGTGTTTTTAAGAGGCAGGAGTCAAGAATGACACCAAAACATAGAAAACCAGATGAACACTGGATGGTTTATTGATGTAGGAAAGTCAAAAGAGTTAAAAACAGGTTTGGGGACAAAAGAAGATAAGCTTGGCTTTAGACATGGTAGGTCTGAGGATACCCATGGGCTATTTGGATACAGATATGCAATGAACATTTTGATTCATGTGTTAGGAACCCAGAAGAGAGATTAGGGCAAAAGATAAAAATTTGAGTATCATTGGCTTATTAGAGTCATTCCTCCACTCTCCAACAAATATTTGTTTACTAACTGCTTTATCCCAGGCATTAAACACAGTGGAGAATGAAACAAACATTATTCCAGCTTTCACAAATAGCACAGTCAAGCCAGGTAGCTGATATCATGGAAATAGAGAAGATAACTTAGGAAATATATGCATACATACATATACACATATACATATATATGTGTATGTATATATGTATGTGTGTATATATATACATACACATATATACACACATATATACACACACACACACACATAGAGAGAGAGAGAGAGAGAGAGAGATGAGTACCATGGAAAACACCAACATTTAAGAGGACAGGGAGAGTGTGAATGGGTATCATAGGGGTTATCCCCTTCCGATTCCTTGTGTCAGACTAAATTCAGTTTTCAATTTCTACTGCTTGCTTATTACTTTTTGGTACAGGATTAAAGTAGGTGTGTTTACCTCCTGTCTATACAGAAATTCATCTTAAATTCAAATTTGTCCTTGAAATAGGGAATTTCAGAGGTTGGAACTGAAACAAGTATCAGCCCGCAGACAGATGATGCAGACAGAGATGATGAGCAAAAGCTGGAGATCAACCTAGATTTTCCTATTCAGCTGTGAATTTCCTTGCCATTGTTACATGTGTTTTAAGTCAAACTTAATGTACACTGTGGTTGGATTTCCTTTGTTATGGTTTGTGAGATCAATGTGATGTAAATATTGTCACAATAGAAAGAGGTGTCATAGTCTGCTTTGCCAAGACCATGCTAGAGAACTTTTATTTATTTATTTATTTTTACTTCTCAGTTCTCTTAATCCAAGAGACAATACCTTGGGCTCGGGCACTTCCCCAGTAACAGTCAACTTAATACCTGGGTGTGGGTTGCTTGGGAGGTGAAATTTCTTAAGCAACTCTTCAAATAAAATTTTGCCATTTTTTTAAATGGTGGGGTATATACATTTTTTAAAAGTCAAGATATGAATGACATATAACATTCTATTCATCTCAGGTGTACTACAACATGACTCACTATACAGATACATGGCAAAGAGACCCCCCGCAGTAAATCTAGTTCACGTCCATCACCACACATAGCGCTGCTTTACTTTACAAAGCAAATGATGAGGATCGAATATTCTAAAAATTAGAGCTACCAATCTAAAATATCATAGATCGTGTATTGCATTTAAAAAACTGAAAGTTTTCTTTTAATTGCAATTAAAAAATCTTTTCTTATGCAGAAGTTACATATAACCAAAAGAAAAAGAATAATGTGTAGGTTTATTTATAATCCAAAACATGGTGATTTTTTTACATGTGTTTATGTGCATGACATTTAACACTTTTCTGATGCATAAAATGTGCCTTAGGTAAATTTGCTTCCCCTTCGTAATGGGCAAAATATAGCTTTTATCAATAAAATACATTTTACTTATGAATTTTTTAATTTATATTCAGATTGGTCTTTTTTCTAATGTTGCATTTTTAAAGTTGTTTTCCTTATTTCAAAGAACAGTTATTTTTTTAAAAATTACTTTCAGCCATCAACTTCTTTGGCTCTAATTTTAAAGTGGGTGATTACATTAAGCATATAGACAGATCTCTCAACAAACTTCTACTTGTATCTGGCTGCTGCTGCTTTTATAAAAGGGCTCATAGAATAGGGAAAACTTTAGAGGCAGAGAAAGAGATGGCATATCAAGTATATATTCCTTGCTATTTATAAGTTTCATTTTTCTGTGTTCCTAAACATACTATAAACTGAATAAGCTGTTGATAATATATGCAATATCACACATCTAAAGGAAATTAAGTATATCCAGCAAAAATGAAGCAGATATGAAATTCAAAGAGTAAGTTGTTTTTGTACCATTAATTTATCTTTTTCTTTAAAAAAAAAGAGAAGAATCAACCCACCCACAAAAACTTCTTGCTCTTCAAACAAATTTAAATTTTGTGTGTACTTAAAGAATTTGTTTTTATGTTCCAAGGGGTTTCAAGGGGCTTGCTTCTCTTCTAGGGTGGCTTTTTAAGGATTTACCCTGTGGTGCCTCTAGAAATGAAGGGAACATCTTTAAATCTTGTTTGATTTGAATGAATGGGTAGCTAATCCCCATCAGATATTTCTTTAGAAAATCACGTTTAAAAACTGTTAATGGAGTTTAGCTCTCCTGGTTGATTCTTAGGTAGGCTGTTTTCGTCCTGGTTGTTAAGGTTTCAGAGGTCAGCCAAGGTAACCATTCATTTAAAATCATCTTTTGTTTCAGATTTCCTGTTGAGTTTTTTTTTTTAACCATTTCAAAAATCACCCAGTTGTGTCATAGCTTTCCATAACCTCCAGATTCAAACCAAAAACATGTCTACGTACCTAAATGACTGTACCCTGTCACGGAAACGCGAACTGGAGCAGCATATGAAATGAGATATCATATTTTTTAATCACAGTGAAACTCATGTTTAGAATTCTGTTGCCAAATATCTTCTATTTATGACACTTTGCTTTTTCTGTTTTTGTTTCCTCAGGACATTTGGGCTTCCAGGACAGTTTTGTCACGTCAGGTGTTTTTAGTGTGACTGAACTAGTAAGAGTGTCACAGAGTAAGTATAATTCGGCTTCGATTTGGTTTGTGCTGACTCTCTGCCTAGGCCTCCTGGAGACATAAAGAGCTTTCGGAATCACCTTTTCATTCACCCAGTGGAAGAATTTCGCCACACAGTTTATTTAACAGCCAGGAATTTAAATCAGGAAAATTTGATGTCACTTTAATGTGAGACATACGGAAAGAACTGAAATCCTGAGTATCTCACATATTCCCTAGTTTATAGTGTGAACCTGGTTTAAAATTTTTCTGTGGTTTTTCTGATTTCTAAGAAATTCTGCATTTTAAAAAATTTGGTTTTGACCTTTAAAGAATGCTAATGCCCTCAGTGTGAATGACACAGTACAGCATGATCATTACCAGCTTGTCAATAATCACCAAGAACAGTGAATTAAGAGTACCTGTCACCACCCTCGTCCATTGATCAAAGGGTCAGTGGTTGTATTTTTGCTGTAACATAATCCCGACAGTCCAAGGAGAAGATGTAGGAGATTCTCTGCCTCTATCTCTTTCTCCCCTCTCTCTCTCTCAAACATACACACAGATATGTACACACACAGTTGTCCTCCTTCAAAAACATCTTTTTGTTTTTATTTAAAAGTATACCTACACTGACTATGATGTCCGAAGTCCCAATAACAAGAAGAAAAAATAAATACCAAGCACTAAAATTTTTTATCCCCCTTCTACTTCAAACTATCGCTTGTAGATTAAATATACATTGTCTACATTGATTTCACACTGGAACAAATCATTTGTGGAATGAGGTGGAATAAAAAGTAATCTTTTCTTTTCAAGTTCACCGCCCTCCCCACCCCCCAATTCTCTTCATTACTGTCTTATAAGATTGACTGAGCAAACCAGTAAATCTCATGTCAAGATGCCAGGTCAAGCAAGCCAAACCATCCTGATCTTACAGTTTAGATTCTGTCTATTCTTATTTTTTTTTAAGGCTAGAAGACTCTTAAGAATACAAAAATTGGATACAAGGTGGAGTCAGGGAATCTGGGGGTTGCGGAGTAGAGAGAGAATGTCTGTTGGGCATGCATCATCTTCCGGGTACTGCAGTAAGTTTTCATGTAGGCAACAAAAGTTAGTTCTTGCAGTAAACTTGTCAGATAAGAAATTACTCTCATTTTTACAAATGAGTTAAGTTTCAGGCCTGTTGTAGTCGTTTACCCAAAGTCAAACATAAGGTGAACAGTCAAGCTGTCTGTGTAATGCTAGAATCCATACTATTGGACTGGCTCATTGAGATCTACAGTGTGAGGCAAGACAGGGAAAGTAGCAGGAAGGTAACTATAGGTGTGCGAATTCTGGGAGTCAGGAACCCTTGGTTGATGCAGGGGTGTCCTGCTCTGTGTGTGGTGGGGGTGGAAACCTAAGGAAGAAGGCATTAGGAGCAGCAGGTGTGAGACGGAAGGGAGACTTGCTGTCACACTATAAAGTATACTTCAAGTAGTAACCAGTGAAGTAGAGATCAGGTGGCCTTGTTGGTCTGGAGGTGTGTGCTGTCCCAGCATAGCTGATTAGCTAGTTATTGGCCATAGACAAATAATGATGCATGTGTGTGTGTATGTATGTATACATACACATATATACATATAAAACTTCTCAGAACTTTAAAAAATTACTAGCTCATGTCTTTCTTCTTATTTTGATAATGAGTAATGTAGACTGGTACATCAGAGGCTAACTGTCATAGTGGCATTACAGGGAAATGCATTCATTGAGCCTTTACTACAATCCAGACATAGCCTCAAAGAGTGAAAATCCTTTGAACTCTTAGATTGGAGCCCTAGACCTTTTTAATCAACCCCGGCTGCTGTAATGCTTCCATTTAGTCTTCATTACCATTAGTGTCCGAGGCCTGGGGCTTGTATGAGAAGGCCCACGCTGCTCAGAACCTCCCCCAGAATCCCATCCTTCTTCTGCTTTCCGTTCACCTCTTTAAGGTCTTTATCCCAGGGTTGATCAGTTCCAAGCTTGATTAGACCTCCGTGCAGTCTATGACAGCATGGTTGCCAAGTGAATTCTAAACCTGCCTTCGAGACTGCCAGAGGGTCTGGCGGGACCACAGATTGAATTTGCAGAGGGACCTGGTTTTGTTTCCTGTCCCTGTTTCAGGGGTTGTGTTGCAGATGCCTGGCATCATGAGCGTCCTTCGGCTCTTGAATGCTTTTCGATTCTGCACACTGCTGCGTAATTGCTCTAGGACTCACTCACACATGGCCTCGTGCTGACTGAAACTGTTTGGCAAGAGTGGGACTGGGCTGTATCAGCTAAACCATGGCTTCAGGCCAAATTGCCATCCAGATCTCCCTCCCTCTTGCAGATCTTTAATCCAGGTTTGTCAGGGTATATGTCTCTAGGTTGCCTTGGTGGCTGGGGTAAGGATTCCCCAGCTCAGGTTTCCTCACCCACACACTCTTCTGAAAGACTTAATACTTGAGCCACAGGAAAGAGGCAAAATCCTTAACCATTCCTTACAGGGCTGACCCCTTGCTCAGGCTGGAAGTGCTAAGTGTCTGCTTTAGAGGTCCAGCAGACACATTTTACAGATGAGTGGGACTGGGTGCTTTCTGCATCCTAGAAATAGAAATAAGCTAACAAGCACATAAGTTGATTAAATGCATGATGTTAGCTCTGTTAAGAGCATGATACAACACTAATACGTAAAATTAGTGTAGCTAGCATTTGTCAAGCATGCACCATGCACCGGCAATTGTGCTAGGCACTTCGTAAACATTATCTCATTCAGACCTCCCATGGTTGCTATTATTGTCCCTTTTTACAGATGAAGGAGGGTGTGATCCTCTTAGAGGTTAAGAAACTTGCTCTTTTCACTTTGCTCTACTCAGCTAGCTGACTGCAGACATTTTTGTCATGACCTCTGTTATACCTGCATTATAAAACTAGACAAAATCTAAAGATTCTGTGCTTTCATTAAATAATCATTTATTGTTAGTGTTGATAAACTTTTAGATTATTAATATGTGCATTTTAAAAGGTTAAAATTGTTTTCAGATAAAGCAAAATAAGTAAGACACTTAATTAAAACTCTTTTCCTGGATGATTTTTAAAATATGAATACAATTGGTTTTATGGGTTTTGGTTAACAGAAAGCACAGAATTTCAATATATCCTGTTATTAACATATTTTGTTAGTGTGGTGCATTTGTTACAATTGGTGAGCTGATACTGGCACATTGTATTAACTAAAGTCCATAGTTTACATTGGGGTTTGCTCCTTGCATTGTACATTTATGTGTTTTGGCAAATACATAATGATATGTATGCATTATTACAGTATCATACAAAATAATCTCGCTTCCCTAAAAATCACCTGTACTCCATCTAAATTTCTCTCACTCCCCCAACCAGTGATCTTTTAACTCATTCTGTAGTTTCATCTTTTATCTGGGTGTTTTCAGTGACCTCAGAGTCTTAGAACTTCTCTGTGTTGCCAGTTTTTTCCTCAATCCCCTCTTACCTATTCCAGCCCCATCCAGTCCCCCAAACCTGAGGTATGGTCTGGAAACTTCACATTAATGGTGGACTTAGCTTGAAAATTGTCCCTTTTCCTGGCTCTTTAGCATTCAATTTTTAAATTTGCTAACTGAAATACTTACTTTCCCCAGGTTTCCAGTTAGTTTCTGTTTTTAGTTTTCCTCCTTTTAAATTTAATAGAGGAGGGAGGTGCTATTTCAGTATTTCCTCATGAGGACTCACTGAAATAACTAAGTGCAAAGTTTGTTGTTTATAATCATGTTACTGCAGGGAGGCAATGGCAGAGAAACTCAAGAGAAAGCTGCTGGCTTAGCCTCCCTCAGTCAGAGGTGAGAGTCGGGAACACGGTTATTGTACTGATTAGATGTGTGGAGCTGTTGGAGTCTCCCACTAATTCCCTTCTCTCCCTTACCTCCTGCCTTTTAATTTTTTTTTTGCATTATCTGGAGTTCATGAAAGGCAAGAAAGGAGAGTCCTGTTTCTATTAGCAGCAAAGAAAGTACTGTAGCATCAAAGTAAATGTGTGTTTGTTCTCCTACCTCTTTCCCCATGTGATAGGACCACCTGAAAGTTTAGTTATTTATTACTTTCTTCCCACAGAGAGAGGACCACTTATTCAGACCACTAGACGCTGTGCCAGAGAGAGAAAGAGAGGTCTTCTCTGCTTTGGAGTTTGGGGGAGAGTGTGTACCAGTGCTAACAATGTGGTTCAGAATCACTGACGTTGTTTTAGCAGAATACTGGGAGGAAAGAGACAGGAACCATCTGTTGAAATGGCTCTTACATGATGCTGCATTTTCAAACAAAGCCTTCTAGCAGCATTTTCAGATGGGTCTCTTTCCCATGAAGTTGCCACAGAGAGCCCACTCTACGAGCTGCTAAATGATGCTCTGAGATGGCTCTCTGGGTCAGCACCCACTCTTGTTTATTTTGTACCAGTGTTTGCCTCCCAGTGTATGCTTTGAGGCTGTCAAATATGCTTCCTGGTATAAACCCAGAAAATCCTCCTGAAAAATCCACTACTTCTGCCCATTTCCTTCTAAAGTGCTGACTATTTTACTTGAAGTTGGTGGAGTGACTCTGAAACCCTAAATACTTCACTGGGAAAGAGGAAAACCACAAATACACACAGGCCATTGTGACTCTGGCCTGGCGAGTTCCAGTTTTCCAGGCAGTGGTTTGTACACTCCAGCCGGCTGCAAGGGTTAAGTAAACTTCGTGGCTGGGGATGACTTCATGGCCCTGGAATTTTGAAAAGCCAGAGTTCTCAGAACACTGTGGCCAGCCTTAGAGTCTTTGGGTGTGAAAACCGCTCTCAGTTACCCAAACCGATTTTTGGTTCCTGTCGCACTGCTGCAGAATCTATTAAAATCCAGCAGCTGAATTGCCCTGGCTCTGCCACAGAGCTGGGCTGCTGGGTGGCTACAGGATTCCCCGAGCTGTTTGTCAATGGAGAGTCAGAGTGAATGGAGCCAGGCCGATGCCTCAGCCTGGCATGAGGTGGCACCCTAGTGGCTGTTTTCTGCCTTAAAAATGTGCACCATTTCTATGTTCTCACACAGGAATCATCGTTAAGATCCAACTTGCAGTTCATTTTCACACTGCTTTTTTAAGTCTCCACATCCTTTGTGTGTTTTTGGGTTCCCATAGCTATCCGCTCAGATTTTCAGGCCTATTTAGTAGGAACTATCGGCAATTTTCTAACCTCACCTGATGGAGCTACTACAACAGAAATAACTCAGCTACAAGTACAATGAGAAAGTGAAGCTGTTTGATAGGAACAAATCCAAACTTGAACATCACAAAATGTTCTTGCAGAGGAGGTCTCATCGGGAACCTGAGGTTATAGGATACAGACTCCAGATATCCAGATATTCCAGATATTCCTTAAATGGCACTCCCTTCAGGTGCCATTTAAGTAGTTGCAATGTTTTTGATCTTTATTAAACTGGAACACATTAGATACTTTCTTTTCTAAAGAAGTGGCCTGTTGGCTCTCCTTGGTTGAGTAACGCAATACTTGATCATTGCATGGAAATTAATTTTAAAAACAGGTTATATTCTTAAGCAACCTCTTCTTTCCAAAGAAACCACATGGGCTTGAGCATTAAAGGAAGAAACAAAAAGATTATAAAAAATTGACTGCAGCCCCAGCATGAACATGGTTGTGACCTTGCCTTTTGTTTGCCATTACACAATTCAATGGCAGCACACTCAAACTATGCTCTCGATCAATATTCTATTAAAGCAGCACAAAAAGTCTCCATAAACTTAGTGGTTAGCTATGTTTATAAATGGAACTCAGCATAATTAGATGGTCAATAGCAGGCTCTACTAGTAATTTTAAAATGAACGTCACACATTTTCCATCTGTAGAAGTCAGTGCTCCTCTCCTATGTTTTTAAAGAAAGTCTGTCAGGTTGTAGAACAGAAAGTACGGACTGGCCCTGTATGTTTTTTCACTTTGCCTATCTAAGCCACCTTATCCTGAATATGGTAGGACATTGCGGATTGTTTCATGTTCTAGTTTTAATCAACCCCTCACTGAGAGAGAAAATACTAAATGTTGCCATACTCCTAGGAAGAAAAATGCCAGCCTGACTGGCCTAATTTAGTGGGTTTCCTCTGATATCATCCAATAGATTTGCAAACTAAATACCAAAATTGAATTAGTTCAGAGGATGTTTTGTTGTACAATTTCTTTTAATATTTTCAATATATTTTGGGAGAATATTTGGACAGTAAGGCTGGCAGCAAACGGAAAGGACTGGTAGTGGTAGAAATTTTGTCACACTACTGTTTCTCCTGAATCCCAGCTCACAGTGTGGCTGTCAGACCCGATTTTTCCCATCCTGCTTTCCTCACCTAATAGAGGAGCAGCCACTTCAGCGAGAGGTGTCCCACCCTCACCTACAGACTGAAGTGTGCATCGGCCTTGTGTCTGATGTGTCCCAGCAGTGGTGCTGCGGCCGCCACATCGCTGCAATTGGAACAGTGGTAAGAACAAGCTTATGACATCAGCAGGTGCAGCAGTCAGTGCTACACACAGAAGCCCAGTTCTTTCTGTTACCACTCACCTCCCACAACTCCCCTGGTCGGAGCTGGCAGTGGGACATGTCACAGTGGGATTTAGGGCGCCTTCTGGTCTCTGTTCTGAGCTAAAGCCCCTGCTAAATTTACCAAACTGTGACCATGTTTATTGTAAAAGTTTGACTCTGAGAGAAACAGAAAACATAACACCTTGATGTAAATACTAACCTGTTATCATGATCTGTATTCGTATGTACATCTATTTCTGATCTTCTCTAGGTAACTCATTAGTTATGCTTCCTATGTCCAACATATCATCTCACATCTATATGCCAGGTCTGAGCATGGGGTCGTAAAACCGTCCAGGATACAGAGTTGACGGTTTGGCTCTGCCTCTCCTTCACCATATGACTTCGGGCAATATTTATCTCATGTCTGCTCTGTTCTCCTCAGGGTAACAATCATTCATTCAATCAACAAATATTTATTAAGTGCCACCTGTGTGCTGGGCCTACATCTGGGCGCTAGAAATAGTGACACCTCTCAGGAATCTTTTGAGAATTAGTGAGAGAAGGTCAAATATCTAGCATGTAGTAAATTCTCAACAGCAGTGACTCTTAACGATTATCGTTGAACAAAGCCTCTGTCCTCGATCTCTTGCCATGTGCTCAGAGCTGATCCTTGAGCTGACCACACTATCAGAACATTGATGAAAAATGTGTGTGTATGCATTTTGTGTTTGCCCGTGCATCCTGTGTGTGTGTAAATTAAGAAGAACCAATTTTAGAATTTATGTTCCAAAAATCAATTTATTAGAAGAACCATTGTAGCGACCCCCTCAGCATTAATAATCCTGATAGAGTAAGAACACGCTGATGCTGGAACTAATCCATCTGCTTTAGGAAGCCAGAAAATTCTTATTCCTCAAGTTCTCACTCGAAGCCTATGCTTCTTCATTATTCTGGAATGTTCTCTTCCAGGGTATCTAGTAGATAACAAGACGCGAAATTCTCAATCTAACACTGACACAAATAACGACTTCTGAAGTGGCTAGCCATGCCGTGGTCATTTTTATCAGAGTTTTTTAAAAGTAGTACTTGGTTCTGTAGTATTTAAAAGCTTTACTTTCTCTTAACTTATGGACATAAAAATTCCCCATAAGTAACCAGAGGTCGTTACCAACATGTTGTTTTTAGTAAACCCATATTTGTACACTCATAAGCCTCAATTTCTTTAAAGAACAGATATTTGTGTCTAAAAGGTAATACAGGGGAACTAAAAGGCATTTTTAGGATTTCTAAAAGCCAGACAGAAATATTTTATTACCCCACAGCAAGACCACTAACATACTGAGGTTTTGGCTGGAACGTGTGACCGCAGCTGCCTCTTGCTGGTTACAAGACCGTTGTAGGTGGCCCTGAGGCTTGCCCAGAGCGAGGGTGGTCGACATTAGGTCAACTAGCAGGGCTGAGTTAATCCAGTATATGATGGACATGAGTATATACTAGGATTTTTCAATAGGTGAGGGAGGAAAAACTTAATTCTTGGTGAAACTTTTGAGGATTACAATTACTATTGTAGCTAGCTGGATTTGTGGGTTGTTGGGATGGGAGTCTGTCGGTGTGGCTTGGTTTCCTGATAGCGAATAGTCAGGAGGTCCCAGTGCCCTCCTAGTGAAGGGTCTTATGTGTGGAAGTCGTTCTCTGCTTTGTAGATCATTGCGGGGCAAAGACCTTGTAGGCTATTAAATTCTTCCCTTGTCAGGGGATGGCCAGAGCTATATCAGGTCAAATGGGCACTACATTTGACTTCAACCAAAAGCTAAGATGAGATGAGACTCTAAAATGCAGAAAATCAATCTCAGTCCCAAGGCAGAGCCGCTAACGCAGGAGATCAGTCAGCACTGCTCACCCCACCGCAGGGGGCTCTGCTAGACCCGGGTCAGGCCCTTTACCCAGCAAAGCACTGGCAGACACTTGTAACTCGAAACACCTATGAAAACAAAGCGAGAAGGAGGATGAGATAGAACTTTGCCAGTTAAGTGGTAGGTGATCATTATGTTTCTTTTTTTATTATTTTATTCAGTTATTTTTCAAGTACAGTTTTCTATTTCTCCCATCCCAGCCCACCCCACCCCGTGCTCCCCACCTCCCTCCCATTTCCGCCCCCCTTAGTTCTTGTCCTTGCGTCCTTCATACTCGTTCCTCCAAATCCCTCCCCCTTTTCCCCCTTAAATTCCCTCCCCTCTATTTAAATCTCGTTGTATTCATCACCCCAGTAATTGATGACGAAGGGAAAATAGGGAGACTGGAAATGTGGGCTTTACCTTTGTTTCTTTGAGCAGATCAAGATACATGGGTTCAAACCTCTGCTCTGTCACTTATTTAGCTGTGTGAACTTGATCATGTTGCTTAACCTCATAGCTAATTATCTCAGTCGTAAATGAGAATTATACAAATATGTATTTCATGGAGATGCTGTGAGGATGAAATCAGATGATTCGGGTAAAACACCCAGCACGTTGTCTGGCAAATAATAAATGCTCAATAAATAGTAGCTCATAGCTACTTTTTTCATTAACAAGCTCATATGATTTTAGTTTGATTCAGTAAGTGTTTGTTGTATATGCAATATATGAAGCATCCCTCACTTTGTGCTGAGGAGAAATAAGTAGAAGCAGTCCTTTCTTTATAGAGTGGATATCTAAATTTCTTGAGATCCAAGTCTGAGCTTTATTTAAGGCAATTTGGTACCTGAACACATTTATTTTTACAGATTGAACTCTAAATAATTATCTATCAAAATAGGACATCTTCATGACTCAGAGTGAGGAAGAAGATGGTATCAGTGAGTTATTCCTATTTTACTAAAAGGAAAACATTATTTTTAGAAACAGAAATTTTACTGTTTACCTCCTCTGCCACCACAAACACACGTTTTGTAAGTTGTATCCACAAAACATGATGTATAAAAATGGTGTCCTATCTGTGTTAGCAGATACATTTGATGGGGTTAAAACATTCTACCAGCTTTTCACACCTAAGACTGCATTTCACAAAAAGCATTGCTTCAATCTTACAATAGCAGCGAAGCTCATTTTCACACAGAGGGAAATCCTTGTTTTAGTTAAGTGCCTCTCTTTTATGTTTCCATTCTGGAAAACCGCACCCCTGGCCTGCATTTGGTCAGACCTTTCAGAAAGGAAGGGTCAAGAAAGGAGAGCAGCACATGGCGCACAGACGAGCAGTCTGCTTGGCAAAGGAGCCGCTGAAGACGGTGTGGCGTACAAGCTGCAGGGAAAGTACCTTTGTGATTGATTTCCATTCAAGGCAGACTGACTACAGTGTGGTCATTTTTCTAACCCGTAACTGCTCACACTGCAGCAGCCTGCTATCTGCAGGGTGTCTGAATTATAATGGTCTATGTTCATGTTACCTCTTACCCAAATTACTTACACTGGTTTCTTTTTCCATGCAAATTCATCAGTTTTACAGCCCCTCATAGCCACAGTCAGGAAACTCTGGCCAAAAGCACAAATTGATAAAATGTACTTTTTTTCCTTTCTGAAAGCTCTCCCTCATAGGCAGTGTTCAGGAAGCATATTACGGTAAGAGGAAGATAACAAAGGAGTTGGATTTCTTTTTGCCATATATTACTTTCCAAGGTCATTCCTTTTAACAGTGATTCCAGATTTTGCTTGAGTTTTCATGGCATTGTGCATTTCACAACTGTGCATTTGATAGCAAGAAGAATGAGTATCCCCCATGTTCCCTCCTTTTGTGCAGTGACATGGACTTTCTCACGAGATCTCTGCCACTAGACTGCACAGCAACGTGACACTGCTGTGCCCAGAGAGTGGCGTGCTGCCGTGGACTTGCACCGCTCCCGCCCTCTCTCCTGTCACAAAGTTCCCAGAGCCTCCATGAGTACACAGATCACATTAGCCAGAGAGAAATATGCCTCTTTATTTTCCAGTGTTATTTTATAAGTTGGAAATTCAGTGTGAAGTCCTGATAGTTTTTATTGGGAGTGGTGTGGGCAGGGGGTGCTTTTGGCCTTTATTTTGTATTCTTTAGTTCCCATGAAAATTTGAAGAAGAGGCAACTCTGATTGCTAATCTGTAAAATGCAAACCCCACGAGGGCAAGGTTTTTATGTATCTTGTCCACCAATGCACCTCAAGCATCTGCAACAGAGCCTAGCCCTTTAAAAGTGCTCCATAAATATTTGTTGAATTTCACTGAACGGGGCCTCTCAGAGGATAGGTGCCGTCAAGACTAGGCTGACCACACTGGTCACTTGTTAATGCTCCTCGCTGATTCCTGTTGAACAAGTTGTAAACTCAGCGTACTGTCATCGCCCAGGAAGAGTATGAAAATTTGGATAATTTTTTTCTTTTTTCCATCATCCTCTCTTTCCAACAATACAAGCCTGAGCAGATTGTCTCTGGTGGATGGCAGAAGTTCAATAACCACAACCGTATCCAACTACTAATGTGTACAGAAGAGCAGGTCATTAAGAGGGTTGGCTACTAAAGTAACCCCTTTCTTCCAATAGCCCACATTACTATAATGATTTCTTAATAGCAAACCATTTATTAAGAAATGACACAAAGGCTACATTCTACTCATGACAGGGAAGAAGGGGGTGGAGGACAAATGACTTAGAAATAACATCCGAAGGAACAAAAGTTAACCTTTTGAGGAAAACTCCTCCATGGAACAAAATCCACACAAAGTTCAGGTCGGAGTAATTGCAGTATAGCTTGAGAAAGTTGAGCCAGTCCTCACTGTGTGTATTTAGAGATTTCTAAGTTTCCTTCTATATTTACTGAAATTTGCAGGGAGGGTGCAAAAGGAGAGGGTAATTATTCACTCTTCTTAATCCAGGGCATATTTATTGACCATCCACTCTGGATGAGCTGTAATCTGCGGTGAGCTGTTTAGGAACACAAAAGCAGCTGTGGGGTCTGTAGAATTGAAGGTCATCCGGTATAACCCTCTGACTTGGTGAACTATGGAAGTTGCTTAACCTCTTCGTGCCTCAGTTCCTTTCTAGAGCATTGTGAGGATTAAATGGAATGATGTGTTTAAAGCTCTTAGCCCAGTGTCTGCCCCTGAAGGATGCCTAATAGATGTTAGCCTTTGTTATCGTGATGGTGACGGCCACAGCACTGGGTGGTGGGAGTGGCGGCAGCTGCGGTGAGCTTTCATCTTTATCATAATTATTATTAGAATTATGAAGCCCAAAGAGTTTAAATGACTGAACCAAGTCGCTCAGGTGATTATTGGCAGGACTGGGACTCTAGACAATCTCTCCAAAGTCCAGATCAGCACTTTTTTTTAATGCCCTAGGAGTTTATTGTTATAGTTCTCAAAATGCACTCGAGCTGGGGAGAAAATGTTATGCATGACATAATTAAAGAATGATAAAGCCTACAGTCAAATACAGATGGAGCAAAATCAGGTTTCACAATATATAGAACAGACAGGGAGTGTTGTAGCCAATACAACTGTCTGTTGTATCCAGACAGTTGGTCCAGTCCTCCTTTAGCATCCCTGCAGCTACGTAGCCTCTGTGACACACCATAAGGCAGTTCGTAGTTGGCTTCAGAAGCTCTCCATGGCGTCCTAGGCAGGCATGGGACGAGTCACTTAACCCCTGAAAACTTTTAGTGTCCCAGTTTGCAGGACTTACTGCCATTATTACCTGAGAAGCACACTATATGTGATTGTATATATGTGTATGTATATGTGTATATATGTATATATATCTTACTGATATTTTGTATTTGCTTATATAAATGATCATATTAAATGATCAATAATATGATCATTTGCTTATGCCCCTTCATATTGCATAATTGGAAACAGTCTTTTATATGTGTTTACTCTGTCAGAAGAGTGACATATCTATGGTGAAATTTCTATTTTCCTTCTTGACAGCATGGGTTAGGCCTCTATTGCCTCTTTCCAGGACCTAAACTAAGCTACCCGCTGATTCCCCCACCTCCAGAGCGTTAGTTCTCTTTCTCGTATTCTGTGTGCTCTCCTCATATTACCTACTGTTCTTCAGATGCGAAGTTACCATTTCCCCACTCAGAAAGTGTCATGGGTCCCACAGATCACTCATGTACCCCTGGTCTCCAGACTTACGCACATACCTTCTCACTGCCTGGAAACCCTCTGTCCACCTTCTCTGCCTCTTTAAATCCTAACCATCCATGAAGACTTAGCTTAAGCACCCAAAATTCCTGAAATCAACCCTTTTTGTGATCCCACAAGCCAATGTGATCTGTTGTTACTCCCATGAACCTTCCTAACACATTCTTTGTGTCTCTCCTTTGATGTTGAACCCATTTGGTATTTCGTCAGACATTCGGGTATTATTTTATCATTCCACTAGACTGTAAACCTTGTAGGCCCGGAGACATTGTATACCTTTTTAACATCTCAAGTCTAAGGCAAATATTATATATAAGAGTCAAGGTGGCATGGGGGGACAGGATTCAGGGTCAGACATCCTTGAATTTTAATCTTGGTTCTCTCTCTCTCTCTTTTTTTTTTTTTTTTTTTTGCCTTTCTGTAATTCAGGGCAAGTAATTTAGCCTCGTCCCAGGGTTTAGTTCTTCTCATCTAGAAAATATACTTTCCTGAAATGGTCATTTTGAGGATTAAGTTAGATATAATAGAGTACTTACCAAAAGCATGCCCCTAACAGTACTCAGAAAATCCTACCGAAAGCCCACCTTTTGAGTTCTTAATTCAAAGTCTCTTCCTGTTCAGATTATAGACACTGAGAATACCCAATCCTTTTGTAGGGACAGTTGGTCAGTGACTCAGATATGATGCTTTCTTTTTGACCATCCCAATATCACTGAGTGAAAATCCACTTCCATAATCTGTACATATACACCCTTTCTAACAGGCTGATACATACACCCAGGCAGTTCCGGGGTGTGTTTCCTTACAAGACTGTTCTCAGGAAGGCAGAGTCTGGGTCTGTGCATTGTTAGGATTGTTTAATTGAGGTTGTGAAATCCATTCTCATTTCAGAAGTTCAGTGAGGTTTTAAAATTCAAGACACACATAATCACTTCTCCAAGCCCCAAAGTTACTCTGCAGAAGTCCAGCAGACACTTTGGGAAGTGTCCCAGCGCTATCAGGCCACCTGCTGCTCTTGGCTAGGTTGCAGCTGCAGTCCACTAAGTGGTTCACATGGAGAAAGTGTACAGGCAAGTTAAGGAGCGTTTCTGGGGGCTTAATTATTTTTCTAATCTCCCTGAGAGTTGGGAATGCCATATTTACACATGCGTTTTTCATCCTTCACCTGTTCCTTCCCCCTTGACATTTTGAAAAGATACAGGAAAAGACATTTTTTCCAGGGCGGACCATGATCGATAAAGTGTTAACTGTAAGTGCAGCTTGGCCTTCACCACAAGGGAGAGGGCCTCAGAGCCGTCCTCACAGTGCAGTGCATGGTGCCGCCAGCCTGGTTCACTCACATCTCGCTCCATCTCTGCTTCCAGGAGCAAGGGAGTGGGGCTCGCGAGATTCCCTTGATGCTCAGGAGTGAAGCAGCTGCTCCATCCAGCTGAGGCCTCCACCCCAGCCTGCAGCTTCTGAAAATCTAAATCCAGACCCTTGACACTGATCAGCCTTGTCTGCCTTCTTTAGTTAATGAGAAGTGTGAATCTCGAAGTTCCAGGAAGGCACAGACAGTAATAAGTACCTGTTGTATGCCAGGCCATCGAAAGGGACGATGGGTGATCCAGACCCATATTTGAATAATCAGCCCTCATAAAATATAAAATGTTATGAAATAAAAGGGGGACATATGCAAATACATTTTATATTAAAAAATTATTAATTAGAACTCTACTGTGCACTCAAGCCTAACCATTTGTTTTTGAACTAAAGGAACTTCCTGCATTAAAGCCTACCATTGAAAGATGTGTTTGAATATTAAAAAGTATATGTGAATTTCAGAGTTTTCCATTTCTTAGCAGTGACTGTTTTTATATAATGTCAGTTATTATTAAGGTTTAGCCATTGCTATTAATCAAACAACTAAGTTTTTATTCTTAGAAACTGCTATATCCCTTCCCAGCCTCCTTCAAGTCTATCGTTTTATGATGGTGCTGCAATTTCCCCCAAGCAATAATCCTGGGAAACATCCCACACTCCCTCTTCCCATTATTACCAAACTTAAGAAGGCAACACATTTTCTTGATTCTGACTTCTAAACAACTTATGCCAAACTGCTCCTTTCCATCCCTTGAATGTAGACCACACTCACATCTTATCTATTTAAATGGCTCCACCAGCCCCTATGGTTTTACTGATTATGTTCTTCAACGGCCACGCCACTCCCCACCATTCCTACCTCATGACAGGGTGATGTGTCTAGAATACAAATGCAAATTTGATGGTAGCTTTTTCACACTTTGTTGACTGTTCTTCGACTAGGAATCGTTGTGTTTGACCAGTGCTTACTGACTGCCTCCTGGTGTCTGGGTTTATACTGGTTGCCACAATAGTCCCAAACTACAATAGAGAGTGATAAGTGCAGTATTGTTTTTGCTTTTGCATAATCTTTCAAATGAAGAGATTATTTGTACTAATGTAGTTGCACTACTAATTTTGCAAAGACTTATTTCGTAAGACTGATAGATGCTATTTATTTCTTTAAAATATTTATTGTGCTACTACTGAAAACAAAGTATCTAGTTTCTCTGGGACATAAAAAAAATTTATAGGGAATAGTATCTCATACAACCGTCTGCTCTGAAATCATGTATAGTCGAAATTATCCTCAGTAATTCCTTAAATCAGAAGTTGGCAAATTCATCTACATAAATATGTTCTGCATTGTGAAGCATAGGATCCCTGTCAGAGCTACTTGTCTCTGCACTCGTAGAGTGGAAGCAGACAATGCCTAAATGAATGGGCATAGATGTTTTCCAATAAAACTTTATCTACAACAGGGCGTGGGGACCACAGTTTGAAGGCCCTGCATAGGTGGGATGGATGTTAAAGTACAGGTGTATGTGGGGTGCTACGGTGACTCAGAGTAAGGAGAAATCACACATATCTCATCACAAAAAAATGATAAAGATGAATTTGCAGTTCATACCTGATTCCAAAATACAGAGGAGTGAAAGCTATCAGGATCAGACAAAGTTAGAAAAGCCCAGGGAAAGTTTTGACTGGTCACTGAAGAAAAGTTGCAACCCAGAGCATGGAGGTATTTTTGTTAAAAGCATCCAGGAACGTTGCAACCCTATTGATGATTTACCGTTAAAAAAAGAGAAAAGATGAAAGATACATTAGGGAAAGAAGTGCTTTTCTTATAGAGACTATCTTTATTGTCGACATTCTTTTGAGGTCAGAGTTTATTACTCATTATTCTGGATAAGCTTACCCTATAAATTCAAAAAAGAAAATGCATTAAATGCAACACCGAATATATACTCTCATTGATCTTTTACTCACAGAACTTGTGGTTTTTTTCTTTCTTTTTTGTTTGTTTTATTCTAGCACCGATAGCTGCAGGAACTGGCCCGAATTTTTCTCTCTCAGATTTGGAAAGCTCTTCTTACTACAGCATGAGTCCAGGAGCCATGAGGAGGTCTTTACCTAGCACATCCTCTACCAGGTAAGGTGATTAATGGCTCTTTAAAAAGTCACACTTCATAGTTACACACCTTGATTTTAATTTTAGGCTTTCCAAGCACTTAGCAATGTGTCAGTAGCTGTAGAAGATACTAGAAGGTGGGTTCAACAGACTTTCAGTCTAATTAGAGTGAGAAAACTGATGCTTATGCAGCAGAAATAGACAGATAGACAGACAGACAGACAAATTACACACACACACACACATGCCAGACAGTAAAAAAAAAAAAAAAAACAGCTAAATTATGTGATGAAGGATAAAAATAGGTAAAGGCTTTGTCCAAAAAGAGTGACTTGTGCTCAGGGATAAATGTTGCTTAGGGTTGGTGAGGTGGAAAGAAAAAGGAATGCTGTTCTGTATGGGGTGAAGATCTGAGCAAAGGCATGGAGGACGGATGGATGATGACCGTAGCACATTCTCAGGAAATTAAGGATGAGGCTTGCCTAGGGAAACAGATGTGTGTTTTAGAGTGTTTGGCACAAAGTTGATGCTGGTGACCCCAGTTTCAGTCCCTGTGCTCACAGCAGATATCACAGCTGAGTCCCAGCTTTTTTCCTGCTGAGCCCCCAAAGGTTTCCAAATCCAGTCTGTTGGAGTCTCCCTAAAAGATAAATGCATTTGATAGCCTGGTGTGAACGTGGTCTTGTAGCGGGTAGGGCTGGATCCTAAACCTCGTTGTACCTGGAGACGTTGAAGGGGTCAAGTTGGAAGAGCAGAACTAGATAATGATTACAGGGCGCTTGATCCCTTTGAGGTCACAGAGCCAAAGTCAGAATGAAGCATTTTGCAAGATCCTGTTGTCTCTAGATAACCTGAACCAGAGGGAAAGGGATTAGGCATTAAACCCACAGTATTCTTTTACAAATTGGCTCTAGCACTGGACTGTGACGACAAAGAAAAGAATGATGCAGGACAGTCTTTAACGTTTGTGTGCTTTGCAGAAAAACAATGGACAAAGGCATATTCCTCCAAAAGCAAGGGCCAGAGTTTTATGATTTGAAACAATGTTGAGATGATAGAAATTTTCTTTGGCATAGACTCACTCTTACCTTGACTTTAAAATTTTAGCCATCATTACTTACCAAAAAAAAAAAAAAAACCAGCTTAGTCATTACTAATACCTTGAGAATGATTGAAATGGTTCTTTCTTAATATAACCACCAAATCCTGCCATCATCTTATCATCTTTCATGTTCTTTAAATGTTCCCGCAGTTCATTGTGGTATCAGCTCTCCAGGGGAAAAAAAAGTCTCAAATCCAAAGTACATTTATAATAAAAGAATGAGATTGTGAATACATTCAGGTGCTAATACATTTCGAGGATTTTGAATGTTTACTGATGGAAGAGACATTGTATACAACTGTATTCAGTCAACACAAAAAAGTTTTGCAAACACTTGTGGTCAGTGATTAATTTAAAGGTCTGTGGGCTGTTTGTTTTTCATATGTGTGCTGCGCATGTACCATGGATGTCCCCAACAGTGCTTCTCCTGCTGTTTTGTTGCCCTTTGTTGTGACTCTGAGGGGAAATCTGATTATTAAAATATCATTTAAAAATCTAGTGTCATTCTCATATTCCACAAATAACTCACCCTGATAAGGAGCTAATTATGAACAGCATCAATAGTTAACAACTCAGTAATATGTTTGTTTTACTCTCATTAGACTCCACTAGGATGATTATTTTTTTAAATATTATTTAAACATATAGACTCAAAAGAATTATCTGTATACAGGTTATAAAATGTGCCCAGAGAATACCCAACATCCGCATATAGAAAAGTTCATCAATCGATCAACATTTGCTCATGCTGTGCAAATATTAATTGGTCGGCTAGTCTGTGAGAGGCGCTGTATTAGGTGCTTTACACACTTGATATGATTTAATCTTCACAATGATTGGACAGTATAGACAGTCTGGCCATTTAACAATGGACAGACCCAAAGTTCAGAGAAGTTAAGTAACTTGCCCAAGGTTATAGACGCAGTAAATGGCAGGCTATGTTCAAACTCAGGTCTGCTGAAACTTAAATAACATGCTATTTTTACACTGAATCCTCTTAAGAATAGGACTGACTCTTTCATAGGGAGCAATAGAACATGAGCACCATGCCCCCTCCAAAAAGGGAATAGTATAGCATCTCTCCTCTTTCTGGATACTTAGCATTTGCTATCTTGAATTATTATTGCCATCATTAGGATCTCTACAGGTCCTGCCTGCTCACCTGAACTGAAAGTGCCTTAGAGGAGAGTCATTTATTCTTCTATTCAGCAATGGAATTACTAAATACCAAGTATACTGTCCTCAGCACTATGGACATAAAGTCAAGTAGTAAGAACTTTACAATCTAGCAGATAGAGACCGACAAGTAACTGGAAATTTTTAGTTTGGGGTACTATGCACATTCTGTAAAGAGGCATTTTGCAGTTAAAGTCCAAGGTAAGGCTTCCAGGCTTTATACATGATAGGGATTAAGCAAATATTTGGAATGAAGGTAATAGTCTTACCTTAATTTCTGGGTAGAATTGCTAAGAACACAAGAACAAATTTTTACACATAAGTAGAAATAGTGCATCATTCCTTAGAAGAAAAGGAGAGCTCTTACTGCTACTTCCTGTTTTCCTCGAATGTTTCTGGACAAATAGAATCAGTGTGTGAGAAAGTCTAGAACAGGAAATCAAAATTATTGACTAATTCATTTCTAAATTAATAAAAAAATAAAGGAGACTGATGGGCATTAATTGTAGTTTCTACAGTTTCTGTACCCCTTCATAGTCAACATCTTCAAAATCATAGAAGAGGAAGTATAAAAATTGAGATAAAATATACTTTTTTTCCCAAAAAAACATTGTCAAGATAAACCACTGTCAAGTTTGTGAAGTTAATAAACTTGGGGAAGCCCTCCACCCATCCGCCCCAGCACATCTAACGTTTTCAGTCCTGGGTCTTTTTCTCCCCTCATCCTACACCTTCATCCTCTAAACAATTCTCCTGTGTCAACCCTGAGAACCCTTGAGTTCAAACTGAGGTAGCAGCTGATAACTACAGACTCTCTCACCTTTAGAATTCAATACCTGCACAGTTTATTTTCATTTTATTAATGGATACCAAAGAAACCAAATCTTGACACTTAGAAAAATACTAATAATGGGAAAATGATGGGCAATAGAGTTGGCCTTTTGGGTTGGATCTCATCGAATCATGACACGTGGGCGAATCCTTGTCATAAGTACTCATGGCTGTTTTTAAGTCGGTAGCCCAAATCAGCAGTTTTTGAATGTATGTAATTAGCCAGGCACTGTGGTAGGCACTAGAGATTAAAAGATTTATATTCTTATATGTATTTATACAAATAGAGACAGACACATGTACAGGGACAGAGAGACACCCTTTCACTACAGACCTCACAGTCCCATCAGAACATACAGGTCAGACCTTCATTGATTTGCCAGAGAACATAAGGGAAATATTTATTCCTTTCCAATTTGTATTCTTCCAACTTCTAAAATGATCTCAAGTGACTTTCAATTTTAGAACACAACAGGTCATTTTAAATATAGAAATAGAGGCTAGAAACCATGTGGAAGGATAGGAGAAGTTATTATATTTAGAAACTCAACTAAGAGTTATTCCTTAAATTTGCCCCTGAGCTTCCTGGTTAGCAAGGCAACAAGGGGAAGAAATGGGTTCTATAATCTGTGTTTTCTAATAAAAGGGGACAATGGAAATTCATTCCAAAAATCATATTTTTTCTGGCTTTATGTAATAGGAATATTCTTGTGTATATTCTTTTATAAAGCACTTCTACTAGATGCAGTTTTACATAAAATGCAGAAAAGTTTTTCAAGTGGCTATTTTTTATTGAACTTCAAGGAAAGCAAAGCAAAGAACATTAAATAGGCTAACCAAGTTATGTCCTTTGGGTACTAAGCTAACATGCAAACATATACGTTGCTTTCCAGTGGTATAGCTTTAATAAGAATAAAACTTAAAGGCTAAGAATACTGGTATGCCAGCTTTAATAAGTACAATTTCTTGCCTTAACTTGGGTCCTCCACATTTTTTACTTGGATTCCTTCAAGGGCCTCTTAATTACCTCCCTGCTTCTCAGATCCATCTCTTCTTTTCCCTTTGCTTTTCTAAATCTATCCTCTGCGCAAGTACTAGAGTGACCTTTCTAAAACATGACTCTGATGTCGCTCACCATTGACTTTCTCAGGGAGTCTCCGCTGCTTTTCGGATAGGTCCAGACCTACAATTGTGTATATTTACATTTATTTAGTATATATTATATTTGTATAATCTCCCATAATTATATAATTATACTATATATATGGCACTATCTCTCTATCTATGTATCTATCTTCCCAAAATAAGTCAGCCATTAAACTTTAGTTATTTAATGGCTAAAAATAATATAGACCTCCAGAGGTCTTCTGTAACCTCCACCCCCCTCCTTTGCTGTGCCGTTCTTTGAACTTTCGCCATACCAAACACCTGGCAATTCTCTACCCGTGTCAGCCTTTATCAAAATGTTGTTTCTGCCTGAACATCACCTCCAGGAGGCGATGTTCAAAATACTCAATAACCCAAGTGACACTAGCAAATCAATTAGGGCACATGCCCCCCTGCCCCAGTGCTCGGGCTAAGTCCTGGAATGCCCCAGGTGTGCCAGACATGAACCCTTTAGGATTTGGATCATGAGGTGAGGTGGTCCCTGGACAAAGATGGGCAGTGAGGTTGGGGGGAGGTTATGGGGCATCAGACAGTGGCACTTTGCTGATCGGTAAAGAAGTATTTTAATATTTTAAAATCCAAAATGGCTGCCTGGGTGGTGCCTCAGCTAAATAACAGCCCATCTCTGCCCTTTCCTTCTTCTGCTCTGTCTCCTTGACACTCCCTCTTACCGGCAGCTCTGAAACCACCTCCTCCCAAGTGTAGCACAGTTCCTTCCTCCACCGAGGAACCCATCATACCCTATGTGGTTCCATCACAATTCCTGTATTTCTCTTGCATAATTTTGTTTATCTGTCTGTGTTCATCCACTAGAATCAGATATGTCTCCCCACGGAAACATGTCTGATTCATCTGTATCCCAGCATTTCACCCCACACCTGGTATGTAGGGGGTACATAGCGAGTGTTTGATGAATGGAAGCATTAAAAATTCCGTACCCTAAAGCATGACAACAAGTACTCCCACTAGGCCCGAAGCCCATTCTATAATATTTCACTGCCTGTTACCCGTTACCCTCTCTTTCTGAAGCCTCAAACTGGGAGAAAAAAATTAGTCCTTTAACTGGAAGAAACAGAAGTACCGGAAATGTATCAACCATACCTCTCCAAATGTTAAAAAAATCCCTGTCCTGATGGAAGAGAACTTCAGTTCGATAATCTCTTTGTAGAGGAAGACATAAAAGTCATCGGGTCACTCTGTTTCCATGTCCCTCATTGTCACATATGAGAAAGGAAATGTAATCCTTCCTCCCTTTTTTTATTTTTTTGGTCTCTTTTGTTCCCTGTTTTATCTCTAGTGTCTAGATCAGTACCTGGACTATTGTCCAGAAAATATTTTTTGAATGAAATATCCAAGTGGAAGATTAGAAGACAGCAAAAAAAGAAAAGAAAAAAAAACCCAGCAATTCAAGCTTTCCTTGAAGGGTCACGCACCCTGATTTTTATTCTTTCTAGGGGACGAAAAGGGGTTGAAATGATGTCTAGAAAAATTGCCAATGGCTATGTCCCAGGCACAGCCTCGGGAGGTATAAAATGTGGCCTTACTTACTGATGCTTCCAGGTGTAGACAGGAGCGGGAGCCAGGCCCCCGTTCCTCAAAGGAAAAAGGAACAGGATGTGGCAGCAGCAGCAACTTGAGTGACAATACAAATCAAGCCCAGACATTTGGAACAAGACAGACCCAAGACTTTGTTCCACATCCAGTGACTCACTAAATTGAACAAGAGCCTGAAAGAGTCCTAGAACTGTGCTGAGTTGCCCAATTGCTTCCTGTCTTGGCTTTCTTTCAACCAGAGAGGCCATGTCCAATTGAAAGGTGGTTTGGATGTTTGGATTGCCTGTAAACATGTGCCCGTGTGTCATTTCAGCTCCACAAAGCGCCTCAAGTCTGTGGAGGATGAGATGGACAGTCCTGGTGAAGAGCCATTTTACACGGGCCAGGGACGCTCCCCGGGCAGTGGCAGTCAGTCCAGTGGATGGCATGAAGTGGAGCCAGGTGAGTGGGGCGGGCGGGGGGCTTGTGGCTGGCACCGGGAAATCTCTGTGCCCGTGGGGGCCCACGCCGTGCGGAAAAGTGACGAGAGCAAGCTCAAAGCAGTTGACTTTTTGACTTTTTCACCATAACACTTGCTTGTACCTGGCTGCTGCTGCTTTTATAAAAGGGCGGCAGTGAAAAGCAGCCATTCAGCTGAAATGAAAGACTGGTAAGAACGGTGTTATGGTTTTCTTCTCTGACATACTTCCACCCGTGCTATAATCCAGCATGCCATTTGCTTTTCCTGTTGTTTTTATAGTAACTGCCTTTTGAGTTTGGTTTTTTGAATTGTCTTTTAATAGTCAAAATTAAAAGATATAACTTTTTCAACTGGATGGATAATGTGAGAAAGGAGAACGGGTTCCCAGGGCTTCGGTGTTTATACAGTACTCGGATTTTTGTAAAATGAGAATAATTTATAATCTTTTTTCTATTACTGGGTATCATCATAATTGTTTTCTATTTAAGTGGAGCCATGGACTCTGTGTCTGTCTTCAGTAAACTAAGCAAATGATGATGTCCAGTCTAACCTCCCACAGTGGTCTAGGCTGGACTCTGGAGTATTGAGAGTAATGGGAATAATTCTGATAGCAGAAGCCTTTTGAAGTGTTTCTCCATGTCTGACCTCCACCTGAGCAAGGGGGAGTCTTCTTCACTGCCTTCCCCCAGATGCAAAGCCAAGCAGGCATACGGGGTAGAATGTGGGTTTGGGAATCAGGTCAGCAGAGTGTCATCCTGGGGCCAGCTCCTCATCAGGAGCTGTGTGATTACTGGCAAATTGCCTAACCTCTCTGAGCCTGTGTCTCCATTTTTATAGCCTGTCAGTAATAATAGCTGTTTCAATGCTCTTGAGAATTAAATAAGATAACATATATAAGATATCTAAGAATTATATAAAAATGTTTTCTGACCATTCTTCTTCACCCATGCCTCAGAGTAATTTCCCGAAAGAACAGATAGGCACCAAGAAAATGTATGGACTAACCTTTTCATCTTCAAATCGTAACTCCTCTCTATCTTCCCTAGTACATGAAGAGAGAATTCTTGGAGGGTGTGGCTATAGAGGAATAGCCTGAGGGAGATCTGGGGGATGGCCGGACTGTCTGGGTCCTGACTGTGGTGGTGGCTACAGGACTCTGTACGTGCGTTCGCTAACATTCACAGAAATGTGTTCCACCCCCCAGCCCCCAGGCATTTTTGCTGTATGATAGAAAACAAAACCTCAGGCCCCACCAGCTAAGTCTTTTATCCTTCACCCTTTACTAAAATGCAAAATTTTCACTTTTCCTTACTCCAGCCTGAGCTTTCTCAACTCGTTCCTTCATCCATTCGCTCATTGCACGATCTTCACTGGGAGCCTTTCCAATGGGCTCCCACAGTGGATGGAACACTGTGCCTCGTTCTGCGGACTCCAGGCTAAATGGGAAGGCTGTGGCTCCCGCTTTCAAGGAATTCATAGTTGGGGGTGGGAAACAGACACGTAAGCTCACATAAGCAAGATGGGAAGTAGGAGGACTGGGATACTAGCCCCGGTGCTGAATTCTTCTGTTTTTAGCAACACAGCACTTAAGGTGTGGTGGGGCTGCTGGAAAGACCACGTCAGCATCGCACCGCACTTACCTCACTCCAGTTCGCCTAAAGGGGCTGAGAAGTACACCTGGGCTGAATGCAAAGGAAACCGCTGACTCCTCCCTGCCACCAACGGCATCATCAGCAAGGCCTCGGGACAGTGCCAATGAAAAGTTTATGACGGCCTGTTAAAAAATTAAAAGATGTGAAACTTCTTTGAACTCTTCATAAAAGGCTAATTAGAGTCCTAGTCAGTTCATCTGCTTCAGTGAAAAGCAGAATTGATATATATGGGTTTGGTGCATTTGAGCCTGAATATGGTACTGATGCAGTTTTAGACATCTCGGAACTGCTTTTGTTGGGCTGGTATCTGAGGACCTCCCCCACCACGAGAGACTGCCCATTGGGTCCTTAAGTCGGTCGCTTTGGGTCATATTTGGGGGCATTGGTTTTAGTGGAATATAGAATGCTTTGGTCTAGTCACTTTTTTATTCAGAGTAATTCTTTCCCTGTGCATTATAGATCAAATGACCATGAATTTTAACATCTGAATACCTATATTATTATTAGTCATTAAATAACTAAAGTTTAATGGCTGACTTATTTTGGGAGAATAGATACATAGATAGAGAGATAATACCATATATATAGTATAATTATATAATTATGGGGGATTATACAAATATAATATATACTAAATAAATGTAAATATACACTATTTTTAGAGAAATTCCCCCAAATTATATTCCTAGACAGATTCTCCCTTCTCTACTCCTAAACTATTACAGAAAAATGCAGTTTCTTGGTATATGTGGGGGGGGGGCAGTGGATAAATTTACATTTGGCCACATTCAGCATAGAAACTCATAATTGAAACAGGGCCTGAGGGGACATTAAAACTCCACTGAAGGATGTTGTACATGTTCATGGTGACTTTGGTGTCATTAACTCACACCAGCCATTTTAAATGGATAATTTATGCTGCCAGATGGCCCTTTTTGGGGATTTTCCATCCAGCCCAATCCCCTTTTTGGCACAGAGAACACCCTTATGTTGTTCCCACACTGCTCTGGGCTTGCATGGCTTTTCCCCAGGGGTACAGTTCATTGAGTAGGAGGCTTTTTAGTGATTCACTCATGTAAATTGCCTTCAGAGCATGTTGGGAGTTCTGTATGTCTGAATGCACCAGCAGCCTCTCGGTTGCCTGCATTTGGGATAATTCTCTCAGACGAGTACTGAAGGATACTTTGTTTATGCCTCAGATGTGACACAAGGCCTGTGCTTACTCCTCACTCAGAGAGCTTTGCATCTGTTTACCTGCCCTCAAATGCTTTTTTGGGGCTCCCCGTCTAAAAGAGGGCCGAAGGTTGCCAGAAGAGACACATTTCCCTGAGCAACAGGAAGGCTTTGGAAAGTAAAACAAACCAGACATGCAGTAAATTACATAGGCTCTTTCAAATGTCTTTTGCAGTATCCTGTTCCCCATTAGTTTATCTCAGCACTTTTAGTGCACAGCTCTTATTATCTGGGAAGAAGGGCATAGGAGATTAAAGATGATGTTAGTTTAAAAACATCAGACAACCTCAAGCGGACTTTTGCTTCTCTTACAATGCTTCATTTGTTCCCTCCACTTAGTTTCGTCTCCCAGTTATCTCGAAACTGGGTTGGATTCGAAGCTTTGAAGCTAATCACACACTGATGAAATGAGTTCTATGAAATTCTATCAAGCAAAAATGCACATACCATCAACTCTTGTTTATCTGCACAAATGAAAAATTGCAGAGAAAATTGATAATGCAAATAAATAGGAAGAAAACCAACATACAGGCGCCTAAGTTGGGTCAGACACGGTGCATGATGCTTTCATATATGTGGAACAATTATAACTATAATTGTTGCTTTAAGAAAAATTACCCTTCTCTAAAATAAGCAAGATGGAATGACCCTGCCCTATTGGGGAGGAGAACTGAGAATTATAATCCAGAATCCCAACTTCAACTAAATCTGATTTCAGAGTATAAGTTTTGTCTTCAGTAACCTCTTTTACCATCAACATTTATGCTTGTATTTTAAAGTCTTATGCCCTGAGATTATACTGAAATTAAAAACATAATAATAAAAAAAAACCTAACAAATCAGAAAAACCTGGAAAACCCCCCACTTTCCTTATCCCAAATTCGTGTTGTACAACCAAAGCCTGGAGGGGAATGTGGGTTATTGCATCCACATGGGATGCAGTGTATAAACAAATAGTTTTAATGTTCACAAAGGGCAATACCTATCATATTTTGCCCATAAAATCAAATAGTCCTCAACATTGATATCTGGGTTCAAATAATGGCTCTTCAAAGAGGCTCCCAGTGATCTAAAGTGGCGGCCGACTCACTGCCATCGTCCTGTAATTCATAGCCCTGCCTTCCTTTCTTCAGACCATCATCTACTGCTGTCTCTTTCCTCCATCTAGAACATACATCTCATGAGCAGTGGGATTCGGTCTGTCTTTTCTACAGCTGTGTACCCAACACTCATAAGAGTGCTTGGCACAAAACAGGCACTGAGTAAATATTGATTGATTGACTGGTGGATGGATTGAAGCCTCAAAAGCCGAGAGATGTGGGCACTTTCAATAAATCTGAAAGCAGAATTTGCTACCAACAATTTTCTCAGAATTGATGTTTATGATAACCTCAATCAATTTATAGGCTGTTATTCAAAATGATTGGGAAGGCTCAGTTGAGGTTCCCATTGACAGATAGTAGTATATGAGACTTACTCAAGCCTCAGGTTTACTCAATGAGTTGCATAACTTTCTGCACTTGAGACCACACCTGCAGAGAGCACATACATATCAGTTCCAGTAGAAGTACAGATAATTATTTATTGTGGAAAAAACATAAAATTATAGGACTTTGAAGTGAATTTTACTATTGTGTTTGAAAACAGGGGTAAGTGGCTACTTAAATCTTCTCCTATAGAAAAATATTCAGAGTTCTACCATGCATTTAATTATGCTGTGAATGTAAAACCTTATTAATAGACACAATTACATTTAGCCAAGATACTGGAAGTTCTCAACATTTCAGTGAAACCTTTTTAAGTCAAATTTGAGAGATTAGCTTCTTTCAGAGATGGACTTCTTCCCAAAGATATAGTAATCCTCATTTTTTAAGGTCATCATCGAGAACTGTAATGTCATGCTTTCTATTCTTATCACAATTATTAAGTAAAGAAATATGTTTCTTTTAAAGGTATTTCTAGAAGAATATTTCAGCAAGCATCTGGTCAACCATCAGCCTGGGATGTTTAGAATCAGAGTTCAGTGTCATAAATATAAGGAGCACAGTTTGGGTTTTTGCAGACTGATGCTAATTCATTGTCATTTTAAGTTCCCCATATCAGATTCACTTGGATTCCCAACTCTGCTGGTTCTAATCTGGCTGCCAATAGTCATTCATCTATTGGAGGAGTCAGGGAAGTTTACCAACTTAAACTTTTGGCCAAAACATATATGAGGAAGCCCATTATCAATGCCAGCAAAAGGGCAGCAGACTGGTAACAATAGTACATTGATCATGGACACTCTGCTGCACAGGCATATATTAGGGAAAATTATTCAATCTCCCACCATCTCCTGCCATAATAGGAACAGTCACTGTTTCACAACACCGCCATCGGATCAATGTCTTGGCTTTTCTTCTGCATTTCTGGAGCAGCGGGAGAGTGTCATTATGTGACAGCATTGTCTTCCATTATCACTTCAGTATTGACACCTACTCATTAGAGGCTGGTGGTGGGCCAGGGAGCACCATTACGGGAGGGAGGGGCCTGGTCTTTAGTGATGCTCCTGTACCAGAGAAATTTCATCCGAATAATGGGTTGTGACAGGAAAGCTATGTTACAACATGAGTGTTCTAACCACCCCTTGGAAATGGCTATTCTTTAATGCCAAAAAACAGGATCTAAGACAGCCAATTGCAATTGGAGTCCAAAAGGCGACCTTCTACTTTAATGTTTTCAATAGTTTATTTTTATGGTATTTTTCTCACTATTATTTGTCCCCCTCATACCCTCTTCCACCTCCCCCAACTCCCCTCTCCCCACAATCACCACAAAGTTTTCCTTTTAGAAGAAAAAAAAATAACCTCACACACGTGCACATACATTCTCTGAGCATGGTTGTGAGTTTGGTCTATACATATATATGATAAAGAATGGTACAAAAAATTTACTGCTGTATCTCTGAAGCCTCTTATAGTACCTGGCACAGAGCATTCCATCAATATTTGTTGAATAAATAAATAGCTAATAAGATGGAGACCACACACATCTTATCTGGTCCTCTGAGCAGGCCGAAGCGCTTGGGGAGCGGAGGGCCGTGTGCATCTGTTGTGTGAGTGAACGCACCTCCGCGTGCACCGGGGAGCCCAGACACACATGTGTGTGACCGCAGATGCTCCCAGGAAAGCAGGTGCCGCACTTTAGCTACTCTGGTCTGAACAAATAAATTACCCAAATCTCCAAATTTTTAATTGGATGTTGAAAATGAAGCTGTGTAAACATTCTAGAAGGAAAGAAAAAAGCCATAGCTTGCACCTCAGGTTTATCTGTGAAATCTTCCTTCCTAGCCCGTCCCCATCACCATCTTCAACACGGCCCCAGTGGCTTCGGCAGCAAAGGCTGACTCGTCGTGTGGCCCTGATGAACATGTTCTAAGGAGGGGTTAAAAGCGTATTTGGTTGCATCCACAACAATCTTCATGGCTTGCTGCAGAGGGAGAAAATAAAAAGGAAATAGAATGTGTTATAAGAGGGAAAAGTACCAATTAAGAATCAAAGCTTCATAATTGTTGTCCTCTGCCATGAACAAGCCTGGGATTTTTAGCAAGCTACTTCCCTGAAGTTTCATTTCCTCATATGTAAACATCGGGGACAAGATGGCCTCACCTTCCTAACTCACAGCTCTCAAACAATCAAATGAGATGATACAAACAGGAGCTACCATTTTTTAGGCACCAGCTGTGTGCAAGGTTCTATGCATTGCACTGAGCATGGAGTATTTTTATACATGTAAAGTACGTATGCTTAATAACCCATAAAGCTTTATACAAATACTATATATCTTGCTTTTGGTAGACTTTGAAAACTCTGAAATGCTATGCAAGTTTAAGATACTAGAAAATTCAACTGAAAACATATTGTGCATGTCTGCCTCTACCATATGCACAGCACTGTTCAAGATGATAGACAGAAAAATAAATGAATAAACCAACGCAGACCTTGTCCTCAGAGGGCTTCCAGCCCAGTGAGGGGAAGAAGGGGAACTGGTTAGACACGTACCTAGTAGTTTGTGACATTAATACAAGATGTAGAGCACACTGAGAATCTCGTCAGTTCGAAGTTTGTTTGTGGACTTGCTGTAACCGTTTTTAAAAACTGACGCAACAGCTATTCCATTATTAAAAGAGCATCAGCAAACACTGGTCTCTGTTTCCTCCCCTCCATTCTGCCAGAATCCTACCTTTCTTCTTCTCTAAGAAGCATGTAGAAAGCTGGAATGCTAGGAAACTGCAAGCCAGTGCACGAGGCAGGGCCATCCCACTCCAGCCAAAGATGTATCTTTCTGCGTTCTTGGATGCAAATCTCCACAGTGTTCTGATGGGTGGGTAAGGAAATTGGGCAGAATCTCAGCAAATATTTACTTAGAGGGAACAAAATTATTCTGAATTGAGATTAAATCACCAGAAAGTACAGTTGGAAGAAGAGAAACAAAAGTAGGTAGGTAGATAGATGATAGATCAGATTTACCTAAGAATTTGCTGTGTTGATTTTCCTGTATCTAATCTATTTCATTTATCTAATAAATATCATTAAATATTTATAGAATTCAGAAGGTAGTTTTAACCTCTGATATAAAGAGAAAAAATACTTCTTTAGTATTCTTATGTGTTCTAGTCTGTGAACACAATTTAGTTCTAGTGACCTAAGAACTAAAAGTTCTAGTTCACATTAAGTTCTAGTGACCTTGTGTTCTATGAACACAATCTGTTTTAGTCTATGAACACAATTTAGATATTAACAATAAAAAATGTATGTGGATTTTGTCATTGGAATGCTGCTAAAATTTTAAATATGCATTTTATAAGTAATAGCTAATATTTTTTAGCACTTACTATGTTTATACATTATTCTAGGTTTTGTATGTGTATGCATATACAACTACATATTATGTATGTATATATAGCTTTTAAATATTTTTGTATTTCTATGTACATATACATAGAAATATGTGGGGATATGTGTGTATATACATATATATTCATTAAATTTTTAAAAATGATGTAGACCACTGGTCATATTATTTGCAGACTTATTTCCCTCTCTCATGTTTTTATATTTTTCCTACATACTGATGATTTTATTTAAATATTAAATAATCAAGTATAATGCTATTGCTTTATCTGAGAGTAAAGTTCTATCTTTTTTTGGCCATCAGTGCTTTCCATAAAATAGTTTCTTAGTGCTTGAGAATAAAGGGCTTTGCGTGGGGCATGGGGGGAGAGGGGAGAAAGCGTTCCACTGGCCGCACAGATCTCAGAGCCATGGCTTTTCTGCCCGCGCCGTGCTGCCGTTTCCCAGGTGCCTCTGCACATCCCGAGTGCTCTCGGCTCCACAGAGGATTACAGTAATGCCTATTCATCCAATTCTATCCATCTAAGGATTTCAGATACACCATAAACTTATCAATTAATCAAAGACATGGCACCTCTAGCAAGATGATGGGTGAATTACACCCTAGATTACGAGAAATGCTCACATCCACATAGTAAATCAAGGACTGTTTCCTGATGGGTTCTTGAACAACACACCAAATACTCAAATAGGGAGGATTCTCTCCAGCTCTGAGTCACAAAAGTATGTCTCCCAAACAGGAGAAAACTTCGGGAATAATTTGTTTAAAGTCACTTTATTTCGAAGTATCTCTCTTTTTAAAATTATATTTTATTTATTATACTATTACAGATGTCCCAATTTTTCCCCCTTTACTCCCCACCACCCAGCAAACCCTGTTCCCTCAGGGAATCCCCCACCATTGTTCATGTCTGTGAGTTATGCATATAAGTTCTTTGTCTACTCTATTTCCTATACTGTACTTTACATCCCCGTGGCTATTCTGTAACTATCTGTATTTCTTAATCCCCTCACCTCTTCACCCATTCCCCTACACACCCCTCCCATACAACAACCATTGAAACTCTCTTCATATCCACGACTCTGTCTCTGTTCTTCTTGTTTGCTTAGTTTTTTAGATTCAATCATTGATAGATATATATTTATGGTCATTTTATTATTCATAGTTTTGATCTTTTTCTTAAATAAGATCCTTTAACATTTCATATAATAATGGTTTGGTGATAATGAACTTCTTTAGTTTTTTTCTTGTCTGGGAAGCTCTTTATCTACCCTTCAATTCTAAATGATAGCTTTGCTAGGTAAACCGGTTATGGCTGTAGGTCCCTGCTTTTCATGACTTTGAGTATTTCTTGCCCATCCCTTCTAGCCTGCAAAGTTTCTTTTGAGAAATCAGCTGATAATCTTATGGGAATTCCTCTGTAAAGTAACTAACTACTTTTCTCTTGCTGATCATAAAATTCTCTCCTTGCCTTTAAACTTTAGCATTTTAATTATGATGAGTTTTGGAGTGGGCCTCTTTGTATCCATCTTGATTGGGACTCCGTGCTCTCTGGACTTGCATGTCTATTTCCCTCACCAAATTAAGGAATTTTTCTTTAATTATTGTTTCAAATAGATTTCCAATTTCTTGCTCTTTCTCTTCTTTTTCTGGCACCCCTATCATGCAAAAGTTAGAATGCTTGAAGTTGTCACAGAGGTTGCTTACACTATCCTTTTTTTCTTGGATTATTTTTAATTCTTGCTGTTCTGCATGGTTGGGTTTTTTTTTTTTTGCTTCCTTATGTTCCAAATCATTGACTGATTCTCAGCTTCATCCACTCTACTGTTGTTTCTCTATAAATTGTTGTTTATTTCAATTAGCGTATCCTTCATTTCTGACTGGGTCTTTTTTATGCTGTTGAGGTCCTCACCAAGTTCCTTGAACATCCGTATAACCAGTGTTTTGAACTCTGATCTGACAGACTGCTTATCTCTATTTTGTTTAGTACTTTTTCTGGAGTTTTGGTTTGTTCTTTCATTTGGGCCGTGTTTCTTTGTCTCCCCATTTTGGCAGCTTCCCTGTGTTCATTCCTATGTATTAGGTAGAGCTGCTTTGACACCCTGTTTGGGTAGCATGGCCTAATGTAGTAGGTATCTTGTAGGATCCAGCAGCACAGCTTCCCCTAGTACCCAAGCTGAGGATCTGAGGAGCACCCTTTGTATAGTCTGAGTACATCCTCCCCTTGTAGTTGAGCCTTGGTTGATGTTGGCAGGTCAACGGGAGGGATTTACCCAGGCCAGCCTACTGCAAAGATTGTTTATGACCACTGACGGCCCACCTCTACCCTCCATGGAGGATCAGCTGTGCAGGGGTAGGGTGGTGGTGCTCTGACGTGGTCTGTAGCTGTCTACTGGGTGCACAGGCTCTGGGGTTTCCTGGGTCATGTGGGCCAAGGTCAGCCCCCACCTGTGTGTTGCCCAGGGCACTGGGCCTGAGTTATAAAGCAATCTGAGATGGCTGCCACTTGTGCTGGGCTTGGAGATTCCAAGGTGAAGCCAAGCTGTGAATCTAGGATGGCTGCTGCTAGGGTCAGGCCTGGGGCCACTTAGCAAGAGGTATAGGGTCTGGGGGCTCACTGAGGCTGGCTGTTGCTTGTTTGAAGAATTTAGGAAGTTGCGAAGCATGAGCCAAGACCAGCCATTCATATGGAATAGTCACAGATAATAGTTGATGGGTCCACAAGTTGGGTGGGATAGAGTCTCAGGGGATCTCCAGGGAGGAACAAGCAGTGTTAGCTAGGTTGATGGAATCTCAGATATGGCACCAGCCTGCTAGCTCTGTGGTTCTGTAGGGGGAGGGTTCAGAACAGGGACAGTGGCATCTGCCTGCCTTTCTTCTGAAATAAAGCAGTGTCCCGGCTCTTGCCTTGATACCAGACACTTCAGTTTCTCCCCATATGCCACTGGTACCTTTCAAGCTGCTACCCCGGTGCTGCAGCTCAGAGGGAGTGAGTTTGAGAAGTGTATGTGTGGGTTCTTTAAGAAGTGCTTGGGACGCCAGAATTTCTTCCACTGATTTAGTCCCCTTGTTTCTGCAGCCAAAATACAGGCACTTATCTTCTTGGTACTGGAATCCTGGGCTGGGAATTTGATATGGAGCTGGGACTGCTCACTCCCAAGATATCCTCCTGAATTTTTATCCACCACACATAGCTTTGGGACCAGTTCATTCTGTGTCTCCATCCCACCTCCCAGATTGGATGGATGTGGTTTCTTTAATTCTATAGTTGTCAGACTGGTATTCAAATAGACTTGTGATGGTTCTGAGTGATGGTTGTGCTACATTTTAGTTGTAATGTTGATGGGGTTGTGTGAGGAGGAAAGCATGTTTACCTATTCAAGGCATCTCTTCAACTTGATGAAAATTAAACTGCAACAGAATGGGTGAAACCATTGAAGTAGAGTTAGTAGGCTTGCTTCTTCAGAGTAAAGTATTACTGACCTCCCTTTCTCAAAATTAAAACCCCCTGTGAAATCTTTTGATTTGTAAATGCTGAGTTTCTTTGGTTCCTGGTTCTACAGTCTATTGGAGTGAGGAACTCAGCCCCTGGTCCAGCACCATGAGTCCACTGAGAAGAACCAGCTTTCTAGACAGCTGCGAATGTTTGGTGTTCATTCACATAACATGCCAGCTCTCTGGATTTTAACGTGGGCCAAACATTGTATTGTCCTCCATGTGGAAGAAACATTCCAATCTTTAGGGCTTTTCCCACTTTACGTAATGAGAGGTAGTTAACATTTTCATGTGCGTCATTGGAAATGCACTCAGGTCGTTAGAAACTCAAAGAATGGGAACCCAATACCCATTTCTAATCTGAAGTGTCCCGCGTATACCAGCTTATTCTGCCATTCCAGCCGTCCCCACCCAGAAACCGCTTCACCGTGATTCACTTCCAAGATTCATAAATTCTAGGATATCAGGATTACTTACAATTTAATGTCAGGATTTGCCATCTGCCTTTCAGACATTTCCTGAGCCTGCTGAGGAGGGGGCTTATTGAAATGGCTGTGCCACCCGCCTCTCATGTTTAACTCTCTTTAGGGACTTAGAGACATGAGACTTCATGTTCTAATGTCAACGTACACATATAAGGATTAAAAGCAGTATAGGATGCATAAGGACACTTTTCAAGCTAGTTATTCCTTGATATCTATCACTTCATAGTGGTGACACCTGCTTCTAATTTTAAAAGTTCATTATTCTTGTAGTGAGTGATTTTTTTTTGCTTCAGAAAAGCAGTCTTATCCTCAAAAGACTTAAAAATTTCCCCCTTTTGATGTGCTTGATATTTTTGTGAGTTTGTCCATCAGCATTGAAATCTTAACATGCCTTTAGTTTTTAAAAAAAAATCTTTATAACACATAAGCATCATTTTGGGTCACATAAATTTATGTCCTAGCCATACATTGGAAGACTTTTGCAGAGATGTAATTTATTATAAATGTCATTATCTGCTACTTGGACTACTTGATCGTTGTCTTAAGTTAACTAAAGCCAGAGACATAAATTCTGTTTGTGGGAGCATTTGGTAACTTACATTCAATACCCATATTTGGCTCTTTTCACATTTAAGGACAGGGTTGGTGACAGTCGTAATTTTGGGGTTAGTATGTAGGAGGGAAAAAAGAGAGGAACCTTGTTTTGTCTCTTTAGGCACGCATGAAAATAGTCCTTTGGATTGGCAGGCTACCCCGTAGAGCCCAAGTGGCGTGCTGTTGCTGTGTTGTTGTTGTTCTTGTTTTCATCTTGTATGGCGCTCTTTTCCTCATAGGTTCTGGGTAAAGTTAATTACATGAGTAGAAAATGCTGCAAAAGATGGTGTATTGCTAGCAACCAATTCTGATTGGCCTGTGGGGTGTTGTCTGTATAAAATTGGATCCTCGTGTTGGGTTCCAAAAAAAAGGTGTGAATGTGAAGGAGAAGTGCTAAATCATGACTCCAGAGAAAATGTCGGCCACGAGCAGTTTTTAGTTGAAGTGAAAACCAAACTTTAGCATTTGTACAAAGAAGACAAGGAAAAAAGAGGGTGAATCATTAACTCTAATATAAAAGCATTATGATGATCCGGTTTCACCAAACTTGAATGAGATCCTCCACAAAGGCTGAGACTGAATGGAACTCATTTACTTCATTGATATGAAAACTTCACTAAGCATTTACCCTCAGTGTCAGATAAGTAATTTTTGATATAATTTATCCAAGATATGGAGACACTTAAGAAAACAGTGCAGGTTTTAATAATTGCATTCACACGGAAACGGATCTATCATTACGTTGTCACAGAAAACGACAGTGAGCAGAAACATCCTGCTCAGATAAGTATTCGGCACAATTAGACACTGTCTCTTCTGTTCAGTGTAGCATTAATCAGGAAAGCACAGCGTTACATAGGAATTTTTTTCTGATATGCCATTGTTAAAAAAACATTTTGTCAGATATTGTGTTTCAGAAAATGACCCATGTAGTTGTGTATAGTTATTTCCCTTTTCATTTATTATTTTTTGTTTTAATAGTGTTCAGTAAGTGTGGTCCTTTTGTGTGACCCCCGAAAAGCTGTATTGAAGTTAGTGGTTCATTTTGTTTTGCCAAATATCAGACTAGTGTACTACTTGAAGTATCTGTATGCTTTGCAAGGACCTGTTGGTTCATATATCTGAAACGGTGTCAGAATTAGTTTAGAGAGATTTTCTTATAAGCAAAGGGCCAGAGGATTTCTGCATTAAATAATAGCTCAAGAGACCACCCCCTTCCATGAAAAATTTCATGTGAAAATGATGAAATGTGTTGCCCCTTCCAACATCCACTGGCATTGCCTTTAAAAAGCAAAATCCATTTGCTTTCATCATGTAGCTTCCAGCTTCGACTCTGAACTGCTGCATAGTTATAAAGTGGTATTCGCTCAGTTCATTGCACAACTCTATCTTCCCACTTTCTCAGTGACTCAAAGGCCTTTGAAGGCAAAAAATGGGGTTATTGAAGGATGGCAGGCAGATTTCACTAAGTAACAGGTGGAGGTCAAAGTAGTTTATTTGAGGGGATGAACAGAGCACAAAGATGAAAAATCAAATGCTTTGCCATAATAAGGTTGAGAGAGAAAATGCTGACTACACTAAGCTTAGATTCTAGCTGACAGAACCTTTTCTAGTGTTCACTACTTGATTTTACAGTTCAAGCAATTTGAAGAGGCCTAAAATTATATTCTTTTTTCCCCTATGAAATGTTTCAATCAGGTTCAAATTTTGCTTTAAATAAAGTGATAGATGCTGTGTTTATATCCAAGGAACATTGGGACTAACAGATTCCCACTGCAGGTGTATAACTAACAGAGAACATCAGAGACTACGCATCTCTAAAATTAAATTTTATCAGGAGGACCCTTACACTCCAAGCTTTCAATCATGTTTTAACTGACAGAAGTGAGCATAATTTAATAAGCACTTAACTTCTCATCATTGAAATGAGTCCAGTAGCTGGAGAAAAGTATGTCAGGATATTGACCAAGCTTAAGCCCTGGGTTACCCCTAGCTTATTGGAGATGGGGAGGAAAAGGCTTTGCTTTTGGGGCTTTTTTCCTTTTTATATAATTCTGTATTTATACAGTGCATATGTTTTGCTTTTGTAGCTCACAAAGGGCCCAAACATGCTAGAAAAAAAAAGTAAGATTTACCAACAGTTTTATAACAGGACCAAAAAAAAGTAAAAAGAAAAAAATCTACAGGGTGGGGTAAAAGTAGGTTTACAGTTGTGAAACGGTTTATTCTTGTATTGTTACTAATTAATTTTTATGTTATTTTTCTATACAAACAACTGTAAACCTACTTTTGGCCCCACCTTGTATCCAGTGGTATAAGTAGACCAGAGCTATCGGATAAAACTTACTGCAGTAATGCAAATGTCCTCTATACACCATCCAGTCCTGTAGCAACTACCAAATGTGGCTGTTAGAACACTGAAATGCAGCTGTCATGAGCAACTGAAGTTTTCAATTCATTTAATTTTAATTAATTTAAATTTAAGTAGCCACAGGTGGCTAGTAGCTACCATATTAGACAGGGCAGATATAACCCACACATGTGTATGATTGAGTGTTTTACTTTTCTGCTGGATATCTAAGCAGAATGAATAAAACATTTATGCTATATTAGACTATATTTATTTTTCATGCAAAGGAAGTAATTTGGTTTTCTCGGTAACTTCGTCTTTATTTTCAGTCCTCTGTGAATGGGTGTGATGGTTGTGTTGAGCCAAAATCAATTCCTCTCTGAACACAGGGAGGGTAGGATGGCTCAGGGGAGGAGAGGTTGGGTTGGGAATCTCCAGCTTGTAAGTATATGGAGCATGAAATGTACTTTTTAAATTTTAGTCCTGACACTGGGCTGCCTGTATTTAGCCTGAAAAAAAAAAAAGGAAATACACTAAAAAAAAAAAACGAGAGACTGTGTTATTGGCCCAGGAACCAGATTTTTCTATGACATTTTTCTCTTGTCTATTCTCTACTCTTGCTGGTTGTAAATTTTCACTCACAAATGAACATTTGGAATACATTAGAGAATTCATCTTTCTTTTCTCCTGAATAATCTATATCATTTTCACTCCATTCTCCCATTTTTAGAAATTGAAGAAATCACTTGTATCCAAGCCTTTTAAATTATGTGAACTTCTTTATGATGTGGTAATTCTTCGGGGGGTCCTTTGAGCTCATTTTAAATGGTTGCCTATAGTGTAAAAAGGATAAACCTCAGAAGCTATATTAGCTTTCATTTTATTCTCTCTATCATAAAAATGATTTTAAAACATTTTTACTCACCGGAAAGGTTAAAAGTCAAAAGAGTCTGAATGTTTTACCTTTTTTTATTGTAGGGTGTGTTCATCATAATAAATTACATTAGAATGAACCCTAACGTATTTTATCATTAGGAAACAAAACTAAGTGGAGTGCAGTATCTCGAACCACCCCCCTGTGCCCCACAGCATGTGTTTATCCCCACAGGGACAGAACAGCCCTTTCACTGTGGAATTAGCCTGTCCAATCACAGCCTTTATTTAGCATCACAGTTGGAGATGATCTCATCACAAGGTGCAGCTGAAATGATCCCAGGCAGGTCCTGCATCGCCTGTGGGACTGCTGCATAGCTCTGCATCTGGAAGATAAGTCTGAGCATTGACTTGAGGGTGGAGGATGACTTAGAAAACGTGATGCTGGTACCCATCCTTCATCCCATGCTTGAAAAATGGCACTGAAATGTCTGCTTTACCATTAGTCTGGCAGATGGGCCGAAGGCATCCATTCCCCATACTCAGACCTGGAGGTAGAGTGGAACCCGAAGGCCTAAATGTAAAGAAAACAGCCACAATAGCAGTTAGCATGCCATTTAGGCTGAAGACAAAGATTTAAGTATCGTCATCAAACTCTGTTTTAAACCAGCTCGTGATTGGTTTGTATCAGTAAGATAGATAAGTAATCAGAACTTTTTCCAGCAATAGGCATCTCAGAGTGCTACACCAAAAGGAGGAAGAGCTTTGGCTCACTGGGTTCAAATCCTGGCATCAGCCTCATTTCCTGCCAACTCACTATAGCTACTACCCTCTTGTTCTGCTTCCCTCTACAGACTAATTTCATGAAAAAGCTGACTGTGTCTGTTTTTCCTGCTTCTTCACTTCCCACTGATTTTGTAGACCATTCTAACCTATCTTCCATGTGCCTCACTCTCCTGGAGCTCATATGTCCTCATACTTGACCTTTCAGTAGCATTCAACCCGTTCAGTCACAACCTTCTTGAAACACTTTCCTTAGTTCCTGTAAAACTACACTTTCCTATTAGTTAAATGCCTCAATTTAGATGCCTATTTTGACACTAACGTTAGGAGCTCAGAGGCTTCCCTTGATGCCAAGACGTACTGAACTGCACATGTTGCAATTGTGTGTTACACTGTACCTCTGATTAAGTGAAGTATTGCTGCATTACAATATATACTAGAGTTGGAAGCTATTAATGACTCTTACAAAAATAATTTTGATCCTTTCTACTTACTTTTTCAAGATGCTTTATAGAGAAAGCAACTCAAATAGGCAAGAGACCTATTGTAAATATTAAATGTCTGTATTTGCTATTTTACAGTTTATTCCTCCCTGGGTTGTGATCTTCTAAGTCTATGCAATATTTATTTATTGGAGGTTCTGTGTTATGTATCTGATGATACATACATTCAATATGTTTAATAAAATTCTAACTGATCCCTACTAAAGCCAAGAGAAGCTTTTGATATGTAAGAGAAGATGATTCTTACTATACCTCAGAGTTTTTATTTTTGGATATTCCTTTGCAGCTGATATACCCTTTCTTTGATTTTTTTCCTTTGGGTAACCAAATTAGAAACTTTATATATACTTAATTGACTTAACTAGGACACTGGTTTCATAGTATACAAGGAGAAGCACATAAGGGAATGTAATGTATTACAAAACGTGCAAGCTTTAGAACCAGAGACCTGGGTCTGAAATATCACTTAATAGCTGAATGATCTTGAGCAAGCTGTTTGACATAACTGGATATCTAGTTTCTGTAACATTAAGTTATAGGCAGGATAATAATACCCCCTGTCTGAGGTGAAGATGTAAGTATAGTGGGCCCCCCTTTATCCACAAGGGATATGTTCCAAGACCCCCAGTGAATGCCTGAAGCTACAGATAGTACCAAACCCTATCCACACTGTTTTCCTATACAAATATACCTGTGATAAAGTTTAATTTCTAAATTAGGCACAGTAAGGGATTAACAACAATAGCTAATAAAAATAGAATAGTTATAATAATGTATCGTATTAAAAGTTATGTGAATGTTCTCTCTCTCTCTCTCTCATTCTATCTTATTGCACTGAACTCACCTTTTCACTTTATGACTTCTCTTTGGCGTGTCTGAACTGCCAGCATAACTACTGTTGCACTTTGGGGCCATTATTAAATGAAATAAGGGTTACTGAACACGAGTAACTTGAAGCACTGAGATATTGCAACAGTCAATCTGATACCTCAGTTGGCTACTGAGTGACTAACAGGGAGGGTGGCCCGTACAGTGTGAATAAACTGGACAAAAGGATGACTCACATCTCAAATGAGAAGAATCAGGAAGACGCGAAATTTCATCATGTTACTCAGAACTACACTCAAGTGAAAACTCATGAATTGTTTACTTCTGCAATTTTCCATTTAATAATTTTACACTGCAATTGACTGCAGGTAATTGAAACCATGAAAAACAAAACTATGGATAAGGATGGGGGGGCTCCTGTACATGGCACTTAGTAGGTACTCCATAATTTGTAGCTTTTATTATTTCTGGTCTGGTTTTTGGAAACGATCATTATGCAGAGATTGGGTGACTGTCTCTTTAGCTGACTCCTGGCTCTGCTGAGGCCACTGCATGGACGAAAGTGTCCCATAGCCTTTAAGTCTGGTTTAATAGTTGTTTGGGTAAAGCACTAGTAAAGTTCGGTTGGAGGGAATGAGATGATGCAACAGCCAGGAGAGTGTCTAAGGTCAAACGGGAACAACCAGACTCACAGCTTTTTGTGATCCTCTCTAACCTGCTTAGACACTGGATTTTTAAAACCAAAGTGCAGAGTTTGCTTGTTTCCAGAGTTTCTCTCAGGTTGTGACTGCAAATGAACATTATTGAAACGAAACCAGCATTGTATTACTTTGTTATTCCTGTAGGATTTGCTTCACAAGTGTCACTGTGAAGTTCTTAGTTAAAATTAGTGTGCGGTAAATCTCATGATTTGGGAGAAAGGGGGAGTTGAAGTTAATTACCTTCCCCCGCCCTGTATTGTGTTTTTACTTTCTTTAACATCAGGTTGCAGCAAAAAGTTACCAAAACAAACCTTGATTTGTTGGAGGAGACCCCGAGAATTATGTTTGAGTTTTTTCATATTATTTGATCTGATTTTGTGATTGATGTTTCTTGAAAAAATCAGGGGAAAATAGAAAATTTCAAAAGTGTTTATGCCATTGGAAATAACCATTTGTTGGCCTTTTCTACAGAAGACTGTCTTACCATTTTTTTCTGGGTGAGCATAGACTAGTAGAAACCTCACAACCTAAGGTGGATTTGCTAAAAATAATGGGAATTTATGGAATTCTGGAGAGTAATTAGTGCACAGTACAATCCTCAGTGCACCCACTCTAGCACTGACAAGAGTTTTTTTATTTGAGTGCGGTGTTATTTTACTATTGCTGTTCACCACAAACTTAGCTAAAATCAACATGTAAATATTATCTCATGATTCCCATGGGTCAAGAGCCTGGGCACAATATAGCTGGCTGCTCTTTGCAAGGTCTGTTGCACAAGGATGCAGTCAAAATTTTGTCCAGGCTACATTCTTTTCTGGAGCTCAGGGTCCTGTTGCAAACTGTCCTGCTTGTTGGCAGAAATCAGTTCATTGTAGCTTTATGACTGAAGTCCCAGCTTTCTTAAAGCTGGATATCAGCTCAGGGTCCCACTTAGTCCCTAGAGTCCCTGCAGTTCCTTGCCACGTGGCCCTCTCACTGACCCTTTTGCCACACAATGGCTTATTTCTTCAAAGCCAGAAGGAACATCTTTCTGTCTTCTAATCCCTCTTTTAAGGGCTCACCTGGTAAGGCCAGGCCCACCCAGGATAATAACTCTTTACTTAACTAAAAGTAATCTGATTAGGGAGCTTAATTACATCCGCAAAGGTTCCTGCACCTCTGCCACATAACACAAGAATGGCATCCATCATACTCCATCATACTCGAATGACAAGTATCCATCATATTTGAATGACATCCATCATTCAAGGGTTGGGGATTATACAAAGTATGTACCCCAGGGGCCACGAATCTTAGGGCCATTCTAGAATTTTGATTACCACAAACACTAATGATGGAATCTAACAGAATCTTGGTGAATACTGTATTCGGCCTGTATTTTCAAGGTTTTCTTGTTGGGCTTCTTGCTCACAACTGCTTCTAGAGATTAGAGTTACTGAATGGCTAGAATTTCATGTATGTTTGCCTTTGTCCACTAGTGTAAGTGACTCCAGTAGATTAGAAAAATGGCAAAGTGGAGAAAAACTCAGAATGGCTGGATGGTTAGAAAAGCAATGACAAGCCAAAGTGCTTCTTGGAACCCATCTTCTATTCTATTTACCACCATTTGGATTTTTAATAGCAATCAACAGGAAGAGATGTCCCACCGAAACAAAGCAGTATGCTAAATTTCTGCTTCTCACTGTGTAAAATTCTTTACTTTTACATATTGGAAAGAACTTTAAAGTGATATTCTGTCTATCTCAGAAAAAGCGGTAGCATTAACTTATCTAAATCTCTTTTAATGCAATATTTCTAAAAAATACATTGGAATTAAGGTTTTCATTCATTCAGAGAAAGACAATCAGTCATTGAGTCTGTATGGTAAATGTGTCTAACAAGCATGATAGCTAATTGGAAGCAGAAATTTTAACAAGGAGTTTATTTTTAAAATAATGTACAGAAACCAAATCTGATTTCAAAAGCAAAAGTCAAGATTAATGTTCTCTCATATATTAATATAAAGCTGTTTACTAACATTTTAAAATTTCATCTGATCAATTGAGAATACAAAGCAAATTAACCAACACATACATTATGCTTATGGAGAAAATATTCAAGTATATAATAAGGAAGTGTACTCAATATGGGTCTTTAAAAATTGAAAACACAAAGTAATTCTGAGATTCGTGACAGCCCATGGTTCATATTGCTTGACTGAGATAAACTTAGAAAATTATACATAGTTTGGCTCTTTCTTCTTGCATGCAAACACTAGTTCTTCTCTTTAACCCTTTCCCAGAGGGTTGAATCTTGCTGTTTTTTAATGCATTTACCCACTTGATCATCCTCGATGCATGTATCCTATGTACACATCACTTTTATAAGGGTAAATAGTAGATTTAAATTATGTCAATATTTTTGCCCTATTTAGAATAACATGGGTTGGATCAAGTTTTCAAAGAAATGATAACTTTTCCTTAAGCCCAACTACCTGCTTTCTTTAAGAGAAAGCAGTGCATTTACCAGTGATTCCATAGTCTGGCAAAAATTGCATTTACCAGTGATTCCATAGTCTGGCAAAAATTCTGCTATCTTAAAATTTTTGACATTTTCATTTTCTATTCTATTTCTGCTTCATAACATGTAATTCAGGCATTTGACTAAGTTTAAATCGGTGGACTGGCTGGCAGCCTAAAAATTTTTTGCACAGAAGAGATTTAACTGAACTGGGAGATTTGTTTAAGTATTGGTAACTCTTTATTCCTTTCCTTTAATCTTTTAATTTGAAATCTCTTCTCTAATATAATTACATGACTAGAACTTAAATTAGTTTACTTGAAATGAGTGTTAAGGCAAAACCTCAACTGATCCTAATGATGTTAGGACCGTGGTGTGGTGTGCCTTTGGTTACTGATTTAAGGAGCAAAGAAACAGCAGCTAAAGTAACCTGGTGACTTTGTTTTTAATTGAAATCCCAGCGACATTGATCTAAAATGGATCTGATCTAGATTCGTCAAGTTAGTGGAAATCACACACAACTTCATTTTGCCCTTATGTCTAGCTATGCAAATGTGCCTACTGGTTTGTTATCCCCCCTTAGGGTTGAAACCCCAAGTTTTGCTATTTCCAAGTATCTATTATTAAAGCCACAGATAAAGCTGAGACCTATGTAAGTAGTTTGAACATCTTTTCAGGCCACACGCTGTGTCCCAAGCCCTTTGTTAGATTCTGAAAGTAGAAGGGGGCCAAGCAAACATGGTCTCATCCTTATAGAATCTGCAGTCAACACACATTATTTGTGTTGTAAAATCTCATTAAAGAAATCTATGATCAGCTCTAATAAGGACATATTTAGGCATAGGCCAAACTGTCTAAGTGTCAGAACAGATCTGTACCTATAACACGCTTGGCAGAGTGCATGGTAGTTAGCAACCACTCAGTAACAGTTACATGTTAATATTATTATTATTTTATTATTTATTTTTACTATTCACCCAAATAATTCTCTGATCATAGGCAGACCTAGTTTTGTGCTGCAAACTTAAAAGAGCCCAAATTGGTCGTTTAATGTGGGAGCTGGGAATCATTTTCTTTATTTGTATATATGAGTTTTTATTATCTTAATTGGCACCTTACCAAACTGATAGGTGCCTCCACTTGTGTGTGTCAGCATTGGTTTCTAAGAACATTACAAATACGCTAACTATGAGGGGCTATTTTCTCATCATTTTCTTCCCAAAACACCTCCCCCATTCCACTGGAAATGCTGTGAAAACCCTAGAAACTATAGTAAAAAATACTATTTTAAAAAACAAGTTTTTTATTGTATTTTCTTAACAGAAAAGTAACATGCCCACATGGAAAAGACAAGTAAGGCAGAAGAGGCAATGGGAATGGCCTCAACCCAACACAGCGGAGAACTGCCGTCAGGGTTATGCCCCTGTCCTTTCTCTGCACCAGAACCATCCTTGTCCAAGGCATCATCCCATAGCACCCTATTTTGTAAACACGTCCCATGTCTTTATTCTATGGTGTTAAACAAGTATCTTTCTGTGTCATTATTCTTTTACAGTATTATTTGCATTGGTTCTATCAAATACCAGTTGTTGGGCAGTGAAGGTATTTTTTATTTTTTCCTAGTTTTTTATTATGAATAATCTACCACATAAGCAACTGAGTTACCATTGTTGAGAGTTTTTTAATGTTAAAATAGCTAAATTATTCAAGATAATTTAAGGTGCCTTTAGTGCAATGTAACTGAGAAGATGAAATGATGGCAAAGAGGCCTTCTTGTGCTTCTATAGCTTCCCTTATGAAGGGTCTCAGAGACCATGGGCACCACCCGGAGACCGGTGGCAATGTGGCACTCCATAATGAGAGAGCATTCATAATGCCCAAATGGACTGTGATTTAGTAGAAGTTGAACTCACTATGTACAGACTTAACAAGAGACCATTTTGTCTCCTGTTTGTTCCTGTGACAAGTTCAAACAATTCAAAACAAATTTTTTATCTACTGCTAGATTTCCTTTTTTAATTCTGTACGTTTTATCTGTGAGGCTGCACAAGCCGTTGTTCCACGAATTACAGTGTGCTTATCAATCCACCCTTCTTACCAGGAATGCCATCTCCAACAACACTGAAGAAGTCGGAGAAGTCTGGTTTCAGCAGCCCCTCCCCTTCGCAGACCTCCTCCCTGGGAACAGCATTCACACAGCACCACCGACCGGTCATTACGGGACCCAGAGGTGAGCCGTTCTGTAGGCACCCTTGGTTGTACTTAGATCATGGCCTTGGGGCCAGGGTAGCAAAATGAGAGGCAGCAAGGACTCCCCCACAATGCTCCCGAAGGCAGTGAGTGTTTCAATTTCCTATCACTGGGGACAGCTTTGGGATATTAGGGACCAAAGAGATTTGGCATCAATCCCTTGATCCTTTTTTAATTGAATTTATCGAGGCGACATTGGTGAATAGAATCGACCAAACCTCTTTCTTTGCCAGTGTGTTGTTGCAAAATGGTGGGAGATCATTTGAATTGAACCAACATTAAATTTGTTCTATAAATTTTACAAGAGCGTGGTGTGTGTGTGTGTGTGTGTGTGTGTGTGTGTTTAGGTGAGCAAGTACAGTGGACTCTTAAACAACACGGAATTTTTAAAATTTGCCTATTAGCTCTGGCTGGGTGGCACAGTTGCTTGGAGTGTCATCCTGTACACCACCAAAAGGTTGCAGGTTCGATTCCCGGTTGAGGCACGTACAAGAGGCAACCAATTGGTGTTTCTCACATTGATGTTTCTCTGTCTCTCTCCCTCTCTCTGAAATCAATAAACATATCCTCTGGTGAGGATTAAAAAATGACCTGCAAATAAGCGGACTCACACAGTTCAAACGCAAGTTTTTCAGAGGTCAACTGTATCTTCAGTCAGCAGTTGTGCATGGGTATACATGGAGGACCGACTTGGATTGTATGCAGACTTTCAACCGTGTGGTGGGCTGGCACCCCAGCCCCCACCTTGTTCCAGGGTCAAGTGTAATCGCTTTTTTCATTTTCTCATCCCTGGCGATTCCCTTCACTTGAAACCTAATTTCATGTGTGGCATTTTGCATTGGGGTTGTTTGCATCACGGTGTTGACTGTTGATGTTCAGTCTTCATCCGCTCCTTTTGAAGTGGTAGGTCGTTTGTCTGGTTTTCATTGCAGTGTTTTCATTATTTTTGCCGTGTGTGCTTTTAAGTTTATTATTAAAATGTGTCCACAAGAAATATGATTTGTATTTCACATTGAAGACAAGCTTTAAACCTCAAGAGAATGTCAGCAAGTCACTTAACTTGATCTCACTGCAAGATGAAAATATTTATTAGTTTGTTTAGGAAACCCCCCACAGTAGGGGAATGAATAATTGTAACTGCGTTTGCTCTTGTTCGTTAGCTTTTCGTTTAGGTAGGTCTGTGATCTACCAGCTGGTATCATAAAATATCCTGGAAAGTTATGATCTCTCGTCTTCTTTGACAAATACCTGGGAAAACTGATGTTTCCTTCATTAATCTCGCTGTTAGTCCCACAAATCATAATCCCTTTTTAAATACTCTGTGTGCCTGTCCAAGGAAGATGGCAGTTGAGAGGCAGGCACTGAGGCAGAAATCACACTGAAGGAGATGAGTGTCCTGACTGTTGTGTGAAGCAGCTTCTAGCTCCACAATTATGAAAACTTATGTGTTCCGTCTGTAAACATCTCGTGATCATCGACAGAACTTTCTCAACTCACTATTTCTCTTGTCTGTGTGTGATATAATCAGATAGGAAATGTGTGTGTATGTATTTTTTTTCTAATTTTAAAACTTTGCATCTGCATTGGATTATAAACTCCCAAAATGCAGAATGAGTCTCTTTAAATGGGTTAGTACTATGATATTACCCTCATAATCAATATTTATTAGATATCTAAGCTGTGGCAGAAAATAAGAGACAGGAAACTCTTTTAGTAAGAAAGAAGATTTTTGGTCTCAGGGAGATGAGGCATGTGATGTTTCTCATCTTTTTATTGTCAGGTTAACATATGCTGAATGCTAAGTGAATGTTAAAAACATAACTTTCTGCAGGAGCTCAGAGGAGGGGACGCTGGAGGTTCATTCATTCACTAAACAAGGATTTTCTGAGTGCCTGTCACTGGAATTCAGTGCTTCCTGTCCTCATAGGGCAGACAGTCCAGCTTGGGAGAGAGACAGAAAATGAGCCGTTAGAAGACGGAATGTGCTGTGACTTATCACTTTGTAGCAAATAAAGAGACTTCAAAGCCTAGACAACTTGAAGTCAAAGCCTAAGGGTTGCACAGGGGAAGGGAGGACATTCCAAGTGCGGGAAAGAACCATGGCGAAGCCGGGCGGAAGAGGGTGGGAAGAACAGTGTGCTCACAGTCAGGACGCCAGGGTGTGCTGCCTCTTTGCTTGCCATTTACCTTCTGGAATTTTAACTATACTCCCCAATGGCGTGGGAACAATGCTACTGCCAAATAAACTTTACCTCCCAACTTCGTATTTTCATACAGAAACTGCCATAAAATAATATTTATAGAGATTCTTTGAGGAACATAAAGCAATGTACATATATTATCATTTATTCAATAAATAGTGTGTGTTATCTGAGAGTCTTGTCTTAAAACCATAGTTCCAGAAATGGTTATAACCATCCTGGCATTTTCCCCTGGGCGCCATGACGGGGAGCTTCTTCATGCTACACAATTGAGCACAGTTGCTGCAGTAATCCATACTGGGTGAACCAGAGGGGGCCTCCTTAGCCTATAGAACAAAGAGTTTTGATCTCGTAATATATTCATGAAATCATTTTAGAGGAAAAGAGAAAGGTGCCTAGTTTAAGAATTATGGAATACCAAAGATTCTTTGTTTTCACCAGAATTCAAGATGGCTCCCAGTATCCTCGGTTCTCCTTTCTGGAAAATGTACTCAGGTACCCGTTCTTATTGCCCCCTGCCCCCTTAGTGGTCCGGTGAAGGCAGTTGGAGTAGTTGAGATGAAACTCTTCAGTGGCATCTTTGCGGGTAAGAATCATGGAGTTGAGATAGGCTAACATAAGACATTCTTGGGCTAAGATATTTTTAAAAGGCTGGTATTCAGCCTTTTGTTATTTAAGAAATATTTGCTACAAGTATTCTATTCCCTTTATCCTTCTCTGAAGCAGTTGGAAAGCTAATGCTTAGAATAACATCAAATCTGGAACTAAGAGTTGATGTTTTAGGAAGATGAGGCCAGGTCTGAGGAGGGAGCGCCTGCCCAAGGAAATCAGTGTGGAATAAATATCACATGTACATGAAGGAAAATTCAACCTTACAAACTTACACCACTAGGGAATCCAGACAGACAATCAGACTTTCAATAGGCCTGGAAAAAGAGAAAGATGTAGCCTGATGAAGGGGTGAAGGGAGCCCTTCTCTGCACTTTCCCAGAGTCACACAGTATGTTCACCTTTGGATAGCACCCAGGCTACAAGATCTCCATTGCCTTCCTTAAAATTAAGAAATTAAAATTTCTTAAAATTTATCCTGGGGTTGCATTGACCAGACAAACACCAGTTTGTGAGTGTAACTATATAACATATCTCAATGATTTTTTAACAGAGCTACAGCAAAGCACAGTCACATCATTGAAAAAACAGTGACCCTATTTTTCACTGCAAACCTAAGCTATATTTAGAAATTTGATGGCTACCTTTTACAAAAGAAACCTCTCTTTGAAGATTGCAAAGTAAAGGCATAAAAGTAGGACCTTGAAGGGAGGCAGCATAGCCTAGTGGGTAGGCGCAAAGGCTAAGGGGGTCCAGTGGACCCTGGTCTGAATCCTGTCTCCAGCACTCTTACCAACTACGTGAACCAACTACGTGAACCAACTACGTGAACCAGCCGCCTTGCTTGCCTGAGTCATCAGTGGCTCATCCACAAAACAGAGATTACAGTCTCTTCTTCAAGAGAATTCTGTTGTCTGAGGAGTAGATGAAATTATATATTCGTCATCATTCACACCATGCCTGGAAATAGAGTATGTCCTGAGGTCATGTAAACAATTTAATCACTCATTTTCATTTAGGCTTTGAAAAATCTCACGCTGTCCCTACTCCCTTAGCCTGTCAACATCTCAGCCATCCCAGGACCAGCTCGAGTGCCCCTTTGAGCACGAAACCTCAGCGGCACCCAGCTGCCACCTTCCCACACTCCGGACACTCCTGCAGCCTTTCACATCTGACGCTCCCTCCGCTGACGTTGCCTTGCTTTGGTAGTTAGCGCACTTCTCATTGCTCTCCTAGAGTGAAACCTCCAAAAAGAGGCGGGCTGGCTTACGCTTCCTGGTGTCTTTATTGTGTCTCACACAGAGAGCTTTATGTGCAAACATTCACTGAATAAATACAAAGTAATGAAATGGCACATAGATGGACACACACGCCACTCATCCCTCCCCTGAAATGCTGCTTCAGACAAACTAAGGGTGGTAAACGTCTAACAGTTTACAGAGTACTCCTTTACAAGGACTGTCCAAGATGGGGAAGAACCTTGGCCTTTCATCCAAAGAAAGCTTTTGCAAGATCATATGAGTAAGACTTTGATATGCTGTGAAAAAGCTATGCTTTTTCCTGTTTTTTTGCTATTCTAATCACTTGCCTGTTTTCATTGTTGTGAACATAGGTTGTGTGGTTCCTTAAAATGAGTCTCTTCTCTGATACTGGATTGTTTTGTGGCTTCAATAAATCACTTAACCTTGTGGCCTCAGTTTGGCCATCTGTATCGTGGGGATAATACTTTGTAAGCTATGTAGTTAAAACTAAGTTGAGGGGTTAAAGTATTTTGGAATATCCTGGGGAGTAGGGAAGATATTAAGTTTCCAAAAAGGCATTTGTATGTCATTTTACATTATTATAGTTACTGTGCACTTTAAGCTGAAAGATTGGGCTTTCAAGAACTTTCTTTTACCATTACTTAAAATTTTAAACATAATATAGTATTTAATTCATGAAAATTAATCTTATTCTTGACAATTGAAAAAATCTTTGTTCTTTCTTTTGCCTTGGAAAGATTTTTAAGTTTGCTTGTTGATTTAAAGAATCTAACTCCTTTTGAGTATTATTTGGAGTAAACATCTGTGATGTTTTAGAAAGTTTGTCTTCTTAAAACTTATGTTTCTGCCTAAGTCTTTGCTCTTTTCAAAAGTGAGATAATGAGTGATCCTTAATTTAGTACTGAGCACAGCAACTCAATGTGTTTGGCTGCAGTGTCAGAAAATCTGAGTACGCAGGTCATAGTATTCTCATATGAAAACAAGCATGTGATTCAGGACTGTGTTATGGTGGCAGTATGATGCCATCCAGGACTGAGATTCCTTCTCTCAGCCTTCCATGCTTTCCTCCTTCTGTGTTGTTTGCATCCTCCTTCTGCGACCTCATGGTCACAACATAGCCACTGTGCTCCTGCCTCTCTCGTATGTTCCAAGCAGAAAAATGGGAAGGGACCAAAGCAAAAAGTGCCTGCCTACCAGCGCATTTTGCCACTTTGTATAGAATCTTATGGGGCACGGTCAGAACCATATCATGTAATCATCTCTAACTGCAAGGGAGGCCAAAAAAATCTAGATTTTTTTTCTTTTTTAAAGATTTTATTTATTTATCTTTAGAGGGTAAGGGAAAGAGAGAGGGAGAGAAACATCAGTATATGGTTGCTTCTCATGCATTCCCTGCTGGAAACTGGCCTGCAACCCAGGCATGTGCCCTGACTGGGAATTGAACTGCTGTTGTTTGGTTCACAGGCCCGCATCAATCCACTGAGCTACACCAGCCAGGGCTAGATGTTTTTTTCTGAGAATATTGCCACTCTGTATAAAATTAGGTTTATAAGTAGATAAATTGAAGAGCAGTGTGATAGTTAACAGTTAGCAAATATTCCCCATTACTCGTACAGATGAGAAGTCTCAGCTGGCCAGAGCCCAGACTAGAAATAGTCTCCACTGCGGTGCTTGTTCCACCATATCAGTAGTTTCTACCTTTTTCTACCCCCTCGGGGAAATAAAATGCATTTATTTAAACAATTAGTTTGTATTTACATTTTTTATTAGTCCAAGACAAAACATAGTCATTAGATCTTTTGGAAAGCATGACATAACCATGTTAACACACTGTATGTTTTAAATAATAGCCGTAAACAAACAAATCACTTGACCTCTTTTTATTGGCCCCACGAGTCCTTGCTACTTGTAATGCAGAGTTTCTGGTAGGTGCAAATCACTTCAGAAAATAATTTTTGAGGTCAGTTTGGGTTTTTTAAATATTGAAATTAGCTTGTAGACTCCCATTACTGTCTGGGGTCCCATTAATGTTTTCCACAAAACATTACTGTGTGTATTAAAAGTGTCCAGCACTTGACAATATTCAAGGTCTATACTACTTGCTAAAATGTGCAAACAAAGAAGCTTGGGTTCCAGCCTCAGAGAGCTTACCCCTGGCGAACGGGCAGGGCAAGAGACCAGCAGTTGCACTGTTGTGCGGGGGGGGGGGGGCGGCAAAGGGCGCTGGCCAGGGCAGGGCTGTTCTGATGGAGACCTGCTGTGGCATCTGACGCTGTGCAAGTCCCAACAAGCATGAGACTTAACCGCTGTTCTAAACCAGACCGCCTTCTGCCTTCATGCAAAACAAAGCCACAGCAAACAAGTCACACTTTTAGACAACTAAACACTAAGGAATTAAGACATACAAAATGTGAGCATGAGGCTAAACCCCTACTTTTTTATGGGCTACACACCCACAGTGGAAGTTTAGAAGTAAAATTGCCCTGATTCTGAAAATATGAGTAAGATATACTAAAATAATAGCCATATAAACCAAAGATTTATTGTGCAGCCTTCGAAGAATCATGCCAGTTTTTGTTTAGAGAGGTAGTCAAAAGTTTACATGCTCTGTAAACCTCTGTAAGTCCATGATCCTCGTGGCCCACACAGGGATCCTGCTCTTAGTGGTGAGACATCTGAGGCTCTGCAGCTAACAATATCTCCCAGCTGGGCCAAGAATAATAAGCTGCAGAGAATGATGAGATTGAAGACCACCTTCCAGGAAGCGGAGGTCACCAGGAAAGTCGGGGGAGTATAGATTCATACACAGTCACCGAGGAGCAAGGAGGGAGAGGTGGAAGAGGAAGGCAACGATAGTCACCAGATGGCAGGGACCGTTAGGGCAGGGACCTCATCTTCATTTGTCCTGTATCCCTCAGCCTCTCCCTGGGCATCAGGAAAGCATTCGATAGACATGTGTTGACTCAGTGAATGCGTGCATGGATTTGATTGAGGGCAAGCAAAGAGAAGGTTTGGGAGTAACATGTAGTTCTTTTCATGCCCTGTGTGTAACAGTAGTAATATGATATCCGAGGGCATGGATCTTCAGCAGCACTGAGGACGGTACACAGTGTGCTGAATAAGGGCTCTGTAGATACTTGCTTGGTTTTCATTTAAAAGAACTTCCACTTTGATTGACATTAAGAGATATGCTGACTCCAAAATGATTTGGTGCCCTTTTTTATACTTGCTGTGGTATTACAAACTTTTCTGTCCAAACTAAGGACCTTTCCAAAGAAATATTCCCCGGTGCTTTATTGTTGCCGTAACCATGGCACCCTTCCCTTGGCATGGACTCCCATACCCAAGAGGTGAATCTGTTCAGCTTTCTTGTATCATATCTGCAGACTCCTTTGCCTTTTAGAAGAGCTTTTAACTCAGTTGTAGAACATGCTGGTGCTCCTTTCCATGGAGCTGAATCTAATTAGTCTCTCCTGGTTTAGTGCAATTGAATCATCTCAGGAAAATGAGAAGCAATTAAGTACCTGTTGCTAACAAGGTGCTGAAATATCTGCCAACAGACACAAGGTGTTTATTTATTACTGGAGTATGTTATTGGAGAAAACATTACATTGTCTTTCTACAAAAAGAATTGCCAGAATTGATTTTTTAAAGCAGGTGTCACAGACCTACCTACTACCACCTTTGAGGAGCATTGAAAAAGAAGACTGATTGTGAACATCGGTCAAGGTTAGCTCAAGTGCCAGTGCCCAGACTCATGGGAAACAGTATCGATGATTTGAAGGAACTGGAGAGTAGAGAGGAAAAGCAGCTTTTCAGCAGAGGCCCTTTAAGTCCCAGTTCAGGAAATTATTAAATTCATTAGCCAGATACTTACGATTAGCTATTACTGTCCAGCCAAAAGGGGAAAGAAAAAAAAACAATGCCAGCAAATGTTTTAAAACTACAACTAAACAAAAGTCAGGAAGCGTGTAATTAAAACTGTACCTTTATTGTATTGTAAAGAGTTTCACTGTGACATGGAAAATATTTAAAGGAGAAAGCTGTTCAGCTAATTTGTCTGCAAGTGAACTGCTTGGTGGAGAACTACCCTAAATTAACTGTAAGGCCACCCACTGAGCCAACCTCATAAAGGGCCAGGGCTGCTCAGCTTGGTTTTGTGTAACATTCAATAATTACTAGATAAATGCATAACTAAAAGCTCTATTACACTAATAATTTGTACTGAGATAGACGGGTGGGGCACCCTGCTGGGTTAATTTGTCATCCCCACAGCAAACTTCTAAAGAGAGCTCTTCCACAGTGGTATCGCATTAGTGCAGTGCTATCGCATTAGTTCGTTGTCCCAAACAGGACAGGTTAGAGCGGTAAAACCAATTGGCTCCTTAATCCCTTAAAGAAGCAAAATGCCCCCAGGGTGAGAGCCACAGAGAATAGGGTGATTAACCATGTGGACCCACATTTAAACTCATCTTGACAAAAGCAGCTGCTGTCCCTTGGAATGTCTCTCTCTCTCTCTCATACACACACACACACACACATGCACACACACACACACACCATAGACCCACATATGCATACACAGTGAAGGCAGTAGTTCTGTGCAAGGTTTCTTAGAAGTCCTCCTGTGATAAGACTTCTGGGTATCATTTGTACTATAAATCACATAATCAGATAAATCTCCAGCAGTTCCTTATTTTCTGGTTTAGCTTAATATAATGTTGATTCTGTATTTAGACTCATTCTTTTCTTTTTTCAGAGTAGAAAAAGTCAACATTAGACTTGTATTCTCTTTATGCAGAATGTTTCCTTCTCTCTCTCTCTTTCTCCCTCACACACACACATACACACACACAAATTGCTGTTTTAAATATGAAGCTCACATTTAAGCTTCAGTGCAGGGTTTCAACCTTTCCTATTGACAGAACCATAAATCATGTTAAAGTTAAGTGAATTACTGTAGCATGGAACTGTAGCTTTGACAATGTTTATGTAGTATCAGCTTATCATCCAGGCAAAGGGGGGCAAGCACTGACATTTGAAATGGGAATGCACAGCCCTGTTAATGTGGTTGCAATATCACGAGAGTCACCCATTTCTTGCTGCATCCTTTGTATTGTTGAAACTGGTGTTTTTAACCACGTGTATGGAATGTTTTTAAAATGTATATTTCTGCAGTAAATTTACATGTGTTGTTTGCAGTTTCTTCTATTCAATGGTGGTTGCTTCCTCCCGCAAACAATTCCTTTTTCTTATGTGCAGAACACATGTAAGGAACATCAGAATTGCCAGGTTGTAACACAATACTAAGGAACCTACGAACAAAACTTTCTAAAAGGAAATAAACCATTTGAGCTCTGAAAAATAATTCAAGTGGGAGTAGCAGAGGGCAGTGAAAGAGCACGGGCCGTGGAGGCAGTGGGGAGAGAATGGCAATGCTGTCCAGGCACGTGGGATCTGTGTGAGCTTGTGTTAAGTCGCTTCCCCGCTACGGACCTTTGTTTTCCACCTGTACAAAACTAGGGGAAGGCAGTGAAATGACACACAGAAAGGGCTTGGTACGTGGTAACTGTGTTACTAAATGTTGACTAACTATTTTATCAGATTCCCCCCTCTACATGCCGTTATGTGCTTTTTTTAGTATGTGGTTCTCTTGAAAGGATTCATACTTCCTTCATTCCTCACTCCCTGTCACTCTCCTTTGGCTGAAAGAACAGGGCAATCTCCCCAGTGGGGCAAGTGTCCCGTCCCCTTGACCGGTAGGCCTTTAGCCATGGTGGAGACTTCACTTCGGCATATCTTCATTCACGGATGTCTCTTACTAAAGGGATAAGCACCTTCGTTGTTTACAAATTTCTGTTGTTTACAAGAATCAATTCAGCAAATAATTATTGAGCACTTATCATTTGCCAAGCACTGTGCTAGGTCCTAATGAACAAACCAGATGAGCTGGTCCTTCCCCAACAATCTAGAGGAACAGACAGACGTTAAACACATAATTATTATTATGGTGAGAGTAATGACTGGGACATGCAATAAAGGGATAATATAGCACAGGTATTTAAAAGATTTGCAGGGATTTGGATTTATTTGGGTCTGTTTGTGTGGGTCCCTTCTGTTGGTATGCAATATGAATTTAGAGAACTTTGCCATCCCTGAGAGATTTCTCTAGATCATCTTGAATCCCCAAATTCTTGAATACCAAAATAAAAGTTGTTGAATGGCTGCATACCCAGTAATGAACACACAATACTTTAATAAGGACTCTTTCAAGTGAAATATTCTAACAAGTGAAGACAACCCAACCAAATTGCTCCGAAAGAAAGTCATGGATTAGTGCCTGTAATTAAAGAGTCTGGGGGTTATGGCATCAGGTGGAGCTGGATCCAGATCCTCAGGGGATACCTTCGGAAATCTGCATCTCTCTCTCTCTCTCTCTCTCTCTCTCTTTCTTGGTTCTCCTGTCCTCTGTGTGAGTTTTGCTCTTCGGGTAGATCTTCTCAGATTGTGGTGCTAATGAGGTGAGCAGCTCCAGGTATAATTCCCACCAATGTAACAATCCCAAGGGCAAGGGAGCAGCTTTTTTGAGAAGATTGAGGAAAGGTCCTACTTCTGGGTGCTTATGGCTCCAGTCAGCCTGGTTTGGGTCATTTGCTCACTTTTAAAACAACCCTTATGCCTGGGTTCCATGCCCACCTAAGGGCCGGGGGGAGGGTTAAGTCCCCCCGACCACACAGACTGAGGCCAAGGGAAGGACAGCCACCCAAAGAAACATCCGAGCTCTATTTCCAGGGGAAAGGGTGAAGGACTGCTGGGCAGGCAAACTAATAGCCGTCCGCAGCAGGAGGTAAGAGCAGAGTGGTCCTGAGTGCCGGGCAGTGGGCTCAGCTCACTCACTGCCAGGTGACCGATGGCTGCAGTTGGACCTGAAGAGCACAAGTAAAATCCAGGCCTTAGGGAGGTAATGATGAGTGCATGCCGGGACCTCCATTGATCTTACAGTATCACATTGCATTGCGTGATCCTGGTTCCTTTTCATATGTCTCAATTTATTCTAAAAAAACAATTTTAAGGATAATAACCAGAGCATAGTGTCTGGAACGTAGATTCTCAACACCTTCTTTTAAAATGAGTCAGCCCACTATGTGTTAGGCACCTACTTATACTAATTCCAATCCTCAGAGGACAATTTTTCATTTGTCCTGTTTTGCCCAATTTAAATGCAGGCTCAGAAGTGTTAGGCCACATTGCCTAGATTAACCTAGGGAGCAAATGGTTTCAAACCCAGAATAATTGAGCTCTAAAACCCATACAGACATATAATTTCTGTTTCACAGTGGAGAAGGCTCAGGAGCATAGGAGGCAGACACAGGGCTAACTGATACCCAACCTGGGATAGAAACTTGATCCCATGTGTAAAGCACGGCCTAGGGAATATAGTCAGTAATGTTATAACAACTGGGTGTGGTGTCAAATGGGTATGAGACTTATTGGGGTGACCACTTCGTAAGTTACATAAATGTCTAGTCACTATGTTATACACCCGGAGCTAATACAATACTGTATGTCAATTGTAATTGAAAAATTAATTAAATTAATTTTTTTTAAAAACTTGATCCCCCGACTTCAAACACTGGACTAATTCTTCTCACACCTCCTCCCCTTGTGTGAAACCTACCAACAATGGGAATAAATCCTTAAATCCCATTGGGTGAGTTCAGGAAGATACTTGGAAAGTAACCGGTGGCTCAGAAAAGAGGGCCGAACTGGCAGCGTGAGCCTGACTGTGCAGTGGGCAGTGCTGCAAATCCGCTGCGGCTTTGCGTTCGTCCTGAGGCTTTGTTTGTTTATTTGCTTGTTTTTTGCCTTTTTGTTCTTTAATGTCAGCAAAGATCTGGAAAGAGCGCTGGTCCCGCACTTGGCGGCCCTCCAAGAGACTGTAGTATGTCCACGGATTTTACTGTTGAAGTTCTCCTGCACGACTGCAGTTTGTAATCCCAGTGCACTTCCCCGGGCTCACTGCAGGGTTCCCTGCCTGGTCTGTCAGCCGCTGGGACCCTCAGGTCTAGGGGGTTGGGGTTTTTTTTCATGCTTTGATTTTCTTTTCTTTATCTCTTACCTCCTAGTATCACTTGCATAGTATGTTAAAGCTCCTGTTCCCTTCATTGAATGGGAATCTTGTCAGCTTTACTTACTATACAGTCACTGTTTGTGTCGCCAGTAATCACGCTGTTGTGTGGTGCCTGATGGCATTTCACATCAGCCACCGTGGTGGCTCAGGCGGTTAGGGCGCGAACATGTACACTCAGAGAAGAGGCCTGTCAAGGTCTAGAGGCCGGGCTGTCTCTCACGGAGCTTGAACTAGCGCACTTGGGCTTTGTAAAACTTTAAATATTGCAGCCTTCCCAAAGCAAGGTATCTCAGAGACTGAGTCTCATATATAGAACTTAATGCCCCAGAAACACTTTTAGAAATAATTCCTTTCAAAAGACACATGCTCCCTCGTTCCATATTTTTTTTAGATTTTAGTGTTATTACTATATATCAGTTATACAGAATTATTTGTAAGTATAATCCCGGAGACGGAATTCTCATGCCATTAGAATATAAAGCTAGGTGAGCTTTAGCAGTTGCTAGTTCAGACTCCTCATTTTGCCAATGAGAGAACTAGAGGAGGGAGAAGTTGCCCACATTTATAAGCCAGGCAGTGGCAGAAACAAAACTTTGAAATCCAAGTCTTTTTATCTAAGTAGGAAATTCTCCTTAAAAATACCCCAAATCTTCCAAAAATCTTCTTTTGTTATTTATGGAATCTTTTTCGAGACCCATATGTCCTACTTATACTAATAGTACATACTTGTATCAGTGTTTGTTTTCATTTATGTAAGAGACAGGCAGGCACCAGGTACCTCTTACCCGTGCCCTTCCTTTCCCTCTGTGTGTTCGGCAATCAGCTCATGTGACCAAATTCCAATTTATTCATTTCCCATCCCCATCATTACCTCTAATAGTATAACCAATAAAAGAAAGTATATATCGATCACTTAACCTTATAATCAGGAACTATGCGGTATGCCTTTTGTACATTGTCTCATTTAATCCTCTTAACAAATCTGTGAAGTATTATTAGCTCCATTGTACAGATGGCAAAACTGAGTCATAGATAAGTTCAGAAACTTGAAGCACAGCTGAAACATGATAGAGCCAGAGTTTAACCATGTCTGTCTGACTCCAAAGCCCACAGTGGTCCTCAGAGTATATACTGCTCTACCTTTCTGACTCATGGGTTTAACTTGAAACAATGCACACACACAGGCTTGGGAAACCAGCCCAGACCAAGTCATGTTAAACAGTGGCCAGGAAGGACAATCAAAGAGCTACAGTGATAGGGGAGGGGAGGGGAAAATGGGTGAAGGTGGTCAGAAGATACAAACTCTCAATAAAGAAAAAAAGAAAAGCGACAGTGGGTAGTTAGTGGAGATAGAGAAAGCAAGCAGATTGCCTCGGGAAACTTCAGAATGGTGAGGCTTTAGCAGAAAGGCCAGCTGGGGCGTGGACACGGTCTGGTAGGCAAGAGGCAGAGTGAGCAGTGATTGTCAGGTGCTCAGCTTACAAGCAGAGCGTGGCAGGTGTTTAGAAAGTGAGCAGGAGTGATGTGGGTCTGCACCAGGGGCCAGCAAACCGGCCACAAGTCAAGTTGAGCCCTCTGTTTTCAAAAATAAAATTTGATTGGAACACAGTCACATACACTTGTTTCTGTAATACCTATGGCTACTTCTGCACTATAGCAGTGAGTGAGTAGTTGAGTAATTCCAACAGACACCACAAAGTCTGCAAAACCTAAACTATTCACTCTCTAGCCTTTAAAGAAAATGTTTGCTAACTCCTGGTCTAGACTATAAGCCAGGGTATTTGAGCAAGAAAGGTCTTTAAGTCGCTCAAATTGATCTCAATAAAAAATTTAGAAGACCTTTACCTGCCTCTCTTTCTCTTTCTCTCTCCCTCCCTCCCGTGTGTGTATTTTCTCAAAAGACATTGAAATTTGATTTCTACCCTAAAGATCCCCTTCATTCAAATGGAATAGAATACATCAGCCACCTTCGAAATCTATTGTAACGTAAAGTTACTTTGTCTGGCAGTAATAGTATAAAAACACTGGTGTTTTCCAAGCCATCCTGCAGTGTCACATGTTTCTCTCACTTGACATGTGCAGGTGCTTGCACATGCATCTCAGCGATGTTAACCATATGTACTATATGTTTTGAAAGCCTTCACTTGCCTTGAGTCAAAGGTTGTTATTTAGAAAAGGTTCTGCCTCCTCAAGTTTTGAAACCCATTGCCAATTTCTCTTTCCTTGTCTCTCTGTTAAAATAAATCCCATAACTTCAAACTTCTAGGCTTTCATAAGTGGCAGGTCTGACTCCTGCATGACTTATAAATGATAGCTGTGGACTATTAAGATAGATTTCTCATCCTTAGGCTGGCTATAATGGTTTCATACATTGTGGTTTTGATTTCTGAAGAAGCAAAATACATAGTAGTTGACAACCCAAACAATTGACGTTCCATTTGCCCTTATAGAAGGCTTTTTTTTTAGTGTGTTTTTTTCTTCCATTTTCTTTTTTAGAGCTCTACCCTATTCCAATCTTTACTTCTAAGTATAAGGTAGTCGGGAGTTCTCAATGCTACTTTTTACTCTATGAAAATGGTTATTTGAGTCTAAAGACCATCTTCCTCCCAGAGACAGATGAGACAGAGTCACTTTTTCTTGTAACTGTGCTAACAGAAAGAAGCAGTGTGACCTCCCGCCCACTGCCACTGGCTCAGTGTTGATTATGGTAAGACTGCAAAGGTTTGCAAATGCCAGAACTCAGGACTGATCATTCCATTCTGGGAGGGAAGAAGGCTCCATGCAGCACTGCCATAAGTGTGCAATGCACCTGTAGGGGGTGAGATTCCACTGTTTGTGCCACTCTCTGGACAGCTATTCCTTGGAGCCGCCCATGGCATGAAGACTAGGATTGAAGGGATGATGCCTAGAAGCCAACGCCAATATGAAAAGAATCTGTGTCTCTGTCCGATCTGTGAGAATCTGCAGCAGTTCAGGGACAAGGGAGAAAGCAATTGAGTCAATGTCAGGGTTAAATAGAAGAACATATTTCAACCTCTGAAATTTTGGGTTGAGAAAAAAATGAGAAAGTTATTATAATTCTTGGAGTTTTAATTTGGGCAAAACCGCTGAAAATGGTAAGAAGGGACTTCTTTCTATCTCTTCTTCCTAAGATGTAGCATGAGATACAAGGTTCCAAACTCATCTGGTTATGCCTCCCTGACATCATCTTTTTTTAGCTAGGAAGCGTGTCTAAAGGCACATTATGACCTCCATACAGTGGACCCTCAGACTAAGAATCACTTGTTGGATCTTGTAAGTCTCTCAACACACAGTGATGTAGTAATGACCTTGACCTTCTCCTTCCCCAGGCCTAATCAGTTCTGCTCCAAAGGGGGAAGCATTTTTAAGTTAAATATTTATATGTTAAATTGCATTAAACTTTAAAATTGTCTCTTGCAAGCTAAAAGCAAGAGAGTATTTTAAAGAATTGGGGGCCGGGAAGAGTGCAAACAAGTAAATTAATCTGCCTGACCTGCTTTCTTCTTGTACTGAGTGTCCAGTAATATGAGCATTTGGTAATAAATAACTGAACCCTACACCCTTTGGGAAATTCTGGTTCTCTGTGTCTTTAATTGTGGCAACTTTGTTCAGAACATGTAGGTAATGCCAGTTCCAGCCAAGAAACGTAATCTAGTTTTCTTCCTTCCCATCTTCTTTGTATTCCTTGAGAAAAGCCCAAGCAGTTGTTTTAAACAAGTCTGGCCTGTGGTTAAAGTTTAGACGAGTAGTGAGATCCATCCAGAGGGGAGTTTTCCTGACACTCTGCCGCTCCTGGCCTAGGGTTCTAAGAGTATTAGAGCCCAGAAGCAGCCAATTTTGTAGTGCCTTTTAATACACAAAATTGTATTAACATCAACATGGATACAGATGGATGCACTGCAATAAACCGTAACCACTTGAGAAAAGCCTTTATTGACTCTCAAGTAAATAATGCACATTTTAAAGGCCCTAAATATGCATTTACATAATGTGCTATAATTTTTTATTGTGTCAGCTACTCACACACACACACACATCCATAAGAAATGTTTTTCTCCATCAAAAATTTGGACTCATAGCACTGCTTGTGCATGGCATTAGCACCATGCCAGATTCAACGCTAGTTTCTTTCATAGGGCCTGGTATGACAACCTCAGAGTACATTTAATGAGTTTTGCCGATGGAGTGATTGATTCATTTAACTTCATCGACACTTTCTAAAATAATTTTAGACTATTTAGACAAATACTTAGGGATATCTAATACTAAAAACATCTAATCCGAGATAAAAAAAAAAGAGAGAGAGAGAGAGAGAAAACAAAAAATGGGATAAAAAGAAAAACAAATTTAGACCATGTTGAAATCTTCAGTCTGCGCTTCATAGCAGTGGAGGAACTTATGGCTGTCATTGTTCAGTAGAAGGGCACCGATAGCAGCTTATCCGGAAAAATAGCATGTATGTAGTCACATTTAACAGAACTGTGCAATGCCTATAACTCTGTTTTCTGTTTGAAGAAATTAAAGCTTAGAATCTTGAATGATTTATGCCCAGGTCTACAGTGGCCTCATGGCTGAGCCAGAAACTGTGAGGCATGAGAAAGCAGGGGTTTGTGCAGGATGACCCTGGGAAATGCAGACTCAGCGGTTGTCTCATTCAAATCTATAGGCTAAATGATTCCCTGGTATTAATTAAGAATTAATTGACTCCTATAAATTAGTCATTGTAGAATTAACTCCATAGAGAACCATATATTCTCAGGTTTGTGTTAAAATAAACTCTATGCCACAAGGAAAAGGTGAATAAATTGTTTTAAATAAAACATAACAAAGAAACTAAGGTCTAAATTTAAGTTGTTAATAATTTTCTTTTACAACAGCAAAAAGATGTAACAACAACAAAAAGAGGGTGAGGTGGTTTATTAACAATAAGGGAGGAATTCCAAGATCCCGTTGAATTGTTTCCTCTATCAAGTTTCATTAACTTTGATATGTCTAACCTTTGCTCAAGTGAATTTTTCCATTGGGCATCATTCTCTGTTGGCCACTATGATTTTATAATCGAACAATCATTCATCACTTTTTATTGAGCGCCTGAAGCATTGCCACTTTATCATTAAGGTCTGCTCCTAAGGGCTCTTGACCATGGAGTTGCCACCATGGTCATTTACATGCTGTGAAAAGTGTTATGCTCAGTACATTCCCAGCCTCGTTTGGAAAATGCCTCGTTCCATCCCTTAACTAAAAACTATTGACTCAAATGCAGGGGACTGACTCAAATGCAGGGTGCTGGGTCTAACTTGCTGGTGTCATGCTACCAGCAAGTTAGAACATGCCACATCAGATGAAAAAAACTCCTTCGGTTCTTTTACATGGCACAATTGCATAGTAAAAGATGACCAGAGCCAATTAGCTTTTTAGTTTGTGACTTTTAATTCAGAGACAATATGGATCCCAACAGTTATCATTCATTGTATGAAGTCCTAAGTTTGATCTGTTTGTCTATAAGCTCCTTGGATCTTTGGCAGGTAAAAAAAAAAGAAGTTTTAAGTTGATATTTAATTACATGGTGATTTTAGTAATTTCTGTACCACTCGTATTCAATCACTCATTGTATCATCAATAGATATTAATTGAGTGTTAGACATGTCCTGGGGATATGACAGTAAAGCATTAAAAAACTTTTTATTAAGTTTTTTTAGATGAAGAAGACTGGGAGGAGAAGCAAGTATGAGGGGTAGAAGGTGACAAGAATTCTAGTGTGAATAGGTTATGTTCAAGATGCCCTCGATTGTATGACTGAAGACAAAATTTTGTGTTGGCTCAATTCTGTACCCCAAGCCCAAAGCAGGAGCCTGTGAAGACTCACTGGATAAATTAAAGGTTGCATGAATGAAAGGGTCCCATCAAGTCATCTGCAAGACATGGACTGGACTGTTGCTTTTATTCCCAACCCCCCCTTCCACTCTTTAAAAACTACAGATGTCATTCTGAACCTGAAAGTCCTGGCCATTCCACTTATTATTTGGAAAGTTCCATAATTCTAAAGCAATCCCAGAGAGGAACAGAGAACCCACACCCGGGGGTCCGTACACACGCACCCTTGCTTACAGTCCTCAGCCGTGCCAATGGGAGAGTGGGAGAGAGCCTGGCCTGTCTGTCTTAGGTTTCTCTTCCGTTTTGTGAGTCATTCTCAGTATCAGGAAAATTTCATTCTCCAAAATTTGGAGTATTCCTTTGTTTTCTCTTTGCAGGGGCTCCTTGTGTTTAAAGAAAAGTGAGAAGAGAAAAATACTCTTCTCCGCTCTTTCTCTGGCCCTGACTGAAAAGTGAGAGCAGCTACCCTGCCTTTCCTTGCTGAGTATCTCCCACCCTCGCCTTCCCTGTGTGCCGCTCTTAAACTGCAGCAGGTTTTATCAATCGCCCTTCCAGCTCAAGGGCATAAGTCCTCTCAGAAAAATTATTCAGCACCTTACCTAAGTTTTTAAATCGAATGTTCGCTTCTTTTCGTACCAATAAAATTTAGCAGTGTTCACATGTAAGGGAGCAATAGTTTTCTGAGTCTTTTATCAGTCCCAAGGAGCAAAAGTCCAACAGTTTAGCAGGGGTCACTGTGTACTCAGCCTGTGGGTTCTCTGGCTCTAACGTGCATTTCTGAGTTTAGTTTTAAATGGCAAAAAAAAAGGTGACATAAACCTTCCGTGTAAAGCAAGGCACCCAAATTGCACAGGTTCATTAAGTGATCATTTACTACATACTTCAAAAAAATTTCATCCTGAATTAGTCCCTAGAAATTTCCTTGAAAGGGATATGAGAGCTTTAACAATGAATTATTGTCTGTGGATAGCTCAGCATGAAAGGAGGTCCATATGTGCAAACTAGAATTTGTCATTTGTAATGTCAGTTAAATCAGGTCTAATCCACCAAATACATTTTTTATTGCTTGCTTCATTAAAAGAGCTCTTAAGGTAATGAATAATCTTCAGCTTCACCAAGGATTATTAATGCCTTTATAACTCATGTCCACTGAAAATAGAAAGACAGCTTGAAACTCTACCCTAATCTAGCCTCCAAGTTCGTCTTAGAGCCTTCGGGAAGAAAATCTGTCGGACCTCTCCAGGGTTAAACTCAGTGATGTGAGCAACGCTATGACTGGGGCCAAGAAAGGAAGGTGGGGGCACTGAATCAGGTGTAAAAGCTGTGGCAAAGCACTTTCTCTTCCTGACTCTGGTGTTTTCTCTCCCTACAGCGAGTCCACATGCGACACCATCGACTCTTCATTTTCCAACATCACCCATTATCCAGCAGCCTGGGCCTTACTTCTCACACCCAGCCATTCGCTATCACCCTCAGGAGACGCTGAAAGAGTTTGTCCAACTTGTCTGCCCTGATGCTGGTCAGCAGGCTGGACAGGTGGGGTTCCTCAATGTAAGGAAACCTCTTTTTTTTTCAATCTCTTTAGAAATATTAACCAAGTGTAACAATAACAAGGGGAGACCTTATGACCATGTGACATTGTGCTCTGATGTTGTGCTGACTGACTGCGGGCAAATGTCATATTTATTCTAGATTGTGAGAAAGTTAACTTACTCTGCGAGTGATTGGCCAGGGTTTAAAAACAGTGTTTGTGTTAAGTTCGCAACTGTCAAGTTTATGGATATAAATCATCTCAAGGGTGAACTCTATAACCTTCTAAGGTCCGTGGGCTGATAATTCCACCTCATGCAAACTAACCCGAGGGCTCACGCAGTTAACAAAATAGAAAGACCAAATAATTTTAAATAATGATTTGCGGTGGTAGGGAGAGGCAGGGGGACAAGGGGGCACAGATGTTTCAGATCAACTAAGTTGATATTTTTAAAAAATACAGTCTTCTAACACTTTAGATCAAGTTGACCAGTACTTGAACTCAAGATGCTAGAAGTACAGCTTATTATGGTTTGTTATTTCTGTGAGTAGTTATCTTTCCCACTTATCTTTGTATAAAGCTAAACAGGATTCAGTAGTTTCAAACAAATGTTTTTATTTCTTTTCTCAGCAAAACCCAAACAATCACAGTTTGAGATACTATTCCAAATGTAAAAGTAACTTTTAAAAATCACAAATTTTATTCAAATGTAGACCTAAATGTTTGCAATGGAGAGCTGTATCTATCCCAAGGCCAATAATAATGATAACGAACAGTAAGTGATGACCCGCATAAAGCCGATTTTCCTTTTCTCCCAATAACTGCACATGAAGCCACAGACTAGCCATAATTATTATTGCCTAATTTCAAATATTATATCACACTGCCCTATCACTGATTTTCTTCCTTGCAGAAATACCTGATTCTGCATATCTGAGATAGAACAGGCAGCTTTGACTAATGTCTGGTGATGTGTTAGCAGATACATTTCTGTCTAGACAACAAATCAATATGGTGCCTTTTTCTTTTTGCTGGTGTATTCATTTGCTTGGCTTATTCTAAAGAGTTCACTTATGGACTTTTAGCCCACTCAGAAATAACACACAGGCGAGTTTGTTGGCAAGAAAGCACAGCATTCTGATGGTCAGACGAGATAGTCTTTGAGGAACAACACTAAATATATAAGTGAATGTCGATGAGGCAGTGAGTCTGCCCCTGCAGAATTATTAAGCTAAAACTTAAAAGCTGGGAACAAAAGCATCTCCTTCAACTGACTTTTGATTCGGGAGTAGAGCCTAAACACGAGCTGTTATTACCATCTGAAGAGCACCACTGAAGTCTGGAATCAGAAAGGCCACTTGGGAAACCATAAAAAAAGCTGAAATGATCACCACTATCAAGCATCTGACCTTTAAATTTCTAAGTTCTTTTTTTTAAAAGATTTTGTTGATGTATTTTTAGATATAGGGGAAGGGAGGGAGAAAGAGAAGGAATGAAACATCTGTGTAAGAGAGGAACATTGATTGGTTGCCTCTCATATGCACCCGGACCCCCAGGGACTAAACCTGCAACCCAGGCGTGTGCCCTGACCAGGTGTCAAACCAGGACCTTTTGCTTTGCAGGAGATGCCCAACCAACTGAGCCATACTGGTCAGAGCTCTAACTTTTTAAAAAATAATCTTGACATCATCCTATATAACTGTCAAATGCCCAGTTTTGCATTTTGATTAAAACTTTATCAGATATAAGGCAGGTCTCTTCATGAAACTCTTTTGAAAAACTTGAAAATAAAGTAGATTTCATTCCCTTCTTCAGAGGGAAACTTTCCTTTGTTAAAGAGCTGATATATGATTGTTCTAATTTTAGGCAGCTAAATAAGTATGACTTTTTAATTTTTTTAATTTATTTTAATTTTAGAGAGAAAGGGAGGGAAAAGAGAGGGAGAGAAATATCAGTCTGTGAGAGATACATCAGTTGGTTGCCTCTTGCACACCCCCAAATGGGGACCTGGCCTGCAACCCAGACATGTGCCCTGACTGGGAATCAAACCAACGATCTCTTGGTTTTCAGGCCAGCACTCAATCCACTGAGCCACACCAGTCAAGGCTTAAGTATGACTCAATGGCATATGTTTGTACAATATAACTTAAATCAAAATTAGAATATGTTTTTTCTCAGCAGAATTCTGTGCCTGATGTTACATAATATGTGGAAGAAATTTTATATGTTCACTTAACATATTTATTAAATGTTATATAGTATCAACTTCAAGGATTGGAAACAAACTATTTTATCTCAAATTCACATTTAGGAAACTTTATTATATCTATATAAATAGACATGGTGGGATAATTCTGCAATCTATAAATACTTAGATATTGAATAACTATTTAATAATCATGAGAGCGATGACAAAGGTAAGTGTTTCATACAGAACTGAAACATTCCAAGCAAACATTAGCAGGTCATTTCACAGAACCAGATGCGAAGAAAGTCATTGTAATTCAAAAATAAGTTTATGCATTGAGCAAGTGTATTTAAGACTGTACTTTTGTGGAATGTCTTATGGACAACGCAACTAATCTTCATCCATATGCTCTTATGGAAGAATTCAAGTAGTAAGAATACTTAGTAATTTACATAAAAAGTGCCTAATGAATCTCCCACTTTCAGAAGCAGCTAATGGTTCATGTCTGTTTCTTTCTTTTTCTTGTGCATGTTTTGTTTTGTTCCCACACTTGCAGCCCAATGGGAGTAGCCAAGGCAAAGTGCACAACCCATTCCTTCCCACCCCAATGTTGCCACCGCCGCCACCACCACCGATGGCCAGGCCCGTACCTCTGCCGGTGCCAGACACGAAGCCTCCGACCACATCAACAGAAGGAGGTGCAGCCTCCCCCACCTCACCAAGTAAGTATGGCTGAGACAAGGCGCCGGTCACTGATGAAGCCCTTTGCATTTGAATCCACACCCAAGCTTAGTCTCTCACTGCATAGGCTGCAGTGGTAGGCACAGGTCCCCAACAATGGGTGTAGCATGAGTCTGCAGAGCCAAGACCAGATCCAAGTGAACACCACTCCAGGCGCGAAAATGACTGAGTGTTCTGGTGGATAAAATGGTGTAACTACATTCCCAGGACTGAAATCAAGTTATGAACTATTAAGTTTTACATATTATTTGAGTGGCTTTGAATGTTGCCCTCATTATTATCAAACAGAATCTACGTGTGTGAATTTTTATTAGCAGAAAGTTCCTCATACTTCTATAAAGACCTGCCTTCCAGTAACTTATAGTCCCAGAAGAATGCACTTGATGAGCATGAAGGTCATACACCTCATTCATCAAATAGGGGAAAAAAGTTTAGATCAAAGTAACAATACAAAGGTGTGCACATGGAACATTCACCACAAGCAAGAGCCTGGCAGAAGTGATCTGATGGGCTAGTAGTCATTGCAGTTGGTTGGCTAGGCTTGGTAGAGGAAGGAGATAAAAGGGAGACTTGGATAGAAAAGAACACTTGGCTCTTCTTTGAATAGTCTGGAGGCATGTGATCAGACGATAGAGGCTTTCAAAGCCTCTTTGGATGGTAGGAATCGTTACTTGATGAATTAGAGGAAAAACAGTTCTGATATTTTAGAGACGATGAGGGGACAGAAATAGCTTGAACACACAAAGTTGGCTTTTATTAGTACCTGGAACAATGACAAAAAAGTGATGGCTGCATGCAGAGTTCCCAGGTGACAGATGGACTACCTAACCTTGGCAAAGGGTGTGATGAGCACCTTTGCTAAAACTTGACAGAGGGATGAGAGTGTAGGAAAGGACAGGGACTGTGATGACAGTGATCCTAAGGACCAGAGGTCTTCAGGGAGGTCTTCAAAGGAGGTGACACTGGTTGTAGGGAATCTACTGGGGAGAAAATTAGAGTAGACCAGGAAAGAAGTGTTAAGTTCAAGAACTTGAGTAGCAGTTACAGAAGTTGAATGGAAGGGACCTTGAGGGGGGACATTTTATAGATGTAAGCTTTGGATTGGACAGCCATTCAGATGAGCATAGTGGAGGATGATTCAGGCCTTCCAGCTACCTGGCCTTTCAGCGTTGGGGATGTGATGGTATTGGGTGCAGGCAGGAAAGGCTCAAAGAGCCTCTGTTGACACTGTGTTCTTTAGATTTAATTCTGGGGACAGTGGACACATGTCCAGAGTCCCTCAGGGACAGGTCTGAGGGTGGACTTTGGGTTATCTAGTATTTATTCAAGTTGATAATACATGCAGAAATGAGTGGCATTGTTCATGGATTCCAGTTTTATAGCAAAAACATTGCCAGTCCAGGGGCAAATTTGGGGAAGCTATGTCTCTTCATAAGAGGTGGTTCAACAGTTTCAACAGAGGAGAAAATCCTGAGTGTCCAATAACATAGGAAGCAAGTTATTGATGAGCTTGGTGTACAGATCTGGAAGCTCAGCTTAGAAAAAAGGCTTCTGAGAAGCAGAAGCTCCTAGGTGTGTCCTGCTTATTGTGTATTATTTCTAAACAAGTCAGAGAAATAACCACCCCCAAACTCTTATTAAAATCTAGTCCCTGGGGATACTGGCTTACAGATTGGCAGCCACATGCTTATTGTCCCCTGCACGTGTCTCTGAACCACTTCTCTGTTCCACTTCTCCCTATCTGTACAGGACAATGACACAACCCTTTACAACCCTCATAGCGATACTCTACCTATTCTGTGTAAACACACCCTCACTTCCACTATCAATTCAGTGTTTCATGCTTTCATTGTGTATATTCTAGTCATGGGGATGGGGCTTTTCTGAGTCACTGCAGGAGAATGGAAATACCATGTGCACCTGTTAAAGTCCAAAGGATAGGGGTGCAAATCTCCACCTTTCAAATTATTGGTTTCTCCTTGAATTGCAAGTTTTCTCACCTATAAAATATGGGTAATAATACCTACCTGGCAGGATTGTGTGAAACCAGCCACAATAAAACACTGCTACCAAATAAATTGGAGCATTGTATTATCCGTCAAAACTTATACCTAATGGAAAAGCTTGGGTATTGGTGAAACAGGTCTTTAGTACATGTAGAAACTACTCAACACCTAAATCAGGTTCATGCCTTTTGGGTCCATAGTTCTGGACTCCACTTTTTGGACCGAATCAAATAGCTTGTATAGCAGATGCCTATCATCCTCTCACGCCCAGCCTTAAACATTCTTTCAGCGTCATGCAAAGACCTGTGGGAAGGGGGTCTTGGCAGATCCAGTGCATATGGTTACATGTTTATTGGGACAGTGTTTAAAAGTTTTTGGGAAAAGGAGAATACCGAGAGGTCCAAAGTTTGATATAGGCAATTTGATACTTTCTGAATCATAGGATTCTATGAATGCAGACTAAACAAAATGTTCTACCTTATAGCATAGAAAGGTTTTGTCACCATAAATTTAGACCTTTGTTTCTGGGCCCTTCCAGGCTTGCCGAACTCACAGTAATGTTGTCTCGCAGCAGCGTGTACCACCTCACTCTCTTCTCCTTTGTCAGTGTGTCGGTGCTGGTCTGGGAGGCCTGTCGTTGATAGCAGAGGAGGAGCCTCTCAGATTTGAAATCCCAGAGCCCACTGGCCCACCTTAAGAAGAGATTTAAGGCCACCCAGAAAATATCCTTGTCCATGCCTTGATTTCTGAACCGGTTGATAAATAAACTATAAGGAAAAAGGAGGTGGAAGACCAGGCTCTAACCTCTACTATTAGATAATTTAGTTTATAACTCTGTGCAAATGTGCTTCTGAATCACACAGGCAAATCTACCCACAGTAGTGCTGGACTGCCACAGGCCTTCCCGCGTAGGGTCTGCCCTTGAGTAGAGATGAGTGAGTCCAGGTTCAGCTGGCTGCGTGCCTCCCACCAGCACCTGAGTCCCTATGTGAGAGAGGCGGCAGGAAGAGTCCAGTTTCTATCTCCAGTCTCTACAGCAGTAAGGGAGTAGAGAGTGGCCATGGGTCTAAGGAAGGGAACAGGTGACAGGTGCGAAGTTGCCTCTACCTCTTCCCTTAACATTTGTCTTTGATGCCTACCTTCCTTCATTTATTCAGCCTTCATATATTGAACACATGTCACGTGCCAGGGACTATGGGAACTGCTTGGGGTACAGAGACGATTCATCCCACTCTAAAGAAATGCGAGATTTATGGAGGGAGGCAGCTGGTAAGTGGGAGGTTCACTCGACGACACTGGGACAGTGGGGCGCACATGGGTGCGTTTGGTCCAGGTGCGGGGCCTCAAGTAAAGATTTTCTTCTGGAGGGGTGACCACTAAGCCAGTTAGTAAAGATAACATTTGGGCGTTTTAAATCTAACAGGGAACACAGAGCTTTTTTTCAGAAACCAGCTTGAGGATTGGGGATGTATCTAAAATTGGATTACCACTGGATAAAAATTTAGGGCAAGAATATAGTTTCATAAATTATGTGTTTTCTTAAAAATTAAAACCACAGGATAGGTGGATCCTGTTTATCAGTTTTTTAGAGCAAGAATAAACAGTATGACAGGGTATTAAGTACAGATGCTCAACATCCCAACAGTGTGTTCGAAATTGATTTTCCAAAAGAAAAGAAGAGTGTAAAAGTAGAAGTAGGAAGGCACGCCCAAGGTTTCCTGTATTACTAGCTTTGCTGGGCCTTGACGCCCTTATCAGTTAATGGGAATAACACCCACCGTCCTAGGCGGATTGTCAGAGTGAGCTGGGGTGACAGATGTGCTGTGTGGTAGACAGTTAAAAGTCCAAGGCATTATTTTAACATCCTCTCATAATGAAATACAAATGGATGCCAGCCTAAAGCAGAGTATGTATTTTTTAAACTAATCAGTTGCCTCTGGCAGCAATACTCAACTTTGCAGCCGCGGCCAGAAAGACAGGGTAAGGTAGATATGGGGGAAATTTTTCTGTGAGATAAATACATTTTAATGAGAAGAATATCCTTACCTATGCCGTAACAAATGAGAGGAGTAATGGTGGAGGTCACAGTTTTGCTCTCTCTCAAGGAAAGCTTTTGCATTGTCGGTTTGTTTGGAGAAAATACTATGCCAGACCTCTTTAGAACACCACAACAAATGGAAGGGACGACCTGTAAGAGTAATGCCCAGCGATGTGTTCTGTTCCCGCTGACCCACCGCCTTTGTGGTTTCCATACCCAGTGACAAGACAGCACTTCCTTCAGCCATTCAGTAAATAGTTATTGACCACTAACTGCATGCGAAGCAGTGTTCTAGGCACTAGATTCAGCGGGAAATGAAGGAAATAAAACACCCTGATCACATGCAGCGTTTATTTTAGAGAGGGAGGACGATGAACAAAGTAGAAGTAACAGAGGTGTGAATGATGTGAGATGATGCTACACAGGAAAATGAAGCAGAGGTGCGGAAGTAGGGTGGGTGGGGTCCAGCTATAGACAGGGTGGTGGGAGAAAGACCGTCTGAGCAGGGAAATTTGAACAGAGGCCTCACAGAAATGAGAGTGGGAGCCAGGAGACTGTAGTGGGGGGAGCTTTCCAACCAGTAGGAACAGCCCAGAGGCCAGAATGGTGAGAACAAAGTAAGAGGAGGAGAGTGAGTGAGCAAAAACGTGACAGGAGGAGAGGTTAGAAAGCTAAAGTGGATGAGTTTGGGAGCTCAGGGTACAAATAATGTAGGTTCTTACAGGCCTTTGGCATTTGCCGAGTGAAATGGGGAGCAGATCAGAGAAGTGAGACTACCTAGGTTTCAACAGAAACACTTTGAAGGCTTTATTGAAAATATATAACCATGGGCAAGAATTAAAGCCAGGAAGCCAATTAAGGGGCTGTCTGTCTTTTATCAGTAAATTTAATGGGTGCCTTCTTCATGTCAGTCACTATTCCAGGCACAAGGGATGCAAAAGTGAACAAAACAGTCCTCCTCCCGTGTGGAGCTTACATTTTTGAGGGAGGGGACAACCAATCATTATAAGTAAATGGGTAAAGGAAGTACAATGGAGAAAAGTAACTCCGGGGAAGAGGTGGTACACTATTGCTATCATCTAGGCCAGAGTTGCCAGTGACCTGCACTGATGCAGGGGCTGTAGGATTGGTGAGAAATATTTCAAAGGTCAACCTGACAGGATTTACTAGCACATTAGATGTGAGTTGGTGGGGAAGGGAAACCCTAAAGAAATCAACAATAACTCCTAGGTTTTTTACCTGAGCAACTAGAAGGGTAGAGTTGAACTGAGATGGGAAAACTGTAGAAGATCAGGTCTGGGTGAAGGATGGGGACAAGAAGTTTGCTATGACCACGTTTGAGATGCCTATTATGTATCCCACTGGTGAAATTAACTACATTAGCATCCTGCTGGTTGCAACTCTTCGCAGTTTGCTGAGTTTTTCCACATGCATCATCTCATTAATTGAGAAGAGACTCCTTTTGAAACATGTAGTACAATGAATGGATATACCTAAGGGTGCTTGGGGACAACAGCTCAAGACTAGGAGAAGTCTCTCACTATGTCTGAGGCTCTTTGTTGTATGATCATTCAGAATGCACTGTTCTTTTTCTTAATCATATTGTAAGATCCAATTTTTATATAATAGGTTTACCATAACACTGTAAAACTGGACTTTCCCAGAAAAGAAATTGAAGATTGGTATCATAGCCTAGAATTATAGTAGAAAGAAAAAACACTTTTGAATTATGAAGGAAGATAAAGCATATATATTGTCCTTTTTAAAATTAACTAGGAACTCAAAAACTCAATTTAAAAATGTGTAGAAGACTTGTAAACATTTTTTGTCCATGCCTTGTTAGCCATGAACTTTTGAATTTTTAAAACTAGAATTTTATTAAAATAGAAGCATGGAATAACAAGTTTCCTTATTTATTTTTATATCTCCATTGAATGAATATGAACCTATTAGCCAAGAATATGATCTATAATGGGGGGGAATTTTCTAGTATAATAATTAACATATATTCAGTGCTTTTTGGTTGCAAAACTTTTTTACACATATACATTCTCTCATTTCAGCTTTGTAAGATTCCTGTGAGGCCAGGATCTTATAAACAAGGAAATTGAGATTTGAAAGTGGTGGTTACTTTCCCAAGATTGTACTTCCTTGTAGCTCGCTAGGGACTCAAACACTGACCTTTCCATGGTCTTTCTCCTACTTCGTGCTGTACCTGAACCAATTACAAAGCATGTGACATGGTTTCTGATTACCTGGGGGCCACAGCTGCCTGCTGATATCTGAAATTAATAACAGCAGCAAAATATTGAGCTTTTACTGATATGTCAAGTAGTTTAAAAAATGTTTTCATATGTCTTATCCTGTTTGAATCCTCACAGTAATCCTATGAAATAAATATTTGAAAAAGTAAATAGCCTAATTAAGACACACAGGGCAGAGAAAGATAACTTTCTTAAGATCACTCAGCCAGGTGTAGCAGTACCATGATTCACCCCCAGCCACCTTGAACCTATAGTTCACACATACTTGGCCACAGCATCCTATGAATATCTTTGCATTAGCCCAAAGCTACCATATGTTAGCAGTGAAAACCCTATGAAAGAACTATACAGGAAGATGTGAGTGGTCATTTATACTTTAGTATGAATTAGTTTCTGTTGCTGAGAGTAACTCTTCTTATCAGAGAAAGTAAGAAAACAGAAACTTTGGAGGGAGATAAAACAACAACAGCAAAAAGGTGAAAAATAGGAGATGTTGATAAAGGCAGATTTACTTTATTCTTCAGGACTCTCCAGAGCTTGGACTGTTAGACCATAAAATGGTTCAGCCTCTTCAGAGAGCAGTTTAGTTTTCCATTCATGTGTGTGTGTGTGTGTGTGTGTGTGTGTGTGTGTGTGTGTGTGAGTTTTGCATTTTTATATATATAATGTCAATTATGCATATAGTTGGAATATAAGCAAAGACATACCTCAAGTAATCATTACAACATTGATTATAATAAAAGGCTGGTAATACCAAAATATCCACCAATACATTATACATTGGGAACTTTTTAAAACCAAAGAGATGGGTCTATATAATTCATGGAGTAATCTTTGAGCTACATGAAGTCAACAAAGGAGAGTGCTAGGAAGTGTGTATAGCACACTACCATAGAGTAGGGGATAAAAATATATGCATTTCCTTGTGTGGTGAAGGACAAAAACTGGTTTGTTGGGGAATAGCTCATTAGTACCTTAGTCAATGAAAATGAAAGGTATTACTGACTTTTTATATCAAATATAATGACTTCTTTAATTTTAAGGTATGTGTGTAATCCCTGTAGTGCCCAAAACACACATACGTGGCAGGGGATGAGGGCCGTTCATAAAACCCTCGGCAGGTTTCTACATACCTAGAATTTACTCTGCTGACCTGAGCTTTGAGTGTATTAGTGAGAATGTGTGTGCTCTCTGGTACAGCACAATAAAAGTCTTCATCCCTCACAGGTAGTAGAGCATGCAGTACAAAGGCAGCATTTTCACTCTTGGTCACCATTATTTGGTCACACATTCTGCTTTAGCAACCCATTGAACACAAATGCACTATCATAAATCACAACTTTTCATAAATACTTTTTTCAGAGTATTTCCACTTTGTATGCAGTCCAAATTTTTAATGCTTAAATTTGCACAGGGAAAGGAAAAATAATTATTGAAAGCCAGGCACTTTGATAGGTATTTTGGTATGTGTTATCTGAGTTGCATTTGTTTCTTATTGTGAATCTGCAAAATTGGCATTGTCAGCCCTTGTTTTAAAAAGAGGAAACTGAGACTAAACCAGGACTCAGCCTCAGGTCTGCTGGACTCCAGAGCCCGGTGGTTTCAAGATGTGTCCCACCTTTCCTCTGAAAATCTACAGGCTCTGTAAAACAGGAAAAAGAACAGGAGAAAAGAGAGTAGGAGATGAACATTGTAAAGGATTGAGAAAGGAGAATAGGCAACAGACGATAATTCATTGGGGTGTCTTAACCCATTCAGGTCTTGTTTTTGTCTCAATATTTGACTTTTTCAAGTGACAGCTGAGTTTTGATATGTTCTTTAAATAGTTAACATACAGCAGTGTTGAGAACTTACAGAAAAGTATGAAAAGGAAAATTATATCCTCCTATAACCAATGACTAATGACATTTTGGTCCTATTTTCCCCCAGTTTTTTAAGTGTGTGTGTGTGTGACTGTGTGTGTCTTCATCTCTGTGTGTGTCTCTGTGTCCATGTGTGCGTCTGCATGTGTATCTGTGTGTATATGTGTGTCCGTATGTATCCACGTGTCTCTGTGTGCCTTTGTGTCTGTGTGTGTCTGTGTGTGTCTCCATCTGTATGTCTGTGTCCATGTCTGTGTCTGTGTGTGTACACACACATATGTAAGATGATGGCAGCCCACCAAGTACAATATTTTGTATGCTGCTTTCTTAATTGCTAATTTATGCTTTTCTTTGTTTTTAGATTTTATTTATTTATCTTTAGAGGGGAAAGGAAGGAGAGAGGGAGAGAAATATCAATGTATGGTTGCCTCTCGTGCCTCCCCTACTGGGAACTGGCCTGCAACCCAGGCATATGCCTTCACTGGGAATTGAACCGCAATCCTCTGGTTTGCAGGCCCACACTCAATTCACTGAGCCACACCAGCCAGGGCTATTTTAAACTTTTCTTATTTCATAAAAAAGTTAGGGAATGTGGTTTTAAATCCTTTTTACTTTCCCCCCCACTATAGGACATTCACTGTTGTCCCAGCCTATGGGATCCTATGGGATGTACCCCAGCATGTGCTGGACTCTTCCTGTAGAGAGGCCGAGACAGGTTAGCTGGGTTGCCAGGATCACCTTTCTCATAAGAGACTCAACAGATTCAATCCAGGGTTTTCTGGTTCTGGAATTTATTTTCTATTGACTATATTGCACTGTTGCAAAAATGAAGGTATTATGTGGGGTTTTCAGGTTCCACCTGTGTCTATTTTACTTAACATTAAAAATTACCAGAAGGTATGTTAAAGTCACCCATAAAATCAGTCTTCGGAGATAATCGTTTTCTGTGCATGTTTTAAACATGGTTAATTATGACAGATGTATGTGTGCATGCATGTATATATGCATACATTTATACAGTTTTGTGAGCTGATTTTATTCATTTTATTTTCTAAACATGTGGTGGTATTATTTTAAAACTTCTAATGGCTGCAAAATATTTCAACATATGAGTGAAGCATTAACTTAAAACTTGGTTTCAGTTGGTTGCTCTTGTAAGTAATGCTGTAGTGAACATCCTGGAGCATAAATTTTATCTGTACTTTTAAGTATTTGTGGAGGATAAATTCCTAGAGATTGGTTTCCAGGGTTACATTGCCTTTCCAGGGGCTACAGAAGCCTTTCAAAGGGAGCAATCCAATATATTGATCTACATTTCTTTTTTTAGTAAACCCCAGCTCAATCCAGGGAATATTTTCTGTAGCTATTTAATATAACTTTCCCCCATGCCTACCGATGTACATTGTTGCTTCTGATCAATAACCACATTCTGTCAATGGAACAGCACATAGCACGCGCAGAAAAATAAATGTCAGATACAGAATTTGGGTTAGCCGTCAGAAGTAAATTTAAATGAACAGAGACAAGGCTGTATTCTTCCCCTTTAAAAATAGCATGGAAAAGAACATCATAGGCCGTTTAAACATACCAAGTGCAGGAAACACTCATTGTACAGTGCCTCTTTATGACACAGCTTTTGGTGACATAAGGTCAAAATGCCACAAATTTACAAGTTGCTCAGACCCCTTGCTCTCTGTCTACACACATGAATTGTCTTGTACCTTCCTTTCTGTGTGTTTACCCCAACTCATGATGTTGCTTGACTACTTACCTCCCTGGGAGGGTCCTTAATATAAACAGAAATACGATCAGAGCAAGGCCATCTGGCTACATTGATTCCTTTCCTGATTTTTGTGAACTATTGGCACATCAGGCATATCATGTAAATTGTTACTGTACATGTTAAGTACTGTTAATATATTAAAGTTAGAATTCATCAGCCTTTCAGGAAGAAAGCTCTCAGGCCTGTTGCAGTGCAGTAATTAAGCGCTGAGTAGGCTTTCATTTCGTGGCCGGGGCTGCCTTGTTGTTGCTGTCCTTGTCGTTGTTGTCAGTTGTTGTCATCGGTAACTTGTTTGTAGAGATACAAGGTTTGCAGAGATAATAGAATGAGGTAACTGACTGCACAGATGTGATCAAAAATGGAACTTCTGTGTGGTTATCTCCTAGATTTCAAACATCTGGCTGTAACTACAGCCTCTATTCAATTACATGGGAATTTCTACACCCCTGAGTACTGGTTCGTGTATACGCAAAGGCTGGTCTTCCTTGGCTGTATCGTGATACTAATAATGTTAACTTGGGCCCCATAAACTTGTCAATACCAACAGACTTCTCAGAAGGAAAAAACACTCCAATATCCTCCAGCATTTCTTCTGTGACCTTGCAAGAAGCAGTGATGTCCAAGTTCCTAAATGAGTTCAATTGTAGTGGGTTTCGTTTAAAAATTAGCCAATTTATTTTCTAATAGTTTCTGCATCTTTTTTTTAAATGAAAGGTTTCTCACAGTGATTTCTTTTTTTAAATAATGTGAGAATGACAGCTAAGGGGAGAGGGGAGGGATAGGAGGAATTGAGCAAAAAGGAAAAAGGACTCAGGGACATGGACAATAGTGCGATTGTGGGGGGAACAGAGGAAGGGGGTAAAAGAGGACCAAGTGGTAATGGGGAAAGATACAATTAAAAATGATATTATACCAGGAAAAAATAAAGTAAAATAACATGTGATAGTGCTGTTAAGAAAAACTCTAGAGACTATTTCCATTAGGTATTTAGTCATCCCATTGTTTGAATTTGCAACTGAATGCCTTCTCGTGCACTTCTGCACTGTCAGGTTGGCCCTGGTAAACAATAAAATTGCAGTTCGGATCCAGGGGGATCTATCGGTTCAAGTCTGTATTCCTAAACTTGTTTTGATTACCTCTGTCCAATAACTAGCACATCCCTGGGCAAGTACTAGAATCACACTAAGTCTATTGGAGTGCAGTATAACTTTTGACTAGTTATTTTAGAGGGAAATTCCCCAAATAGATGTCTGAGTTACTACAAACAAAGGAACACGTGAGTACATAATGAGATCTGAGATAGGAAAGGAAAGAGTTTAGAGTGTTAGGATGTCTACTTGTCTTAAGGTCTTTAGAATGAGAATTTGGCGTCTTTGGTTATTTTAGAAATATTTACTCCTCTTAAACAAAAAATGAATTCAGTAAACTTTTCTACCCTCCATTTTTAAACGTTCAGGTCTCTGATCCTTAAAAGTTTATCTTCCCTTACAGTATGGGAAAATGTAACTTGCAACATCTAGTCTTACTTCCTCACCCTCTATCATTGATGCCTCTGACTCTTCCCTCTGTTCCTTTGCTTGTGCTGCTTCCCGCGTGGCCCTAATCCATCCGAACCGGTCCACCAACGCATCTTCTCCAGCCTGCCCCTAAAGCCATCCGCATCTTCTCCATAAAGCCTGTTCTCCCGCCAGGTGTCCCTTTTCTGCCCCTTAACAACCCCACAGATTTTTATTTATATTACTTTTAGGCACTCATATTTTCACTCTATGTGCTCCTCTCTCCCTGTGAGACTAACATTTTGGGGAAAGCACTGTGTCTCACTCACCTTTGTATCTGCCTAATGATCACTAGAGGGTCTGGCACAGACAGAGAGAGAGAGGGAGAAAGAGAAGGAGGGGAGGGAAGAGAGAGAACAGAGAGAGAGAAAATGGATGTATTAAAGTAGCTCTCTGTGGTGCACTCCAAAGGTTAGACTTGGAGTTTAAGGGAATGGTGAAGGGCATGTCCACTCCTTTCATATGGGTGGAGTCTCTAATGAAACAGAACACAAATCTCTCCTAAAACTTCATGTCAGTTTGTTGGCCAGACTGCAGGGTTTAGGGGACTTCATTGTTTCCGTGTCTGAAAGCAAATTCAGAACCTCAAAGTTCACCAGGTCTCTTAAATTTTCTTTTCTACCAAGGTGCCTCACCGTCATTTGCCCCCAGCTTCTGGGGGGAAGCTGGCGATCGCTCCACTCAGGCCCCTCCGGCTGAGGTGAACAAGCCCCACCACCTCCATGTAGGGACTGGGATGGGGAGGCAGGGGCCGTGGCAGGGGTACTGTGTCCACAGGACAGCTGTCCTTTCACACTCATGCTCTACACAAGTCTATTCCAGTGTTCTCCCCTTTTTACCTTTCAGTGATTACATATATTTCAGTGGTTGCTCAATGTGAACCAGACCTTGAATCTCTCTGCCTACTTTGCCAGACTTTAGTGACTGTATTGATATGGCTCTTATCTTAAGTGAACATCAGCTGACGTTGGTACACATATTTTAACATCTTAATATATTTTTCCTTAGTCATCTGTTTTTCAAAACAGGAAAACTCCAAGCATATTTATTTGAAACAATTCTACCACCTCCTTAACACTGGTCAGTTATGATGGTTGGGCGAGAGCTATTACAGACTCACAACTGAGTCATCTGGAAATATCATGATTCTGTTATCCAGACACATCCCTTATGTCTTCTTATCCAGAAAAGGAAAAACAAAAACAAAACCCAGCAAAAGGTGTCACTCTGTTTGCCTCACAGGCAGTCAGTCATGTCCACTTCTGAGGACACAGAGGCTAAGGTCTCCCAGGGACACCTGCATGGATGTTAAGAGCAGTGCTACTGGGCGATCTTGACAGCCCCCCACACTGCCCACCCGCTGCCCAAGAGACAGATTCCGGGACTCTCACAGGCCCTGTAACACTACTGCTTATAAAGAAAGAACTGTCCTTGACCCATCCCCCCAACTGATCACACTGACCAGGACTAGTACTGCCTACATCAGCAAGCTTCAACCTTCTTCATCTCATACTTAGCACACATAAGCTCATTGATAACATTCTGTAGCACACCAAGAAAGTGTACTTTTTTTGCCAGTCTGTTAAAAATAGGTGTGATTTCTATTCATTCATACCAGATGGCTGTTGTTGTGTTGGCTGTTGTCATTTATTTATTTGACAATCTAAGGGAAAAGAGGTCAGTGTCCCTGACTAAATAGTCAGGTATCAGCTATTTTAAAAATTCTCATGGCGAACTGGTTGAAAATCACTGGCCTAAGTGAAGAATTACACAATAGAATTAGCAATGCATATGACAAGCAGGCGACAGAGAAGGGTGGGGTTTTCGGTACATGGATCAAATTCTGGTTTGGGATTTTGATATTAGCATTGTGGTTAAGGCCAAACTAAAATGCTTAGGTAATCTGAAGAAATACATTAGATAAAGGAAAAATATGATCACATTAGTGCATATAAAAGCTGGTGGAAGTCTGTTATAGGAATGTTCTTCCATAATGTTAAGAAAATGGTCCATGGTGATATTGCTCATGTAGGTAAAATGGCTGCTAAAGAAAAACAAACTCTTTGTTTCAGAGCAGCCAAATAATCAATAATTTGATTTCCGATAGTCATGTTTGCCATGAGGACTTTTATAATGAGATGATATAAGCAAATTGATTTCCCTGTTGACTTTATCAGAAAATTATCAAATGCCCACGATTTTCTCCTCCAGATCCTGAAAAATGCCTACAGTAACTTTCCCAGAAAATTATTTTCTGAATCTCATGATTTCCTGAAGCTCTTCCTCCAGCACTTGGTTATTGCTGTTGTAAATAAGGCAAGAATTATAATTAAGGAAGATATGAATGTGATATAAGAGCATAAGCACAGTTGTATATAATTAATTACCACACTGCCCTCTTTACTTGATTTTATATTCATCCTGAAAGCTCTTAACTGTGCATGTATAATTGATCCACTATGGTATAGTGGTTGTTTTAATAAAAAGTTTTATTTGAGGTTTTTGTCCAATAATATCACTCACTTCTTCCACTGTTCCTTTGGGAAACTCAAATCCAGCTTTTGTCACATCACTTCTGGAACTATATCCCATCATAGGTGAACACTCTGCCTCCTGCAGGTACAAGAATGGAAGACGAATCAGAATTCCTTTCTTCTTTCCCTTGTTTTTTCTGTGTCCTTGAGTTTTCCCAGAACCTAGCTTTCTATAGAATAAATTTCCCTGGGCACCACTTGTTCCATGTGATAACTTGAATACTCAGTGACTCACAGGTTTTTATAGTCGTAATATCCTTTTTGAAAATGAAATTGCTCCACCACCTCTCTCACCATTGCTCTCTTTTTAAAAGAACTATAATAAACATTGGAACTGTTTTAGTAACCTATGAGAATATTAAAGGCATTCTGAGATGCTTTGAAATCAAGACTGCAAGGTCTGTTTCATGCTTGAAGAAGGGAAAATATATCATTGTTAGCCTCATAGTTTTGAGTGGCTAAATCATTTAAAAGCCTGTATACACAATTCTACTAGAACCATCAAACCAACCACTCCTGTTTTAGCATCTGTCATTAACCACTTAGTCTTAGTACCCTAGCATCTCTTCATGCCTTTTTGCTTTTTCTCAACCTACCTACATGTTTACATGAGAAAGAACACTTTTATTTCCCCTAACCACTAGCAGGTTTAATAGGTCATTTCATCTACTAACTTCCTCCTTATCTCTCTCCCACATCCTCTTTCTACCCTAGAAGCAGGTAAATTCACTACCCAGTAATTATAATCTATCATTTTTAATATAAAACTTTCAGTTGAGACTTATTAAAGTGTATCGAGCATATCAAAGCAATAAACTAAATGAAGCAATTAATAAAGAGTATTTTTGAGCTTTGAAAAAATTAAATTTCCCTCATACCACTGAGTGAGAGGTGCTTACAGAATTGCTAAATGCAGAAGTATTTCTAAATTAGTTCAAGTTAGTCTGACATAGGATGGGCCAGGGATGAAATTAGTAGGTTCGCATTGCTAGGTAGTACAACACATCATATATTTTAGATTGCTTGACATAAAACTATTTCTGGACCACTCCTTTAAAACAAATACTACAACATAAATTTTCTGATTAATAAAGGTCAGAGGACCCTGGTGGTGACCCTCTGTACAATGCTGGTTTGACACGGCTATACCACGTGACTGTCACAGATCTGAGTGGTGACTTAGCTCTTCCCAAAGATAACCAACAGGACTTGGACCAGATTGGTGGGAACTTTAGACATGTTTACAAGTTAACAAAGGGAATGAGAAGTCTACACAGTTTTCAGTAAAACAGAAAATGAAAATAAGAGCAGATGATATCAATAAGGAAAAACAAATCTGGGAAAGGAATTAGGTAGAATTCCCTCAGTTATCAGTGTTTTTAAAATTGCAAATCCTTTTCATCTTTTAGATGATGTGTGTCTCGAGTTAGTCCAGAAAACTTAGGTGTTTTATGGGTATTATTAAGAAATTTGAAATTAAGCAATACTCTATCTAAAAATTCTAGTACAAAGAAAGAGTGAGAATAAATACTTGGAGTTTGTGGTAAAGAAGGAAATTGTAGGACACCAAAAAAATGTATATTTGGATTAATGAGCCAATGAAACACAAAAGCCACTGAATTTTTCCAGACTAAAGTAGAGTGAAGTTCTTAAATATAAATATAAAAACCAACAACAGATTTTCTAGGGACCGTGAAAATGAGAGTACGCTGGATTGTGGGATCTGAGGTTCCAGTGTGACCTCTTACAGTCTGTGCAGGCAGGAAGGGTTCTAGGACGGGAAAACTGTGAACGCGGATATTTTAAGCACATGTTGGACATCATAAAATTTCTAGACTCTCTCCCGGACCTATAAAGACAGCTTGTTCTAAATGACTTTTCACCTCCTTTCTGGAGAACCCGTTAATTCCTTCTATAAAGACTCCTCTTCAATATTTAGCTGCAGCAGCACAGGAGTGTCATAATTTTTTGGAGTATAATAGTGTGAAAAGCAAGGCTATAAAATGAACTGCTTTCCTCCCCTTTCTACCTAATTTCTTTCTCCCTGTGCTCTACAAACTAGGGTATCTCTTTCTGACCTCAGAGCTGGTGTTAACTCAGAAAGTGTACTTTGCAAATGTCCTGCATGTTCTAATTCGTATGATGCAAAGAGAAAAGACCCCACCTGAACACCAATTTCACATCGTTTTATTCCAACAGTCTTTGGTAACAAACACCTCTTTCCTTTTTGAATATCTAAAATGCCCTCCAGAGCCAGATCCCTTTGCTAGCTACAGTGTTTGCACATTTCCTCGTAAATTAGCTGCGTAGGCTCAGAGACTGTGTGTTTTGGTGTTGTTTGTGTGTGCAATCTCGTGCTGCTTCCTGAACGCATGTGTCCCTTCCCTTCACAGCCTACTCGACACCCAGCACCTCCCCCGCAAACCGATTCGTCAGTGTTGGACCACGGGATCCAAGCTTTGTAAATATCCCTCAACAGACACAGGTGGGCCGCTCTCATCTTTTCTGTATGTGGTGCAGCTTGTTTTATTCATTAGGTGCATTGTAACTTGTCTTTCGGCACAACAGGCTGCATTTCCCAGCCCGTTTGGTCCCCTTTCCTCCTGACCCCACAGGTCCTGGTCTTTCAGCACATTTCCATGTGTTCTCAGAAATTGTGGAAAACAATGCCTGTAATTTTTGCTTCTTGTATTGAGGGAGTAGGAAAGGAGGGCTTTGGGGCCAGAACTGCTTTTGCTATAACAAGAAAGATTTCCCAGTGCTAGATAGTGTCTCTCCTCTTGTAGGAATCTGGGTCTCTCTGCCTGAAAGGAGATAGAAGTAGGCACCTACGGAAACCTGGACTGGAACTCTGGCTGCCACTGACATCAGAGTGCATGCTGGGAATGGGGGAACCAGCCACTCTTTTGTATTTATTATAAGGACCCCAGGAACCTGGCAAACTTTCTAAAGCAAAGGGTTGATGAGCCCTATTAAGTTGCTGGTGTTGGTGCAGAAATAACTGGAAGTGTTTGCTACTGGCTACACTGGTACTGGGGAGCAAGGTGGAGTGGAGTGGGAGGGGAGAACAAGTGAGCGGAATGTCATATTTTGAAGTAGGTGACTGAGAAAAGAGTGTGCTAGGACATCTAGAGCTTGTTTTTTAATAGATGTATTTTGTGCTAGTATAGGTTACGGAGACAAAATCTCTTAACGTTTTGAAATGGCTGCCATACATTGAGAAACAATGAAAGACTTTTGTAGTAAAAGGCAGTAGATATAGGTATATTTAGAGGTTTGTGAAATAGAATTAGATTCAAGGTTTGAAAGAAACTCCTCTCTGATTTTTTAATTACTATGTGACCATATATTATCATAACTGACATAAAGAAAATATTTTCTCTGTGAGGTTCTCAGCATGGTGGTTGAAAACAATTTTTCCAAGATTTTTTGCGCACACACACACACACACACACACACACCTGGGTATGTAATCTCCAGATGCCAGATTTATAACTGCTCATCTTTGTTTGCAAGACTTTGACCAAGTGCTTGCGAGTGGCCTAGATTTGCCTTCCTGGGCTCATTTGCTCTCTCCGTGAAGGGGTTTAGTTTATTGCTGTGTCGACAGCACGGGTTAAACTGCATTGCATCTGAAGCCTTCCTTACACTGAAGCAGGGTCACAGAAAGTACAGCCTCAGAGAAGGCAGCTGGGAGGGGAGGGGGGACAAAAGGGAGGGAGGTTAACTCTTGAATTTCCCACTTCTGCTGTTTCTACCGAAACAGGCCCAGTCCGTGGCATCTGGGATTAACATCTCCTATTCAGTCCCTCCCATAAAGCTGTTCAAGTTTATTGCTTCCTTTCCCATACCTTCAGATATTTTACTGATGAATTTGAATAATTACCCCAATGCATTAAAATAAAAGAACATTTCATTTTGTACTTTGGGCTCACATGTTCAAGTTTAATGGGAGGGGAAAACTGGGGACGGTAGCTTTAATAGTGGTGATTTCTTTCCTCAAAGCCCCAGTAGTGCCCAGACTACTTCATGGAAAACTCCAAAAACGCAATTTGAAAATGTCCTGCTTGTATTTTACATAGTATCTTTTATATAAGCTGTGATTCACCACATGGAAGGTGTGCCCTGTGTTCCATTTAATATATTCATCTATAACCAAAATGTGTTCTGGCCCAATATGGCTTTGTTTCACAAGTGCCTTATTTAACCCATAAACTGGAACTTCATGATGTTGACCACAAAAATTCAATTCTTAAAAATCCAGATTTTTCACGCATCTGGATGAATGATGTCATGTAGACCCAGTATTGGCATCTGGAACAGAATTTTTTGGTTTCCATTAAATATTTGGCATCACAGGGACAGCAGCTTAAATGGTTTTTATCACAGTGACACCTGCCACGTTTGGCTTGACGAAAGCCATCCCCAATTGTCCTGTGAGAAACTGCTGATGGGACTGTCATTTAAAAAATTATATAAGTATATATATGTAAAAAATATGTGTTGTAAATATTTTAATATTATGGTATATATATTGACTCTTTTTAAAAAAGAAACCACTTTCTAGAAACATTTAAATGTTAGACATATATAATTATAGATAAAAATGATAATATACTTGTTAGAAAGCTCCTTTTTGAGAAAATAAATTTTATAAGAATTTTTAAAGATATAATTTGAACATAGTCCACAGATTAATAATTTGATAGGCAAGCTTATATTTTTTTCTAATTGACACTTTTGTTAATAAGGTGTGAAATTTGTATTAATTGGATTACAGGAAAAGTTTTCTGGGACAACAAAATTTTACTTTTTTACCTTTGGAGAAGTAAGAACTGGAGTCACCCAAGCAAATACTTGAGCTTTATAAATGCAGCAGAGGTATTCTACAAATAAATCCATAAACAAATGTAAAATAAAATGGCCTCCCTTTCTCCCAAAGACTCGTTCCCAGTGGAAATCTTTTCAAAATTTGAAGGTTCAACCAATAGAAGGCCCATTAGAGATGGTCTCTGCTTTTTCTAACAGATAGAATGTAAACTAATGCATAGAGGTAGCTATCAGCTTATAATGAGACCCTTCTTTAGAAAAAAAGAATTCTTTGATTATTGAGAGTTTCTATTATTCATTTTTATGTACTAAGTATGTTAGGTAAGTTATCTGACTAACCTTTACAGCTACCCAACAGGATAGATACAATTATTTCCACTTTACAAAGGTGGAAACTGAGTCCTAAAGAGATTGTTGATTTTCTCAAGGCCGTAACAGTGATGAGGAGTGGAGCAAGAATCTGTAGCTAGCTCCATCTAACTCCCGGGCCTTACACTGTGGAACCATTGCATCGCACTGCCTCGTGAGCTGGTGAGCACTTTGCCCTGCAGATATTCAGAGACTGATGCTCAGCTCTCAGGGATACTGCTTCTATATTCCGTGATCTTAAATTTGAGATTGCATTAAAATCTAATCGCTAGTAGATACCCAAAATAATCTAAAGCAAGATGTCAAAGAGATATTTGTGCACCGTGTTCTCAGTTGCATTATTCACAGTAGTCAAAAGGTGAAAGCAACCCCAGTGCCCATTGACATATAAATGGGTAAAATGGTATATACATCTTATTGTGTATCTATCACTTTAATATCATATCATGCATATTATTCACCCTTTTAAAGGAAGGAAATTCTGCATTATGCTACAATATGGATGAACCTTGAAGACGTTATGCTAAGTGAAATAAACCAGTCATGAAAGGACAAAAACTGTGTGATTCCACTTATGTGAGGTACTTAGAGTTGTCATGTTCATAGAGACAGAGAGTAAAGAGTGATTTCCAGGGCTGGGGGGAGGGCCACCTTGGAGGTCACTGTTCAGGGGTGCAGAGTTTCAGGTTTGCAAGATGACAGAATCCCAGAGATGGATGACAGTGACGATTCATGACATAGTGAGTGTACTGAATAGCACTGAGCTGGACACTTGAAAATGGTTAAAATGATAAATTTTTTAAATGTAATCATTAAATAAACTCCAACAGCCCTTTACCTCTTAAGAGTCTCTAATTCTGTAAAACAGCCCAGAAAAGTAGACTGTTTATCAACCAAATCCACTGCAATCATGCGCTGACCTTTCTGAAAGCATCAATTCTCATGCCCGGCACATAGTGGGTAGTCAGCATTTATTGGTTGAATCTAAATGATTCATAAGGAAGTTGAAAAATAATGACTTTTCCTTATTACAGTCATGATACATGTTAATTGTGGGGAAATACAGATGGGAAAAATAATAAAAATCACTTGTAGTCCTACTGTTAACATTTATGTATTAATCCATCCAGACTGTTCCTATGCATACAAATATATTGCAAAAATGAGATCATATTATATACACTGTTTGGTAACCTGCTTTTTCTACCCCTTAACAATATATTATGGCCTTCTTTCCATGTAAATTGGAAAAATTGAATATTGGCTTTTATTGCACCTATTCATCATCTGTAATGATTGGTAGGGAAAGATAACATGGATAATTGAAAGCCATTTTTCCTCCTCCTTCCCTTCCAGTCTATTTTTTTTCTCCAGAGAATTCCTCCCTTCACTGAGACAGAATTGCCTTCTCTTTAGCCTTGCCTTAAGGTATTTTTCTTTCAAAATGCCTTCCAAATGCATTGTATATCTCACCCCAGCATTCGGCTCTGTTCGAGTACTCCTGCCAAGTTATCTGTCCCATGCTTCTGCCTCACTTGTCTGCTACCTCGGCTACAATCATTATTTGTCTCTCATTTCCCTTCTCCTCTTCCACGTGGTAACTCATCATTAACGTGGGAGGTGGCCACCTTCCCACAGCCTCGGGAACACCCATCTCTTTGGAGCGACCATGACCACTAGTCCCATCCCAGACCTCATTTTTAATATTGTCCCATAACAGTTGATATGAACAGATAGAAAACGGTCTCTGGGGCATACAGCACTTCCTTCACTCTGGACACTCTTAGTGCCCCCTGCACGCCCACTGAATGACATAATAGAAAACATGCCATCATCTCGGATAGCAGAAAGCCAACGGCCATTTAAATCGCATCTTATAACTTAATCTGATCCCTGAAAACAAGAGCCATTTAGAGGAGGCATTTAGTTAGAGAAAAAAAAATGTTAATATTTCATCATCAAGTAATAAATAGAAATACCAATTCCCACACAGAAGAACTGAGCAAAGAACTCATTTTGAATCAGGTTCTAGTTTAATCAGAATGCTCAAATAAAATGCTTAACCTGCAGAACTTCAATGAGGACTAATACTTTAAAATGAAAAATGAGTGCAAACAATATTAAAAACAGGCATTTCTTCCCCGCCACCCAAATCTATCACTGTTCTGCATCAACAGGGTTGTGGTATCTGAAGTGCTATTTAAAACCAAATTACCATTTGGGTTATTAGAAGAATCGCTTGGCATGGCATGGGCCTGATTTGTTGACAAAAAGGCACAGGTGCTGTAACCTTTGCTTAATAAATCATTTAGCTGCCTGACTTGGAAGCAGTGTGACTGCCTTTGCCTCATGAAATTTACAAATACATGCACAAGCCACACACTTCACTGTTTTGCAAAGCAGCTGACTTGGAGAGGTCCCTGCGCAACTCAGTAATGGGCATGGCACCCGTTCTCTGCCTCTGGTTGGGGTGCACAGGAGCCAGGGGAAGGTGGCGTGGATTAAGACATTTCGGTACGTTGGCATTCTGTGTCATATTCCCGAAGATCCGCCTGAGAGACCGACACTTAGGCATCACTCTTCAGAAGCTCATTTTTTTTTTTTACTCATCATTTTTCACTATATTCCCAGTGCCTCCAATGTAGAGAATAACAGTTCTCCTCAAATTGTCCAAATAGGCCAGAGGGGGAAACAGATCCAAAGGAACAACAGTGGTGACAAGGACAACAGCAACGGTGCAACGGTGCGCCGTGGTACCAGTTACAGAAACCAGAGCTGGGGGGAGGAGCTGCCCGGAGAGCGGAAGGGGCAGAAAGGGTCACTTTTCTGTCCTTGTCTGACTTTGGTCTGTTGATGTGGTCCTGGTTCTTATACATTTCACCTTTTCCCCCCTGTTTTTTATTTTTTGCACACTTATTCATGAGCTGTAGATAATACATGAGCCCATCCTAAGAGAAGAGACATGTTGAGCTCTGTCCTCTCTGGACTAAGCAGATGAATTACAATCCTTTCCTGTTGCTGGTGTATCGACCAGTAGGTCCTTCACCCCTCACTTCCAAGAAACATCCTCTCCTTGTTTCAGTGTCCTTACCCAGGGTACTAAAGAAGCGCGCTTGAGATTGCGCTTGAATTAGCTGAAGCCATCCTGCTTCCCCTCCTCCCTGACCTGAGCTGCGCACGTGTAGGAAGTTAGGTACCACACAGAAATTCAAGGAGCAAGCAAGAAACTCAGATTTCCATAGAGGAGAAAAAGAGTATCCTTCCCCTTCTAGTTAGACCTGGACTTGAGCAATTTAGCTCCAAGCTCACACAGCTGAAAACTCATAATTGGAGGGGAATGGCCAATAAAATTCCATTTACCCCTGACTTGGAAAAAACTGAATTGGTTAAGTCAGTACTCTCATGTTAAGCACCCATGTGTGCCAGGCTGTGTGACTCAGAGCCCTCAAGGTTGATGCTTTCATCCCTAATTTATAGATGAAGAAAGGGATGTTTCAGAGGGATACACTTGTCCCATGGTGAATGAGGTAGCCAGGATTTGAACCAATCTGTCTCTGAAACTTCTCTTTCCCACATATTATCTGCATCCTTAATTGCTTATAGTAAAAGATTACTGACCATTTTCTCTTTAAGATGGTCTGTGATTAACTCACCCTCTTACATCAAGGAGTCAGAAGCCTAGAAATTGGGTCCCGTGGGATAGGACTGATGCTGCGCTTGGTTCTTCTGAAGACCTGCCCCAGTTTCCTATTAGTTCATGCATCTGTAAAATCAAGACTGAGCTCATTCTCTCATCCTGCCTGGGAAAAAGACCTTTACTAATGATATTAGTCTGCATCTGTGAGAACAGCTAGTCTCTGCCCAGAGACCAGATAGCAGAGCAGCTGAGATTGTGGGCTTTCTTTTCAGATCTTGATTGGAACTTTATTTTATCACATACAAGTAGTGTGTGTCTTTTTTTTTTTTTTGCTTTTTTTTCTGGTAATTCAATTTTCCCATATCCTGGTTTATAAATTATAAAATGGTGGTGCATGCACACACACACACACACACACACCCCTCCTGTGGTTGTTTAGATTCTGAAACAAACTGCTTGACACCTATTAAACATTGAACAAATGATAGCTTTTATTATTTGGTTGAAAATTAAACTGATATTTAAATAGTGTTTTCCTGGATTGCAAAGTATTTTCTCACTTGATCTTAAGAACGCCCTTTGAAGGAGGAAGAGTCATTATTTTTTCCCTATTATACAGGTTAAAAAACTGAGGTCTAAAGAAGGAAGTGACTTCCCCCAAACCACGTAGCCAGCTGTTTGTACAGCCAGGACACAAACCCGCTTCTGATTCCAAAGCCCCCAAGACCTTCCCGACACCCTTTCTGGGAAGGACTTGGGGGAGCCTTTCAGCGCATCCTTACCCGCTGCTGTGTGGATATAGGCAGAGCCTACCTGCCAAATAATGGCAATCACATCGTAAATTAGGTGAATACTCCCCAAGGTCATAACCTCATGGATTCCTCCACCAAGCAACTGCCCTGAAGGTATCCCAAAAGCCTGATTAAATTGTACCTGTCTCATCCTCCCCTCGTGCCATTTCTCCCCTTCAGCTAAGTTATGCCTCAGGGGAGAAGAGACTTCCCCAGGGGAAATGATATCTCTGAGGGTGTGGTAAAGACTGGCAGCACGTGAATGTGTGCCCGTAATGTGAAGGGAAAGGCGACGCCTGGTCATCTTTTCACTTATGCTCGTTCTCAGCTCCAGTTGTCGGCATTGGGTAGTAAGCAACACCTCGCGGGGATGAGTTACTCATGCAATCTGCTTCCCCTCCCTCCACGCTCCTGTGGGCAGCAGTGAGCCCTCCCGCCTCCCACACCAACCTATAATTTCTTGACACATTCTCTTCACATACACTTGGCAGCTGACTCACTGACAGGCTATGAGACACTCTTAAAATAAATTTTTCAATAAACAGACCTTTGTCTTTCACGTTTTAATTTGGCATCATGTTTTCGATGTCCTCAGCCACAAACTTTACTTCTAGACAAAGTTAGAGTATCAGTTCTGGGTTTGGGACTTCTTTTTCTCTCAGTTCTTTTACTTCGGTAATCCTGTCATCTTTAAGCATGCTTTAGTTGGGTTTTAGCCTTTTTTTTTTTTTTTTTGCCTTACTCCAGAAAGGTTTTGGGGAGGCGTCTTAGTTGAAGCAAACTGATGATTGTTGAAAGCATTCAGGTGCCCATGTGGGATCTGGCACACAATAGGTGCTCAGTAAATATTGGTTTCCTCTTGCTTGCTTTTCCAGTACAGTCATGTGCTGAATGATGATGCTGCAGTCAACAGCGGACTGCACGCCCAGCGGTGGTGTACCATCCCGCGTACGTGTGTCATAGGGTAGCCATGCTGCAGCGCGGAGGTCTGTGTCCGTGTGCTCTCTAATGGCCACACAACGACAACATCACCTAAGGATGCATTTCCTGTTTTTCCCAGTTGTTAAGTGATCCATGGCTGTGTTAAAATGAGATCCATAGCAATGGAGAAGTAGAAGATAAGAGGAAGATTTCACAGGAAATTTTAACTTTCAAGAAAGAAGAAGGGAAAAGACTAAAAATCTGGTGTCCATTAAATTAGCCCTTGAGATTCTGAGAAAAGTGGAACAAAATGAAGTTGGGGGAAAGACTGAAAAAGAATCTGTGAATTGGTGTAGAGAGCCAGAGAGATTCAGATTAGAGTTTAATGATAGCCTAGCAGATAAGTCAGAAAACCATAGCATCAGCTGCAGAACTGCCTTCAACATTTCCAGTCTTTACAAAGGTCTTGAAAATATTTCTCATCAGTTGAAGTTTCAGGATGCTAAGGGGAATGTGCTCATTATTTATGATCTGAGTTCTTTGGGGGAACAAGGAAAATGTCAAGAGCTAGAGAGTTGGAAGACCTGTTTTCACATTATGGCTGTGCCACTTATGAGTGATCTTGGACACCTTTAAAATTCAGTCTCCTCATCTATGAAATGAAGGCAATAACAGTACCTGTCTGTAGAAGAAAACTCCTATGGACAGTGGCTGAAGCCATTCGGGGTGATTTTTTCACATAATAAATCTGTCAGAAAGGGGCTGTTGGCACTGTTTCAGCTGCTACTTGATGCCAGCAGGAGCCAGTGCTCTTTCTAACATTCTGCTCTACCAACCTTCGCATCCACATGCTTGGTGCCTCTGACTGACAGATGGCTGCTGCAGCTCCAGACATCATGCCCACATCATTCCCCATTATTCCTCTGCTATCAGGGAGCAAAGGCCTTGCCTTGATTCTTCCCTGTTGCCTCTTAGCATATTTCCATTTAGGTCTCATTGCCCAAAACTGGTCACACTGTGCTCCCTAAACATAATTGCCCCAAGAAAGAAGGGGAAATGGGCAGTGGGTAGACTGTCAACCATATCCGCCATACCCCCTTTTTCCCCATTTCCTACTTGGTTTTACGCACTTTTCAACACTTCTTGTTGTGTTTGACTCGTTCTGTTTCTTGCTGCTTGTCTTTGCCCAGAACCTCCCCTCCCCATACATCCACACTCTGTGTGACTCAGAGACATAACATACTGGGTGTGCATGTATGTGTGAGTGTTGTAATGACCATCTCATTTCAGCCGTTGAAGCTCAGGCCTTGGGCAGAAGTACTGGAGTTTTGTACAGACCTGCTCCCATGGGGCTGGGTCAACGTTGTCCTGGTAAACGAGGCCTCTGGAAAGGCTGAGTGGGAGGGCATGTGCCTTTGTAACTGCAGGGGAACGCTGTGAAACGGTGCCCTCCATGTGCCCTCCCAGGTGCTTATCAAACAGTCAGCAATAGGTTCTGGGTTTCTCTTTTATGACTTGGAACCAGATGCTTCCTTTGCAAAAGAAAAGAGCCTGGTATTGCTGAGCTTGAGTCAACAGAGTTCAGAGAACAGGAAAGTGAGTTGACTGGCCCTGCTCTGGGAACTCGGAGGAGAGAAGCCTGGGCAGGTGGTGCGCCCACTTTCCATAAAGCCCCTGCCTGTGAAAACCCCGTGCCTGAGGAATTTGCTTTCCCAAATATTTCTGCATTCTGACCAAGGTCCAGTCACGTTAGGTAAGAGAGGTTCCTTTCGGACACAGGCTTTCCCAGGCCTTCTAATGAGTCTCAGACCTTGAAGGTTCCACTAACAGTTTCAAGGCCAGAGCCTATTGTTTAATGTGAGATTTCCAAAGGTCTCACATGATTTCTCAGTGTTTCTTCCCATCCACTTTTCTCACACCCCCTTGTTTACCTTCCTGTTTGTTTATCGAGGATGAAGGCACATTCTTTCCAGAGCGGCCTCTCTCTTTTTTGGGATCCAGCCTTTCAATGGAGCCTATTCATTGAGTTGCATTCCACAACACAGGCCTCCCTGGAATATTTGCATGAGAATTTTTCCTTAGGCTTCACATTGCTTTCTTTACAACAGAGATGAAATAACTTAGCACTTCTAATTGGCTTTTCACTTTCCAAATGCTTTACACATTAACTAATGAATCACATGGCTTGTGATAAGCTGGATCCCTGTGTAAGAGCTGGGACACTGGGTTCACTGGGTTAGGACAGGCTGTCCTGGCCTCTCGTTCCTCACCCTCACACCCTCCCTTCCCAGAGTCTGAATGTGTTGGGATAATGGAGCTGCAGCCCAGGCGCAAATGTCCTCAGCACGGGGCAGCCTCGGGCCCCACAGCACTGCCTTAACCACGTGGGAGGTGCTCAGTGCGTATTCCAAGGCGGGATATGCCACGTGTCTCCTGCTGCCTTGAGTAGTTGAGGCAAATTTAAGGCCAGCCTTCCTGGACCACAGCTTCTGCCCCTCTCAGGCATGATCCCACCTTCCATGGGTTTCTGGCTGTGTATGTTTAGGGGGGTGGGGGGATAATACAAGGTCTAGTAAGGCAACTGACCATAGTAGGGCTTGTGTATCTAGGTAGAGGAGCACTGGACTAGGAGTCAAAATACCTGGATTCCTGGCTCTCATCTCTGTGACTCATCAGCTATGTGGTTGATCTGAGGGAGGAAAAGGAAACTAGGATTTACTGAACACCTAATTCTTCTGGCACCAGACTAGGCTAGGAGGGGGGCTGTTGATACATATGGTCCAAATTCCTGCCATACACTGCTTACAGACTTCTAGAGAGGAAAGCAATTTGTAATAAGTGAAAAAAATGAACTGTGTATACTCTACAAGTAGTACAGGGAGTCGGTGAATAATTCTGGGGAGGAGCAGGGGAGTCATAGAAGATTTCTCGAGATGACCCATGAGTTGGTTTCAAAGGTGAAACCAACTGATGTACTGGGTGGGTAGGACATTCCATTCCAGGGAAGGGGAACAGCACCTGCACAGGAATAATGGTGTGTGCTCAGAGAGTGCTGCTGTTTGGTATGTCTGTTCGTACAAGTAAATGACAGAGAACACTGAATAATGAGGCTGAGTTAGACAGGGTTTAGTCACAAATACATACCTTTATACAGTGGTATACTTTTATACATTTGGACTTCATTCTGCAGGAGTGGGGAGCAAGTGAAGGGCACAGTGGGGTCTCTATATGTGAAGAAATTGTTACCTAGCCTGGTTTAACACTACTAGGCACGGGGTTTTACAGGTAGTGGTAGCATTAAGGCCTGTGGTCATGAGGCACCCACCTTTCCCGGGCCTGCGTAATGCAGAAGAGAACAGAAGCTTTGGAGTCAGACCCGACTTTGATTTATCCAAGATTATGACTGCTCTGGGTGGAATTCTGTCCCCCTCTTCCCATCAGTTCTATCAAATAAATGTGTTGAAACCCTCACCCTCAATGGGATAGTATTTGGAGATGGGGCCTTTGGAAAGTAATTAAGTTTAGGCGGGTTGGGGAGTGGCTCCTGATGGGATTGGTCCTTTTACAAGATTTGACAGCAGAGACCTTGCTTTATACCTTGGGAGGACTCAGGGATAAGTCTGCAAGCCAGGAAGAGGGACCTTAAGTTCCGAATCAGCTGGAACCTTGATTCCGGACTTTCTAACCCTCAGAACTGTGAGAAAATAAATTTTTGTTCTTTAAGCCTCCCAGTTTGTAGTGTTTTGTGCTGGTAGCCAGAGCAGACTCGTACAGTGACCCTGGGGAAAATTTTAGCCTTTCTGACCTTTAGATGTCACAGTTATAAAATTATAAATTAATTTCTGCATTCCACTTAGAGTTTTATGAAAATTCAGCATGGCTAGTATATAAAACTCTCAACACCATACCCTGGCTCATGGACAGCTGATGTGTCCCGCTGCTTTGCTGCTTTTTACCTCTTAGAACTGAACCTCTGTTAAGCACCAGAGATGAGGCAGGATGCATCTCACTCCTCTGTAGGACCACGGACATGTGACTGCCAGTAGAAATACAGAAATGTTAATATGGCGAGAACCCCAGAGGTGATCTGGTAATTTTCCCCCTGAGCTGAGTCTCCTCTCCCCACATCCTCCTTCGTTTGTTTTCCATAAGTTGTGCCATTAATTCTCTCATTAGCTAGTGGAATGATATTTATTTATTAAGAACATACTTAGCATACTCCCAAGGAGCAAGTTAAAGCTCCGCTAACAGCTGCAGTTTCTGGTTGTGAGAAAAATTACAGTGAGGAATGCATACAGAGAGTTTCTGTGTCTGTTATGATTTCTTATTAAAAAACTATTAAACTTCATGCTGGATGAGGGAAAGAAATAAAAAAATCCCACTGCAAAAACAAGTTATGAACCTAGGAGCACAGTTTCTGAATGTTTATTTTGTCAGATACACAGCTGACATGATTAGTTCTAATGGGGTGGTGATCCTCATTGAATTGCAGATTGGCGTGAGTGACTGAAACACCGCAGGGACTTAAAATAAGTGGTGCATACGGTATTACTTAGGCTGCCTCCTTTAGCCAAGTTGAAGGCTTCTTTTCCTCTCTCCCTTCCCACGCACGCACATACACGCACAGCCACGAGTGCATCTATCTGTTAGAGAGGCTCCAGGCGGAGTATGAATGACCTACTGTGAGCAACACTGACTTGCCTTTGCTGATTTCTCCCCTTTGCCCTCTGCCACCCACGTGCACCCCACCCCCACCCTCCGTTGCAGAGGCTGGTGTATCAGATCAGTCTGCTTTGCTGCTGCATCCAGACCCAGATCAATTTATTGACTCTGTCAGAGTGGCTGGTACAGTAATTGTTACAAGAGAAGAATGGAAAGTGAGAACGTGTCCACATGAAAAATAAAAATGATGTTTTGTTCTTTCCTGCCCCCTCCCCTTTTTTACCTCGTAGATCTTTATGTGTTTACACAGCAGAGAGCACTTCACTTAAGTTAATCAGCTCCTTCTACATTATTAATTGTGACAGTTAGGGTGCTCCGTGACAGGAAATGTATTATGGGAAACATTGATCTCACTCAGGCAGTGCGGACCTGCGCGGGTTTGATATTCTGCCCCTCATCTCACTGCTTTTGGGTCCCATCAAATCACATTTCCCTGATTGACAACACAGAATGCCTCCCATCAATACAATTGATTTTGTGAATAAGGACACGGAACATTTTTTTAGCTGGAGATAGATAAATTGTGGTGATGGCAAAGAGAACATTTCAGAACTCTTTCAGTTGAAAAATCTAAATTGGGAACTGAGGTACTAGTATCATTGCAAACAAGTCTAATTTGTAGACTTACAAAAATAATACTATTAAAAGAAACTTACTACAAGTGAAAAATAGACTTAGTTGAGGCTAGCAATGAACCCAGAGATAACAATAGCTGTTTTTAAAAGTCCATCCACTAATTTTTCTGGGAAACTTTTGGTTAAGTGCACATCTTTGAGAGACATTTCATTAAAGTTCAACTTTCATGGCTTATACCTGTAGACCCTAACATAAATCCTATGTGAATGGACAGAAGTGAGCAGGTGTCACTTGTGACCTGGAAATAAAAGGTCAACCATTGGATTTATAGCTTTTTTAGTGAAAAGAACATAAAGATTCCTGCCAACTGGAGTCAATCCATATTTTAATGTTTCCTAGTTAAGATTATAAAATCAAGGGATTAGGATCATGCTGTTCAGTGAAGGTCAAAAATTAAATGTGATGGGCTAAGTGTCATTCCCATGGGGCAGAAGTTAATATTTCAAAAGCCATTTCTACCACTGGCAGTCAAGAAATGAATGGTCCATGGTCATTAACCAAGGTAAGGGGAATTCCACCATCATTACTAAATTTAGTGGTGATGATTATAGTAATTAGCTATATTCTTAAATTACTCTGCTGTTCTCCTATAATGTCCCCAAACAGCAGTAGTGGGTTGACTGCTATCAGATAATTCTCATATACAACTGTGAACAAGTCAAGATGGAGGATCATGGATGAAGGCTTCTTGTGGGAAAGAATTTGTGGCTGTTTTAGGGATAAGAGTGATAACATAGAAGCTTAAGCCGCCTGTAACATTCTTCTGAAACTAAGGATCTGTGACAGCATAGACCTGTCACTAAGTATGATTCACCAATACAAGTTTGTTTTTTTTAATTTTCTATCTCCACAAGAAAACATAGCACTATTGAGTGTCTGTAACATCCTGTGGAGAACTTCAGTCTTAGGTCACAGTGCAAATACAAGGTTTTTAAGTACAAAAAAAATAAAGCATGCATCTCTTTATTATAGTTTTCTCCATTTTATACTTTCCCCCCTCAACTTTTATATTTTTTCCAAAAAAATTTCACTTGCCGAGTCTTTTTCTTTCTCAAATTTTTGGACTTCTGGTTTCCATCTACTTGAGATTTTTATTAAGAGATAAGATGATAAGAGATAAGTTATTTAAATGTCTTTATAGGGTGACTCAGACACATATACCCCATACCATTTTCAAATCCAATTTAAGATGCCAGTATTTTTCGAAGTTATAAAAATACCAAATACTCAAGCTGTTCATTTCTTTAAAGATTATCCACTCCAGACCTCATCATTTTTCAGATGGGACTGGAAGTGCATTTTGAGACAAAGTGTGTATCATTTTTATGAAGCAGCACCTCCAAACCAGAGGGCTGCAGCCCAGGGCGGTGAAACGGCCCGTGAGGCCACACAGCTGAGGAGAGGCCAGGCAGGAGTGAGAGGAAGGCTCTCAGATGTCAGGGAAGGAAGGGACTGGGGGCTTAATATGTGGCTTGGGACACGGGTGCGTGGTTCTTATTTTACAAAGGTGCTTGATAAAAGCCTAGTGTCCATTAGACTGACCCAAGTGTTTGGAATCCTGAGACACAAAAGCGTGTTCTCCAAAAGTGCCCCTTGCAGGAGGCACCCTCGCAGACAGCCGCGCAGCATTGCGCACTTGAGGCTGTGGGGGGCGTGCCTTAAACGGGCTTCTGCCTGAGCTCCTTGCTCGGCCCCTTCCGATTGCGCATTTTTCTGGCTTCTGTCCTTCACAGTGCAGACAAAGGTTAAAATTCCCGTCTACTTTCACAGGCAAACACTCTCAAGTGCTTCTACAGGAGCCAGGGAGTGGGGAGGACCTTTGATTTAAAGTTCAACATTTACATTTGTAATTTTGACTAATTTCTGTGCTCGCATTAATTAAATTGAAATTGTTTAATTAGAATAAAACTAAAATTGATCATTAAGATTAATTTAACCTGATAGGCTTTGTGTGTCTTTCTAGACAAATATTATGGAATACAGTGATAATGAAGCAGTGAGAGATGAAATTTCGCATCTCAGAGTGATTTTGCTGTCTTCCAGTTGTTCTGTCTGGTGTCTGCAGAGCTCTGAGTGGTGCTGTTTGTGACATCATTACCATTCAGTTAGGGCCACGCTGGACCTCTCAGTTGGCCTCTTCCCAAATATTTTTTCCTGTCAAAGTCTACAGATGTACCAAATTCTCTTCACCTCACTCTCCTAATAGCATCATTCTTCCCCTTTCTCCCACCCCCACCGTCTTCCAGGAAGACTATTTGCTTGGTTCTTCCCCTGGGCCTTGCATCACAGTGACCTTTGTAAACCAAAACTGCTGAATGACACTCCTTATGGAATTCACTAATGTTCCTCAGCCTTGAGGTCAGCTGTCAAATCTGGACTTCCCCATTGCACCCTTTACTGGATGTTTTCTTTGACTAAGAACCTGCCACAGAATTAAGCTCCGTAGGAAAATGAGGGATTGCAACCACTGAGTAACTAATGGAGTGGGAGAGGGAAGGCGGCCTCTCCAAATGCCTAACTTGCTTCCAGGAAACAGCTTGTCCTCTTCGTCCTGTGTCCTCCATGTAGCTCCGTCCAGCAAAGGCTGTTTCCAAATCTGGTGCCCTCTGTTTCTTAAAGAAAACTGTAAGAGGATGAGCTACTGTTTTACCATGAGATGCAGCATAAATTACATAACATTAGATCTGCATTTACCTACCCACACATTAATGAATATAAAACTTCGAACTGTCAAGTCAACTCTCAAGTTATTTGGTCTTCAAAGTAATTAAGCCACAAGGATTAATTAAGTCCTCGGGGAAAATATTTCCCATCCACCATTTTGCCAGAGTTGCTTAAAAAAAACAAAAAGTAAAAAAAAATAATAATAAATAAAAAAAATAAAAAAAACAAAAAGTGACATTAGCCATTATGTTTGTTTCCTGTAGCAACATGTAACCGCAGAGGTGCAAAAGACAGTGGGGAATGAGTCAAAATGAAATAGATATTTAGATAGTCCTTCAATTTCTGCCCACAGAGACCATTGCTACTTTCTCCAAACTCCTGGACCCTTGCTTAACCAAGCGGATTGAGTTAACCTCTCTCCAGAGTGGTTTCCTCCGAGCATCTGAGAATCCCTACTTCAGTTCTTCCTCTATAGTGTACCTTTATTGTCTGGAAAGTCCCTGAAATCTCTGACCTCAAAAATCCCTTTGTTTTTTTTTTAATAAACATAATATGAGATCCCTTTTGAGTTGAGAACATTTATCTTCATAGCACTTTTTAACTGAATTTTCAAGGCAGAAAAAACAGTGTAAGCAAACTCTAGTTTTTATATTTGAAGAGAATAAATATGCAGTGACCATTTGCACAAATAGCTGAAAATGATTCCAAAGAAATTTGAAGTCACAGCTGTGGAATTCTAGATTATACCTCCAGGATCTGTTACTCTCTTTTTAACTGGAATGTTAACTCCAAAGCCTTACAGGGAAAATTAAAAAGATCCAGTTCTCCTGGCCCCTGCCTTGTCTTTCCTTCTCTCTTTCTTTAACTTTATAGCAGATCTGAGGAAATGTTTAATACTAAGTAAAGCTTGGTGCTGCCCAGCCTCTAAGTCTGAAATGCCTGAGAAAGCAGGACAGATTCCAACTGTAAAACATTCCTTCACCAAGCCTTGGAAACTAACATACTGAGGCCGGCAGAGTTCAGAGGGAGTACATGTAAATGAGGCTCAGTTATAAACTCCTGAAGAGTGTTTTATTTAGCTTAAACCTGAACTTGAACTTGTAAACGTGTTCCTGGAGAACAGCATGGAAAGGCTGATGCAGGAGAACAGGAAGCCATATTTTAGCTTGGATAATTCACTTCTTTAAAAAAAAAAAAGACCTTCAAGGATGTTTTTAGCTGAACCGCCTTTAGGATAGCACAAGGTGCAATCTGCAAGGTTTTTGTGATTGCAGAATCTGAATGAAAGTTAGTATGTTTCATTTGATCCTACCACACGGATCTTCTATCCATAGGGTGACTTCACAAAAGAAAAGAATGTTTAAACAGCCAATGCATGGATAACAGTCATCCAATCTGTAATTAGTTTTATTAATATAAAATAATAAAGGTGTACAACTGTTTTAAATTAGTACTGTTATATAAGTTCTGAGTTTGTTCTTAAGTCTCAGTTAACCAGGAGAGCACAAATCACTGATCAGATCCTCCACACAGGCTCTTCATACTGTGGGATCTTCCCCTTCATGCAAGGCAGAAAGACAGTATAAGCAAACTCTAGTTTTTATATTTGAAGAGAATAAATATGCAGTGACCATTTGCACAAAGAACTGAAAATGATTCCAAAGAAATTTAAAGTCACGGCTGTGGAATTCTAGATTATACCTCCAGGATCTGTTACTCTCTTTTTAACTGGAATGTTAAAGCTTCACCAAAAGCCTCTTCTCACTTACCTCCCCTGGAAATATTCAGGAAGAATCTAATTGTTTATAGTGATTAATATTGCTTAGTCGTCAATTTAATCTACAAGTTTAGAAGGGAATAAATCTGAACATAAAAAGCTTTTGCTGTTTCAGCATTAAAAAAACAAAAGTACCATCATTTGAAACTGCTACCTCCCACATGTGGGTTGGTTTTGCAAGTCCCGTCTTAATGAAGACAAGTTTTGTTGCCATAAAACCCTAAGTCCTACCACATTTCCAGAAGGAGGAGGAAAGCCTTGCTCACTGATCCCTGGTGTGTGCTTTGGTGATGTCCCATGGAGGTGCGACAGGGCTCAGGGGAACCACTGCGCTTTTATCCAGGGTAGTGGGCTCGCGGGAGCCCCCGACCCTGTCCCAGGCCGTCTAGGTCACCTAAATGCTGCCCTGACTTCAGGCCATCATTTCAAACTTTTGTCTTTTAATATAAATTTCCTCCCCCAAATGCTATGATAACTGGTATACGGAAGCCTGTTTTGAAGATAAGTTTATCTGGACCCCAGGAGTGACGTGGACAAGAACCTAGGTCTCACTTGTACCCTGGCCAAGCTTACTGGGACCTCAGTGAGGGCCGTGAACAGTTTTACCCTGCCAATGTTACATCCACACTGCAAACGAGGAAAGGATGACTCCTGGAACCAGGAAAATAAAAAAGCAGGTGCTCCTGGCAGGTAATGAAAGCATAGACATGGGGTGTTTCATGTCACAGCAGCCTTATGGGGTGCCTCGGTCCCAGGGCAGCCAGTGACCAAGCTGGGACTTGAACCAGGGCCCCCACTCACAGCCCAGGACCAAGTTGAGAGCATAGTCCCACGCTACTCTCTCTCTCTCTCTTTTTTCATGAATCTGAAAACAGATTCTACAACTTCCTCCTCTCCCTGTCCACATGCGGCCTCTACACCACGTTTCTGTGGCTCAGGACAGAAGCCTTCCATTCCGGCTGCTGAGTGGGCTGGTTGTGGTTGCAGCTGAGTGCGTTCCTCTTCCCTTCCTTTCTTAGTGTGATGAATGGAGGAGGGAAGACGGTTGGTTCGTGTGGCCTCTGGGAGAGTAGGGTCTGCCCCGATTCCTGCAGGTGGCTCAGACACAGGTGGGGAGGGAGACCGGCTCGAGGAGTGGGAGGAGGCAGGAAATGGGGCTGGAAGGGACAGGAGGAAGGACCTCAGACAGCGAGCAGGGGGAGGATGAAAAGGGTAAAAGGCAAAGAGACCTGTGCTCAGGGCTGGCCTCGGAGGCGCCAGCTGGGGTGCAGATGTCCAAAGGTGGCAGATGCCATCCAGTGCCTAAAGGGCTCCTTGGCTGAAAAGGTTAGTTTGGGAATTCGTTTCTGGCAGAGGACCAGATCTCCTGTCATTCTACTGCTGGGTGTCTCTGGGAGAATTGTTGAAATGACTGGACCTTTCACTTTGACATTACTTTCTCCTTACTTGACTTTATCTACCTACCTGCACAATCTGAATGTTAAATCTACACAGTAGATTTGCTGTGCACCCGAGTCATGTTTGGAAAGAGCTTTTCAGCTTTAGGGGAAGAGCAGGAGTGGGGAAGCAGTTGGTGGAATGATCATTATAATGCGGCCACGCTTTGCTGAGCTCCGACCTCCACTCCCACGCCTCCCTTTTTAAACAAGAAAGCTTACCTCCCCGGGCCACCGTTGGGCCAGCCCCAAGTGTGACTGTCTGCACTCGTTAGACAACAGGCATTTAATTAAAATTGGAATCTGATGTGTAGGAAACATACATTTTTCTTCACTTCATAGCTCCCTAGGATATCATATTCTTTTCCTTCCCTACTCCCTTCAACTCTCCCCGCTGCCAAAAAAACTAAAAAGAAAGACTAACGGAAAGATTATTTTAATGTTGAAAATCGAAAATTACAAAGGGCTAGGCTGCCTTTTTTATTTTTGCCTTTGGGGCAGACATTCGCCAATAATAAAGCCCGTATTGTATCTTCAGACCAGAGGCAGCTTTTTTTTTTTATGGCTAACTTCCCATATGGAAAAGGCTTTGTCCCATTTCAGGGCATTAAAATACAGCACTTAATGAATCTGTAACCAAAATCTTTCATCTTACCTTTTGTGCAATAAAAAAGGTCACCTGATACCTTCTGATATTTGGTTGGACTTTGTGGAATCAAAAAGTAGGGGGAAAAGAACAAATAATAAACCCAGGGCCCTGGCCGAAAAGCAAGCCTGGAAACCCGCCTGGTCACTGCGTTTTTCCGTAGCAAAGCCACCCAGTGCTCCGTCTGGGCTCCACCCAGAGGGTCCGGCAGTGCCACCAGGGCCAAGCATACAGGGACTCCAGACGATGTCATCAGGCCGTTGTGTCGGCCCCTCTGCCTCCACACTGCACCTCAGATCTCAAGCAGCTTCCGTGGCGCGGGCTCACTTTAATGGATAGAATCTATTTTTCATGAAAAAGCAGGAAATAAGCTGTCTCTTTCATAAAAAGATTTACAAAATGTAATCATTGTTGAAATATTCCCTTTGAACTGCCGTGTCCACGGGGGTCTGCGGCTCCCAGAGTCGTGCTTCATTAGAACCCCTCACAGGCGGCTCCAGAAGGGCAGGTACACTGGTGCTGCCGCTTTGATGTCTTCAATGAATGAAAGAAAAGCACAATAAAAAAGAGCTGTTGATCAAGCATAAAATACTCTTTAAGCTGACAGAATAGCAGCGTTAACACACCCTAAGCTGCTTTTAGTTTTTCCCTTTTTTCCTCACATTTTCCTGTGCTTTGTGTACAGTGGGGGTTTGTATTTTATAAGAAGTCTCTGATCTATGTAGTATGCCATTCACTAACAAAAACCAAAATAGGATTGTTTCTGTCCCACTTGGTTGCCTGACTACTCCCTGCCTCGCCCCTCCCCTCCCCCCCTCACCCCACTTCCAAGGCGTGCAGTTTAGCCTTGCAAGGGGCAAGGGCCCAAATGCCTTTCATAAACTTGAGCCAATTCCTTTTGTGTGGTTGGTTTCGCCGCTCTGATTTTAATACCGCAATTAAAGACAGATTTTTATTTTCTCAAGAACTTTCTCTTGCAACTGGGGAAATGGAACTGACGTAGCTGCTACTTTTAACTAAGAAATTATATCATTAAATATGAGAACGGCGGCTCGTTGAGTGATTACTTTCCAAGAGAACTGGTCGTCCCCAGGTCTCCTGTATACTTTAGGCCTTGTGCACATGCCTTTTAAAGTTGGAGGACCCACCTACTCTGGCTTCCTGGTTTTCTAAACTTGCCACTACCCAGGTATGAGCTCGCTGAATCCAGACCAAACCTGATAAAGTTGTTATCTCCACTTCACCAAGTCTAAAACTGAGACTCGGGAGGGCTAACTAACTAGCCCGGGAGGGTTTAACAACTAGTATATAAGAGCGCACTCGTGAAGTGGCAGGGTTTTGTTAACTGGAACTCCAGAGGCCTGGCTCCCACCGCTGTAAATACGGCCCTCCAGTGGGTCTGCAGAGCGAGCGTGTGTGGGCCAGAGAGCAATTTTGAATTCAGAAGTCTTTGGTTTACATCCGATGAACATAGAAAGGGAGACCCAAAAAATAAAATGTACTTGATGGATGGTGAGGCCTACACGAGGGCAAGTTGGAATACAGTGAAAGAGTCAGACTTTGGAACAACAGTCAGAATAATTGGATTGTGCATGTACTCAAGGTCTGGAGGTGCTGGATGGCTTGTTGGGCAAAAAAAGATGAGTGTTTTCCCGTCTTGAGGTTTGAACCAAACGGAGGTCTTGGCCGGGAATAGCACGGTCACTCTCCAGGGAGCAGTGGTTTGGACAACTCCTCGGTGCTTGTAGTAAGTAGGCAGCAGTCCATGTTACAAAACCATCGCACATGCTACTGGCGCAGTGGGCCGCAGCTGGCCCCGCTGCAGCAGCTCTTCAGTCGGAACTGCCTGGGGCGGCTCGTGGAAACCTGCGTCTCCCTCGGGAGAGCGCCTGTCATTTGAGGAGACAGGGACATGTGGCATGAGCCTAGACGTGGCAGAGCTGTGCTAGAAGTCATCCATCCGAAGGCCTTGTGAGGGTAACTGACCCCAGGCATTGGGAACCCAGGAGACAGCTTGTTTCTTCCTCCCTTTCTTTATTCGACAGTGTTTATTAAGTGCCTATACAGTGCCAGCCACGGGGCAAGAGCCCGAGGATGCCACGTGCAAGAAGGTGGCGTTTCTTGGGAGGGAAACAGGTGATTACAGTTCAGTGACTATGACAGAGGTGAACCTTGGGACAAAGGGTCTAGAGAATGACCCCTTGGAAGAAGGCACTGCTAATCTGAGAAAGACAGGACTAGCAAGTGTTAACGAAGCCAAGGAGAAGGGTACAGCCAAGGCCCAGCAGGGAGAAGGCATTTGGCTTTGGGGGATCTGGAAGACGTTTAACACAGCACAAGTGTTGAGTACAAGCGGTGAAAAGATAAGGCCACAAAGGTAAACCTGGCCAATCACAGCCCATTAACGTTTTAATAGTTTCCTGTACAATAAACAAGTCTTGGTTTAGCGTTATTGAAAACAGGCCTTCTTTAATTAACAAAATCAGACAAGAAAAATGACTGCAGAGATCAAAGCCTGTGCCTGGCAATACCAATAACTGACACCTGTGTACAGCATGTCACCTTTTAAAGAAAAAACCAGCGTAAAAAAAAAAAAAACATCGTTCCTCTCATGTAGTGCAGAATGATCCTCACGGCAGTCCTCTGGGTTGAGGGTCACACAGCTAGTTGAAGTCACACAACTAGTCAATGGAAAAAATGGGACTCAATCGTAGGGCCCTCAGACACTGGATCCTTAGCCTCCTCCATCAACATAAGTTTTTAAAGTTCCTACCTATAAGTTTGTGAGAAAAGCAGGATACCTGGTACCATGCAGGGCACAGAAGTGCAAAACCCAACACCTTCTTTCTAAACAACAGCTCTGTAAGAGCAAGTACCATATTCATGATGCCCTCATCTCCCCAGAATGTATTACATACACAGCACGGAGCACACAGCAGGCACCCAGCATTTGTTGAATGAGTAGGGGCAAATAATGCTCCAAAGTGGTGTATGTTGATATGAAAAGCTAGAAGTGCACTCAGGGGCTCTGATCACTTACGTGGTATTGGAAGGAGGCAGGGGAGACTACCAGGCCTCAGGCTGATTTTCCAAGGACAACTCATTTGGACTAAACAGTGAACTTGAGCTCATCCAGACAAGAGCAGGAAGCCAGAATTGACTAACTGCATTGCAACTCCTCAAGAGGGAAGTCAAAATGTTGACCACAACCCATGCAGATTTGGTTGGTAGCATATTTTTCGGTGGCTGGTGGAGAGTCAGAGCTGCTGGGAGGGTGGGGGCACAGGCCTCTCGGGTCCTTTCTGTGTGTGAATGTCCTTAAATAACCCACCTTGCCTGGAGAAGAAAGCGAAGCGTCACACCCAGTTCTGAATTCCACATTAACAACCTCCTTCCGCAGTGTTCAACTTTGCCCTTGAGGTCTTTTGTTTAACTTTTTAATTTGAAAAACAGATTCTGCTGCGTCACAGTCTGTTCTGTCCTCCCCATCCCTCCGACCCCCACCCCAAGCACCCTCTTCTGTTTTTGTTTTGTTTTGTTTTGTTAAAGTGAAATATAGCTATCTCAAACAGTCTTGTATTTCCTTTTCTTGCTAAAATATACATCCGGCCCTCCGAGTGAAAAGGGTTTACAACAGGCCTTTTAAAAAGTTGTTATTTGAATGTTTGTTGTTACTACGGAGTTGAGTCCCCCTCAGCCAGCTCTCCAGGAACCTCCCAACCAAAGTGTGGAAAGTAGCCTCAGTTTCCTAATTGCTCTCCATGTGTCACAAGAAAGGAAAGTGACAGTCACTGTCAAAGGTACCTACTGCCATGCCAGGCTTCCTGTTTCAGAGGCAGCAGGACAGACTTTTGTTTATGATTCATAAAAACCTGACTACCGTGAGTATTCCCGGACCCTGGCAGAATGGGATTCAAACTTTCACAGAGCTGTAAATTAAGGGGCGGGAAGTGTGATAAAACTCCTTAGAGAATGGTGGGGGAAAAAAGTCGCGCTGCAATGGTTAAATGAAATTTTATAAGCACATTCAGCGTGGAGCTGCTTTGCATTACATGAGTTGAATACCTTAGAGACGCCACATCTGCAGGCACTTTATTAAGTCCTTAGTCAGCACTTTCCGACCTGATGAGATTACTTCTTCATTTGACTGGAGAAAAGGAAAGCTGAGCTCTGGTCCTGGACTGCAGATTTCTTTTGATGTTTCACCTTGAACACCGGCAGAGGACAATTACCCCCTTCCCTCCCCACCAGCACATCCCAAACTGTAGAAATTGCGAAGGTAACAGCGCAATTTTACTTAACTAGAGCCTTTGTGGGAGTGTGGATTTATGGACCTCGGAAACAACTGTAGCTGAATGTTATGGAGGAAAAAATAGATCAAAGCCCTGTGTTTACTTCCTTAATGTAAATGTATCGAGATAACATCATCCTATATTGTATTATAATATTGGAACTCGCTGCAGATAAGAGACAGAGAATCCTTTGTAGTCCATCTGGATACAGTAGGTTAGGTTAAGGGGCTATAAAGTAAGAGGGCAGAAACCTAAGCTTATGTCAGTAAATGGCTGAAGACAATTTTTTGACTCTCCATAAATGAATTTTGTTTAATGTGGCAACATTTTCCTAGTGATATGCGACTCAGCCCCCACAGTGTAACAATATCAGATTGCTTTTATGTTTGTCTTGCATGACCCAAGAAGAAAGTGCTCAGAATTGTTCTTCAAGGAATGTTTTCAAACTTGCACAGCTTACATAATGAATTTTATAAAAAAAATATCACAAGAGAAAAATGGGTTTTCTGGATCATGCAAACTTACAGAAATTGAATGCCTTCTATAAATGTGCAATTGTCACACTCATTAAAGCAGAATGAGGAGTGTCTTCAACAGCAAACTGATCATGAGAAAATTCGGTGGAATGGATTAATATTTATTATTATTATTACTGCTTACCTGCCATCTCTGCAAGTTAATGATGTAATCAAAGAGACCTCATTAAAAACAATTCCCTGTGTGGTTCCCCTAGCCAACTGGTTTCCCGTTCTGGAAAGCTTTGGTCAAGTAGCTGGGTTAATAGTCATGAAGATTAGTGTGGTGGTGAAATAAGTACTAATGGTCAAACTACAGGAGTGAAAAAGTATAAGAATAGGTTTTGGTTTGGGCCTGAAAGGGTTAATTAAGTTTTTTTCACGGGTTATTAAAGACCCCCAACCCCAGCCTTCAGGAGTCATATTGACGCCCTACCCCAGGGTCACTCACTCCTCTATTGACATGTTGCTGGTCTGAGCACAATAGCGTTCTGTGTCTGCAAATCATTGCTAAAATCATCTCAAGGAAAAAAAAGTTTGAAAGCTTTAACGTTAGACAAAAGCCCAAGAGCTGCAGTGCGCAGCTCAAAAACCCGGAGTCAGCAACTTCTATTGATTAAAAACTAACCTTTAAAGTAACTCTGAGAGTGTGTGGTTAGCATTTAAATTTAAACATGTCATGAGTTGATTTGTGTTACTGAATACCAACTCAAAAGAAGTAACATTCACATCGCGTTTTTTTTCCTAATTCCCTTAAGCAGCTAAAGTATTTCATGAAATGTCAATAGGGCAAAAAGAAAAAGGGGAGGGAGGGGGGCTGATGCTGGGCCTTGTAGTTTTCTTTCCCATGCAAATATTCACCCCCCCAAAAGAAAAGTGTGGAGAGTGAAACACAATAATTAGTCCTTTGTCTAACTTTCCCAAGTGCCAGAGAAAGACAGATTAATTAAATATACAACAGTGTTGGTTTTTGGAGTGGGGGTCTTGCTTGCTGTGTAGGTCATAAATTAGGCAGAATAAATACTTCAATGTGTTTGCAGTGGGCCTGCTACGTCAGAGCCACTGGAAGGTTGGTGGGAGGAGAGCAGAGGGTTTCTTGCTAATGATAGTCACGTCTGGGTCTGTCTGGTTGCTCTTAGCAACCAGACATGATGTAACACCAGGATGAACTTGAACTTGGGGGACTTGAAAAGAGAACAATAGACCAGAGCAATCAATAAAGCCTATTTCAGTGAAGGATTACAGAGCTGCTCTGGGGTAACCTTGTCGGCAAGGCACACTGAATAGTAAGATGTGTGAAGAAACTTTTTTTTTTCCGCTTTGCTTTTTAAGAGAAGTGCAGAGGCACTGCAGATTTTTGTAGTGCGCTGAGGTTGTGTCCAGAAGCTGTTGTATGGAAAACTGCTCCCCCTGCTGACTCACTGCGTCCCCAGGCCTTTGCTTCAAGAACTACCAACGCATTGTCAGATTTAAGTCCGGAATTTCACAACTGCTTTAGGAAGTGTGAAAACAGAAATCGTACGCGTTATTCGTGATGCCCAAAGTTTGAGACAATTTCATTAAAGAGAGAACTCAGCTCTCAGGTGGATCAGACTCAGCTCTTCAGCAGCCTGCTAAAAATACAGTTTGGAGTTTCCTCTCTCTTCTCCTTCTCCTTCTTTCTTTTGTCCAGTTAGATTTAGGCCGTGCGCCTTTGCCAGGATGATTTCCTTTCAGGACACAAGACACTTTATTATCTTCTTCAAAGCATGTGGTCAAAGAAGAACATCTGAAAGTACACAAGATGAGCAGTTTTCTGGTTTAAGTTTAGGTATTTTCAAGTCCTCTGGAAATCAAAGGTGGCTTCTGTGACCAGGAAATCTTACACCCACCTCCAGGTAGTATCATTTTGCCATTTATCCCAGGGACCAAATGAGCCCTTACCTAACCCAACTGAATCTCTTGCGTAAGAGTGAGCCTTCATCGACTGAATCAACCCAAGGGTAACCCCCTTCTTAATACCGTCAACTCCGAGATTTTAGAAGCATTCACTTTTGCTAGAAGTTGATGATTTTTCTGTGAATGATGATAAATGTGGTAGGTTTGACAGTGTGTCTCTAGAGAAAAGTTGGCAAAGCCATGTAACTCTTTATTTCACTTGAGAAACTGACTCTGATATTAAACTACAATTGGTCACTTTGTTTAGTAAACAAAGAAAGATATGCCATCATATAAATTGAGGTATAACTGGACCATTGCCCCAAACTAACTACCTAAGATTTATGAAAGGAAATGTTAACTGGGCCCAGCAGGCATAGGGAAGGCTCTAAATAACTGTTGAATGAGCAAAAACACGAACAAGGGCTTTTTCCCTCGGCACATCAGGGTAGCTAACAGGGTGAAATGTTGCTACCACTTGATTATTATATGTCATTTTTTAAAGCATTGTTTTAGAAATGTTGAGCTGAAAAGGAGTATTTTACATCCTAAAATCTACCACATGCACATACAAGGAAACATGGAAGAGAGATGCTGTGACTGGTCCAAAACGGCCAGGACTCCCAGTACCGATGTTTTCCACTTTACTTACATCACTATTCTTCTTTTTTTCAATTACAGTTTACCTTCTATAGTATTCTGTATTGGTTCCAGGTGTACAGCATAATGGTTAGACAGTCATATGCTTTACAAAGTGTTCCCCCGATATTTCCAGTACCCGCCCGGCACCATCCATAGTTCTTACAATATTATCGACCATGTTTCCTATGCTGTGCTTCACATCCCTGTGACCGTTTTGTAACTGCCAATTTGTACTTCTTACTTCCTTCAGCTTTTCACCCAGTGCCCCAGCCCCCCTCCCCTCTGGCCCCCACCGGTCTGCTCTCTGTGTCTATGAGTTTGTTTCAGTTTTGTTTGTTCATTTAGTTTATTCTTTAGATTGCACATATCAGTGAAATCACTTGGTATTTGTCTCCGACTGACTTAATTTCACTGAGCATAACACCCTCTAGGTCCATCCACACTGTCACAAGTGGTAAGAGTTCACTCTTTTTATGTCTGACCAATATTCCCTTGTATATACGTACCACAGCTTTTTCATCCACTTGTCTATTGATAGTTTCTTGGGTTGCTCCCATATCTTGGCTGTTGTAGATAATGCAGCAAAGAACAAAGGGTTTCATAAAGGACTTCATCATTCTTTTTTTTAAAGACTTTATTTATTTACCTTTAGAGGGTAAGGGAAGGAGAGAGAGAGGGAAATATCAATGTATGGTTGCCTCTCATGCATCCCCTGCTAGGGACTGGCCTGCAACCCAGGCATGTGCCCTGACTGGGAATCCAACCGCGATCCTTTGGTTCACAGGTCCTCACTCAGTCCACTGAGCTACACCAGCCAGGGCAGGAGTTCATTATTCTTATATCACTGTTAATTATCTGTGCCTCTTAAGAGAATGCAGCAATAACATCTTCAGGGCCTACATCTCACTGAACAGAAATGCTGTGAAAATTGTCAAAGTCGACTCTAGCACGTGACACCTCTCCCCTCACCCATTCTTCATTCAGTTCACTCTTCCTTGTCGAGAACCTGCCATCGTAGGCACTGCACTGGGCACTGAGGATTCACTGAAGAGCAACGTGCCCCTGTTTCTTGCCCCCCTGCAGCAGTCCTTGCCAAACTCTAAATAAAGCCTGTAATGTATTTCAAGTGGACACACACGCTTCATTTTGTAAGGCACACTCAGAATGCTACCAATGCCCAACGAAGACACTGAATTGCAGTCTTAGAGGAGTAACATCAGTTTCAGTGTCCCAAAATTCCGTTACTTTTCCCTGCGAATCCCCCTTGTATCCCTACCATAGATCCTGATTTCATAATTGGAAGGACAACTTCTAAATATCTTATTTTCTAAATTATACCACTAATTGCACTTTTTCTCTTCTCTTCCAGTCCTGGTACCTGGGATAAAAGTCTCAGCGTCCCACCATCCACCAGACAGACCACCTGACCCCTTCTCAACTCTGTAACATGGACGCATCCTCAACCCAGTGCGGTTACAACTTCACTGTCAGTGGAAGGGGAGAATCAAATCAACTTGTACATGGAAACAGCAAGCATTATGGTCAAACAGCAAAGGCCATAACCTTTTGGGATTTTTTTTTAAACTACTCTAGGGACTGTTGTAATTTTCTCATATGGTGCTGGAAATGGCTGGGCTTTGTAATATTTGAAGTGTTTTCGTGGTAGCGTGAGCATTAGATGATGTGGCTGGAGGAGATCTGCCCCCTTGCTCACTGACTTCCGCCGTAACACACTTTCCTTACGGAGCCTGGCTGTTTCACAGTATTTCATGAATTTACCCACACAGGTGTGAACCTCCTTGAGCAATCAGGAGACACATGGAGAACTAAATCTTTTGTAGTAGCTGAGATCTGCAATATATAACTGACGGGACAGTCAAAGGGCAATGTTTTTCTGTAACATATTGGAAAAAGAAAATGCAGTTATGTTCCTTTTTTATTTTTTCTTTTAGCTTGGTTTGGTTCAGCAGTCAGCAGTTCAATCTATAACGTGGCCCTCAAGGACAGTGAACCCACTCACGTTGCAGAGTAATTCCGAAAACGGCAAACTACTACTACTACTATTCAGTTTTTTAAAAGTTTTGAAATGCTGCACTTACATTTAAAAAAAAAAACATTTTTTCAACAATTTCAACAATGACACAAATTCACATGGAAATGGGGAAGATGGTCTGTTTTGACAGAAACTGACAGGAATCAATCAAAACAATCGAATTTTGAATTGAGTAAAGTGCAATTTCATTGGATAGCTAAATATCTTTGTAAGATAGAGATTGTTGAAAATTCTATTTTTGTTTTTCAAGTCCTTCCACCCCAGGACTCTAAATTATCGGGGTAAAAAACAGCCTTGCAAGAAAAAGGGGAGCTATTTTTGCTTTTTATGTTTTTTATTGTTAAACTTGTATCCCTTTAAAAACTGAAGGAAAATTTAAAAAAAAAAACAAAAAAACAAATCTAATGGTGCTTTTACCACAATATGTTAACTACATTAAATGCTAATTAATTATTTTCTGTTATCAAAGCACATAACTAAAATGAAATCATGGTATCTGTTAATTTTATAAGCTAGAAGTCACTATAATGGATTATGCCAATTCTGAAAAATTTTACATATATCCGGCAACATAGGATTTATCAATTATCAGACACTTCATTGTACCAGAGATTGTCCAGAAATTTTAAAGACCTTTGCACCCCCGAACTGGGCTATGGGGAAAAAATAATAATGATAATAATAATAATAATAATAATGAAACCAATACTGACACAAATGCTGGTGCCCACTCAGATCAAGGGTACTTGTTAGGGAAAAAAGTTTGCACCCCCAAATGTCCTGTATCTTATGTAAAAAACAAAAAACCCACAAAAAATAGGAAAAAATTACAAAAAAAAAGTGCAAGTGATTTTTCTACCAGACAGTGAAGCACCCCTTTGCTTCCCATGCAACTTCAAGATTTCCTATACTATACATATATATACGTTCTGGTTGGCGAGCCCTGCTGATCAGAGAAAGTCTCTGCATGTTCTAGTGTTAGTAACTAATTTTTATATAGTTAATGTAGAATAAAGTAGAGTGCATTAAGACACAATATTGTAATCCCTACTCTAGGCACCTGCCTTTAAACTATGTTTTTCAGCCCTTCAGAAGGGCTCTACTACTGTCCTATACAATCAAGTAACTGAAATTCTTGGGAAGACACTTTGCTCCTCATCTTTCCCCCCAGACAATGTTGTTTTGTTTTGTTTTTTTTCCTTAATTTGCACGAAAACAAAAATTCCATATCAATGTGCCTTGCCCTGGATAGCGATTATTTGTGGAATTGTTGCACATGCTCCTCTATTGAAAGGGGTTTTTCCCTAGTCAAGCATTTGGAGACACTTTTTGTAAATGTGACTTTTATGTCAGCCATTGTCAGTTTCAACATCTAGAACTAAATAGAAAGTTAGTTGTTCCGCAGATAGGAGTAGTCTTTATTGTCCTCTGTGGTCAGTGGCAGTGCTATTCTGAGATCTGTAGATGCTTAGAATATCAGTATTTTGGATGTTGCTGCATTTTACAATTTATTTGGAGTCTTCCTTTATTCCCCCCCCCCAGATATATGAAAATATGCAATACCTGCTTATATCGTGTAGAAAAGCTTAGCGATTATTAATTTTTCTTTTATTTTTTTTATTTGACCAAAGTCGGTGCTGCACTTGACGCAGTGTGTTTTAGGTGTTTGTCTTTGTACCTTTTTTGTGATTTTTGAATGCACGTGCGCAGGAAGGGCTCCTCTTAGAGAAGCAGTCAAACTGTGAAGCACTAAGCTGACCCTGCTTCAAGCAATTTTGTTTTTACAACTGTTCCTTTCACAAGCAAGCCTTAAAAAAAAAAGACAACTTCCTTTTTCTTCAGCTCCCACACCCCATTTTTCTTAGCAGACTGCAGTCAATCCACATTCAATAAAAAGTATATAATGCCCATTTTTATATGCACGTTTTTAAACTTCCAAGTTCTGAAAATTGTTTACTGGTTATCTCTATTTAAGGAAAAAAAATAAAATAAAACATTTTGGATTTTCATATGTGTCTGATAAGTGGTTGAATAGTCGTTTGGCGCTCTTGTATGGTGTGATTGTCAGTATATGGTGTCACTTCCTATAGCCAGCCAGCATACTTTGCCTTCCCCTATAGCACTTAGCTGGGCATTACTTTATTATGACATATGTGCACTAAAAAAAAAGAAAAAAGAAAAAAAAAGAAAAATCGCAGCTTTCAGTGCTTCACAGTGAAGGGAAAAAGCCTAGACAAACATTTTGTCAGAACCTTGCGATAAGCCAAGGTATTACCAGTAAATTGGTTGTATATACAATAAAATTGCACCCTTTTTTTAAAACAAAACAAACTAAGCAATAGTTTGGGCAGTTTTAGTTGTTTTTAGTGAGCATGTTGTAGTCATGACTGCAAAGAGAGAGAATAAACTGCCCACTCAGAAGATATGTAATTTGTATTGTTGTATAGTTTTATTGATTACACTGATTTATTCTACCCTATTTTATAATGCAGGACTTTTGTAATGTTGTTTAAATGAGGAAAATTTCTGTCAAATTAGCCTAGTGAAACTTCCAATTGTTCTTTATAAAGGCAGCGTTCATAGAATTGCTTTTCTTTCTCCCCCACGCCCCCTTTGGGAACTGGATTTAAGTTGAAAACTTTCCTGTTTCCTTTTTTTTTTGTAAGTATTTAAATACAGTTATTTTTCTCTCAATGGTATAGCATATTCCTATGCTTGAGAAGTATAGGTCTACTGAAAAACCATTGTAAATGGACGTTACAGGTATGCTGTATTTTTGAAGGTATTTTGTTGTATTAAGTTTGATGAAGCTAAAATTAGGGAACTCTGAACAGATTTGCAGGAAAAAAATGTTTTAAAGGCTTTAAAACATTAGGGAGGCAGTCTAGGGTGATAATGAACAGGGGTTAAGTATTAAATACACTAAGTTACATTTTTGTTCATGTTTCATTGTCCAGAAAGCAGCAGGAAACTGTAGTTCAGTGGTGATCAAGCAAGAAAAAAAGAAACACCAGCCATCCGAGTGTTCACCTTTTCAGGTTAGAAGCCAAGCGAAGAAGTTTGAGGAAGATTTGGTACCTGGGGCGTGTAGACTGACAGACTGAGGGCTATCAGCATTTGAAGGCCCAGCCCTTGATTCTTAGACACATTTGAATTTTTTCTCTTCCGTCAAATGGCGTTAAAAATATTGGCAAAAATAAATTCCTCAAGTCACTCTCCATGTTTTTTTTTTTTCCTTTGGGATCTGAAGTCAGAGGCACAAACACTAAATCTTATCGTTTTCCTATATACTTTTTACTTCCTGCCCATCCCCCACCACTAAAATGCTCCTTTTCTGATCACTCATGGGCAAGAGGCCCTCCCCCTAAGGCCGCTTCTCCATCCCAGAGGCTTTCTCTGCCCTTTGAGGTTCAGACTGATGCTTCCATTTCTTTACACCCTGGCATGAACAGTTAGTTATATTCAGTGTCAGTTTCTCCCCACCGCACCCCCAGTCAGGTGTGGGCTGCTGGGCCAGCCGGCAGGTACATTTCCCCACGCTTGTATGCTCCCCTCTCCGACTGCTCAAGTGGAGAGGAACCCAGACTTCCCAGACTCATGGCACCCAGTCAGCCCCCGGGAATCTGCAACACCCATCTCCACACGCTGGTCTTTTCAACCCTTTATCCCCATATGCTTCGCATTCTGTAGTAACAGTGTCACAAAGTATTGACGAAATCGGGATTAAGAAAAACACTTCTTCCATGTGATTTTTTTTGGGGGGGGAGAGGGATTTCTAAGAATGTCATTGAATGTACTTTGTATCATGTCTCTGGAAATATCCTTTTTGTCCATGGTGGTGGTGGTGGTGGTGGTGATGGTGGTTCCTTTCTCTCTCTCTCTCTTTCTGTCTCTATCTCAATCTTTCTTTCTTTCTTTCTTCTTTTTTTCTTTTGTTTTCCCTGGTAGCAGGCCTCCACAGAACAAATCTAAAACACACTGGCATGGTAATGTAAGGAGAGCTTCAGTGGCACCTCACCACCACCCTCCGAGACCTGTCCTCGGACGGTCTCAGAAAGCTGCACTGCCCACCGCAGAGCTTTCATTCAAATCGGCTTCCGAGGCCAACTTCGTCCTGAAGTCAATGCATGTATTTACTGTCTGACAGTAAACCCGCTCTGCCTTCTCCACGTCCAAGGCTGTGCATTTGTCTAATTAGTGTCGTGTATGTTTTCCTTTCATTTTTTCCCAATAAAAAAGCAGTGGGATGAAAATTGCTTTGATATATAGCAGGTAACATTGAAGCTATTCCATAGCACTTAACTGTAGTGAATACTGTGTCACCAATTCTGAAATCAATTTAATGTTTAATGCAAATCCATTACATGGTGCTATTACAGGCTGACAAAATGATTTACACAAATGTGACAACTTGGGCTCAATTCACTCTGCTTTCCAACAGTGTAAATGCATAGCAGTGTTTATCTGCATGAGAACTATGCACTAATCTATCTGAAGAAAAAACTATATCAACTTTGGTATCTACTTTCCGTTTACTTCAATCCTTGCCTTTTTGGTCATTGTTATAATGCCAGCTTTAGGACAGAAAGAATTATAAGAAAACCAGCATAATACCTGATATATTAAAATGTAGTGCCTGTGAAATCTGTATTATATTGCTCTTCTGAAGTAAGATTTTTCTACACCGGTAGCCTTCGCTGTCTGTCAGTCAGACCCTTCTGGCATAGGTGATGTAAAATAACCGTACACTATTAATGCATGCTATTCCATAATGCTTAGTGAGCTGTATGAATATTACTCAAAGTTATGTTAGTCTTTTTTTCTGACTTGGTTCTTGTCAGCTAGGTTTAAAGGTATTTCACTGAGAACGCAAATTCTGTCTTTTCTTGCTTTTGACTGTTTTCAGTATTTTGGAGGTATACATTTACTTAAATTCAGTATTACTTGTGTTTTGTTTTTGTTTTTGTTTTTTGTTTTCTTTTTCTTTCCTAGGGGACAAGCATGGGTGTTTGATTTCAGAAATCAGGCCCTGGCAAGACTTTTGTCTAAAAACCACCATTCGAATTTCAAGAACTCTCCTACAAAGACACTCTGAGAACATTTCTAAGAGAGGGACATTTTTCTTGACCCTCGACTGGAGCTATGCCGATCCTGAAGTGTTTTCCTAATGGACAGTGTTCAGCCAGGTACTCGTGCTTGAGCCGTCTTCACACCAGACTTCCTCATATGAAAAGAAAAAAAATGAAAAAAAATCTTTAAGAAATCACTTGGCTATTTAGTTTCATGCACAGTTACAATATTTTCTTCAAAAATAAAACTCTGTACAAACTTTGGGCCCGATTCATAGAAAAAAGAAATTTGCTATTAACACGGGATTTTTAAAATATAGTTTTTTGGTTTAAATTTGAAACTACTTTCCAAATTAACTAAATTTCATCTATTTTTTTTTTTTTTTTTGCCCTAAACCACCGCCCATCTGCATTTTCTGCCCTGATGGGTTACATAACCAGATTAAGGAGACAGGGGGGACCAGACACCGGAAATGGTCAGAGAGATCAGGGTAACCACCTGCAGCTGAACATGATGAGCACAGGCAGAGCAGCAGCGTGTGGGGGCGGGGCCCGCCTGTGTGCCCGCGTCACCGGGTTCACACGCAGGCTCCGTAGGCTGTTTAATTCGAAAGGTGTACTTTCCAAAGTATGACTGGGCCACAAGGGTGTATGGTTGAAATGCCACCTCTAATCCAGCTGGAGCACCTTCCTGGTGGAAAACAGTCTCCGGACCCCGCTGTGTGGGCTTTTGTATCTTCGTAAAGGTTCTAAGGACAGATCGTGTCCAACAAATTGTGCTGTTGTACCTGGTGTTTTGATGCTCAGCTTCTCAAAATGACAGAAGCTGTTTTCCCCATTGATTCTATTTGTTATTTTTTATTTTTGTTATTATTTTAGTAGTAGTCAAAAAATTAGCCCTTTTTTTTTTTACATCTCAACCCATGGTCTCAAGGCCACTGGCTACCTGGGGATAGACATTTGAGAGAGCGGCCACCTCCAGTCTCTCTCCCTGGTCCCAGAGCAGCCCCTCTGCCCAGCAGAGGCATTTGGCAGTCACCGCTGAGATACTCACTAGACCTAGAGCCCGAGCTCATCAGGTTCAGGAAGGTCCTTAAAGAAGGTTTTCAAAGGATACACGCTCCCCCTCCCCCACAGCCCTGACCTCTTACTCAGAGCAAAGTACACTGAGGACTTTTCCTACCACCCTTGGAAATCTGTCCGTTCCAGATACCTCGGTTTTACATTTCAAATTGGTGGGGAAGGGACCGAACATTCCCAATGATAAGAGATCTGTTGTGAAACCCAACACTCCCGTGTTAATAACTTGGTCTGACATCTGGTTTTATGAGCCGGGCCCCCTGTGCCTCTAGATTACTTGTATTGACTCTCATAGTTAGCCTTTTAGTTTTACTGTGTTCTGTGAAAATTTGTAATTGGTTGAGAATCACTGTGGGCGTCCATTCTTATTCAACTAAATCTCCACAGGTTTTTGAGCTGGTGTGGATTAGTTTAACTCTTGTATTCAACCATTAGTGCTACCACCTTCTCACATTACAATACAATTACTGGAAGCAAGTACTGCATTTCCTATGCAACAAAAAAGGAAAAATAAAAAATTGCTAATGCTATGGAAACTGTGTCATCATTTGCTTTAAATCATGCCTGGGCAATCGTATTCAAGTGCTGGTTATGGGCCTGGGTCGGAGGTTCCCTGAAGATGGTCTTCCTGCACCGCGGAATTTGTCCTGTCCTCAATGGACGCCAGACACACCACACCCTTCCCAGAATCCTAACGGGCAGTAATGTTGGCTTTTTCTCCTACTCAGACAAATATGGGGCTTAACACTCACTTAGTGCTTGGTGTGTACCTGGTATTGTTCTAAGTGCTTTAGATACCGTATCCGTTAAGGCCCAGTCAGGAGTCACGGATGAACCCAGTAGGTTTTCCGGGATGGGGCTCTGAAGTTGCATATGAATAATTCAACTTATGAATAATGATATGAATAATTGTAGGGTACAGCCAGCATCCCTGGAGCAGGGGGGGCAAAAGGGAAAGGCTGGGTCTAGGTGCTCTGAGGAGGGACCCCACACAGCTGGTACTTGGATCTTTACTGAGAGGGATCACCATGAGTGTGGGGGGCACCAGCCAGCTGGTGTGCAGACCTTTGAGAGGCTGTGGGGAGGCTGATGCTGGGACCCGGGAGAGGGACACAGCCAACAGGACTAGTACCGAGGAGACAGGCAGGATGGGTGCTGGGAGGGCTAAAAGGAGCTGGAGGCTGTTGCATTACCTGCAGACAGTGACCCTGGAGAGAAGTCCCTTCTCTCCCTTCCCTCCTCTCTTGAGGCTTCTGCCGGGGCTCTAACTGGCTAGATCTAACTGTAGCCACCAGGTGAGGAAGTCTGGAAAAGGTGGTGAGAAAACTACTGGCCCATAGAACACTATGTGGAAGGACGGCTGGGAGACTAGAGACGATAAGTAAACAGCACATATGTCTTAATCCATTTAATCTTCACAACCACCCCAGGAAATGTGAGACTAAGGCAGAGTTTAATAATTTACTCAAGGCCATACAACAAATAAATGACAGGTGGGATTCTAATCTAAGAAGTCTGGTTCTAAATCCCATCCCATAATCACTACAATGTGTTGACTCAATTACTTATTTAACTAGTATTTTTGAGTACCTATTAATGTGCCAAAGAGTATGCCAAGGGCTAGGGACAGTAAGTAAGCAAAGACTGGCAAACTATTCTTGTGAACTGTGCAGACGGGTGGGTGAAAGCATTTTTATTTATTTATTTATTTATTTTTTGAGAGAGGGGAAGGGAAGGAGAAAGAGTGGGAGAGAAACATCGATGTATGGTTGCCTCTCATGCGTCCCCTGCTGGGAACTGGCCTGCAACCCAGGCATGTGCCCTGACTGGGAATCAAACCGCGATACTCTGGTTCGCAGGCCTGCGCTCAATTCACTGAGCTACGCCAGCCAGGGCTGAAAGCATTTTTGAAATAAACAGCAGCAGGGGAAAGCATTGAGTTGTGATGAGTGCTCTAAAGGACGCACATTGCCGTGAAACCTAGGGAGACCATGAGGACAGACAGAAATTAGCCAGGCATGTGGGGAGGGAGGGGCATGACAGAGGGTAGAGGAGAATGTTCTGGGCAGAGGCAACAGCCTGTACAAAGAGCCTGTGGTTGAATGGAGCTTGCCGCCTATGAGGGACTGAAAGAAGGCCTGTTGGAACAAAGAGGACAAAAGGAGAGGAAATGTGATACAAGATGAAGCTGACATTTAGGTGCAGGAATTGCAGGGCCTTGCAGTCTCTTAGGGACTTTGGTTCTACCCCTAAAACATCATGAGACATGTATGAGGCTAGATCTGTGCTGTGACACAAACAAGCTGAAAATCTCAGCAGCTTCCAACAGTAAGGGTTTACATCTTATTTTGCATGTCAGTAAAGGGTTGCCTGGGGCCTTTATGCAGAATCTCCTCACTCTGGACCTAGGGTGAAAAGCAGCTACCCTGGCTGGAGAGGGAACTCGGGAGCACAGCAACCTTGAATAATTCCATCTGAACCGACACCCACTTCTTTCATTCAGAGCTTGTCTGTGGCTGTGTCTTGGTTCAACAGGGCCAGGAAGGATAATCCTCCCTGGGGGAAGGCTAGCGCACATTATTGCAGATACACGGGAGGACACCAGGCAAAGGTGGGCGGTGTGCAGACAGGCTGAGTGGTGAGGCCCGAGGGACTGCCACCGCAGCAGAGAGGACATATGCCTGAACTGTGGCGCTGTGCCGGGATGGGAGAGAAGTGGGCAGATCAGAAAGATGAATAAGGATATTAACAGCTACTGTATATCGAGCTCTTGTATGCGCCAAGTGCTATAGGTGATTTATCCCATTAAAAGAGGTATTTTCTTTCTTATTAGTTCAGCTCTCAGAAAGGTATAGTCCCAAATCCCATTTCTGACTCAAGTGAATAGACCCATTTCATACAACCATGTCTTAAGACTTAGAATTTCTTAGGCAGAATTAGTGACTAACTTTCAGTTATTACTCTGGCCAGTAGTAGGTATTTTGGTCATTACTATTTGGAGTTAAGAAATCAGAATGAAAGTCAGTCAACACCGCTGCTTTATTGTCATATTCTAGGACAGGTTACATGTAGGTACAGTGCTCAGGGGTGAAGGCGATATAATCAAAAACACAGACTCAGGAGCAAGGCCGCCTAGGTTGAAAGTTGGCTCTGTACTTTATTAGCTCTTTGGTGTCAGAAAGTGCCTCAGTTTCCCCTTTGGAAATAATAATAGCAGCACCAGATTGCCTCACTCTAGTGAATATTTTATGAATTAACATCTATGAAGTAGTTAGCAATGGCCTGGCACATGTTAAATGCTACGTCAGTGCCATAACAAAAAAATTAAGCTGTTCCAAACTGCAGAGCTAAGGCATTCTTTCAGGGTGCTGATGGCATAAGCCTTCTTACTTGTCATTTCTAGGCTTTTATTTGGGTAGATTCTGAAAAAAAAAAAACCTCAGCCAACACCTGCATCAACTGAGTGGGGAGAAGTAGCATAAAAAAGAGAAATGAGTAGAAGGCTCAAGGACAGACACACTGGGGTTTAAATCTTGGTTTTTCATATCCTCTCTGTAAAATGGGAATAGTGATAGGATCTACCTTATGAGATCATGAAGACGGCTATATAAATTACCCCGTGTAGAACATCCAGTAATTAACCACATTAACCACATAACATTAACCACATAACAGCTATCATTATTTGCACCCCTGGATTGATGCATTTAGTGCATCTCCAAGGAGAGGAACCTGACAAGTGACATTGTGTAGGGGAAACAAGCCAGGGCCTAAGACCAGAGGACTTGGGTGTGAGACCCACTTCCATCATTTATTGGCCATATGTAATTTTTTTAAAGGCATTACACCTCTCTGAGTCTCAGCTGAGAGAGAGGCCTAAATGGCTCAAGGAACCTGAATGAGAATGTGGTAGAAGCACAATTCCGAGCAGCAGGCACTAACCTCGATTGATTAGAACCCCACCTGGCTGTGGTTCCTATTTCCCTCAACAGTGTTAACAGCCAGGGAAATCATGCTCATCGGGCAGAAAAGGAGGCCCAGAGAGGTGGTGCTAGTCATCATTTTAACCCTTCAAGTTCTAGCTCTTCGGTAAAAAACCATGGCTAAACCGTGGAGGCCTTACTGTCTTCAGGGAGAAGCAGGGCTTCCCTTGACCCGCGAGGAATGAAATGGCCTCTACTCACCTCAGAACCACACCCATTCTACCTTTGATTTCCATTTGTTTTGAACTTCAAGTTCATTACAGGGAGCCCGGGGAAACAAACAAAAAATACGTATTTCTACTATCACATTTAATTAAACATTTAAAAATTATCATGAAAAAATACCCTGGGTCAATTAATATTTGACAAAGGGGGCAACAACATAAAATGGAATAAAGATAGCCTCTTCAACAAATGGTGTTGGGAGAACTGGACAGCTACGTGCAAAGAAATAAAACTGGAGCACCAACTTACACCATACACCAAAATAAATTCGAGGTGGATAAAAGACTTAAATATAAGCTGTGACACCATTGAAGTCCTAGAGGAGAACATTGGCAGGAAAATCTCAGATATTTCGTGCAGCAACATTTTTACTGATATGTCCCCTAGAGCAAGGGACATAAAGGAAAGAATAAACAAATGGGATCTCGTCAAAATAAAAAGCTTCTGCATGGCTAAAGAAAACAGTATAAAAATAAAAAGAGAACCAACCATATGGGAAAACATAGTTGCCAGTGATACCTCAAACAAAGGTTTAATCTCCAAAATATATAAAGAACTTACACGACTCTACTCTAAGAAGACAAGCAACCCAATTAAAAATGGGCAAAGGACTTGAACAGACACTTCTCCAAGGAGGACATACAGAAGATCTAGAGATACATGAAAAGATGCTCAATATTGCTAACTATCAGAGAGATGCAAATTAAAACCACAATGAGATACCATTTCACACCATTCAGAATGGCCATCATAAACAAAGCAACCAAAAACAAGTGTTGGAGTGGTTGGGGAGAAAAGGGAACCCTAGTTCACTGTTAGTGGGACTGCAGACTGGTACAACCACTATAGAAAACAGTATGGAATTTTCTCAGAAAATTAAAAATGGATCTGCCTTTTGACCCAGCAATTCCGCTGCTAGGATTATACCCTAAGAACTTTGAAACACCAATCCAAGAGAACCTATGTACCCCAATGTTCATAGCAGCACAATTTACAATAGCCAAGTGCTGGAAGCAACCTAGGTGCCCATCAGTAAATGAATGGATCAAAAAACTATGGTACATTTACACAATGGAATTCTATGCAGCAGAAAGAAAGAAGGAGCTCCTACCCATTGTGACAGCATGGATGGAACTGAAAAGCATTATGCTAAGCAAAATAAGCCAGGTGGTGAAAGACAAATACCACATGATCTCACTTTTACAGGAACCTAAACAATAAAACAATCAAACAAGCAAAATATAACCGAAGACACTGAAATAAAAAACAGGCTGACAGTGTCCAGAGGGGAGAAGGGAGGGAATTTCAGGGGAAAAGTGGAAGGGCCTACAGGAACAAGTATAAAAGACACATGGACAAAAACTTGGGGGGGGAGGGGTGGAAATAGGAGGGAGGGGGAGGGTGGGTGGGTGGATTGCAATGGGAGTAAAAGACAGAAAACTCTATTTGAACAACAATTAAAAATTTAAAAAATAAATTAAAAAAGAAAAATACCCTGTATGTATAAAATATACAGGGTGTAAAAATACCTTGTATGTATGTAAAAAAATTGACTTACAATTCACCCCTTTCCCATACCCCATCCATTTCTTAACCACACACACATTATTTTGAAGCAAATCTCAGGTATCATATATTTCACTCATAAATACTTCAGAATGCATCCCTAAAAGAAAACATTCAAAATACCATATCACACCCCAAAATATTAACAATAATTTCTTAATATCATCAAGTAACCAATCAATATTCAAATATTCTCAACTGTCTTATGATTTTTCAATAATTTGTCCAAACAAGGATCTAAATAAGGTCCATACACTGAGTGGTTGGTACACATCTTAAACCTTAAAGTCTATAGAGGGTACCCCCCTCTTCTCTTTTATTTTCTTTGCCATTATTGGCTGAAGAAACTGGTCATTTGTCCTGAAGAGTCTGTTACAGTCTCAAGGATTGCATCCTTGTGACACAATTAAACATCGAACTGGAAGTTTATTCTTGATCTTGGAAGATGACCCCATGAGCGCTCTCCCAGGGCTGCCTCACAGTGTTATGACATGTGCCTAGGAACTCACCTTGAGCCCTGCTGGGCTCTGGAAGCTGAGGCAAAATAACTGGGCCGAAGTGAAAGGAGCTGCAGGAGCTGTTTCCCAACAACTCCATCACTATGTGTTTTTTTCTGTTCCCTTATAGGCAGAGTGGAGGCAAGGGAGTGTCCACCTGAATGACAAAAAAAAACTCTGTTCTCCTTTGCCACCTACTTCTGACAAAACAGAACAAACCAAGAAGATGTCTAGCTTCCACCTTCAAAGGGAACAAGATGCATAACTCTGGTTAAAAACACAGATAAAAGTGAGTGAATTCTTGCCTCCTTGTTCAAAGGCAACTGGACGCCTTTGGGGACAGAAGTCAGTCCCAAGCAGAGAGGAGAAGCTCTGATCAGACTGCAGGGAGCAGTGGGGCTGGACTCCTGAGGGCCCTAAGATCATTTCCTCTTGCTCATTTGCTATGTCCATTTCCCCCATCATGAACTGTAAACACCAGCGTGGGCCACACTCCGTCCCAGGAAACTACAAAAACTCATTATATTCAAAACAAACATGACCAATGAGTGGCTTCCCTGTGCCAGAACTTGGGGCTAGAGAAGGAGATGAATCTGAGATCATCCCAGAAGAGAGCAGAGTCTAGCAGAGGACCCAGACATGCAAACCAAATAATTGTGCCATGGTCTTGTAAGAACCAGGACGACATCTCGTGCCAGGTAGTCAAGGGACTAGCCATGTCCAAGGGACAGGGAGCCACAGGGAGGAGGTGAAACAAGCTAAGACTTCAAGGAACAGTAAGAGTTCAAGAGACTGGCCAGAAGACATCAATATCAACAGTGATAATAATAGTAGTAACAGCTAATGTGCACTGAGCAAGCTCTTATTTCACACCACCCGTCATTGTGAGGGCTTTTCATGTACCCAACCCCATGAAAGAGATACCATTGTTATTCCCATTTTACAGATTAGGTTATTGAGACACAGAGAGGTTTGGTACTTTCCTTACTTATATTAATCACTACCTATGTGTGACCTTAAAGAGCAAACATTCAGGGGCTTAAGAGGTAGAAGACATTTCTAAATCACAATTAGCCCAAATGTAACTCTGGTTCACTGCCCTCTTCCCAGTGCCTAGAACAGCGATCAACACTTAAAGGGCACTTCGTACTCTGATGGAACAAACAATGGTTGCATCAGGCAGCTTTTTATTTGTCCTCTAGATTATTCACCACCCTTCTCTAGACTGTTCTCTGTTCAGTAGGCTGACCTGTGTGGACCACAACAGTGGGCTTCCTTGATCTTCAACTTTCAGTCCGGATCAGTAGATTGGAGGGAGGGACAGTGACATCAGGGTATGTGTTTGCCTGGCCCTCTCACCAGATCCCCTCTGGCTGGTGGCATTCCCCAACAGAAGGGCACAGCCCCTACCAAGGTGGTTCTCCATTTTCTAATTTCTCCTTCTAGGTTCTGACAATCGCTCCCTCCCTCCATCACTTTGGGTATGGGGTGGTGGTAAGGCCTTGGGGCTTCTCCGTCCTCTGCAATTTTTCTACATCTTGTCTATACCTTTGTAAATAGCCTCTTTATTAAACCCCTTCACATGATCTCGAGTCGGATGTGCTATCTGTTTCCTGCTGGAATCCCAACTGATAGAGCAGTCAGGCCAGCGTGGACCGCTGGAACGCTTCTCCTCAAATCCCAGCAGAGGCTCAGATTTATTCACATGCTGGACGTCAAAACCATCAATCTCTCCATCGCAGTTCGTCTTAGACTCAGAAGGCTGGACTCTCCCTTCAAAGGTCGGAAGTGTATTTCCCCGCCCCCAGCCAGAGGCCTCACCCCACCCTCCCTGACTGCTCCTGTCAGAGGGAAGTATATCTTACTTTGAAGCTCTGCAGGTAAGGCGATGCCATAACTCATTCCAACATCTTCATACTCCCTGCCTGATAAATCTTTGTCCTGTCTAACACAGACCCCTCCTGTTATGGGTGAAGCCATTTCCTTTGTCTGCTGCCTGGCACGAGGGGAACAGAAAGATCCTTCATTTTTTGAAATTAGGCATTAAATCATCTTTATCCTTCTCTAACTCTGAAGTGCAGATCAACGAAGGCAGATAATCTACCCATGCTAGTTTCAAGTCGTCAACTTGGATGTTCTAGGAGAACCCTACACTGCAATGAACTTGTACGAGAATGAATTCTAAAAGGTTTGTCAGGGGAAGGAAGGAAAGATGGAGCCCAAATCTCCCCTGAAAAATGGCTGGCTGGGTTCCGGACAGCAGCGATGGAAAATTCTTCTTCTTTGATTTACTTATCTGCTGAGTTGCAGAGGCCGCTGGTTTGCTGATAGCTCCTGCCCTAACAAACAGCAGCTCTGCGAGGAGAAGTCCACCTCAGCTCTGCCTTCCCTGGGACCGAGCCCAGCCGCCAGGAGCACCTGTGCGCCCATCCGATGAACCTCCGTGCCACGGACCACTGTTTTAACATAAATTATACTGAATTTCAGAAGTTGCCCCCCCAGACCCTGGTGCAAAAAAAAAAAAAAAAAAAAGAAAAGAAATTAATCTCAATTATAAATTTTAAACCATTTACCTAGGTTTTTAAAGTGTTCTCTAACCTGATACACTGTGCTCTTATTCCTGGATTGGCAAACATTTCACACAGGGCTTCGCCTCATCCCTACCAAGGCATAAGGGATTCACACCTCCACCCCTTTTTATTCCTACATCAGTCAGAGACCCAAACAGGAAACCGGAGTGTCAGCACAAGAGTAGGTGCTCGGCTGTGTCATGGGGTCACCCATTTAATCATTTAATCCTCCCAGTAACCCAGCAAAGTAGATGCCTCTAGTCCCAATTAATAAGGGAAAAAACTTTTAGAAAAAAGAAAAATTAAAATTACCCAGCCAGTTAGTGTGAGCCCCAAGGGTTCACGTCTGAGCCCCAAAAGCTGAGCGAAATCTATTTAGACAAAGAGAAGTGCTAGTGACTAATACTGTGGAATATTTACACACAAAATGTGCTCATAATTAGAATTTGTAGGTGCCTCACAACTTTTCTTTCAAAATAAAGAGGAAGCCTGACTGATTTTAGCATCCAGAGCTCACTGAACTTTTTGGCCCTTTCCTCTCCTCTGAGAGGGCGTGGTCAGGGAAGCAAGCAGGAAGGGACCGCTGGTCCCCAGAGCACCACCTGGAGGGGGTATGGGGCCTGCCACAGCCCGAGTGGGGAACGTGAGTCCTGAGGACACACAGCCTCGTCCATCAAACGGGGCAACTGGAGTTCTCACCCTCTGAGAGCTCCTTAGAAGTCAGCAAATCTCCGTCGTGGTAGAGAAAGCGGGGCATTACATTTGCCAGTGGCACAGCAAGGGGAAGTCTAGATTCACACTCTGCAGCACTGTCCTCTGGAGTGACCTGAGCCTTGTGGCCTCCTGGGATTGAAAATGCACAGGACCTGGACTTAGGGCCCAGTTTGGAGTTGATAGGTATAGTACAAGGTGACCCGGCTCAGCAGGCCCGGATTAGTTTCTCCTCCGACAGTGTTCCATGCTGATTCATCTTAACCATTTCATCTCTGAACCTCAACAGTCCTCATTTGCAAAAAGGGGGCTTCTCATGTGGTGAAAAAAGTCCTTGGTAAACAAAGGCAGGCCAGATGAAGGCTGACAGCTGGATTGTAAGGGCTGAGAGAAAGTCAACAAAGAAATGGTGTGCCCAGAGTCTGCCTAGCAGAGTTGTGCTGACTCTTGCGTCATTAGCACCCTCCCTCTCTTTCTCTGCTGTCTCACGGCCTAGCTCTGCTCCATCCAGAAAGCACAAGAGAGGGCCCTCTTCTCTTGGCTACATCTGGTTCACTACTACTGAAATACTAACTGTCCAAGCCCAGGGTGCGCCCACCCGCACCTCGGGCTCTTTAGCCAATGCTTCAGATTTGAGATGCACACCATCCAGACTGCACCTCGGGCAGCATCTGCGTGATTCTGCACAAGTGGACTCCGTACAAGTTCAGTTGAAACATCCCGACTCCTGCTCTCAATTTCTCTCAAAATGTCACTTCAGCTTCTTTCATCTCTTCAGTTTTTTGCTTTAACCCATCTTATTGAGGCTAGATTTTCCCAAAATTAGTTGAGTGGAAGGTTTTTTCCTGGGCACCTAGCAACTGTGTTTCTTGGCCTTGAAATGCAAAAAGTGATAATGACCCTCTGAGGCAGGGAAACTTCGATCATGGAAGCTCTGTTAGCTTCTTAGGATGGGAGATCCAAAAATATCTCCGTTATATCTGCATCTGTTATAGTAATGAGGGCAAACCTCAAATTAGTACCTCTATAAATTGACATGAATTTATAAAGACCAAGTGCCAAGCACTGTGTTAAGGGCTTCCAACTATTGTCTCATTTGAATTAAAAGTAATAAAATGATCTGTTCATCCTAACAAAAATGCCAGAAAAAAATATTAATGGCGTCTGCTCCTTTGGGGCCACTCACTGCTTCCCCCAAAGAAACATCCATAAATTAAGCTGGAAGTGAATTGATTACTGTGAACAGAGCCCGTAACCCAAGCCAAGACCTGGTCTTCTCAGCATAAAGCCCAAGGAGCACTGCTCTTCTTGTCCCACTTAACTAATTTGCACAGACTTCTGAAGATATTTTCCTTCCTTGTCCAGGGAAGAAATGATAAACAGGCCCTGGGAAGGGAGAGGTAGAAAGAGGTTTAGAAGAAAGAAAAGTAGTATTGAGAATTTCACCTCACATCCCCCTTTGTTCTGAAAGGTAGGTGGAGGGAAGGCTGGGGAGGGGAGGAAGGGACATAAATACAAGAAAGTCCTGAGAAAACAGAGGAGCACAACACAGGAGTGGCGACCCCATGTTGTCGTGATGGACACTTGGACATTGGGAGACTGGGCCTGTGTCCCATCCGCAGAAAGCTGGACACATGGTGGAGCAAAAGGATACACAGCAGAGGTGCTCAAGAGTGGACCCACGGGAGCGAGGAAGCCAGTGGCGTCCTCCTCGTCAGCCACTCATACCAAGGGCTGCCCAGGGCTGAAGGTGGCCTAGAGAAAGCAGCCCTCGGGCATCATCTGTGAGAGCAGATGAGGCCACAGGGCGGTGGCATTTCTGGAAATGTAAGAACAAAACACAGGGGAGATTGGGGTGTGCTCTCCCTATACTGCTGCCCAGCTGTGGTCACTTCGATGCGCCTCATATTGGAACTGACTCCAGAGATGGCAGGAAGGAGCTGGAAATGGTTTTGAACTGACCATGGACCCAGTCATTCTAAATTGGACAGGAATTATGGGTTGACCTGAATTTAACCCAAAGTGTCCAGACTGACTTGCCTATAGGAGGAAAGCTTGGAAGCTAAGAACCCAAAATGAAAGAGAGTTACATTTTTTTATGCACCCAAATGATGACTGTGAAATGCAGACCCTTCACAGCTGTTAGTGACCACACGTCCAGGGGTCCTAACCCAGACTGAAAAGGCTGACTCCCCTCTTGGGATGGAAGAAGGAAAAAAGCCGCTCATTGTTTTGACTTCCATGTAGCAACAAGGACAAACCACAAATATGTCTCAGTGAACTGTTCTGAAAAAAATAGTAAAGATAATAACAACAATCGCTACCCAAACTGAGAACTGTGTGCCTTGCATTCACCAATATCCCTTTATTTGAACCAATGAAAGTAGTGCCTGCATCACAACAGAAATGTTACTCAGCCACATTAGGTGGGAGGGAGGGCTGCACCATCCGAATGTTGTCCCCTGGGGCTCAGAGTCCCTGTCAGCTAAGATGAAGAGAAAGGCCAGCACTGGAGATGAGGTGAGTGAGGGTCTAGGATTCCTAACGCGGGTACTGCCCCACCTCCTCACTCAGCCTTTCTGACAAACAGGACCCTGAATTCTGGATCCTGACTGAGGTAAAGTGGGTCAGGGGACAGGGCTTGGGGACAGCCAGTTGGGTCCTTGTTAGGATGCAAAGTTTAAGAGGGTGCCAAAACTTCAGTAATTAAGATAAATACTATTTTAGTACAAATATTTAAAAATAAAACAATGCAAAAGTATTCAGGATGAGCAAATTATCAAAGTTTTAAATGAATACAGATTCATTACTTACTATTTTTTCTTTTGTTCTGGGCTCCAGTATGGCTCAGCATGTCAATGTTACTGGTCCAAGAGAGAGAGAGAGAAAAGAAATCTTAATTCACAGGCTACATGATTTGTCCATGAGGAAAATCCAAGGAATCTAAAAAAAAAATTTCTACAAGTAATAAATGAGAATAGCAAATACATCAGTCTGCTTGGATTGTTATGACAGAATACCATAGACTGCGTGGCTTAAACGGCAGAAATTCACTTCTCAGTCTGAAGGCTGCGGGTCCCCAGGTGACAGCAAGGCGGGTTTCATTCTGAGGACTCTTCTCTTGGCTTATAGGCGGCCACCTTCACTCTGTGCTCACAGCACCTGTTCTTTGCGCAGACTCAGGGGAGAAACAGCCAGCTCTTTGCCATCTCTTTGCATGAGGGAAGTAATCTCATCATGAGGCCCTCACCCTCAGGACCTGATCTAACCTTCATTTCCTCCCATCTTCAAACATGGCTGCACAAGGGGCAGGGTTTCCACAGACGCGTTTGGGTGGGACACAAACATTCAGTCCATAACAGCAAGGTCACAAGATACATAGTCATATACAGAGATAAGTCATATTTCTATGTAATGGTAATGAACAATCGGAATTCATTTTTTAAAAAGACAATTTATAATAACAGCCCTCCCCCAAATATTTGTGTTAATCTAATAAAATATGTTCAGAATCTGTATGCTAAAAACTACAAAACACTGATAAAAGAAATTAAGTACTACCTAAATAAATGAAGAGATACACCAGGCTCTTGGGTTGAAGAATCGATTTTGTTAATATGTCAGTTCTCTCCAAAGTGGTCTGTGCCATCCATGCAGTTTCCACAAAAATGCCAGCATCACTTTTGCAGATCTCAGCCACCTGACTTCAAAATTTATATGGAAAGACAGAGTGACTAGAATGGGCAAAAACAATTTTGATATCTGATCAAATAGGAAGTTTCACATGATCTGATTTCAAGACTTTCTATGAAACTGTAGTAATAAATGCAGTGCAGTTTTGGTAAAAGAATAGATACATAGATTAATGAAACATAATAGAATCCAGAAATAGATGCATACAAATGCAGCGAACTGATTTTTGACAAAGTTGCAAAGGTAACTCAGTGGAAAATATATAGCCTTTTCTCAGTGGATAATATTTGGTGGTAGAATATTGGATATCCACATCAAAAAGAGGAGGAGAGCACCTCAATGTATACTTTACATTTTGTACAAAATTGAACTCAAAATAAAATGTAGAACTAAATGTACAACTAAATTAATAAACTTCTAGAATAAAATGTACTAGAAAGTCTTTGTGACCTTGAATTTTGCAGAGTTCTTACATTCAGCAGCAAAAACATGGTCCATTTTTAGATGCATTGTTCTTTATTAAAATTAAAATATTCTGCTTGTCCAAAAACACTGTTAAGAGAAGAAAAAGAAAAGCCACAGTCTGGGGAAAATATTTTTCAAAGCATATACCTGGCAAGGAACTTGTTTCTAGAATGTATAAAGAAGAACCCTCAGAAATCAACAATATTAAAACAACTCAATTAAAACCAGGCAAAAGATTTGAACAGACACTTTATGAATGAAGAAGGACAAATTTTACTGTACGTAAATTTAAAATAAATTTTTAAAAACAAGGCATTTAGTTATCATACATAACATTTCATATTTTTAAATGCATATGTTGGTAAGTAAAGATACATGAAACTGATGCACTAAGGATTCAATTCAAGAATTTTTTTTAAACTGCTCGATTATGCTCAAAGAAAGTAAAAGGAAGGGAAAAGTAAATAGAAAGAAATATAATAACAGACAAAGCAAACACACAATAGAGGTCAACAAAGCCATCAGTTGCTACTTTGAAACAAGCAGCAACATCGAATACTCCACGGAGAACGACCCAACAAAGAAAAGTTCAAACGTTCACATAAGCAATGTCAGGAAGGAAAAGGGAGACATAACTATAAATAAGGCAATCATTAAAATAATAATAGGAGATTATGAAAGTAATTTTATCCCAACTAAATAGAAAATATTGGCCAAATGGATATTGGACAAATTCCTTTAAAATCTTGACATTAGACAAAATGAAAATCTGAACTATCCTATGAAAATGAAAGAAATTAAAAACCTTCCCAGAAAAACAACCCTCCCGGTTCTAAAATCTCCAAGAGTGACTTTCACCAAACACTTAAGAAGAAATAATGTTAATAGTTTACAACTCTTGTAGACAATAGAAAAAGAGGGTCCCCTCTAACTATTTTACCTTAATAGCAGAACCTGGCCAGGATATTATGGGAAAAAAAAAACTACAGACCAATCTCATGATGAACACAGACACAAAGAACCTAAACAAAATGCTGACACTGAATCCGGCTTCAGAGTAAAAGGACAGACAGCACAACTGGTTTGTTTTATTCCACTAATTTCATCCCAATAATTCAAGGATAAGTTAGCATTCAAAACTCAGAGTCATTTGCCACATCAACAGAATAACAGAGTGTATGTGCTTGAGATACATCACTGATTTTTATTTTGTGTACTTGTCTGTATTTGTGCTCAATTTCCCAACTTTAAAAATAGTATAATGAAGGCACTTAAGGCGGAGCAGGCTTCTCTGACATTTGCAGAACTTTTACAATTAGAGCTACTGGACAAGATTCCATTCTGAGTTTCGTTCATCGTATGCTGAGCTTGTGAGGAGGAAGGAGAAATCCTTGGTTTTAGAAGGATAGCAGAAACCGAGGACACAGCGGTAGCACCTAATGGCTCTGGGGCGCCTTTGCAAGGGACAGAGGCGTGGCTGCTACTGCTTGTGCTCCCGCAGGGCTCACGGGAGACAAAGAGCTCAGTTGCAGACATTTTAAGCCACAGGCGCATGTGAGGCATTGAAGTCAAGAAGGCAGTTGGCTGTTAAATGTCTAAAGTACAGGGAAAAAAAGTAAGCTGGAGATCAAATTTGGGAACCTGGCACATCGGTGGGGTTTAAAGACTGTCTTCAGGCACTTGAACCCCGTAGCATTCTGCTCTCTCCTCCACTGTAACACTGGCCCCATTCCTACTGGCATTTTCCGAGTTAGTATCTGTATTTCCCTCTAGACTCAGGGCAGGAAACATTTCTGTACCCTCAGTGCTGGGCACAGGAAAGATACTCCATGAACACATTTATTGAACCTTCAGTGACTGTGTCAAACAGCAGCAAGCCCAGGGAAAAATTTGGCCAGGCCACAAACACCATGGGAAAAGCAGGCGACCCTGGGAAAGCGGGCAGGGTACGCTGGAAAACAAAGAGATGGGTGCCTAAGGGCCACCTGGGAAGCCTCCGAGGAAGGAGTGACCTTGGAAACTTAGAGGGTCCCTCAGAGAAAAGGAGGTTGGTGTCATTGGGTCCCAAGACTGTCCCCCTCCTCCAGAATCTGACTCTCAAATGTGGTTTGACTTGTGGATAGGTTAGGAACATCCCTCCACCTGCTACCCGCCCCATCCTCCTGCACTCGGCCCTGTGTGCCCCTGCGGACCTGATAGGAACAGCCCACGCCCTGAAGTAGGATCCAAATTCCTACCTCTTTTGTCATCAGAGCTACATCTACTCTGCTGGAGCCTGTCAGGAAGTCTCTGTGCCTTGAGTCCATAAACCTGCTTTCAAATGCCTCGAGCCACCCACCTCTAAGGTCTGTGAAGGATGCTGGAGCACCCCTTCCAGAGGAAAGCACCCAGCTGATGGAACAGACACTCTGCAACCAGAGCCCGGGCCCGTGCCAGATGCGTGCTGCAAGAGCGATTGCCTGACTCCCCTTTCTGAGTGGCTTTCGGCGTCATTGCCAACTCCTAAAGAGCCCTCAGTCACACCTGGACATCTGAGGAGGGGGCAGGGGGCAGGAGGCAGAGGGCCACCAGGATCACAGTCCCCACCATACTTCTTGACCTACTTGCTTTTAATCCTCTCAGAGGCCAAAGCATTGCCAGAAACAGCACCAAACCTGTCTGTTTCTCAAACAGAAAGGAGAATCAGGAAGACTGATGAGCTACAAGTTCCTTTTAAATAACCCAGATACAGAGGCATAGTATTATATTATGTAAGAAGGAAGAACATGGATACCAAAAAAAATCATAAAAAGAGTATGTTGTAGACTATAGCATGCAAACAGCCTCTGCATGAAAAAAAGGGGACTGGGAGGAAATTGACCAAGGTATAACACTGTCTTCCTAATAGTCTATCATATATATACTTATACCATTTTCCAAAAACTCTATAATGCATATGCCTCTTTTACATACATCTCTTGAAAAATGCCAATACACATTTTGTAAAGAAATACCATGGATGTATTTATCATCCATACTCTAATTTGGCAGACTGAGTAGGTACCTCTTAAACGATTATAACAGCAAAGTGGCTCCTGCTACATGAGGTCAGTGCCTGTATATGCCAGGCATGGTGTTTGTTCACCGGGCTGGTGATGTGCAGGTTGTCAGTAACCCTGGTGGCAGCTGTCTCCCGAAGTGGCAGCAGAAGCCAGACTGCAGTGGTCTGAACCACGAGACCAGGCAGGAGAAGGAAGCTTAGCACCAAACTTGTCTGGGAAGTTGGCTTGCATAAGGGCAGCCATAGGAAAGGTTTTCCACAGGGAAGCTGTATTGGTTTGCTCCAGCAGCCGCAACAAAACACCAGTCTGGCTGGCTTCAACAACAATCTATTTTCTCAGAGTTTTGGAGGCTCAAAGTCTAAGGTCCAGGTGTCAGCAGGTTGGGTGTCTTTAGTGGCCTCTCTCGGGGACTTAAAGGTGACTGCGCTCATTGTGTCCTCACATGGTCTTCTCTCTGTGCACACGCTGTGTAGCTAAACATCTTAGAGGGACACCGGTGAGACTGAACTGCGGTCCACCTTGCGTGGGACCATAAAGCCCTTGTGCTGAGTAAACCACCTCTTTAAAAACCGTGTTTCCACATACACTCACATTCTGAAGCATCTGTGGTTAGGGCTTCAATGTTTAAATTTGGGAAGGGGGCACAATTCAACCCATGGACAGAGGTCCATGAAATATTTGTCATTTAACATGTAAGAGACAGTATTTTTCAATGTTATGGGGGAAAACTCACAGAGAAAGAAAGGACGATTGATAGAGGAAGAGCGCTGAAGCCAGGGGAGAGGCAGGGCGCTGGGTGGGGCGGGGGAGCCCTGGGCGGGGAGAAGAAAGCCTCGCCGCCTTGTAAATGGCGGGAGGGAGCAGGGTGTGCAGGCACCGGCTGCTTCTCTGTCACTGACTGTGGAATGCAGGTGAGTCTTCCGTGACCAGGGAAGAGTGTCTGGGATATAAACTGGAGCCATTTGGGGGGCCATTTCACCGCATGGGTCAAAAACTTTTAAATCGTGCATGTGAACGGCCCTAAAAATTCCATTTTAATATATATATCCCAATACAGGTACCCTAAGGAAATTTATCCCAAGGAAATACTAAGGGTGTGCGGCAGGATCTAGTCATAAGAATACCTAAGCAACCAGAACTACAGTGTTGTCTATAATTTTAAAAAGGGCAGAAAGCAACCTCAATATTCAAACATAGAGGACTAGTTAAACTAGGGTGTGTTCTTAAAATGTAACACACCTATTAGTGGGGCGCAGAGAGAGTTGGCAGCCATTAGTTATGGCAGTATGCTCATTAAGACACAATGACGAGACAGGGTCGCCTTAGGTGAGAAAATGAGGGGCAGACGATTATACAAAGAATAATCATGCTTTTTAAAAAGGCGGTGACTCTGTACAAAAGAGGAAAAGGGAGCCCATGCGTGAGTGGGCACCAAAGGTTAACTGTGCTGATCCCTGGGTGGCAGGATTTAGAGGGATAATTATTTTCTTTTTGCTTACCTCCAGTTTCCAATTTTTGCTGCAGTGAACATATTATTTAAGCAAGACAAGAAAAAGCAATTAAAATTTCTTTAATACACCACCTGGATTTCTTTTCAGAGCTGTTTTCCACAAAGAGACCAAATTTTTTATTGCCTCTGAAGAGTCGTGTAAATACTGCTGGCGCGTAGAAGGGAATAAAGGAGATAGAAATATGCTCCCTGCAGACTGAGATGTGCATGCTGCATCCCCGGAGTCTAGGACAGCTTTTAGCACACAGTAGGCCTGCAAATAAACAACTGAGGGAAATAAATGGTAGGAGGAGGTACTGGGAGCAGAGAGGGTTACAAGGCTTCCCCTGAAGTGAGAAAGGTAGTCTTCACCCAAGGTGCAAAGTCATGCCTTAGACAAATAACAAATGACCGTGTGCCATGAATCCCTGATGTGGCTCCAGAGTCGAGAAAATCTAGGATATTCTTCCTCTAAAGGTTTGAGTCTTGTGAGTATGTGAACTCTAACTTCTACCCACTGCTCTGGCAGCTGGTCCACCTGGACTCCAGCCCCCGTCAGTGGCAAGGCATGTGCTTTCCAGAAGTCTCTGAGGCCAGAGGCTTTGGCATTAATGATTTATCATCCTCAAAATTGCTCCCTCTTCTTCTCAGGCATATTGTCATTACCACTATGTCCTGAAGGCATTACCTAGATGTCATGAAACAACAGCCTTTTAAATTCATGTTATGGGCTGGCCTGGCTATTTTATCTCATTCTTAAATGTAAATGTTTCTGATGCTCTGGAGAGGAAGAGAAAGGGCGAAGATTATTAAAACAGGGGATGAGTCTAATGTCTTTTATCTGCCAGAGACAAGCCAAGACTGGAGATATTTATTGGTTCAGTACTTCGGCAACATGGTATTAATTGTCTTTGAGTGTTTTGATAGGTAGTTAGCTCCAGGGTATTAATGAAAACAGCCCCACTTCATTTTAAAATTAACTGCTTGCCCATTGAGCAACAGGAGCTGATAAATGATGGCAATAAATTGGTGATGGAGATTTATGTCCTCGTAACTCAGAACAGGGCCGTGGGCATGCTCAAGTGGGGTGGGGAGATAAAGAATACCAAAAAAGTAACTTTATCCAAAAGGGAATTTCTCCTAAATTGTTGTAGAGCTCCTTAGCAAGCACCTTCTTCTGAGAGGCTTCAGGTCAGTGTAGACCTGGTCCCCAGGCACCATCTGCTGGAAAATGCTTCCCGATCAGTGAGGCAGCATTTTCTGGGTGCCTGTCAGCACCACTCCCGCTTCAGCCTGATAGCTGGGGACCACAGTCCTCATTCACCGGCACTCTGAAAAGCAGCCCCTCCAGGCCAGCTCAGTGGACACAATGAGTATTTTCTCTGAGCTGTGCCCTTGCTAAAACAACGGAGAAGTCTATCCAGATGGACCCAGCGAGGATTGTAGGAAGTATTTCTTTGCGCAGTTGTAGTCAGGCTCTGGGCTAGGTGCCTAATTTACATAATTCTATTTAATCTCTCCAACGATCTTGAGAGGCAACTCTTACTAACTCTGCTTTGAGAGAGGAGGAAGCTGAGACTCATAAAACTGAAGTGTCTTGCCCTGGTGCACGCAGTGAGCTTATTTGGAGACCCTGGGATGGGAAGAGCAGGAGGACTGGAGTCCCAGGTTCCGGAGTTGGAACCCCAGGCACTCGGCTCACTAGTTGTCTCATTTTGAGAAAATTATTGAACCTTTCTATACCCACAACATTTTTTTTGTTTTTTGGTTTTTGTATATCAACAAAAGATGATAACACAGCCAACATAAAATTCTTGGGCAGGTTAAATTAAATAATAAAATGAAAGCCGACTGGGTTGGGATTCCACACCAGGTTTTTATTTTATTTAATTATTTTGTATTGAATTTATTAGCATGACATTGGTTAATAAAATGATATAAATTTCAGGTGTACATTTCAGGCAATGTCTATAATACATCATCTGTATATTGTACTGTGCATTGACCCCAAGTCAACTCTCGTTCCATCGCCATTTACGCCGCTTTTGCTCTCTTCTATCTGCCCATACCTTCCTTGAGTGTTTTAGACTCCAAAGTCCTTGCAACTAAACCACAGAAATTCGTGACCTTGGAGAGACACAGAGGCAAAACCTAGAGCCGCTGAGATGGGCAGCAGGGACCTGAGAGCAGAACCTGCTCAGGTGCCACGTGGGGCTCAGATCTGAAGAACAACCAAGCTGGAGCAGCACAGTCCATGCCGGAGCAAGGTCACAGCAAGGTCAGCAGCCAAGCATACTTGAAGATGGATTAATAAGGAAAGGGGCAACAGTAGGTTTACAGTTGTGAGTATGTAGAAGGGTTTAGTTTGTGTTATTATTTATTAATTATTGTATTATTTTCACCACGAACCACTGTCAACCTACTTTTACTCCACCCTGTACACACCTGCCGTATGGGAATGATAAGAAAGCAGCCCCCAAGACCCTGAGAACAAGGGAAGTAAGATTGAGTCCTGAGAGTTAAACTATACACAGCTGCAGCCCTAAGTCAAGTCTAAGCAAGTTCAAAGGTCTAACACATGTATGTCTGAAACCTAATGGTCTGAGACAGGAAGAGCCTCTGAAAGGAAGATAAGGGGGTACTAGAGAATCCACGTTGGTGGCCATGGGACATCCCTGGGGCGAGCAGAAGGACACTGTCTGCCGCCTGAGACTCCGCCGCAGGAAGTCATTAACCGAAATCGTGATCGCTGGACATTTTTCGCAGCAGAAGTCATCCTGCAGCAGGAAGACTGGTGAGGGGCACGCCAAGGGTCTGGGAAAGGATGTTTATCTGCAGGCCCTGCAGCTGACTGAGGGCTCTCAGCACTGGGGACTGCGCTGATGGTGGGGTTAGGGCAGCGACACCATTTTTCACTAAAATTCAAATTTAACTGGGGGTCCTGTATTTTTATTTGCTAGGTCAAATAAAAATATTTTTATTTCTCCTATTACATTTCTAAAACACACGGAGGGTGTGAGTGTCCTCATGCTGCTGGTGAAGAGATGTTCAGTCAGGTCGGGAATTTGGCAGAATTATTTTCAAATACAATTGGATAATTGCTTGAAGACAATAAAAATGAATTGCAGTATTTGCAATGGTTCAATGTTATAAACAACTTAAATGTACATCAGTAAGAGCCTTGGTAAAATGAAACAGAATTTTCTGTGCAACGGAACATTGAGAGGAACCTCACACACAGGGCCTGGAATCAGAACACCTGGGTTCAAATCCCGCTGCACAGGCCACCGGCTACGAGATGCTGAGGAAGATTCCTTAACTTTTCTCTACTCAGTTTCCACATTTGTAGATTAGGAATAACACAAATGTCTACCCCATAGGACTTGGGGAAGATTAAATGAGCAAGATTTATAGCAGAGCCTGGCAGGTAGTAATGCTAAAATAAAGATAACTATTATTATTATCATCATCATTCTACATAGAATAATATGGTGCCATTAAAATGATTCTACCCATTTATATTTACTGATGTGAAAAGATGTTGCCAGTACAGAAGGAAGAAGAAAGAATCAAAATAGCATTCATTTAGCAAATAATTCTTGAGTACCTTCTCGCTGAAGGTACCTTGAGCTTGAGTATTCTGTTCTCACTGTTAGAAATCAGTAGCAGCAGAACAAAGCAGAAATGACCCCTTTCCTCATAAAAGCTGAGGATCATGACCAGATGAACATTACAAAAATACATATAAATTAAAATGGAATTAACATTCTCATAAGAGCTATGGAGGAAAATAAACAGTAGACTATAAGAGAAAAGATCTGATCAGGAAAGGCTATTTTACCTGAAACCTAAGGAGTGAGTGGAGTTAGCCAGGCCAGAGCTGAAAGAGGAATATTTTTCAGCAGAGGAAGCAGCCTGCGTGAACACTGTGAGGAGGGGAGATCTGGAAAAGTCTAAGGAATCTGAACAAAGCCAATGGGTTAGAGCCTAGTGAATGGGCGGGAGAATAGAGCAAGGTACAATCAGAGGGAAAGGTAAGGATTTGACCATAATGAGCTTTGTGAAATATCAAAAATCGTATTAAGTAGGGTTGAGTATCTGGGCCTGTATCCTACACAATCTCACCATCTGTCGTTTTTATTTTACTTGCTCAAGATTCTGAATATTGAAGGAGAAGAAAAAAGTTGGAGGGCTGATACTGCCTGACTTCAAGAGTTCCCATAAAGCTATAGTAATCCAGACAGTGTGGCATTGGCAAAAGACTAGACAAATTGGTCAATGCAACAGAAGAGAGAGCCCATAAGTAGATTCATATAAGTATAGTCAACTGACCTTTGACAAAGGAGCAAAGAAAATACAGCGGGGCAAAGTCAAACTTTTCAACACATGGTGTTGGAACAACTGGAGAACCACATGCTAAAATATGAATCTCTACACAGACCTTCACACTTCACGAAAATTAACTCAAAATGAATCAAAAACCTATATGTAAAATGCAAACTATAAAACTCCTGGAAGATAACATAAGACAAAACCTAGGTGACCTTGGCATTGGTAATGACTGTTTAGATACAACACCAAAGGCATGATCCATGAAAAAAAAATGATTAGTTGAACTTCACTAAAATCAGAACTTCTGCTCTGAAAAATCAATGTCAAGGGAATGAGAAGGCAAGCCCCAGACTGGGAGAAAATATTTGCAAAAGAAAGATCTGATAAAAGATTCAGAACTCAGGTTTAGAAAATCTCATTGTCTGAATTAAAGCCACATATCTCCTGGGAGGGGACAGGGAGGACCCCCATTCAACTCCCATCTCTACCATTGAAAAGCTACTCAATGTGGTGCCCGGTTCCCTCGGTTCCTTCTTGTCCTCACTAAATCCAGGGACCACACATCATTTGCAGCTCCCATCAGTGTCTGCAGCCTCCGGATTGCAGTATCTACATTGAAGTCACTGGCAGTCCCCGAATCTGGGTATTTCTCAAGACTTTGGCAAGAGGGATGTCATCCATGCTCTCCTGGGAGACATAGTTAGGGAGTGAGAGGGTACGTTGCACATGATAAATTCACTCCAGCGTTCCTATCTCTCAGTCTGTGGATTCTTTCCTTTACTTGATATCAAGGAATTTATGACATCTCAACTCTGTTTAGTGTTGGCCACCACTGAGTCCAGATTTCTGTCAACCAACTGAACAAACAACCATGTCTCGTCCCAGCTGCTCGAACTTCCAGCAGAATCTGGAGTCTCTGCTAAGTGTATCCATATCAATGACTTCAGCTTGGTCTAAAATTATGTGTTTCTGTCCTGAGTCAACAGCCTACAGAATTCATTCCCACATATATTCCCCAGATCTTTGTAGGTGCTAATTAGCAAAGTTTTGCAAATTACTTGTTATGTATGCCTTCTGTTCTCAGGTTTGACTTTTTACTATGCACCTTCCCCATGGGGATTCCAGGTCTGTCCTGACAACAAGGAAGCTGCAGTGTGGATTGTAAAAATAGACTCCTTCTTTCAGTGTAAGTCTTTTTGGTAAGGAAGTTATGGTATCTTTGAGTAAAAGAACAAAGAGAGTCAACCCTCAAAAAGGAGGGCTGCTTTGGCTGGCATGAGAGGGTCACTGAGTCGCTCGAGTTGTCCTGTATGCTCCCATTCCAACTGTTCTCCTAAAAGCGGCTTAACTTTCTCCTAAGAGACATGACAAGGCTGTGAACTCCACTGATGTAATGGTACAAACCTCAGAGTCCAACTTCAAATTTGTTTTCTGTTCTCTCAGCTGCATGGCTCTTAATGGTTGAAAACTCATTTAGCAATGCCATAGTAACTCCCTGGGTATTAATATATACCTTAAATTGAGAATGCATGCATTTAAACTTACTGTTCTCTCTTATAAGCTAACAAGGGCCAGTAGAAGCAGCTACTCTATACAACAGCCTTTGAACTTCTCCTGTCTTTTATACTGCAGGACAGCAGTTATGGGATCTTGAAACTTTGCTTTTCATGAGCACTTCATACAAATGACCACAGGCGATCAGTAAGATGTTTTGCTGCTATGAACAATGGACTTCCAGATTCCTGTCTCTGAATCCTGAAATGATGGTTTACTGTCATCAACTCCTCACTGACACAATTACCTCAATCCCAGACTTCTAGCCTGATGCCCTTTTGACTTGAAGAGCCTGTGGTAGACTTCCTGGTCCAAACTTCTGAATTGGGAAACTGCAAGGAACAGAAACAGATTCTGACCAAACTTTCACAATTTGGGGAATTCATTGGAAGGTACTGGGTAGCTCACGAGTTTGGAAAACTGTCAGGAGCAAGCAAGGCTAGACAGCAGGAATGGCCAGGATGTAGACACAACCAGGAGCAAACAAGCTTTCACCGTAAAGGCCAGGCTGGTCTCATCATCCTTCTGTCTTTGCTTTACTCACTCAAAAGCCAATCTTCTGAGTAGAATCATTCAATTAGTGACCAGCAGGAAAAGGGACACTTTCTCCTAAGGTTTCCACCCAACTCCCAGAAATGAGTTTTGTTTTGTTTTGGCAAGTCAAAAAGTGATAAATGGCCAATATTGCCAGATGGTGTTTCCTTTTGGGAGGAGTGTTATGGTACCATGATGCTGGCAGGGGGGCAAGGGGGAGCCCGACCCTTGGTTATTATTCACCTCTGTTGGCTCAATGAAATGTTACCACTTCTCCGTGGTCTGATGTCATGAGTCCCTGCAAGTTACCACAAAATCAGCCTCATGCTACCCACAAGAGCTCTGTGCCACATCCTCTTCTCTGTGTCTGGGAAACTTCCCTCCATCCACTACTGCACAATGGTATGGGAGAGACCACAGGCCATGGCAGGTCTGTTTCCCTAGAAAAATCCATGTGGCTCTTTCTATTTTGGCATATTTCCCTCTTTCACAGACTCTCCTGAGAAAAGGGGAGAGGGCTGTAGATTTCCTCAAGCCTGCCTGGAATTTCTGCTATCCCTCTCACCCAAGGCTTGACCTAAGGTGGGGTAGGATGCAGGGTACATTTCTACATACCCTACAATGTTGAAGCTCTTGATGTTTCTCCTGTGAATTTTTTACCTTCTCCAGTCCAGAGAACTTTTTGTTGCTGCTGCTCTTGTTTCATTCTGAAGACAGGATAGTCTGGCTTTACATCTGTTTTCCTAAATCTATTAATTGTGCCCTGATTTTCTTTTGTTCTCTGCATTCTGCTTAGTTATACCTCTTCCAAAGTAGAACACAGAACACACAAACTGTTTGCCAAATCAGAGGAAGGATAGGATAACAGAAAAAACTGAGAAAAAAAGTTAAAATATAACAAGTGACAAGTTAAACAATAATATAAAATATTATCCTGCAACATTAATGCTTTTACTTATCTTCATTAAGATAAAGATAAATGCTTGTTTTCATTAAATAAATCAGATTACAGGGTATTTTAAAAACAACATTGGGCCAAAGAAATCATGAAAAAGAACAAAGTTAAAGGTTTCTCATTCCTTGATTTCAGACCATACTGCAGCACTATAGTAATTAAAACAGTATGGCAATGGCACAAAAACAGACATGGATAAATGGACCAGAATGGAGAGTCCAGAATAAACCCACACTTTCATGGTCAATTAATCTATAACAAAGGAAACAATAATAAACAATGGGAAAAGACAGTCTCTTCTATAAAATGATGTTGGAAAAACTGGACAGACACATAGAAAATAAGTGAAGCTCAACCACTTTCTTCCACCATATACAAAAATAAACTCAAAATGGGTTAAAGACTTAAATGTAAGACCTAAAACCGTAAAACTCCTAGAAGAAAACATATGCAGTAAACCCTTTGATATCAATGTTAGCACTACTTTTTTGGATGTCACCTTGGGCAAGGACAAAACATAAATAAATAAAACAGTAAGACTATATAAAACTAAAGGCTTTTGCACAGCAAAGGAAACCACCAACAAAATTGAAACCTACTTAATGGAAGAACATATTTGCAAATAATATACCTTATAAGAGGTTAATATCCAAAATGTATAAAGAACTCATACAACTCAACATCAAAAACACAAAAAAATTTCAAACAAAACATAGAGGATCTTAATAGACATTTTTCTAAAGATATACAGATGGCTAACAGACACATGAAAAGATGCTCAACATCATTAATCATTAGGAAAATACAAATCAAAACCACAGTGAAATATCATGCATTACCTGTCAGAATGGCTATTATCAAAAAGACAACAAATAACAAGTGTTGGCAAGAATGTGTAGAAAATGGAACCCTTGTGCATAGTGGCTATAAATTGGTGCAGCCACTATGGAAAACAGTATGGAAGGTCCTCAAAAATTTCAAAATAAAACTACCATATAACCCAGCAATTTCACTTTTGGGCATTTATCTTAAAAAAAAAAAAAAGAAACTCAGTAATTCAAAAAAGTATATGCACCTTTCTGTTCATTGCAGCATTATTTACAATAGTCAGAATATGAAAGCAACCTGCGTGTTGATTGATACATGAATGATGGATAAGGAAGATGCAATATATATACACACAAACACACACCATAAATTTTTACTCAATCATAAAAAGAATGAAATCTCGCCATTCGAGACAATATAAATGTACCTCAAGGGTATTATGCTAAGTGAAAAAAGTCAGAGAAAGACAGATATTGTTTTATCTCACTCAAATGTGGAATCTAAAAACACAAAACAAATGAACAAACAAAAAACAGAAACAGACACGCAACACAGAGAATAAACTGATGGCTGCCAGAGAGGAGGAAGGTAGGGGATGGTCAAAAAAGGTCAAGGGGATTAAGAGATACAAACTTCCAGTTATAAAACAAATAAATCATGGGGATGTAGTGTATAAGATAGGGAATAGAGCCAACAATATTTTTTTAAACTTTTTTTTATTGATTATGCCATTACATTTGCTCTATTCCCCCCTTCATTCCCCTCCACCCTGCATACCCCTCCCCCACCATTTCCCCCTTTAGTTCATGAACACATGTCTCAAATTCTTTAGATTCTGTATTTCCCCTACTATTCTTACCCTCCCCCCTATCTATTTTCTATCTACTGTCTATGCTACTTATTTTCTGTACCTTCTCCCCCTTCCCCTCCTCCCACTCCCCTGTTGCTAACCCTCCATGAGATCTTCATTTCTATGGTTCTGCTCCTGATCTAGCTGTCCTCTTGGTTTGCTTTTGTTTTAGGTGTGGTTCTTAATAACTGTGAGTTTGCTGTCCTTTCCCTGTTCATCTTTTTTATCTTCTTTTTCTTAGGTAAGTCCCTTTAACATTTCATATAATAAGGGCTTGGTGATGATGAACTCCTTGAATTTGGTCTTATCTAAGAAGCACTTTATCTGTTCTTCCATTCTAAATGAAAGTTTTGCTGGGTAGAGCAATCTTGGTTGTAGATCTTTGGTTTTCATGACTTGGAATACCTCTTTCCAGCCCCTTCTTGCCTGTAAGGTCTCTTTTGAGAAATCAGCTGACAGTCTGATGGGAACTCCTTTGTAGGTGACTGTCCCCTTAGCTCTTGCTGCCTCTAGGATTCTCTCCTTCATTTTAATCTTGGCTAATGTAATTATGATGTGCCTTGGTGTGTTCCTTCTTGAGTCCAACTTCTTTGGGACTCTCTGAGCTTCCTGGATTTCTTGGAAGTCTATTTCCTTTGCCATCTTGGGGAAATTCTCCTTTATTATTTGTTCAAATAAGTTTTCCACTGGTGGCTGTGCCTTTCCCCCTTCTGGTACCCCTATAATTTGGATGTTGGAACGTTTAAAGATGTCCTGGAGGTTCCTAAGCTTCTCCTCATTTTTCTGAATTCTTATTTCTTCATTCCTTTCTGTTTGATCATTTTTTTCTTCCTTCTGGTCCACTCCCTTGATTTGAGTCCCAATTTTCTTTCCATTACTATTGGTATCCTTTGCATCACCATTCGTTTCAATTAGTTTAGCTTCCATATGTTTCTCTAATTTGTGACTAAAATCAACCAGTTCTGTAAGGATCCTGATAACCAGTGTTTTGAACTGTGCATCTGAAAGACTGGCTATTTCTTCATCACTTAGGTCTATCGGTTCTGGGGCTCTGAGTTGTCCTAGAGCCAATTTTGGTCTATTCGTGCTGTTAAGTGAGCGGAGCGAAGCCTTAGTTGTTTACCAGGACGGGAAGACCCAGGTCGCTGGTTTGTGACGCTGCGTGTGGGGGCGGGGTCAGAGAGGGAGCAATGGCGGTCCCCTCCGCTAGTCCAGCGCATCCAGTCACTCCACACGCCTGGGGCTTGTTTATCCTACCGGAATTGCGCGAGCCTGCTGCCCCACGCCGGCTTCCCTTCTCACCGGTTTCTCCGCAGGTAAATGCGCGCGACCTACCGACCCACCGCACCTCTTCCCTGTGCGCTCCGGCAGCCAGCTCGCTCGCGAGCAGCGACCTCGGTTGCCGCCTGCGTGCACCGCCCCGGGAATTTTTTCTTGCTAACCTGCTCCGCTGCTGGCCTCGCTCCTCGTACCGGTCCAGCTGAGTATCTAGTTGTCCTTTGGACTCCGTATTGTCGATTTTCCGTGTGGCTTGGTTGTGACTGCTGTTAAAAATAGTTGTTCTTAGATTTGGTTGTGCACAGAGGCGAGGTGGTTCCTCCACCTACGTCTCCATCTTGGCAGAAGTCCGAGCCAACAATATTATAAGGACTTTGTATGGGGACAGATAGTCACTAGACTTACTGTAGGGGTCACATTGTAAGGCATATAAATGTCAAATCACTATGCTGTATGCCTGAAACTAATACAATACCGTATGCCAACTATAATTTAAAACACTCTAAAATTAAAAATAATGAAATTTATGATTTTTTAAAAAAATGGTTGCCTTATGAGATAGTGAGATCTCCATCAATGGCGGTATTGGAACAGGGGCAGGATGCCCATCTGTTAGCAATGTACCACAGGAACTTCTCCACTAGGGGGAGGTAGGATGAAATGATGTCTAAGGTCTATTCTAAAGCTAATATTTTATGCTTTTTTTTTACACTTTTTATTTGCTCCACAAATCTTGGAATTTTAATGAAACTATCTCGAGGTCCCTACTAATTATAAAAAATTTAAATGGCCTCCTTGGTTTTTAAAAAATCAGTCAATATTTGTAGTAGAACTTGTTCTGAATGTCTAAGATTGGCCATTTCCAATTCTGTTGGCTCTATTTGATTTGGTAAAAATCTTTCTGTTTCACTGTCTTTATTGTTCTTTCCAATGTCTTCTGGCCTTTCCTCTATAAATCTTCTGTGGAGTGGGCATTTGCTTATTTTTTCCCAGGTAAAGAGGAAAAATTATTGCTCTGATCCAAGTTCAGAGAAAGCATCTTTCAAAACACTAAAGAAGTCTTAGACTTGAAATAAAGGAACATGCATTTCAGTCCTGGACATGGCTCTTTCTGATTATAGAAACCTGAGAAGTTACTCAACCTCTCTGAGCCTCAGTTTCTCATATGCAAAGTGAAGGGAGATGGTCCCTGCTGTAACAGCTCTATCTAAATTAAGCAAAAATGATACTTTCAGGTGTGAAATGATCTAGAGGTCACAATACCACGGCCTCGTCTCCATTCCTCAGCCATTCTCTCCACTCTGCTCTCCTCTGTGGGTCAGCTCCACCTTCTTCTCCCCCAACCCCCAGCTGTCTCCCCTGTGGTAACAAAAGCTACAATGGTGTTTTCAGGCCTCTCCTCCATATACCGCTTGCTTCTATGGATGAAAGAAGAAACTTCATTCCTGGAAGTCCCAGCAGCTGTATTCTCACATGTCTGCAGCCAAACTAGGTCACATGTTCATCCTGACTAATTCCTGTGTCTTGAGTGGGCCAAGCTGAATAATTTAAGCCAACCAGAGCCTCCTCTGGAGATAAGCCAGATGCCATACCCTCCAGAGGAGGAAGTTAAGCCCAGGAAGAAATTCCTCCTCCAAACGAAGATCTGGGTGCTACTTCTGGGAGAAGGAGGTGCAGAAATGGAGGGAGGGGAAGCACCCACCAAATGACCCGTATTTCTATACAAGTCTCTAGATCAATATAAAAGTCACATAAAATTGTGAAAATGGTAGCGCTTTGTATCTATAAAAATGCCAACTCCAACAAATTCCAACAGGGGACTGATTTGATTTCTGGTCCTACCCACCACTCTGGAGAATTTATACAACTTCCGTGAGACTTGGATTCTCCACCTGTAGAATGGGGATGCTACCTAATAATAGGACATGCTCACAGGTATTCATTTATTATAAACTGTGTTTAATTGAATCCATACTAGAATTGAGTCAGCTATTATAAAACCAGTTTTGACTAGTAAATTTGGAGGTCTCATTTGCAACCTTGAGCAAGCTACCCCTAGACATATCCGTAAGTTCTGAGTAACAAGAGCACTAAATTTTCAGATGGAAGGAATGCTTTGTGAAATAAATTTTAGTAACATCAAAAATCATATTCATGTGTACATAAGTAATCCTGCCCTGAACCCTTATCTCCATGTCTCTGATGCAGAAACATTAAGCTCTGAAGGAATAACTGACAACCCCTTGCTTCAGGCTACAGAGAAAATAAGAACATTCTCTACAAATGGGACTCGGATTACAATACTCACACATGTTCTGTGCCATCTAGTCTTGTTCAAGTGAAAGGAACTTAGTCAACTGTTTTTGCTGGAAGATACACATTTTTTTCTCTTTGCATCACTCTCAGAATTGTTAGAAGCACAAAAGAGGCCTGCTTCTTGCTAACAATCTTATTTATGACCAGGCATTCCTGGGGAGGCAGTATGGCTCAATGGGATTTTGCCAGATTGCACGGTTACCAAACTCTTGGCTCAACTATTTTCTTAACTTCTGCAAGCTTCAGTGATCTCATTAGGGAAGTTGAGGTGATAACAGAACCCACACCATTATAAGAAATTAATGATATAATGCATTATGTTTAGTGTGTAAAAGAGAGCCTAACTGATTTAATACTTGCCAGTCAATGTTTTTGGACTTCTGAGAAAAATATTGGAAAAGTCTCAGGCTAGGTGGATGCTTAGCCTGATCTTAAACCTCATTCCATCATGGCCGGTATGCTGCACTACATCAGGGTCCTAGAACAAGAGTACAGAGAATGAACCCTGGCTCAAAGCTAACCCCTCTCCTTTCCTACCCCCAACTCAGTTTTGCAAAGCTAGGACTCTTGTGCACATGTCTGAGCATCCCAAAATGAATGCCCCAGCTCTGTCTGCACTCCAACCCAAATGTGAGGAGTATCTCCAAGTACAACCTCTCAAAATTAGGAGTATATACACCTGTGATGAAGTCTGCCATTGGCATTGGGAAACACACAGGTAAAGGGACTCCCCAAGCCATGAAAGCAGATTAGGGACATTTGGGCAGAAATTCCAGGGTGCCTAGTACAATAGCATGATCCATAAAAGCTAGTGGGAGATTATAGTAGATGTGACCCCTTAGCCCTGTGGGCACTCAGCCTGTGGGGGGTGGGGGAAACATGGCTGCAGGAGGGACAGAAAGAGGGACCTCTGCAGTGTGGGGCCCCAGAGAGTAGCCTGAGTCTGAGGGGTGCTGACTTCATCCCTTGAAAAATCATTCTTTAAAAATGAGTGACTTTGCTTTCTTTTGAAAATATAAGAGCTTTACTGAGAGATAATTTATATGCCATGCAACTCACCCAGTTGAAGTATACAAGTCAATGGTTTTTGGTAGATTCACACAGGTGGGCAGCCATCACCGCACTCAGCTGACTTCCATTGACAGTAGTAGGGAGATTCCATCTCATTCCATTCAAGACGTCTGGCCCAGGGGGAGCTTGGATGGGGAGACTAGAATTGGCCCTTTCCAGGGGACCTCTCTTCCCCTGCCTCTCATAAGGTATATCACTCCGAACATTTAAAGACAGGAATTTCTGGTACACATTGCCTCAAAGGTCAACCCAGTATCTTCACTGGGGCTCAATTAAGAAATAGTAAGTTCTTTTCCCCAAACTGAAAAAAAACTGAGTGCATTGGACTTACCAAGAGATTGTACATCAGTCTCCAAAATAGTATCTTCTTAAGCGATTTTCAAGGGAAAGTTTGACTACAGGAAGTTCTCACCTTACACACTGATGTGAGAACCTAATCCTCAAGAAAGATACTACCTCACTCCACAGAGGAACTCAAAAGGAGCATCATGCTTTGTCCAGGACTGCTAGAGATGGCCTCAGATATTTTAAGTCCTGTCTGCCTATAACACAAAGTCAGACCTACCGATGTGGTCATCTGCTGCGGTGGTCCCCTGAATTCTCTCCATTGTGCATTTCAGTTAAGAAAATAAACCTCCCCAGCACCTCCACGATTATACAAAACCATCCTTCATTATCCAGTGTATTTGAATAGTGAGCAATAGCATGTTATCCAAGTCTGCCTAGTCCTCCAGTTTCCAGTAGCAAGTAGTCAAAGTCTGGATAGCAAAAAAATTTATCCTAAAATCCATCTGAACTGGTTCAGCTCTTGCATTCAGACAGCAAGAGTTTAGGTAGTAAAGATACCTATGTATTTATTTAAATTAGATTTGTCTACTTCTATACTAATAAATTATGAACATTATAAAAATCACACAAAATAGTCATTTTAATAGATAAAAATTAAAAAAATAAAAGCAAATAGGAGTTCTGATCACTGTGCTAGTCTCCTGAGGTGTAGGTCCCCTCTTTGGAGATCACCCTAACTGGCCAAGGACCAGGAGTGTCCCAGGGTCACCATACAGAGTGTCCAAAAACCAGCCAGATTCATTTCACCAGTTTTCAGAATAATTCTCTGTTCTCGTGTATATTCACAGCTATTAGCATGCCTCATGCTTGGGATGACTGCCTGTTCTTCATGTAGCCTCATTTTATCACTTTATAAGTTTTGACGGTATTAGCAAATTTGTAATAGTTTCTCCCTTCTCTGTTTCACAGTAGATCAGACACGAGCATTAAATGGGCAGTTTCTGGGGTTTCCTTAAAATAGAAGCTTAATTGTGTTTAAAACTGCCTTCTCCCTGAGTGGTTTCTTGATAATAATCGCCAGACTGCTGAAAGGTTTCTGTCCTTCAAGAAGTCCCAGTCCAACTCTGACCTCTTCTCTCCCCAGACTGAGTTCCAGGTAAGCATCTGGCTTTCGCTGACCCTGAGAGAGGCAAGCACGGGCTTCATCCATGAACGGGAGTGGCCAATGTATTTGAGACTTTCCTTTTTTTCTTTTAATCAGAAATATATATACATATATATACTTTTATATATACTATATATACAAATATACATATATTTTACATTCAGTATTATTTTAGTCTCAGGTGTGCAGCATAATGATTAGATAATCAACACTTTACAAAGTGTTCCCCCGATATTTCTGGTACCCACCTGGCACCATACACAGTTATTACAATATTGTCGACTGTGTTTCCTAGGCTGCACTTTAGATCCCCATGACCACTCTGTAATACCAATCTATACTTCTCAATCCATTCATCTTCTTCACTACCACCCCAACGCCCCTGCCCTCTGGCAACCATCAGTCTGCTTCACTCATGAACTCTAGTTGCCAGTGTGTCTAAGACTTTCAGTTAGGTTTAATCGATACTTCTTAAAGCTTACCACCTGTAAGACTCAGCAGTAGAATTGTGCCCTGTGTTCCAGCTTATGTTAGTATTGGGTTGGTGAAAGGCATTATTTATGTGGAAAAAAAAAAGGCTAACATCTATAAGAACCAGGTCTTCAGATAGCATTCTGATTTTTCATTTCCTCTTCACATCCACTTATCAATGAAGGGAAAATTAGCTTGTCTATTATTGTGAAGTTCACATGTTTTTAGTAACACACATTCTCTAACATTGTGCTTGGAATCATCACCTGTGGAGGAGAGGTAAAGTGTTCTGGTTCATTTAAGGGCAGGGGCCCCAGGTCCCTACTTACTTGGCCTTTTCCCTATGCCCCATCCCCCTGGAACTCCCACCCAGCTCCTGATTTTTTTTTTTTTTTTTGTAGAACTCAGGGAAAGGCTTGGGTGAGGAGCCTGAAACTCATGGACTAAAATCTCTACTCTGCAAAAAAACAATACGAATGTGTGGCTTTGAGAAGGGTTCCCAGCCCCTTGTTAACTTTGGTTGCTTGTTTTAAAGACAGAGCCAACAATATTTACTTCCTGGAATGATTATGAGCCTCGAATGAAAAGTTTGGCTTCTCATTTTCCTTCAGGCACTCAGTTCCAAACAGGCCCGAGTTTCCTGAGCAAGAATAAGGGCAGTCATTACAACGGCTCTCAGCCCGAGCCAAGGTACAGAGGTGAGAGGAATTTCTGCCTGAGGCTCCATCTAGGCAGCAACACCAATGCAGGGCCAGTAGGAGGGAGACGGTGAACTTAGATGTGCAGCCAGAGATTAATGATCTATATTGACTTCTTCCTGTTTTTCAGAGAAGTTGCAGGTCTGTGTTCCCAGGTGTTCACCATAAGGTCTTACTGACTAGCGCACTTTCTCCTAAATGTATTAATAACTTCCTTTGTTTCTAATAATTAAGTCGTAAGCTTTTCTCCCCACCCTTAACAGAATCCTTCTCCTGACGCCTCTTCTGATTAGTACTGCCCCACTCAATGGAAATGATATGAATATGCTTTCAAATGATCACAAACTGTTCACATGTTAGTTACTACTATTGTGTCTTGTATTACAAGTTTCCAGAAATTCTACACATCATACCTTCTGATATTCATTAATCATCATCTTAGACCAGCTTTGTTTTTCCTTTGTCTTTTTCAAACCTCACAGACATACACCTCATCCATTTCTCTGTGGTCCTTAAAACCTAAATCTAAGACAGACTTAGAGCTGGTGCATCTGCATGGAGAACTTGGGTTTTCATTGCTCTGTTCTTTTTTTGCCCATACCAGCTAGTTTTATTTTCCAAGAGTAGAGCCCAAATTCCACCCCAGATACGCTGCTGCCTAGGATTCATTTTATTAACGGGCCATCTGCCACTTGGAAACATCAGTTGCCAGTGTAGAATGCCACAGCCCTTCCCAGCACTGAGGATGGAGGGCACGCCAGGCCTGGATGCATGTCATGACCCCTCTCTCCTCTCCTTCCCCACTGGTGGGTCTCAGAATCTGCATTATTTTGAGAACAGGATAACGGTGAAGGTCCTGGCTGTGATTATTTCTAGGGACAGCCAAGAGGAGGTAGAACCTGTGAACAGGGAGTGTAGGCAACTAGTGGCCAGAGCTGTGGGTCTCCTCAACCTGGGGAACCTCCGACTATGCAGCTGGGAGGTGAGTGGGGAGGGAAGCAAAGGGCAGGCCACTCAGGCCTGGCTCTTCAGCCCCCACAGCATCAGAGGTGCTTGCCAAAAGCCCCACCCCTCTTTGGAAAGGGTGAGTTATGGACTGTGAAGGAAACCCCAAAAAAGAAGGTTATTTTCGTGCACAGACAATGTGAGACAGAGTTCTCCTTTAGGTAGTAGTTCTGATCAACAATGGCTTCCTTAAGTGCCTCCAAAGTGTCTATCCATTAGAGCCAAAGGAGGGGCTTTGACTCTCCCTCAGAGAGGAGAACAGTTTGATAAATCAGCGAGTGCATGGAGCATCTAAATTCAATCATTGTGAAGTGCAGATAAATCATTGCTGTCAATGCTGACTTAGACTTTATTTATTCAAAACAGTGAAACTCACACAGCACTACTCCTAGCCAGCATCCGGACACACACGGCTCACGGCCCTGCCACGGGGCCTGAATGTCTTCCCAGAACTGAGCCTGATCCCTAGCTGTCTGTTAGGAAATGGGGAAGGAGGAAGGAGCTTGAATTACAGCCTGAGAGATGACCCATTTCCAGTGACAGCGGGATGGTGGAAGCTCCACGTGAATAATTCATTGTCCTGTCTGCTGTGCATTAGGTTTCATCCCTGGAGCGGAGGGTGGAAAGGAGATCAGGCTCAGGCATCTCACCCCAGCTGCACTACTGGGGCTTCCAGCACATCGCTTGTGGTGGGTTTGCTCACCAGCAACCTAAGAGTATGAACAATGGTATGTGATGGTAGCTGGAAGTTTCACAGATTCAAGTTCAGCCAAGACTGGGAGGATATTTCCATCACCTCCCCCAGATTCTTTCCTGTAAAATGTGGGCTGTTTCTACGCCTTCCAGTCAACGTTAAAGAAGTTTCATGTAAAATACAAGTGTAGTCCTTATATTTATAAACATGCCAATGTGCAAATGGTTGGATAGGTATTTGAATTATTGATTGTTAAATATTTGAGCTGAATTCCTCATCCATCAGTTCTCGTGAGAAGCCAGGGGACAGATTTACGATGCTGGAGTTTTTCTGGTTAGTTGGCAGTTGGCATCTCCATTAATTATGGCTCACACGGTAGGTTCTGCAGCGCTCATTGCCGCACTTGGAATCAGTGTCTCTATTATTCCCCGTACAGAGCACTTGTGCGACAAGAGCTGCCGAATGAAAAGCAAAGGCAACACGCCATCTCTGAATTACTGCTACCGCTTCTGAGGCTTTGGTGGATCTAATTATATATCTGACTTTAGCACAGTGGACAGAGCAAGATTTTTAGAAGCAGACAGACCTGGATTTCATTTCTAGCTCCCTCACTTCTGATTTTGTGAACTTGAACAATTTACTTCATTTCTCTAAGTCCCAGTTTCTTTATCTAAATAAAAGAGAATACTAATTAACTAGATATAAATATAAGTATATCCATACATTTACACACTTATGTATTTATACTTATGTGTGTATATAGGTAGATAGTAAACAAAGCATTATATATGCCTATCAAATAATATTAAATATCCAGAATTCTTAGACAACAAAAGATAATTCCATGAAGGGAGAAATTCTAGTCTGTTTTATTCACTGTTAATCCCCATTGGCTAAAACAGAGCCAGATAGAGAGAAGAAACTCAATAAGTATTTATTGAATTTATAAATGAGCATATACTACGTTCCAGACAGTGTGCTTTATGTCATTTAATCTTAGAACAACTCTATAAGCCAGATACTACCATTTCTTTTAGATAAGGCCACTAAGGCTCCAAGAGGTTAAGCAATTTTCCCAGTGTCACCCAGCTCGTAGGTGCTCAATGAATGTTAGTTTCTGCCCCCTCTCCTCCTCTTCCCACTGGAAGTTGCACTGCAGCACTGAGATCTGACCCTCTTGGGGCTGATGGGCCCCAGGGCTGCGAGACCACATGTAGAAAGGCAAGCCCTGTCTCCAGGAGGCCTTTAGTTATCCCCTCAAGAGGGTAAGTCTGAAGCTTCGTTCTGCTTTGGTTTCACAAATGAAGGCCCAAGACTGAGCAACTCCCCCAAACCAGCAGAGGCTGCAGGAGAGAAGAGGGGTGCCAATTTGTCACGCTCACGTGAGCTCTGAGCATGAGGCAGAGGTGAGAGCATAAGGAGGAAAGTCTGCCTTCCTTCTCTAGGCTAAGTCTGTGGCCAAAATACCAGCATCATCCTCTCCATCCTGAGAAAAATGCTCAGCTGGCAGGGAGAGACCAGGAGCTGCTTTTGGACAATCCTGCTTGCCAACTGGATCCATGAGCAGATCTGCGGAAGGGCTAATATTTTTTCTGACAGATTTTGGGATGGTGTGTGTCAGGGGAGGGTGGCATGGGAACCATGAAGGGAAGGACTGCACACTGTTTGCCAACATAGCCCAGGCTTGACACTATGTCTGGCACACAGCAGGCGCTCAACATTTCTTTACTGAATCGGTGGGTCCTGGCCCTGCCCCTAAGCAGTCCAGTCATTCTGAGTTACGTGCTCACTGTGAGCCAGGCATTGTGTTGCTGTACCCATGCACCATCACCAGACCCATTTTATAAACCAGGAAACTGAGGCTCCAGGCATTTAAGTAACACTCTAGTGGTTATGCGGCTGGGGAGTGGTGCCAGCCAGGGTTTGCACCTTGACTCTCACACTCCAGTTCACGCTCTTGGCAACAACTGTGCTGCTTCAAACATGGTGACCACCTGGGCCCCCAGCTTCTCCTAATGCAGGGGTTCTTGGCCTCAGCGCCACTGACATTTTGGGCCAGATGATTCTTTGTTGTGAATTGTCCTGTACATTGTAGCGAATTTAGTAGCATTCCCAGCCTCTACTCACAACAAAAATGTCTCCAGATGTCGTCGTGTTCCGTGGAGGGGCACAACATCTCCACCAGTTAACAACCACTGGAACCCCCTGGCCTTCCCCACTCCTCCATGACAACGAGTGGGAAAGCCAATCACTTGGGACGTTAAGCCTCATAGATCCAGTTGCATCGGGGACAACATCCATTGGAGTGTCCTACTCCCCAGTCTTGGGGCTGAGCTCATCATCCTCTCCCGGCCTGAATGCTCAGCCCTCTGTATTCCCAGTCACTGGAAATGGCACCACCAGCAGCTCACTGCCCACGATGGAAATCCGAGTCCTATTTATTCTTTCATTTCTTCATCATGAACCACCAATCAGCCTATCTTTTTTATCTCTTTTGTAGCTCTCGAACCTGTCAATATCTCTCATTCCACCATCACCAGCATTATTTCTCAGCCAGCCTCCTGATGGGTCTTCCTGAGACCCAATTTTACAGATTTCCCTAGACCTCTAAAGCTCTTCACGGCACAGCCCAAGAGTATTCCCTCTCCAACGGAGACCTGATTGTACCTTTTGCAGCCGACACCCTTAGACTCTCCTCAGGATGAGTCTAAGCTTCCCAGCGCAGTTCGGTAGACCCTTGGTGATCTCCCTGCTCCAAGCACCTCCTTTTCCCTTTGTTCTCGGTTCTCCGTGCTCTGCCCACATGAAACTCTTCCAATCTGCCAGGCTTCTCAGAGCCCAAAGGAGCAGGCAGAATGTTCTATCTTCTTCATGCCTTTCTCCAAGCCTGGCTCATATCTCACTTAGATAAGAGAAAGTAGTCACTCAAGTAAAGATTAAGAAAGGACAGGCCCTGGCTGGTGTGGCTCAGTGGATTAAGTGCCAGCCTGTTAACCAAAGTATCACTGGTTCAATTCCTAATCAGGGCACATGCCTGGGTTGCAGGCCAGGTCGCCAGTAGGGGGCGTGCAAGGGGCAAACACGCATTGGTGTTTCTCTCCCTTTCTTTCTCCCTCCCTTTCCCTCTCTCTAAAATAAATAAAATATTTTTTTAAAAAAGAAAAGAAAGGACAGACTTTTTTAGCATAATAAAGCATGGGGGATATACTAAGAGGGGCTCAGGTCTACGAAATGAATGGTATTATACAGACCAAGGGATCCAAGTAAAAATCTATTTAAGAACAATAATAAACAAATTATAATAGTGAGCACCATTTATTGAGGGATTTCTTCGTGCCAGATCCTATTCTAGGTATGTCACATACAATTATATTAACGCATTTAATTTTCACAACAACCCTGTGAAGTATGAATCATTTATTAAGTCTATTTTATAAAGAAAGTAAGGCACCAAGAGTTTACGGAACTTGTGTGAGTTCACAGAGCTGCTAAGTCCCAGAGTTGGCTTTTGAAGTCCTGTGTCTGGGTCCAGTAGAACTTTCTGCAATGCAGGACATGCAGTGTCCAGCTCAAATAATGCCCCTTTTTTATTACACAATCATAAGCATGTAATTCTGTAATGTAACAATATCATACTCATGCACACCATATGACATTTTAGGTGAAATGTTTAAATTAAAACTATAAATTATCATAGCCATATTATTACCCTACCAACCACAGTGAAGCAGGCCTTACTTTTGCCAGACCCTATACATTACATCTGCACTGTCCAAACGGTAAACAGTGGTCTCAGGTTGTCATTGAATATTTGAAATATGACTAGCGGGACAATGAATTTTTAATTTATGTAAATTTAACTATTTAAACTGAAATACCCACATGTGGTTAGTTATCAGACTGTGTAGGTCTAGACCCTGTGCTTCTAACCATTATACCACCTTAGGGAAGTTGAGTAGGTTACTTTTCTGCAGAGCTGCTCCGAGTCTGTATGCATTAATCAGTACTGTGAAATTCAAAGAGGAAAGAGAACACACCCAAGGGAGTATAATCACAAAAGTTTTCCCACAGGGCATCTTGAGGAACAGAGTTTCATAGAACACAGTACCTAAAGGGATGTGTTAGTCAGTGTGTGTCCTGCGGAGATGACAGATGACCTCTGCCCTCTCAGGGGAGTATCTGTGAGGCTGGTAGCTGTAGCCAGAGCAGATCCCGGCCCGAGCTGTGTCACAGGGGCTGCCGGGTCCCCAGATGCTGTCCTGAAACTTCTACCATGGGAATCAGTCTCCTTGCACAGAAACAAAAGCATTGCCTCCGCGAAGCACAGAAGCGGTGAGAGATAAACATTATCCCATGAACACGTCATTATTTTAACTCAGAAAGGATGAAGTCATTTAAATTAACTGAGATGTATACTTTACAAATTGCAAAGCACTTTAACTTATACCCATGCCATTCAGAGTGTGGTTCCCCTCAGCAGCACACCCCAACCTGGAAACTAGTCAGAAGTGTGAATTCATCGGCCTGTTCCAGACCTACTGAGTCAAACCCTGGGGGCAGGGCCCAGAACCCTGAGTCTCAGCAAGTCCTCCAGGCGGCTTGGTGCACATGCAGGTTTCCGATTATTTACTGTGTTTGTCTAATTTAATCTTTAGAACTGAAGAAGGAGAGGCCCAGGGAATTTAAATAACACGTTCAAAGTTACGCAGCTGGAAAATTACGGAGCTGGAACGAGAACCCAGCTCTCGACCAGCAGATTAAGATCTGCCCGGAGGTCTCCCAGAAATCCCGGGGAGACTGCCAGCTGCTGGCTGGTCCTCTTCTCTGCACTTGCCCAGGATGAGCCAGGGAGAGCTCAGTGACATGCTCTTGTCTGGGAGAGCCAGCGACATGCTCTGGTGCACACTTTTCTGCTTTTGCCTCTGTACCTCACCTCCTGTCCCTACTTCATTCAGCAAGCACACAGTCAGCAGATTGTCCATCTTCCCTCTCCTCCCTACCCCCTCATCCTTGATCCTTAAGGCTTTTATATATCCCTGCTCTCTGGTATGGGAAAATAGAAATTAAATAGGCATAAGCGGAGGAGGGGGAAGGAGGCTGGCATTCCGTGATTAGAAAATGCTGGATTAAACAAAGTAGATTTCTTTACTGCAGGTCTTTTCAGAGCCTTTACAATGTAAATATACAAGGCTCCAGAAGAAAGGTATGGCACCAGTTTCACGACCTCACATGACCACAGAACCTTCTCACTCACAGGACATTTTAGAGTACTAGGGGGTCTTTTCCCCATGGGAGGCGGAGCGTGAGCTCCCTAAGCTGATAGGACATGAGCAGGTAGATTTTGAGGGTTGTGGTAAAGGACAGAGAAAGTACCAGAACACAGAATTTCCTGTCCATCAGCCTTTGCCCCCTCCAGCCCATCCTTGAGTCCAGCCCTGTCAGAGAGCTTTCTGAAGTCCCCCTGAGAAGAAAAGAGGAATGTTAGGGAGACATTAGCACTTGGGGCTGAGGCCCGGAGTGAGTGCCCCAGCCGAGCAGGAGGAGCCAGGTTAACCCCTAGGTCGTGGGGAAGAGGGTGAGGAGTCCCGGGTGAGGGTAGAGTATAGCTGAGTCAGGGAGGGTCGGGGGCTGGTATTCTGAAGGCTCAGGGCGAGAGCGTTCTGCCCACTATGGAATTACATTATTTCAGTGTCTGACAACCAGTGAGGCTATTCTGGGCCGTGCTGCCTAAACATTGGCCCTGATTTCAGGAGCAGGTTTCCAGAAATCTGTGTCCCTTCAAAATTGTATCATGAAAATAAAAAAGTATATATAACTTGTGAGGACATGATAAAATACGAAGTATTTTTTCACATGAAATCAACTGCATACATTATTAAACATAAGTTAGGGTCCTATGGTTCTATAACAATGTCAGTTCTCAAATTTTGCCTGCAGATAAGCTGTCTTTCACTTTAGGTACCTGGTGCTTCTCCTGGGTAGACTCAGAAACCACATCTTTCTGTAAGAGTGGTCACAGCTCAGGTAGAAGCCCCTGGCTTGGTTGGTTGCCCATAATGGAACAAAGAACACTTTAGGATTCAAAAACTTTGATGCTTGTTCTGACTCTGCCATTTACAAGCTGTATGAGCTTTGGAAAGTTACATACCTTCTATGAGTCTCCTTTTCCATTTGGAAAATGGGGATAATCATAAGATAATATGCATGAAAGCAACTGATACAATACATGATACAGAACATGCTTTCAATGACCATGGCAAGAACTAAAAGATCATTTCCTAGACTTGGAAAAATGAAAAAGCCAACCAACTAATTAACTAAAAACCACATGCACCACATACATACCAGCTCATTCTGGACCATAAGCCTCTTTTAAGAATTAAACTGCTGGTTTGGACTTGGATGTGGCAAGGAATCTGAGATTAACTGCCTCCCCAACTCAGCACCCTTGCCACCAGTTAAGGAAAAGCAGATGTACAGGAAGAGAGGTACCAATCTGGATGACAGAGCCTGGGCTGGGACAAAACATACATAATCCTCTTCCCCAGTAAATGCCAGAGAGGAGTGGCGCAGGGGATCACCGCAGCCCTGGGGAAGAGGAAAATGGTTGTGTGCCCTCACTTTCTATGGACCATGCTGTGTTTTAGCCATGGTTCATAGATCCTCCGGTGTATCTACATCAGCACCACTGTCACTTTCCACCCTCCCCTGGTGACATTTCACATCCTATCAACGACCCTGAAGGGCTCTCAGCTCAGTGGCCCCTCAATATGAGGGACGCAGTAGCCTGCAGGCTCTGCTTTCTGACAGTATAGCCCCCTTTCCGGGACTTCTCAGATTCACGACCTAACTGACCAAAGGATTCTCACGTCTTCAATCCCTTCATTCTTCAGTAGGAAACTTCTGAGGGAGCATGTTCCTTACTAAATGTCACACAGTGTATTAGTAGCCTGTATCTTTAGCATTTGGTAAGTAACCAACCACCGAAAAACTCAGTGACAATGACCACATATCCATTGTTCTGTGGATCAGGATTGGGGTTGGGCTCGTGCCGTCCTGACTGGGCTCACTCCTGCATGCGCAGTTAGATGCGGCTCAGCTGGGAGGTGGCTGGTCTCTGACGGCTTCTGATGAGTTAAGGTGGCTCATCCCTGCTTCACATACTCTTGTCTTTTTGCAGCTGATTAGTCCAAACCTATGCACATGGCAGCTGCTCAAAATTCCATGGGAGGGGAAGGACTCAGCACCTCTTAGGTCTCCATTCATCACTTACACTGCTCCTATTGGTCAAAGCAAGTGACAAAACCAGCACAGGCTTAGGACAGGGGAAAAATTGTCTCCATCTCTTGATGGGAGTGGCTTTCAAGTCTATTTCAAAAAGACAGACTATGAGGATGGAAATAACAGAGCTTTTTGTAAACTTTCAAACCCTAAATCTATCTAGCAATTCTCCCCAAGCCTTCTGAGTTTGAGGTATAATAGATACTGTTTGCCCACCTAGGCTCTATTGCTTCTTCTTCTGTTAATTATACTACAACTTTACTCTGACTCCAGTTTCAGTAGCACTTCTGATCAAAGATTCTACCCATCCTGGCCAAGAGGTGGGCATGCAACCCAATAGACTGGTCTAGGCATTCTCAACCTGGAATTTGAACATTAAAGGAAAGGGCTCAGCAAAGTGACATTATGACCCCAGAAAGACTCTCCATTTGTCCCTTGCTTCTCCGGTGCAGTAAGGCCACTTCCATCTCAAGACTGGCTGTTCAGCATTGCTTCAATTCCATGCTTTGCCTCCTATAGTGAGTGGTTTGATGGATTTACTATAGGACTGAGGCTCTCATTCCCTCAGCTGCCTGCTGATGGCCATGGATAAGTCCCATCCCAAGAATTGCCTTTTGTTCATAAGTGCTACCTCACCCAAAGCTCTGTATCCTCCCTGGTGGGTCTCCCTTGAAACAACTGTGAACGGTCGTCCCTGTGGGATCAAGCTTAGTTTCTTCTCCCCAATACTGCTGCCCTCACTTCCTCATGCATTTTGTTGCCAAGAGCAATTTCCAGTGAATGTCCTGCAAACAATCGTGATCTGAAAGATGGCTTTCTCAGATCATCTCAGATGGGAGCTCAGGTTAAGATACCTGATAGCCCCTCCACGAATTCCATTTTCTGCCTGGGCGAGTCAGTTGGCTTCTCTTGCTCACACTCAAAAGCTGTTATGAGATGTATGAGTGCAGACTTCTTTTCACTGCACTATTTCTAATTCATTTCTGCTATTTATAGAGCGCTTACCATTTGACCCCTCAAAATAACCCTGCAGTGTGAGTATCATTATCCCTATTATACAGTGGAGATAACTTTAACTTAAGGACCTTAAATGAACTGGCCAAGGTGAATAGCTGATCATCCAGAGTAGTTAAGAAAATTGACTGAGAAGCCAGACTTCCTGGTAAGATTCCCGCCTCCACCACTTACTATCTAGGTCACGCTGGGAGTGTTTACTTTATTCCTCTATGCCTCAGTTTCCTCCTCTGTAAAATGAGGAGAATAATCACACCTATCTCATTGGGTTGCTGTGAGAATTAAATGAGTTCCTATATGTAAAATGTTTAGACTAATACCTGACAAACAGTAAGCCCTACATAGATGTTTGCTATTATGATTGTTGTTGTTGTTGTTAATATTGTTTGTTTGGTTTTTTAAACCAAGTACCAATCTACTTTTACCAACATAATGGTTTTATCAGGGAAAGCAGAGTAACTGCAATTTAGAACAAACCATGGTGAACCACGGGTAAGTCTGAAAAACTGAGGAGCGGGGCTGCTTTTTATAACAGAATAAGAAGTTGAAAGGGTCCATTTGGAAGAATTCAGTGTGATAACGGCTGCTCTTTGGCTGAGTGTGGCAGTTACTCACTGGCAGGGCTGTAAGCAGGGGGCCAGACCTGAAGACAACCCACTACAGTGGCCCAGGTGAAGACTGAGGTGCTTTGCTGGACAGAAAGAAATCCTTCCTTCCTCCTGTTGGGGGGCTGGATGACAGTGCATGAGAGCTCCCCCTTCAGAGCTCCCTGACTCCACTTCAGATGAGGCTTGCTTTAGTTATTTTTGACAGTGCTATTAGTAGTAATGGTAATATTGATATTCCTGATGCCAAAGCCTGTGCCTACTGGGTCTGCTATCTTTCCCACACGAGAGGCATCTTTCTGCCACGCCCCAGTCCATCCCATTCTCAGAAAGTCAGGACTTGAGCCGAGAGCCACGTATCTCTAATGAAAGGCAACGGCTGTGCCAGCTCAGCTGACGGGGCCTCTTTCTGGCCTTCACATTTTTCTTTGTTGTGGGTTTGATATACTATCTCCTCCCCACTCACTGGTTTTGCTATAAGTAATTGTCTTCTTGGAGCAACCTGAAAGGCACTCCCATTTGGGGTGTCCTGGCCTGACAGGGATGTAATTTGTTAAAGTATATTTATACACAATAAACCCCCAGAGTAAATGGGCCCGCCGTGCTACCCAAGAAGCTGCTTTAATTATTAGGATCGTTCTCCAAGCATTCTTAATCTCAGGCCTGCCTCTGTTATCTACGCATCTTGTAATGGGACACAACGTAAATATCAAAATCAGTAAATTACAAGTTTTCAAGGATAGAGGCCAAAAAACTGTAACCTGGTAACTGGGCACCAAAGCCAGCTTCCCCTTAGAAACCTTAATCCGGGAAGAAGAAGTCTAGGCAGTGGGACGTATTCTTGTTATGGGTTACACGCTGTTCTGAAATTAAAAGAATGTCGACAGGGCTGAAAACCTGGGACCTTGTAATTACAAGGGATGAATGGCTCTTAATGAAAACAAGCATTCCTGGGGCTTAAGCAACTTCTGTTTAAAAATCACAATGTGGAGGTGAATGGGAACAACAAATGCTCACTGAGCATCCATCCCTGAGGGTGCTGAGGGTGTAGAGAAAAGGGGGCCAGAGTCCTTGCTGCTTTTCCATGAAGGGAAATGGGAAGAGACACAAAAAAGCATCTTTCCAGGGCAGTCAGGGGACCATGAGGGAGAATAGGAAAGGGCATGTAAAGTCAGCTTTAAAGGAGGGCTTGCCTGAACTGAAGATTCTCAGGGAGAGGAGGACGAGATAGCGGGTGCAGAAGAACGACAATCTAGGCAGAGGAGGAGGCTCTCCCGCAGGTACTGATGCAGGGACAGCTCTGGGAGCTGTAAGCATCTCTCCAGCCCATTTCCCCCCAACTCAACCCCTACTCTCCTACCAGTGAGCGAGGCCGGGCTCTCACCATCTCTCACCTAGAATACCTCAGTGGCCCCCTTGCTCACACTGCTGTCCCCTGCCACCTCCCATAAGCTCCTTCACTACTGCCACTGCCTTCCCATATCCAGCCTCTGCTGACTAATCTCATTCTTACCACCCTTCTCAGAACCCTTTAAAGGGGCCCCAGCATCCATGCTGTTCCCTGGGGTTTTAGTTTGGATTACATTTGCTCATGGTCAGACTTTTAATTTAATGATTAAGAAACTCCAGAGGAAATAAAAAGCAAACACTGAAGCAATAAAACTATATGTTAGCTATAAAAATAGAAAGATAAACATTTATTCCCAATCATTAAATTAGTAATTCACTTATTCAAATCACCTTAAGGACACGGAATTGACACCTGGGCTGTGCTCAGGATCCTGACCACCTGCCTGACGTCATTTCCCCACAGTCCCCTCCTGCTCACCGTGCCTCAGCCACATGCCTCTGTCTCTCTATGAATGAGCCAAGCAGGCTCCAATCGTGAGATTTTGTTATTAGCTCTTCCTCTGTCTGGAAGGGCTTGTCCTCAAGTTTTCTCATGACTCATTTTCTCAATTCATTGAGATCTTTGCTCAGATCTCACCTACTTAGAGAAAACTGTACTGACCTCACTCTCTAAGATGTTACCGTCATATTCAGTTTCTCTTCCTTGTTACCCTTATTCATAGCCTTAACACTCTGTGACTTAAAATTAGAGACTTGTTGGCTTGTTTGTTATCCATCATCCTTACTCCACAAGATTCAACAGTGGTAGGATCTGTCTCTCAAAAACCGGAGCAGTTCCTGAAAATTAATAGGCAAGTAATAATGGTTGAAGGAATGGGAGAGAAGCTCCCAGTGCTCCCAGCCTTGACTTTGAGCTGACTGAGAGTATTGGAGTAACTAAAACATATGGGTCATGCAGCAGGTAGCTTGGATTATTGGTAGACAATGAAACAACAGTAGAGGCCCAGAGACAAAGTTGGTGTCTTTACCCAACAGTGCTCAGGGAAGAGGGAGGGTCTGTTGGGGTCATACCATGAGCTTTGAGGGGAGTCTCATCAGTTACTGATATGAATACCCTGTTATTTCAAATGCCCTTCACAGAGTAGACACTCAACAAGTATGGAATTCCATAGTTGCCTCAGCCTGATTCCAATGGGCCGTACTCAAGTCCTGAGAGCTAAGGCTGGTCAATGATTTTACAAGTTGTGAATTCCTAAGTCTGTATTTTTTTCAGTCCTATGCTTGGAGTGGCAGCATGAGCAGGATGATTTCTGGTTCCTTTATTGGATAGAAACTTCCTTGTAACCCTTCAAGGGTGATTCAGACCCAGCCTGGGGAGTCTGGGAAGCTGAGGAGCCAATGACTATTCCAAAGCGTCTCGGCAAGCTTGTGGAAGATTCTTCACTATAAGAAACTACTTAACTTTTCCAGGTGGCCTGGAATCTGGACGCTCAGGGGACGATTCTATAGCAATGTTTTTCAGTGTACGGGTTTGCAGTTGTTTGCAATGTACGCCAAACCACTTCACTGGAGCGGCTTGGGAGACCAAGGGAAAAAAATCACATACACATTTTTAAAGTAAAATATAGTCAAATAGAAATTCTAACTGGCAACTGAGATAAAAATATATTTCAAAGACAAAAGCAAAATAAACACATTTTTAGACAGCTGATGCGCACTAAAAAAATGGTTAGTAATGTTCTTCAGACCGAAGAAAAATGATCCCACGCAGAAATATGGAGATTCAGGAAGGAAAGAAGAGCAACAGCAAAGATAAATTTTGGAGAAACAAACTAATGTTGACTGTATAAATAATAACGATAGTGTCTTATGGGGCGTAAAACACAAAGAAAGTAAAACATGTGATGACAAAGCGCAACAGTTGTAAGGGTGTTAAATAAAGTCAAGTTGTTCTAAGCTTCGTGAATTTTCTGTGTTAGATTATGTTATAGTTCATGTAATGATGTGCACTATATTATATTATGTAATTATGCTTATGTCAGATGTTCAAAATCAAGTGTATATACTGTATCCTTTGAGGAAAACATTTAAAAAATGAAAGAATGTGTAAAAACAAAATCATAGAGGATAAACTAAAACAATTATAAAATTTTAACCCAAAAGAAGAAAAGAATGAAGAAAAAAGCAACATAGAAAAGAGAGAATAAAAAACAAATAGCACAGCAGTAAATTTCAACCCAAATTAGTAATTACATTAAATTTAAATGGAATATTAAATACAAAGACTGAATAAATCAAACAGAATTCCAATTAAAAGACAAAGACTGCCCTGGGGGACGCATGAGGGGCAACCATACGTTGATATTCTCTCCCTCTCTCCTTCCCTTCCCCTCTAAAGATAAATAAATTTAAAAAAAGGCAAAGACTAAGTAAAACAAAGAAAAAACTATGCTGATTATAAGCAATACAATGTAAACTTGAACATATAGAAGTGTTGAAAATAAAAGTGAGAAAAAATACAATGCAAACCTAATAAAAATAAATAGGATGTAGGTATACCACCATCAGACAAAATAGATTTTAAAGCAAAAAATATTACTGCAGATAAAAAGTGATATTTCATAAAAATGAAAGGGTCGTTATTCCAGGAAGACATAAAAGTTCAATTTTTTTGTTCCTAATAACATATTTTCAACATATACAAAGCAAGATGACTAAAAGGGGGAAAATAGACAAATGCAGAATTAAGGTAATTTTTAAAATAAACAAATTATTGAGCTACAATTTACATATCATAAAATACAACTATCACCACTAATTTTAGAATATTTTTGTCTCCTTAAAAACACAAACACATATTTACATCCACAGCCCTTCCCCCTCTCTGCCAAGCTCCTGGCAACCATTAAAATTGACCTTATCTCCCTGTGCATTTGCCTATTCTGGATACTTCTTTATATAAAAAGAATCATACAACGTGGTGACTTCTGTGTCTGCCTTCTTTCATTCAGCATGTTTTCAATGTTCATTCAGGGTGTAGCATGCATGTATCAGTACTTCTTTCCTTCCTTATGTTCAAATAATATCCCATCAGAAGGATATGCCACACTTATTTATTCATTCATCAACTGATGAACATTTGAGTTGTTTCCAATTTGGGGCTTTATGAATAATGCTCCTAGCACAATTTTTATACAAATTTCTGTGTGAACATATGTTCTCAATGATTTTGGATAATGCAAACACACACACACACATCCCTCCCTAAGAGTAGAATTGCTGGGTCAAATGATACTGTTTAACTTTTGAAGAACTGATGAACTATTTTCCAAAGCGATTGCCTTATATTGCATTTCCACCAGCAATGTAGGAGGTTTCCCACTTCTCCACACTCTTGTCAACACTTGCTATTGTCTGGGGTTTTGTTTATTCGTTGGTTTTTATTTTTGTAATTGCAACTACCCTAGTGGGTATGAAGTGATATCTTATAGTGGTTTTAATTTTTATTTCCCTAAAGACAAATAATGTTGAGCATTTTTCATGTGCTTGTTGGCCACTTGTTTATCCTCTTTGAAAAAAATGTCCATTCAAATCTGTTGCCCATTTTTTAGTAGCTTTATTGAGATATAATTCACATAACACACAATTCATTCTCAAAGTGTTCAGTGTTTTTTGCTGCCTGTGATTATAATTTTTTTAATGGTGGTAAAATATTTGAAACATTAAATGTAACATTTTAATTAATTTTGAAGTGTGCAATTCAGTGGCATTAATTACATGTTGTGCAACTCTCACCTCTATCAATTTCCAAAACTTTTGTCACTTCATACAGAAAATCTGTAACCACTGAGCAACAACTTCACATTTCCTCCACACATGTCTACCCTGTAGTTCCTGGTGACCTCTGGCTTACTTTTAGTCTATGCATTTTTCTATTCTATATATTTCATGTTAGTGGAATCGTACAATATCTGTCCTTCTGTGTCTGACTTATATCTCTTAGCATAATAATTTTAAGGTTCATCCATGTTGTAATATGTATCAGAACTTTATTTTTTGATGGCTAGGTTATATTTTGCTGTATGACATTTTGTTTACCCATTCATTGGTTGATAGACACTTGGCTGTTTTCCACCTGTCAGCTGTTGTGAATAATGCTGCAATGAACATGGGCATACAAGGACCTGTTAGAAGCCCTGCTTTCAATGCCTTTGGGTATATACTTAGAAGCCGAATAGTTGGGTAACTCTGTTTAGAGTTGCTTTTGGCAATTATTTTTTAAGGAATTGTCAAACTGCTTGCCATAAAGGCTGTGCCACTATACATCCCTACCAACAACATGCAGGGGCCCCAATTTTCCTATCAATACTTGCCATTATGTGTGTATGTGTTATAGTTGTAATAGGTGTGAAGTGATATCTTGTGGTTTTTATTCACATCTCCATAATGACTAATGATGGTAAGCATTTTTCTGTGTGCTTGTTGGTCATTTGTAAATTTTCTTTGAAGAAATGTCTACTTAAATATCTAGCCCACCTTAAAAGTGAGTTACTTGTTTTTTATTATTGAATTTAAAGAGTTCTTTATACATCCTGGATGCAAGTCCCCTATCAGACAATGTGGTTTTCAATTTCACTTTTGTGATAATGTCCTTCAACACACATAACTTTTTTTATTTTGATGGATCTTTTAAAAAATCTTTTTAAGTTTGGCTTAGCTATTTTTTTATCACATACTTTTGTTGTCATATCTACAAAACCATTGCCTAACCCAAGTTCACAAAAATTTACTTCTGTTTTTTTTCTAAGAGTGCTTGAGTTTCAGTTCCTACATTTAGGTCTATAAAACATTTTGACTCGATTTTTGTGTATGGTGTGGGGTGGAGGTCCAGCTTCATTTTTTTGCTGAATGTCTAGTTGTCAAAACACCATTTGTTGAAAACACTATTCTTTCTGCATTGAATTGTTTTAACCCCTTGATGGAGAGTAATGGATCATAAATGTAAGAGTTTATTTTTGGATTTCTAATTCTATTCCATTAATTTATAGATTCATCTTTTTACCAATACCACACTGTTTTGAAATTGGAAAGTGTGAAAAGTCTTCCAACTTTGTTTTTTTCAAGATTGTTTTAGCTCCTTGAGGTCCTTATGTTTCTATGTGAATTTTAGGGTTTAGTGCATTGATTTCTAGGGTGGGGAGGCCTCTGGGATGTTAATAGAAAGCATGTTGAATCTGTAGACAATATGGAGGAGTACTGCCATTTAACAATATTAAATTTTTTAATGCATGAACATGGGCTTTCTCTCTATTTATTTGTCCTCTTTAATTTCTTTCAATTGCATTTTATAGTTTTTAGAGTATAAATCTTGCATGTCTTTTGTTAAATGGATTCCATAATGGGACATTTTTGACACACATTCTAAGTAAATGATAGAATAGGCAAACCAAAAATAAAATCAGGAAAAGAAAGAATTACATAATTAAAAAATTAATTGAATGGATATATATATCTGGAATATACAATCAGCAATTATATAATATAACTTTTTTCAGTATACTTTGAACTGTCTTAGTAAGTTTTTACATACAGTAACATAAGTCCTCAAACTTTGTTCTTCAAAATTATTTTAACTATTTTGGATCATTTATATTTTTGTATAAATTTTAAAATCAGTTGTCAACACTGAGAAAAACTTGCTGGAATTCTGAATAAGGTTGTAATGGATCTCTGGATGATGCTGGGAAGAACTGTGATTTATACGTGTGTGATATTGATTCTTTCAATCCAGGAATAGGGTACATCCTTCCATATAGTTACATCTTTGATTCTCTAAGCAATGGCTTATAGTTAGTGGTGCTGTACTTCTCTCATTGTATGTATTTGTAAATATAAATGGTTTCTTTTATAAATATAATTTTCCAATTAGTTATTTCTGGTATATATAAAGGCAACGGATATGTATATATTAACTTTGCCTCTGGAGAACCACTAAGTAAACTTCTTAATTACGTTTATCTTAGTTTTTTGTGGACTTTCTATATCCACAGTCAGGTTGCCTGTGAATGTCAGTTTTCTTTCTTTACAGTCTTTACCCTCTTATATTCTTGTTTTATTCCACTGTCCAGGACCTTCGGTGTGATGTTGAAAAGAGTTGTTTAGAGCAAGTATGTTATTCTTATTTTCAGGAAGAAGCTTTCAACATTTCACCTACAAGTGTGTCTTCTTTAGGTTTTTCGTTTTGTTTTTCAAAGAAAATTTTTCCATGACTAAGGATGTTCTTATTTCTAATTTGTTAAGTATTTTTGTTCATTGTTATCATAAATAAGTTTATCAACATTTTTACTGGAATAAACTCAGCATGGGAACTTTACATCTTTGTTCCTGAACAAGAGAGAAACTAAATAATACTATAAATTCAGAGTGTCATGTGCTGTGAAAGAACTTGATGTTACAGGAGAACACACTGTAGGATGCTCCATCTAGTGTCTTCACATAGACCAAGAAGGCTTCACATAGGATGAGAACTCTAAGTTAAGGGGTTAGTAGAAGCAAGCCAGTTGTTGATGAGATGGGTAGAGGCTACAGTGTGTTCTGAGCAGAGTCAAGAGCATGTTCAAAGGGTTGGGAGAGAACTATCTGTGCTCCAGGAACTGAAAGACTTTCAATATACCTGAAGTTCAAGGCAGAAGAAGTGGCCCAGTGACTAGAAGGAGGTGACAAATGAGAAAGGCCATATCATGATTTGTTTGGTTGGCTTTTTTATTTCTTACTACTTAGTACATTAACAGGTATAGATCCTGTGACTAATATTGAAGTAGTATTAGTTTAGTGATTTTTTTCCACCTCTGCTCTAAGTAGCCCCAGGGGTTCTATAGAGATGCCCCTGGACCGTGTCGGAGCAGAAGGTGGGAGGTAGAACGAACCCTGCTCCCCCCTCTGTTTAACAACCACTATTCCATTCAGAGCAGCAGTTTTACACTTGCTCGATTTATAAAATGAACTTCTGTGTACTATTTCACCTGTAGAAATCGTTCTGTGGCTTAAACATAGCTGAGTTACATAATCCTCAAGAAATAAACTATTATAGCCAGGAACTAAAAAATCTGCCCCTAGGAAAAGACACAAGCTGTCCTCCAAAGGAAAGCAATGGTTGGGGTCTTCTTGGGAGAATGGCCAGATGTTTCCAACACGCTGCAGTGAATACTTGACTTGAATGTTCCCAGAGCTGAACTGCAAAAACTAAAACAAGGGGGAGGAATGAGAAAAGGAAGAAAATCAAACATGTGAGTGTGAGTATTTGCAGGGAGTTGGAAAATATGAGTTCTGAAAGGAGGGAAGCTGCAGAAACTCAGATGAGAGCCTTCCTAAGAGGACTGTCTGAACTAAAACAAGCTTCTCCTTGTTATCCATGCCTTTATCTCCGAGGGCCAAGATGGTGTGTGAAACTGAGCGTTTCTTTTCCCACCGCCTTTGTCATCACTCTCCCCACACCCTCCCTGACCCTGACTCTTTGGGAGAGGATAATTTGAGTTTGGCAGAAAATGCAAAAACAGTTCATTTTTCCCAGACTTTGAAAAACAGCAATTAAAACCATCCCAGACACCCTGAAAATTAATTAATTCGTTTCCAGTTAGTCTGATAGCCTTGCGAAGGCAATGAACTCATCTTGTTAATATACATCAGAACATTTACTCATTATTTCCCCATATCTACCTGTCTTGTCTATCTTTGTTTAGACTTTTACAAAGTAGTTAGTAAATTGTGTGCACCAGTAAATACGTTAACTTGGTGCAATTTCATGGAGATTTATGCACCTGCAATGTTGAATATATTAAATTCCCATAAAAGCTTGGCAATTGGGGTATGTTCTTTCTTAAGACCCTATAGGGTACATTTTCAGTAGGGAGAGCGATATGCAAGAACCAAAATCAATGGATTTAAATTATTAAAATTCTAAGCAGTGGTTACGGATTGGGTCAGGTATTATAAAACTTACAGTCCATCAATTTACTTTCAATATTCATTTTAGCCTGTGCCTTGCCATGAAAACCATGAGAATGGAAAGCATGTAACATCTCACTTACAGCTGACACAGAAGGGAAGTGACTCTGAAATATAGACCCTCTCGGCCCCTGGGGAGGATTTATGTGGCGAGGATCACTCTCCTCAGTGTAAGACTGCAGGTGAGTGGCAGGTCTGCATTATAAATGCCTGGGGTAACTATAAAAACATAAGTAGCATCAGGTTATTGATTTTTTTTCTTTCTGGAGCCCACAAATTAGAAAAGTCACTGCTAAAAATCACTGGTCTATCCACAAATTTTAATTAAAACATAAATAAATCATTTTGGTTGCTGCACTTGCATATAAACAAAGGGGGAGATGGCATCCTTACAAATGCTTGTCAACATTTGGTGACTAATGGCTCACAGTGAAAATACAATCTGAAGCAACTGAATTGAAAGCAGATTCTGGACCTAACTAATATCACATGCAAACCATCTAAAGCTATTACGGCAAGAGGCATTGAAATCACGGATCAGGTTATAGGGAGTGGATGCTAGGGCGGGGGAGGGATGAGGATAATTTTGTTAAGTAGAGCAATACTATTTTTTTTATTGAATAAAGTGAAGTCCTGTAATGAGATATTACAGCTGCTGCACTTTTGCTACATGATGGAGAAATGGATGCCCCACCCCTTACAGAAAACACTAACCATATGCTTGATGATTCCAAATGTTGACTTTATTCCTAAATAAATACATAGCAAGGACTAATATAAACAGGCCTTTAGAAAACAGGGGTGATGTTCTGAGCATTCCCAGATCCCATTACATCCTCGTTACCTCCACCCACGCTCCATAAGCCAATCTGTGATTTCCATCTTCTTGTTGTAATACCTTTAGATGTAATAACTAATAGCTTTAGATATTAGTTAGGTCTAGAATCTACTAGGACAGCATGACCTGTGGCCAGCACATCTTAATTCAAGGTCCCGCACAGAGTGGGAAGATGGACTTTACGTGATTGTCCTTGCAGCTGGACTGGGAGCGCAACCTGAGCAGGAGGTATGTTGGCTACAGCAATATCTTATGTGTCAAACGTTACTAAAATAAAAAGTAATTTTTCCTCATTCATTTACTCAATTAGCAAACATTCATTATATACTTAACAACATGCCATAAGTGCTGTTAGCTAGTTGAGGATATAGAAAGGCATAATACTAGAGTCCACCCTCTGGAAGGACTCAAATTGAAAAAAAAGAAACATTCAACATAAAGTGATAAAAATTTTGATAGCAGCATCCTGAGGATACTGGGGGAGCCCAGAGGAAGACAAGCTTAACTCCAGGGGTGGGGGGAAGACATGGAGCAAGATTCACAATGATGTGATGTTTAGGCTGGATCTTGTCATATGAATGTGCTTTTACCAAGTAAAAAAATAAATTTCCAGGCAACTGGAACTTAACCCTTTGTGTGCTGGACATTTTTCATCACCAATTGCTTAAAAAAAGAAAGAAATATTTAATAAAAAAGAAAGAAAAACCATGCCAAAGCATAGAGTACCAGATTACCCAGCTTTAAATTACAGTTCTACCAGTTTCTAGCTCTGAAAATTTAGGCAAGTCGGTTGGTCCCTCTGTACCACAATTTCCTAATCTTTAAAATGGGGTAGCTGCCCTGGCTGGTGTGGTTCAGTGGACTGAGTACCAACCTGTGAACCAAAAGGCAACTGGTTTGATTCCCAGTCAGGGCACATGCCTGGATTGCAGGCCAGGTCCCCAACAGGGGGCACATGAAGAGCAACTACACACTGATGTTTCTCTCCCTCCCTTCCCCTCTCTCTAAAAATAAACAAATAAAAATTTTAAATAGATATATATTTAAAGTGGGGTAGCAATAGTAAACACCTTGTACATTATTATAAGGAGTAAATGAGAGTTAATACCTGTAAAGATCTTAGAACAGTGCCCAGCATAGAAAAAGCATAGTAACCACAAATACACACACACACATAGATACATACTATGTGCATTCTCATAGACACACATAGACTATTCTAATTACCCTTTCCTGCTGTAAATGTTTGTTGAGCATTGATTATGCACCAATTCCAATGCTAGGCACTAAAAATAGTTAGAAAACAGAAAAACAGACTCCCTGACCCTGAGGAGTTAGTTTTAACTAACTCCCAGCATCATTGACTGCTAATTCTGTCTTCAAACCAAAACACTTCACTTAGTCACAAATGCCACCTCCTTACCTGACAGAGCCCTCCCACCAAATGTGTACACGATCACACACGCCATCCTTCTCTCTAAACCCATTCTTTTTCCTTTATTTTCTATCCTCATTGGTAGCATCGCCACCCAGCCAGCTGTCCAAGCCCAGAACCTGGAAATCATTCCTGACCCCCTCTCTCCCCCAACCCTAGATCCAACCACCAGACCTTTCTAACTTAATCTCTAAACATTTTTCCAAGCTCACCTCCTCTGCTGCACTCTGACACAGACTCTTGGAGTTCAAAGCCTCGACATCGCTCTTCTGCATAACCGCCACCACCCCTAAGCCAGCCTCCAGTGTAAGACATCAAGTGCCCAGCTCCCAGAGGGAACTTTCTAAGATGCAGCCTGAACATGGCCTACCCACAGGCCCTTAAGTGGATCCTTTCTGCTCTCAGTGTAGGCAGCATGACATTCACCATCCAGCTGAATCAGACATTATTACATCCATGGTGCTCAACACCTTGAGCCTCGTCTTGAACCACTCCCTGCCTAATATTTTATTTTCCACCATGATTGAGCCACTTTGTCCCCACTGTACTCCTCTCCTTCCCCTACTACTTATATTCTGCCTTTCTGGGAAGGCTTCCCTAACCCCCTCCTTCTAGCTAGTTAGTGCCCGTCTCTTATATCGCCTCTCCTTTCTGTGCGTGACTCTTTCACTGCACACTTCACATGGCATTGTAATTATTAATTGTCTGCGTCGCTGTGTGCCACACAGGACAGTGAGTACAGCACAGCTGCCTAGCACAAATAGAAGCATTATCAGTATTTTTATGTATTTTATTGATTATGCTATTACAGCTGTCCCATTTTTCCTCCCCTTTATTCCCTTCCACCCTGTACCCCCTCCCACCATCATTCCCCCTCCTTTGTTCGTGTCCATGAGTCATATACATAAGTTCTTTGGCTTCTCTATTTCTTATACTATTCTTAAGCACCCCCTGTCTATTTTGTATCTACCATTTATGCTTCTTATTCCCTGTACCTTTTCCCCCATTCTCCCATACCCCCTCCCTGCTGATAACCCTCCATGTGATCTCCCTTTTGTGATTCTGTTACTGTTCTAGTTATTTCCTTAGTTCACTTTTTTTTCTGTTTTCATAGGTTCAGTTGTTGATAGTGGTGAGTTTGTTGTCATTTTACTGTTCATATTTTTTATCTTCTTTTTCTTAGATAAGTCCCTTTAACATTTTATATAATAAGGTCTTGGTGATGATGAACTCCTTTAACTTGACCTTATCTGGGAAGCCTTCTATTCTAGATGATAGCTTTGCTGGATACAGTAACCTTGAATGTAGGTCCTTGCCTTTCATGACTTTGAATGCTTCTTTCCAGCCCCCTCTTACCTATAAGGCTTCTTTTGAGGAATCAGCTGATAGTCTTATGGGAACTCCTTTGTAGGTAACTATCTCCTTTTCCCTCATTGCTTTTATTTATTTTTTAAATAATTTTATTTAGTTATTTTTCAAGTACAGTTTTTTGTTCCCTCATTACTTTTAAAATTCTCTATTTATCTTTCATCTTGGGTGATGTAATTATGTGACTTAGTGTGTGCTTCATTGGGTCCAACTTTTGGGCCCAACTTTTGCAGGACTCTCTGAGCTTCCTGGACTTCCTGGAATTCTATTTCTTTTGCCAGATTAGGGAAATCATTCTCTAATGATTTCCTTCATTATGTTTTCCTTCCGTTCTCCTTCATTATGTTTTCAAATAAGTTTTCAATTTCTTGCTTCTTCTTCTCCTTCTGGCACCCCTATGATTTGAATGTTGGAACATTCTAAGTTGTCCTGGAGGTTCCTAAGCCTGTCCTTATTTTTTTAAATTATTGTTTCTTCATTCTGTTCTGATTGAATATTTATTTCTTCCTTCTGCTCCAAACCATTTTTTTAAGTCCTGATTTCCTTCCCTTCACTATTGGTTCTCTATACATTTTTCTTTATTTCACTTTGAATAGCCTCCACTTTTTCCTCTATTGTGTGACCATAGTCAACCAATTCTGCGAGCATCCTGATTACCAGTGTTTTGAACTGTGCATCTGATAGGTTGACTATCTCTTTATCAACCTATTTTATCATTAAGTTGTATTTTTTCTAAAGCTTTGATCTGTTCTTTCATTTGAGCCATGTGTTTTTGTCTCAGTGTGCCTGTTATGTAGTAAGGGGCAGAGCCTTAGGTTTTTGCCAGGACAGGGCAACCCCGATCCCTGCACTGTGGTGCTATGTGTGGGAGAGGGGTCCGAGAGGGAACAATGGCACTTGCTCAGCTCTCAACTGACTTTCAGTCACTTCCTCTGCTAACCACAGGAAAATTGGGCCCTTCTGGTGCTGATTCCCAGATAGGTTGGTTTGTGTACGTTCTAGGACCCTGTGGGTCTCTCCAATGAACTCTCCTGTGAGGCTGGGTTTCTCCTGCCACCTCAATCCCCACAGATTTTTTCAGTCAGAGGTTTTGAAGCTTTATTTCCCCATGCTGGAACCCTGGGTTGTGTGGTCTATCTCACTCCCCAGTTGTTTCTCCTGGTTTATCCCCAAGCAAATGTGAGACCACCCACCCTGGTCCACCAGCCACTGCCTTGCCAGGAGTCCTCTCCACCCAGCTGTCCATCTCCACCCTTCCTACTGGTCTAGATGAATGTTTCTTCTTTAACTCCTTGGTTGTCCAACTTCCATACAGTGTGATTTTTCTGACAGTTCTGGTTATTTTTTGTTTTTAGATATATTGTTTTCCTTTTTGGTTGTGCAAGGAGCTAAAGTGTATCTACCCATGCTTCCATCTTGGTCAGAAGTTGATATTCCATTACTAGTATTTTTTGAAAGCATAAAGTCCTTCATCAACTGTACCATGACTTTCTTGCAAGGTGCACTAAGGAAGAAAACATACTGCCAATTAAACTAATGCTACATATTTTTACATCTATTTTATGGCACATCCCTATTGCAGAGATGTTAAAGTGGGAGAAATGGGATTCTTAGAATCCATGAGATATGGTGACTAACATTGCCTTTATGAGCTTATCAGAATAATGTAGTCATTAAGGCATGGGCTCTGGAGTCAGACCCAAATCCCATCTCCACTGTTTATTAAGTGTGTGAACCTGAGCAAGTTATATCCTTCTCTGTGCCTTGGTTTTGTCATTTATAAAGTGTGGTTAATAATAATCCTACTCTTCTTTGTGCTGCATCATTTCTGCATTTGGGACTTTGAATGCCAAAGCCATTAACTTTCTAAAATGGCCTATTATATAACTTGGTAGGTATATGTTTGTCTGCCCAGCATCACTTTCTTTGCTGAGCCAACCCTCACTTCATTCCAGTTATTCTGCTTAGTTCATGTGGCTCTGATGGGACTCATATTTGTCTTAGCCCAAAGGAGGTAAGCAGACTGAGGGAGTTGGTAGGGAGGGTGGGCATTCACAGACAGCAAGCCTGATCAGAGTGCACCATGCTACTTGGCTATAGTGACTGGTTCAAGGAAAAATAACATGAGGTTTTCAGTGAGGATTAAAGATGAACAGAAGGCAGGTGAACAGTGTCTGGAAGATGTTATGCACAATACAGCTATTTATTATTCTCATTATCATCATTACTATGCTGAATAAGCTGTTATATAATGAAGTCCAAAGTAACTATCAAAACTTGTAAGGTATATATACCAATATCCTAAATGCACCCATGCATGTTCTGTAACAACTGAAAACTTGCTAGAATATAAGCTTTGTGAGAACAGGGATATTTATCTGATATATTCACTGATCTACCCTAGGTACCTAGAAGAGAGGCTGACACACAGTAGGTGCTCAGAAATATTTGTTGAAATGGCCCACAGAGCCCTGTCTAGGTAGCTCAGTTGGTTAGAGTGTTGTTCTGATACGCCAAGTTGAGAGTTTGATCTCTGGTCAGGGTACAGATAAGAAGCAAGCAATGAGTGCATAAGTAAGTGAAACAACAACTCTCTCTCGTTTTCTTTCTCTCACTCACTCACTTTTTACTTCTAGTCTCTACTAGCTGAGAAATAAAAATGTTCTTCATGTTAGAACTGTTTTCAGCCGAAGTAGTGCACCCCCAATCCCAGTTTCTTTCTACCTGTCAATCTTTGGTCCTGTCTAACCCTCCAGGCACCACCTCTCCCTGAGCTTGTTTCTCCCTGAGCTTATCACCACATTTAAGTGGCAGAATCTGGCAAGTTCAGAGTCTACTGTTACAAGGTTTCCTCCATGTTCTGCTCCAGGTTTCTTGGCACTGACAGCTCAGAGACGTTCCACAGTAGGTTTGGGCATTTTGGTAGTCCCGTTCTGCTCTGGCCTCTCCTGACTGGTTTCTATCCCCACCTTCATTCCTGGTTGGGGAAAAGGAGTTCCCCCCCTCCTGTTCAGGCCCCATTCCAGATCTCACACCATCACTACGAAGTAACACCTGGGCTTATCATTACCATCTGAGACCAGGTGTTAATGCGATTGGCTCACACTCACAGAGTGTGAGCCAGTGAGACCCCAAGGACAGTGTCCAAGGACAAACCCAAAGAAACCTCAGTCCAAAAGGTAAATCAGAGAGGGGACCACAGAGTACAAGGCAATGCACTAGAAAACAAGACACTAGTTAGATGTTTACACTCTAACAATAAATTTGTATGTGGCGTGGTGGTTTCTATCACAATTCAGGGAGTTGAAATTTTTTGCCCCGAGTTTGGAAGGCACTCTAGTACAGAGGTTCCCTCTTTGATCACTTCTAAGAGGAAGCAGCCTTGGGTATTCATGCAGGCTTCCAGATGGCCAGGGATGAGTGTGATTTTATTTTTAAACCTGGCTTCCTAGGAACCACCTCAGGTCAGAGTCACTTATTGCTCAGTCAGTGTTTGGTCAGAAGTTGTGTTTAAGCCCCTTGTGCTAGGGCAGCTCCTGCCCTGAGTTAATAGCTCTGTGCACAGCACAAAGTGACACTTTCAAGCTGTTCCCTAATGCCGCTCTTATTGTTCCTGACTAGGTGCAGCCATGCACATGTATGTGTATGTCCTTCATGGCTATGATCCCTGGCTGTCCCTTAGCTGTCTCCTTCTCTGGTTTTCCACCACTAAACTTCTGCTCTGCCATTTTCCTTGCATAATGAAGCTACCAACCTTCTCTTAATTGCTCTCCACCAAGCTCTCCATTATTTTCAGCAACAGCTTTAGATATGGATTCCTCCACACTGTTCCAAATGAAGTCAGTCCCTCAGGCAGTACTACAGAGCTCTGTCTTTATGTTCTGCCTTTGCCCTGGGCAGAATCCCTGTGCCTCTGCAGCAGACCTGGGGGCAGGCACCTGCTTTTACCAGAGTGGCACCCCCACTCTGTGGTTAAGCACTGTGGAGAGCGGGGGAGGAGGCAACCCCTGATCTTACCTTGCTTCTTCTGGGATGGAACTTCCACCCTACAAGCAGGTTGGATGGGGGCAATTGGGGTGCCAGTGCTCTCAGCCTCTGCACCTGAAATAGAGTCCTCACCCTCAGTTAGAGCTGAGTGAGCAAGGAAAACTCATTCTTTTGGCCACACCAGCATAGAACAGAGCTTCTGCAACATGGAGCTGAGGGAAAGCAATGGCAGCCTGCTCCTCCCCAGGGAGAACTAAAACTCAGAACAGGACTGGATGGCCGCGCATGCCCAGAGGCGGGTGAAGGAGCAGGTTCTGCTCAAAGCCTGCAGATTCTCACTGTTCTTGGTGAGATTTAGATTTTTGTCAATGAATCTGCATTTGTTTTATGCCTTTAGGACAATTGTCAGGATCTTTAAATGACTCTTTTATAACTTTCACCAGTTAGTTTGTTTTTCTGGGGAAGGAGTCCACCCAGCTTCTTACCCCTCCATTCTGAAAGTTCTGAGTCCATACACTCTATTGTTTGATCAGAGTTAGGCTCACCTATGTGGCAGACCATGACTTTGTTGCTGGTTAACCTGTGTTACTAACTTACTGTTCCAGGTTGACATATATCCAGCACCCACCCAGAACAGGATCTAGTGAGGCTCAGTGAATGAGGCCATGTCTGTTTGGCCCTTATAAATCTCTTCATTACTTGTCACAAGGGGAGATGTATAATTAATGCTTCTGTTTAATTCATTCCTTCCTGATGCCCTTGCTTGACTAACATCATATTTTCAAATATATGTATGTTTCTGTAGTGCTCAATTCCTCTTGCCTTTATTTAGCAAATCATTCTGACTGTTCTATTATTTGTCTCTGATATAAAAATTATTCTGCTGCTCTTCTTGCATGCCTCATATACATTAGGTCTGTCTATATGCAGTCTCACTGATGCTAGCATTAACCCCATGGTCAAAGTATGATTATCCCATTTAGGAGCCAAGAAACCCAAAACTCAGAAAGGTTTACAAATTTACCTAAACTTATAACGAGTCTGTGGCAGAGCTGTGCTGCCTGACTCCACAGTCAGTCCTTTTCCTGGATGCTAAGCTATCCTAACTCTACTTCTGAGAGAAGAGAAATAGCAAGTTTAACAAAAGTTGTTTTCAACACATTGAGCCATCTACAGCATCACATACTTTGAAAGCCTGCTGGTTTTCCCAAAGCAAATATGTGATCTGGCATCTTGGTGATTTTGCATGTTGGCACACAAAATGACTAATGAAGAACCACAGGCAACCTTGTTGCGCCTCCCTCAAACCCCCAAATGACCCCAATTAAGGCAATCATCTAGCTGATTTACAAAGATGTAGCCCACAAAATGGCAAATGTAACTCAGCCACAACAAATCTGGCCCTTGTTAGCTGTGTTGTAATGAGAACTTGTATGAATATCATTATGAAACACTTATGTAGGACAAGAGTTGTGCTAAATTCAGAATTTTCTTTTACTAAAAAAAAAAAAACAGGAATGGTGAAGCATATCTATACCTCCACTTTTTAAGAAATAGCGTTAAAGTGAACATCTTCAAAACACTTGCATCCTTGAGAATCTTCAGTCCTTCAGTGGGATTTGAGTGGTTCAGTTGGATCTCATTTGTTGGTCCCTTCAAACTAATCTAAGCTCATACCTTCTCCACCAAGCTGCAAAATCAATAAAACAAGGAGGGGTAAAACTGCAAAGAATCTGAATGGAGGCCCTGGCTTGCGTTTCTCAGTGGATTGAGCCTGGGCCTGCGAACCAAGGGATTGCGGTTCGATTCCCAGTCAGGGCACATGCCTGGGTTGCGGGCCAGTTCCCAGCAAGGGACACATGAGAGGCAACCATACATTGATGTTTCTCTCCCTCTCTCCTTCCCTTCCCCTCTAAAGATAAATAAATAAAATCTTTAAAAAAAAGAATTTGAGTGGAAATCTCAAAGGAAAATGTGGGTTTTTTCTCCCATGGGAAAAAGAAAAGTTACTATTTTAGTTCATTGTATTAGATTGTAAACTTAGTAGGTGTTAGACTGCTTCTCCTGTAAGTTCTATGAAACACCTGGAATAGTAGTACTTACCTATCAGGGGCTCCTGAAGTATTAGTTGGTTATTGCAACCCAAATCTTCCCTTCATTGTCATATCTGATAGAACAGGGTTAAGTCACTTTAAAAGTTTGCCCATAAATCTATTCTATTAACAGGTCTCACCTGCCAGGTGCCTTATCCAGACCTTTTTTTAAAAATATTTTTTACTTAATTATCGCTCAAGCACAGTTTCTGTCTTTTACTCCCATCCCAGCCCACCCCCCCCCACACTCCCCACCTCCCTCCCATTTCCACCTCTGTTAGTTTTTCAGATTTTTTTTTTTTTTTTGGTCATCTTTCCGTGAATTCCAAGGTGGGGTCAGAATGTCTCACATAATCCGAGCTGCTTTCTAATCGTTCTCCTTTCCCTGTCCTCTAGCAGTTGCTTCTGTTGTCAGCAGTGTGCTGTTTTTCTGCTCAACCTCTCTGATGCCCTGTGGGTTGGGTTGGGGGCGGGACCAATACTGTCAATCTTTGGCCACCCAGTGCCACAGGGGCACTGAAGCACTGCAGGTTCCCCTTGCGGGGTCAGCTTCCTGGGCCACTTGAGGCTTGAAGGGTAGAATAGAAAATGCGCCCTTGGGGCAGCTTCCTCCCAGAAGGAGTAGGGAGGAGCACAGCTGACTGTGCCATTTACTGTAGCCAAAATTACCAATCAGTTAAGTTTTCCAACTGGGTGGGGAGGGACTGAATAAAGGAGTGGAAAGAGGACAAGAGTATTACTCTTACTGAGCTTATTGCACAAAGGAAGAAACATCAGGGAAAATGGAGAAGCCTTGCCCTCTAATAACCTGCAGGGTTCTGCGGAATGCCCCCACCTTGGCACTGCTGGCCTGCCCTTGTCCTCTAAAGCCACTGGGTCCCTAGGTCTAGACCTCTGCTGCTCACCCCTCTCTCACCAGCTCAGCCTCTGCCTTTCCTTTTTCATGCACTGTTTATTTCATGCGGAAGAAAGCCACATCAAATTAGGGAGACAGGATCCCTAATCCTGTCATTTTGCTTTTTTTTTAAATTCGTAACCAGTTTACTTGAATGCCCTCCACTCAGTAGAGCTCACACGTGAAACTAGTGTACCCTCCGGTGACCACCCCTGCAAAGGCTCTGTTGAATCTCACTCTCCTTTCACTGCGACATTTTAGACCAAACATTACGCTCATTTTTAGGTATTAAAAAAATGCAATGTAATACAATGAATCAGCTTAGACCTTCAAACTCATATCCAACTTAATGATCTTCCTTGCAACTCAGGAGGCTCATTGTCTATTGTGGAAGGGAGTGCAATTTTCTTTCACTTTTCGTGTATCTGCCCCATTCTTCCTAGTGTTTTGGAAACTTAAAGAAGGGTGGGGAAGGGGGAAGCATAATGCTTGTGTTTAAGTGGTTCTGTTTGTTCTTTTCTTCTTTGCCAGTCAACGCCCATGTACAGCAGAAGTCTAAATGCTGAGTCTCTCACAGGCTCGAAGTTGGTCCTTAATGGGACCCTGCGTCGGCCTCACGTTACACAGCACCTGCTGTGGGAGACTCTCTGGCACCAGTTCTTATAATCACCTGCCCCTCCCTGAGCTCCCATTCCTACTGGTAAATCTCATAGCAGTTTTCCAGATGGAATACCGGGAAAATAGCCTAAGATACATATGCCCATCTTAACTAAGGACAGCAGAAGTTTGTTTCATTCTGGTGTATCAGAATTGATCTAGGTGAGCTTTCTAGTCTGGGTGGGAAGCTCTGCTCCACAGGATCATTTGGGTATCTCATTTGGGCTTCCTCGTTGATCTCTGTATTTCAGCCTGCAGGAAGGGGCAAGAGGAAGTCAGCTAAGCACCTTTTCTCTTTAAAGTGATAACAATGAATTATCCATACATCACTTTCACTTCCATCCTATTGGCCTGAACTTAGTCACATGATCATGCTTAGCTGACAGGGAGGCTGGGAAAACATCATCTTTGTCCATATGACCTCCTGAAACCCTGGTTGGATTTATACTACCAAAAGGAAAACAGAGAATAGATATTAGGGCAGAGTTTAGCAGTCTCTGCTTCAAGCATTTTTTGAGTACATCCTCGCATTGTGTTCCAAACCACTCTGCTCCTGAGCCCTTTTACAAGTGTGGACCACAGCACCAGACTTCCTCATTTCCTCTAGACTCCCAATGGCCAGCCTTATAATGTCTTCCCGCTCCCACTTTACCATCCACCAGACATATCTCTAGACACTGGAACCCCCAATTGTAAACAAGTTCCCACGTTCTCTCTTACTATGGCCCATGCAGTTCAAATCACTGTGACGAGTGGCATAGGTTTAACCTTGGGATACTCTGGGAACACACAGCTGTGACACCACAGCTAACCCACCTGGAGAGAGCAGAGTTCGAGAAGGCTGCCTGGATGGCTGTGTCACCTGGGAAGAGTTCTGAAATAGTAGGAGTTAGTCCATGGAAAGGCATTATGAGCAATGAGAAGAGCACGTGCAAGAACCAGATGAGAAGAAGGAGATGGTGCATTTGCAGAATATCAAGTAGGACACTATTGCTTGACAGTCAAGTTTGGGTCAGAATGTGGGCTGTTTTAGCAGATGAGGCTTACAGAGGCAGGCAAGAAGTAAATGATGAAGGCCCTTGTAGACTTGAACATCATTCTGAGAGAAAAATGGGGTTTAACAGAGAACTTTAATCAGGGGAGAGATCCCAGCTGATTTGCATTTGCAAAAGACAATTCTGACAGCTGGGTGAAGGATACATTGAAGGGAGCAAGACTGGGTGCTGCTAGAACAGCTAGGAAGCAGCTGGAGAAACCCAGAGGAAAGAAGTAGGACCTGAAGTACAATAGAATAATGATAGGTCCACTTCCCAAGCTCACATTCTTTCAATGATGGTTTTCTTCTGTTTGTTTGTACACTGCCTCTTCATAAAAAAAGATTCTGGATAACTTTCACACTGTTGTGAATATGAATCCCAATCTGAAAATTCAGGTAAAAAAGAAATGCTATGTGTCTTTGTTTTCTGTATATCAAACTTGATTTTAATCCAAGCCCACTCCTAGGTGGGCTGGTCACTATTTCCACCTGGAGTCTTGCCACTTACATTGAGCTGTGCTTCCCTCTGCTCTGTAAATCCACAGAACCAGAGATACTCTAGGAACCTCTTCACCATTTTGTGGGAAAGCCTTCTCTTCCCAAGTTTCCCTCAGAAGCTCTTCCTCTCCATGCAGAGACTTAGCTCGTCCTCCTTAAAGACTTTAGACTTTTCCAAACAAATCCAGAAATGGAAGTTCATCATAATTTGACCACCCCGGAAGCCTGAAGGCGCAGAGCCTGCAAGGCACTTTCATGGAAGAAGGAAGAGAAGCAAACTCATGAATTAACATGTGAGAAATGATCCTGTCATGATACCATGTGATTATTTTAAATATAAATCATCTGCATGATTTATATTTAAAAATATAAAAATGAAAAAAATGAAGTAAAACCAGTGAAAGAGCTTATGCTTTGAAAACTGTACACACATTCCAAAGTTAGAACAACATCTTCAGCTCTGAGCTACCTAGCGACCAAACCAAAAATGCACCTACAAACTAACGTGACAACTGTTTATGGCCCCCACTAAAGAAAGCACACCTGTTTTTCAGGAGCAACCTGGTTTTAACTGCAGCTGGGATGAGAGGCAAGCTTCTACACTGGATCCTTGTAAAGGGGACACTGCGTGATGCAGGCCACCCCGTGTTCAACATCATCCCTACAATAATGAGTTTTGTCCAATTTTTTCTTGTTGCAATGTAGGCACCAGAAACTGGGGGGGGGGGGGGGGAGCATTCAAACTCAAAAACAGTTCCTGCCCTCAGTGTGTGCTGGCCTAGTCAGGAGCACGGATAAATAGACAATGGCACATGCTATGAAATTGCAGTGGTGGAGGTGTGGTACCAAGTGTGAGGGCATAAGCAAGCCAAGACTGATCAGGAGTTGGTAATTGTTTAAACTGGATTAAACAATCCATCCAAGATTCATGAATACGTGGAGATTTATTACACTACTCTCTACTTTAGTATATACTTTAAAATGTCTACAATACATATCTGAAAAAAAGAAACAAGGAGAGTAACCTTAGCACATCAACCCTTTTCTGCTTCAGCTTGCTCAATTGTAAAGTGAAAATAATTAAAGCTCCCACTTCATAAGACAGCTGTGAAGACTGAATGAGTTAACACACATAAAGTGCTCATAACATACATGGCATAAGTCATAACTGTAACTGTTATCACGGTGGCTTAAGCCTGGGGCACAATGACCTCTTCAAAAGTCCAGGCTCCTTCCATCTTTCCACTCTGCCACCTGCTGTCCTGGTTATATGATGCTGAAGATTTCTTGGGCATCACCTCTTTCTATAGCCTGTCTAGAAGTAGACAAGAAGTGAGCCTCTGTCCTTTTTTGTGTCCTCTTTTGAAACTCAGGACATTTTCACAGAAACCTCCTACCTGGCAGGCTTCCCTTCACTTCTCACTGGCCAAGACCGCGTCACATACCCTCACCTAAAACAATCGCTTACCACGGGGATGGATCTACCAGGTCCTCTGTAGACCAATCAAAACCTACACTCTGGAGCATTGTGAGGGCCCCTGAAGCGTGCAGTATGCCCATGCCAGAAGGAAGAAACTCATGTTCTGTTAGGAAGAGAGAAAGTGGCCAGTGGACAGCCAACTAACAGTGACTGCTCACCACATACTCATGCTGTGTGACTGGCGCATAAATGGATGTAGGAACAGGAAAAAAGATGGTGGGCAATGGCAAGACAGATGAACTGGGCACCAGGCAAAGGACATTGTATTTGTCCTATAGGCAATGGGAAGCCATAAAAACTGAGGTACAGAGCTAAGGAAAGCATAACAAGAAAAAATATTTCTAACTTCATTTTTACTTAGAATTTTCCTGACGATAGCACGTAAACCTATGCAGATTATATGCACATCATATGCAATTTCACTTATTGGTCCCTCAAATATTTTACATAACTGGGTACGGTCCTTGCTGAAAAACATCTTGGGATGAAGCCGAGGCAGCGGGGGAAGAAGGCGGTGGCCATTCCACGGCAGGCCTGGACCGTGGGGCAGCCGCCCATGAAGGGCATTAGTAAGTTTCTACAGGACCGCAGCTCAGATTCGTTTTTTGCTGGTCACAAGTTATCACAAAACACTAAAAAAAGCAGTCAAGTCAGCTAACAAGGACCATTCGGTTACAATAACTATCTTTTTGAAAGTAAGTGTTTCAAGGGTACTGAAAGTATAAGTGTGTGAGCAGGGAAAAAAGGTGAAGCTTAATGAAGATAAACCCAAAGCCCCCGAGTCTGAACGGACTCTGGATAAGAATCCACCAAAATATACAAAATCCGTTCTTTAAAAGGAGGATAAAACCAACTTCCCCCAAAATGGAGATGTTGTCCCCTGCTGGTATACAGGAACACTACAGGACAGGGCTGTTGTTGATACCAGTGTCCTTTGAAACAAGTTCAAAGAAGAAAATTGCTCAGCCTTTCAGTTTTGAGGTTGGAATAGGCAAAGTCCTCAGAGGACGGGCTGAAACACTCTTCACTGAGTGAAGGAGAAAGGCCTGACTGGCGACTGAACCAGAGTGAGCTTGCGCAAAGAAAGGGCAGCCTAGTACCCAAACTCCACCAAATGCAAAACTCACTTGTGAAGTGGAATTAGGGAGTATTGATCGAAATAGCAGCACTTCAGATCTAAAGACATCAGCAAAGGCCTTGAAGAAACTTATGTGACTAATTACAGCCGGTTATTATTGTAAGGGAAGAGTCAACTGGAAAATTCAAGGACATATGTTAGAACTTGTTTACTTTCTCCCCAAGCTTTTAAGAAATGTAATCTGTTATAAATCCTTGCAGTTTAAAATATTTTACTATAGCTGTGTAAAATACTGGTTAAGGAGGATTATTTTCCTTTTACCTCACGTTGTAAACTAAAAGACTGAATAGAAAAATTTACCCATTGTAAAAAAAAAACATCTTGGTCAAAGCAATTGACTCAGCAATAATATCTCTAAGGGGAACTTTGGAATCAATATTTACATCTTAACTTCATTTTCTACTGACTAAGACCTTTTTTTAGCTTCTGTACTAAGTTCCTTTACCATTTCCCTTCCAGGACTCAATGAATATCCATGTCCCTCACCAGAGTGCCCACCCTCAGTGCTGAGTGTAATTATCCTCATGTGAAAACGAATTCCACATGAATCTGTTGAGGAAGGCAGTGCCTTTTAAGGTATTATTTAATTACAAATGAGAAATGCTTTATTTTATTCATTAGAGAAGGTCACCATGCAAAGAGACTGACCTCAAGCTGGTGAAAACTTTTCAAATTAAGATCCTGGGAGTTTCATTATTGGCACAAGTTTTGCCTATGGGGGTGGGACACAGGCAAATGGAGGGGAAGGAGATATTAGGAAGTGTGCTTGTCATGACATATGAGACCTCCTAGTATTTCTGGACAAGAAACCTTGATTTCAGACAGATCTTAGCTGAACAAAAGAAGATCATTATTTCTTCCATGAAAGTCGACCTGCATTTTCTCCATTGGAAGAAGTAGAGTGAAATATGGAAGGTAAGAAGTTCCCACGTATCTGGTATGTTTGAAGATTAGGGTATAGAGCCTTGAAAAAGTTAGGTGCAGAGTCGAATTTGTTAAATAGTGCAATAATATCAACCCTGGTTTAAGCCAAATTCCAAGCCTGGGCAACTAAAAATGTTTGTGTATTTTATATGGATTACTAATTATATCCTTCTTGTCATTTATTCATTTATTCAGCATATTTTTGTCTAAAGCCTCTATATAGCAACTATTCTAGGCATGAGAATACAACACTGAATAAAAAAAGAAAAAATTCTAATTGGGAATGATATAAAACAAACAAAATAAAGAAGCACAGCCAGGAAGGTCTCAGTTTGATGATGACTATAATAACCATTGATATCATAGTGCTGTTCCTCAATATTTCTGACTCTTCTTCTGAACACATGATCCTAGGATTACACTTCCTTGCTACATTGGAATTAGAAAAGCCCAGTGACTTATGTAGGCTGATGAAAGTGAGTGAAGTGATGGAGTAGCTGTTTTGATGTGAAAACTTTAACAGTTAGTATATGATTGTTCCTGCTCTTTCTTTCCTTCTGTCACAGCAATGTTCCAATAGCAGTTGTTCTGTCATCTTGGAAACAAGTGAGGACAATGTGGAACACAGCCCTGCCACCCCAAAATGGATGTATATTATGTATGACTTGTTTTAAGCTATTGAGGTTTTCATGTTGCTTGTTACTGTAGCATAACCTAGCCCATCTTGTCTGATACAGTGGCCATTGATTGAAGACCTGAAGAAAGTGGGGGAGTGAGAAGTGTGGATGTCTAGAGAGGAGCAATCACTCCCAGCAAGAATAATACAAAAGGCTCAAAGTGAAAGTATGCTTGGAATTTTGGTGTCAAATAAATGTGAAAAAACATAGTAGAAGATGCAATCTGAGATATAATGGACTTCCAGATCATGGAGGGTATTGTCTACCATTTGACATTTTCTCTAAATAAGAGCCATTTGAAAAGATAGTTGGGAATAAACTGAAGTGGGGGCAAGATAGCAACAGGGAGAAGGATAGGGAGTCTATTGCTCTAAATCTAAGTGAGAGAGAACTGCTTGAATCATGGTAGTAGCAGTAGAGGTAGTGAGAAATGGTTTGATTCTGGATATACGTGTGTGTATGTATGTATGTATGTATATATATTTCTGAAATATATATATATTTCTTCCAACACATATCTGACCTATCAGTAAATTCTACCACATATACATAGTAGAACTATATATATAATATATTCTCTATTATATAGAATATAATATATATATATATATATATATATATATATATATATATAGTAGAATTTGCTGTTGGGTCAGATATTGGTTGAAGGAAAAAGAATGGAGTGAAAAATTACTCCACTGAGTCATCTGAGGAGAGACAAGAGGTATAAAATAGTTGTTGAGGAGAATGAAGAAGTGAGTGGATTAGAAAAATATTCTATGATTGCCAGACAGCATTAAAGTGAGTAAACAAGAATTTAAAGGAGACCAATGAGCATGGTAGTGTGGTTTTCCTGGGCCACATTCAGCTGTGTGGGAGCAGGCATGGAGAAGGTGGAGAAGTGGTTTTATGGAAGTCGGTGTTTTGCCACAGCAGTACGATGAGGAAAGAAAGGAGCAAGACAGGTTGATACAAAGGCATGATGATACTGTAATTAGCAATGGAATATAAGCTGGCCAAGGAAGAAAGTGAGAAAATGAGCAGGGTAAATTATTTTAAATATGTGTTGGGATCAAAGTGCACCATCACTAGAAGAGGTACTTTACATTAACTAATGCTACTTCAGATCAACCTTACAAAGTAGGCATTATTATTCCAAATTTATAGATTGCTAATACACTGGTCCCACATACTGTGACCACAGGTGACGCCATGAGAGATATTTGAAATTGAATCAGCTATTTCAGTACTCAGTGCATAGCAGTACTGGTTTCAGGTGTAACACCCTCCCCTCCCCCCCACCATGGCTAAGGCTGAGTGAGAGACCTTGGGACCCTGAGCTACTTGAGGAGACGAAGCTTATCTCCCTGGCAGGGGCATTGCCTCTGCCCAGTTTACTTCACCCTGCCTTACCCCCAGTGCATGATCAGTTAGCCAATGACAGGTAAGATTCTTCAAGGGAGGGATGACCTAAGACAGGCACAGTCACAAGGGGGCCCTCAGGGAAGGACTTGGGGGGGCTAGAGAAAAAGGGGGTAATGGACCCTCACCCCTGGGCTTTGACATAGCCTGAGTCCTCATTCTGTCTGTGAGAAATCTCTTAATCTCTTGGCTGCCTTATTTCCCCTGCTTGACCTAAGCCTGAAACAATGTCTTAAACCTGAAATAATGCCAGAGGTGGGTGAAGCCCTGAGCTGGAAAGGGCAGGTTTCCCTAGAGCAATCAGGCCTAAGAAAGAATATGTAAAATCCTATGAAACCTACTTTACTAATACCCTCAATTTAAATGATAAGGGTCCAACCCTGAAATGAGTTTGTTTCCCCCAAATTTTATGGCCCTTTAGCTATCTGACCCTGAAGCTAAATAAGCCCTCATAGTTTTTTTTTTAATGTTATCTATTATTTGATCATTACTGCCTGACAATGACTGATGGGCCTAATCTAGAGTGTGGGTCCTTGGAACCACTGGTTGCTTACTGATTACAATAATGCTCTGTGTACTTTGACACATTTGCAAATTATTTTCCCAGGGTCATGTGAGAGACCAGCAAGTAGCAAGCTTTGTGGGCTCTCTAGCGGTCCTAACAAAAAACAAGGGGGGAAATATAGGAGACTGTTCTGGTTGGTGTGGGCCCAGACAGGACCCATGCCCAGGGACAGATTTTCCCATGGGGAATCAGGCCTCCAATGTACCTAGGCTGCTTTGAGACTTGCTTTTGCTAAAACTCCCTCACCCTGAATTAAGACACAAGTGCTTACTGTAACTTCCTAAAATCCATGCTAAAACTCCCCAGTATGGAATGTAACCAGTTTAACCACTTTTCCCTTTTCATCTGCTAATACCCTTCTTCTGTGATGTGATTAGCGACATCATCTCCATTGTTTTCTGTAAAAGATAACTACCTAAAGTGGACCTGTGCATAGTAAATGAGGACCATCATGTAATGTGCCCAGAAAATCAATAAGGCTTGTCAAGGCAAGGGTCAAGGCTTTTTCTTCTCTTGAGAGAGAAGCCATGCCATCCCTTTTCCTCCACAGGACTCAGTAGTCTGTGTGAATTTGTCTCGTGTCTCATCCACAATGTGGTGGACCTCACAAGCCAGGGTCCACATCACAATACATATATTCAATATCAATAGCAAGTGTTCACTGATTCTAGGAACATGAAAGAAACAGGGAGACAGTTCAGGCTTTTGCCAAGGAAATGCAAAACCCAGCCAAGAAACTGATGGGGGCAGGAGGGACAGGCTTCCTAGAGTACAGAAAAATGTATAAACTGACTCCAGGCACAAGGGCAACAGAAACAATGGTGTCTTAAAATTTATCTACAGCTATAAATAAAGTTCAGCAGAGTAAACAAGAACCCAGTCAGCATCCCGGCTGAAACCTCCACATTGGAAGTAAACTCAGAAACCCAATCCATGGGAAGATAGAGCAGTTTTCCAAGTCAGGCATGAGAGGAGAAAGGTATCCAGGTAGCTGATGATCCAGGGATGATCCAGGTCTCTCTGTTGAAATAACTTCAGTGACTTTCAGTGATATATGTATAGACAAATGTAGAATTCTTTTTTTTTTCACTTGCAGGCCATAAGGAGCCACCTTTATTTCTCTGGATCACTCAGGTTTTGGGCCATGGAGCCTCTCCCACTTGGGGACTTTACCTGGTCACGAGCTGCCCTCCCCACCTGGCAGTCCCTTTGTTGCAGCTTCCAGATGAGTTCCAACTGGTTCGTCTGTAATGTCAGTTCCTGTGGGTTGGCAGTCACAAACAAGCCAGCAACCTCCACCTTCTCCAGTGTGTTCTGCTGGTCCGCCACCTTCTGGTCTCACTCCAGGATGATCTTCTGGTCCATTGCCTGCTACTCCTGACGAATCTGGTGCTGAGCATGGGCATGTAGTGGGGCCCCAGTGGCCTGCCGGGCTTCCTGGTGCTTCTGGCGCAGGGCTTTCCTGAGCAGTCGGTGCTCGTTTTGCATCTGCAGGCATTGGTTGCAGGCAAAGCCTGTAGCTTTTCTCGGTGAGGTGCTGGATCTCCAGCAGCCCCTGCACGATCTCAAACACGGTGCTGTCAAGGAGCGCCAGGCCAGGTTACTGAGCGTGATGCAGGACAGGCATTGCTAGAGAGAGCTGGGCAGCTCCTTGACCAGGCTCTGCAGCGCCGACAGGATCTGATAGTGCTCCTCCCGCTGCGGAGCCCCATCCACCGCCTCCTCGAAGGTGCCCACATAGAGACCCGTGGCCCCATCACCCCACCAGCTACGGACCCGAGCGACACTCCCCCTAGAATTCTTCAACATTAATATTTCAGGCTAAGGAGCCTGAATATGCAAGTGTTACATATTTCTAATGCTTAAGTGATTTGGCCAGTAGAGTGACAGTCTCAGAACTCCAACTTAAATTATGTAATGGAACACTTAAATTTGTGATTTTAATTTGACATCTCACCAAATTTATTTAAGACAACTGCCTATTTCTTTTTTCCCCATATTTATGTTTTTTTATTTATTAAACTTATCCTTGTTAGACTTGTTTTTTAAATACCAAAGAAGTTTCATTTATTGTTAAACAATTCTCTAAGGATGGAATCAAATACATTAAATATATAATGCACTTGAAAATATTTGAAGATGTTCAATCTACAAATCATGTATTATAGAATTGTACCCCTGAAACCTATAAAATTTTATTGGACAATGTCACCCCAATAAATTCAGTTAAAAATAAAATAAAATGACAAAATAAAATATTAGAAGATGTTCAATTAACCAATTTTGTAAGTGAAATCAAATATTAGTCATAGGTCCCTCAAAAGTGGTTATTAAAATTTGCTAGACTTATAAATGTAAATGTATCAAGCCAAACTTAAAGCTTAAGGAAAAACTCATTTTCACTTTGTATCTTTAATTTAAAAAAAAACATAACTTTAAAAACCAAACTAAGCCTCTGATTAATGTTTCTGCCTTTGAGGGTGCCCCAAAAGTCTTATGAACGTAGATGAGGAAACTGAGGCAGTTATTAAGTGGCAAAGCCAGAATGTGATCCCAAGTCAGCCAGCTGCAAAAACTCATGCTTTTCTCATCATTCTTCATCTCCTTTCCCTGACAAATAATTAGACAATAGTAACATACAATTAGCATAAAAACTTGAAGAGTTCTTTCTTTCTCCCATGTCCTGCAATGCCTCAAGGTTATAATTATATCATTACCTGCAGTGCAGACTGAGGCAGAGTAGGTGTTTAAGGATTGGGCTGAATTAGTATGACTTTAATTATAACCTACCCTGAAAATGGTGTTTCTTCCTAAATCCCTAATGCTGTCATGTGTGTATATATTCTTTGCCAGTTTCTCATAAAAGTAGAGTATAAATAGAGAGAAGAAATCCAATAACCTGTGGCAGATTATTTAAACTATCAGTATGTTTGTTTTATAGATAAACTAGAGCTTCCTTTCCTTAAGCTTCTTCTTTAGCCTTGTTCTGTGTGTCCCTAGGAAGAGGGATGGCATGGAGGGGTATTCCCCTTTAAGCATTCTAATAAAAAAATAAAATCAAAATCCCCAAACAGATAAGATATGATTATTCTCATTAGCAGCCAGCATATTGAAGCTTCATTCAGAGCCCACGGCCTTATTATCAGGGACTGCTCTCCAAGGAGCCACCTAATTCTTGCTGCTCCTGTCTCCCATCATGTCTGCATTTTCTGTTAACAAGGAAGGAGACCAGTAACAACTGTTGAGGGACACAGTTGGTGGCCTTCCAGATAACTATCAAAGTCGTTCCTCCTTGTTAACAGATTCCCAGTGTTGCTCAGGTATCAGACAGCCTGCCCAGGGAAGAGCTTTGATTATTCCAGTCTTCTTTGTGATAGGTGTAAAGGTGGACATGTGACCTAGTTGTAGCCAATAAGACATAAAGGTAAGACTGCAATAGTGGATAGGAGTCCCCTAGGAAAGATTTCTTCCTCAATACCAGAGGGAGTGCTGTGAGCAAAAGCTCCTCTGGCTATGCTCTCCTTCCTGATGGGAGTGCTATCCTTTAAACCAGTGATGCTAGGAATTCCAGTAGCCACCTTGGTATTGCCAAAGGTAAAATTTCCATATACACTTGTGTAGGAGATATCAAAATCTGTTGTTGTGTTTTATCACAGCAGCTTTTAAGCAGCAGAACTTATCAGAGGACCACAGACTTTGAGAGAAGGGAGGAATCAGATCTCTACAGACTGAATTCAAGACCCTTTGCTGACCAGTGAACAATGAGACTGGTTTTAACAAATGATGGACAGGCTAATGGATTTACTCTACTCTCTACAGAATAGTAGTTTTCAATCCTCAGCCACCATGAACCACCCATCTCATAATCTGGTGTTTTTGTTTTATTTGTTTACATAACCACAAGGGAATCACAGAGCTGATTCTCCAGCTCCCTCATCTCAAGATGTTGCTGAACCAACCCGGAAACCATCTCAGCTAGACTTCTAGGTGAACCTTAAATATCCTATTTTATGAGAGGAATTGACCGATGACAGTCCATGGGCCAATAGGTAAAATTTCACTGGAACACAGCCATGTTCACTTGTTCACTATGGTCTATGGCTACTTTCATACTTCACTGAAGGAACTGGGTGGTTGCAACAGAGACAGCATGGCCTGCAAAGCTGAAAATATTTACTACCCAGATCTTTACAGAAAAAGTTTACTAACCTCCATTTTAACTACTGTTAGTTGGATTTACTTAGTACATCACACTGAAAGCATGCCAAAATGATACAGCTATATTACAGCTACCTCTTCCAATTCCTGGATTCTCCCAGTAAGATAGTCCCACATACACCACATGGTGGACCATGGATTGAATCCAGTATCTACTTGATCTAACACCTTATATAATGGACCACACCACATCCAGTCATCCCACCTCTTTCATAGGTCTGCTTCAATAGAAATAGCTCACATTTAGTCTGGAACATTGTTACAACTCTTCCTTTCTCCTTGGCTAGTTTCTATTCATCTTTTCTAGTTTAGCGCAACTGCCATTCCTTCAAGAAAAGATTCTCTGACCCACCAAATAGGTCATGTCCTCATTCTATGGTTTCACGGGGCCATAAATTTCTTTATCATAGTGCTTAACAAAAATTATAATAAGACATGAATTGTGTAAGTAGTTTTTATTCATTCCCTTCCTTTTTTGGGTAAAAACTTCTTATGTATGGGGGTCATCTATCCTATTGATGTTCTTTATCCCTGGGGCCCAGAATTACCTCATTTATAAAACTCACAAAATAGATATGTGATAAATGAATGAAGAATAAGTGAATGGAATAAACAGTACAAATCACACATTGAACTATGTGAAATCTTTTAAATCTTATGTCCTTTACTGGACCACATTCATCTTTCAGAAATATATAAATGGCTCAATTGTGCTAGGCTTGTGTGTTTTAATGAGTCTGAAAGTATCATGAAAAGTATGTCAAGATCTGGCACCTCAGCCACCCCATCCAGCTAGCATGCATCTCATTTTTCTAAGATGACGTGTGAGTCGCCTAACTCAGTCACCTGGTGGCCTTGCGTTTATGTATATCAACCTCTGCACACCCGCAGAGGCTGTTCTTCCCTCACTAGCTATGCGCCCTTACAAGCCACTTACCTCTGTTTTTTACACCTGTATAATGAGGACACCACACGTTGATTAGAGACTTCTCTTTCAACTGGGAAAAAGGATGTGTAGGCATCTGCCTAAAACAAAACACCATAATAGAAATGAAGAAGGAAAGGGGAAGTAACTTGAGAGAGAAGATGTAGTCCTGATCATCCTCTTCATGGAATCTACTAAATATCTGGGACAGTTTTAAACCTAGAGAGTGCATTATCCTTTTTTTAAAAACTGTTTTTTTTTTCATCAATCTTATTTCCATGCTCTGTTTAAGAGTCAGTGGAAGAACGGCTTAAGACCGGTCTCTGGTTTTTCCTTCTAAGCAGCGGCCTGAGCAGCGGGGACTGCAGGCTGGTCTTTGGTGCAGCTGAGCGCTCCGGGCTTCAGGGGGGAACTGCTGGACAGGCCCGGAGGGCACCGCACCTTCAGAGCAGTCTGTGACCTCAGGCTGAGCAGCAGTGGATGCCGGAGCTGGAGCAGCCATCTGCCCTGAAACGCCTACTTGGTCACAGCCCTTTCAGTGGTCTATCCTTCATTTCGATCTCTTCAGGGTCCCTGTAGAAGTAGAGATCAGGCATGACCTCCCATGGGTGTACATGGGAGATGGAACCACGCATGCGCAGAACTTTCCAGGCCAGCATCCACCGACATCGGACCTGCTGAGTGAGCCCCTTTGTTGCTGCAGGGATGGCAATGTCCACACAGTGCAGAGGACAGTCTGTGATACACAGGGAGTGGTAGGCAGGCTAACATAACACGCGTCTGTGGGAGGCTGGCGGTCAGCCCTGGGACCAGTAACCCCCAGAAGCTGTGGCTCCCGGGAGGCTGCCTGGATCTTGTTAGTGAAGGTTCCCGAGGGGAAGCGCCAGCACTGGGAGTGGCTGCAGGGGCAGCAGCGAACTCCAGCACAGCTTGCTGGCGGGTGTTCCTGGGCCGTCTGACACTGACAGCGGCGGGGTTTGCAGTGGTAACAATGGCTCAAGCCACCAGCCAGATCTTCTCCGGGGTCCCCTGCAGGGTCATGCTGTGGACGCCATCACTTTTCCTGCTGTAGACCTGCTGTTGCACGTGGAAGTCAAGGCTGCTGCCTCCTAAGTGGGTTCCTGCTGCAAGGAATTTGAGGACATTCTCCTCCTTCATTTGCAGGACATCCACGGCTGCAGAATTTATGAAAGTTTCCCTTTAAGTTATGACATGGACTCAGAGTGATGCCATATGGACCCTCTTGGAGTAAACATGGAAAGGCTGTGTTATCTTTGGTTGGGAAGTCTGAAACTTCTCCCTGCTCCCCATCATCAGGAATGAGATACTGAGAGCAAAATGGATCCACAAGGAAAATATCACTTTCTGTTATAATAGCAAGTTCTGATTCTAAATCAAAGTTTCAATCTCACTCTCAACTTAAAAAATCTGCTCGCTCCAATGTCCCAATTTGCAAGTCTCATCATTGCATGAAGTCATAGTCAGAAACCTGTTGTGAGAAGCTGCGTGTCTGGTGCACGTCTGGGTCCGTTCTCTCTCTCCTGGCTTCCCAGAACTGGGTGAGAGGGAGGGAAAGAGAAAGAGAGAGGAGCATGCTGTCTTAGCTGCTGCTGCTGCTGCTGCTTCAGGTTCCCCTTGGCTAACACTGCCTATTTCCCACTGGAGGCTCCGGCAGGTTGGATGTGTGGATTCCCGAAAAGCACCCTGAGGACTGGGCAGCTCCCTAACATTAGTGTGAGTGACACACTCCAGCTGATGCCTTGCCATTATCCACTCCTGGCTTTTGCAGTTACCATGCTACCATTTTCTGCTAGGGTGACTTCAAAGATCTTTAGATACAGTTACCTTCCAAAATATTCTCTTGGCCAAGGGAAAACTCAGCATCCCATCCCTACTAAATGTTGGAGTCAGGCTGCTCCCCTGCTGCTTTCCCCTCTTGCCCAACTGCTGCAAACGGCTTCTCTGGAATTCCACTTACAGGCTGCTCAGGCAGGAAATAGCCACAGCTTTCTGGGTTCACACGTGCCCTCCCACCTCCAGGGAAGGGAATATATGTCAAGTTCCCAAGACCTTGATCACCCTACTCTGCTTGAGGGGCAGTACCTAATGGGCCTGGGAGTCTCTATAACTCAACCAGCACCTAGTGGGGAGTGAGAAGCCAGGATCACCACCTGATAGTCCCAATTTCTTGAAATAATTTACTCAGAACTGCTCTCACTCTGCCTGAGAGGTGTGTAACTTCTAGAGAACAGGAGAGATGTCGCAAGAGTCCCTAGTCAAGCAACATCTCATTAGTATGATGTCCCTATTTAAGCAAATTGACTTTGAGTTTCTAGTCTTTTCTTATGCCGGCTGATTGGGGTGGTGCAATGTTACAAGACTGGTCTATGATTTGCTACCATCTGCAGTTATGTATCTAGCATTTCCTCTTTAAAATGTGACATTTCTGTCACCTTGCTGCTGTAGCCTGGAGCCCAGGACAAGAAAAGTCCCATTTATAATCCTGTAACATAAATTTAAATATGTATCAATATAATATTTTAGCAAATTTGGATTGTATTATTTTATTACTTGCTTTTTCTTACTTAAAAATGTGTAGTAAAATTTCCCAGCCTACTAAATATGCTTTGAAATGCTAATTTCTAATATCTGTGAGAGAGAGAGAGAAATAATTTCTCAAAACATCAGTAATATTATGGCTGCCTCAAAAAGAGTGAATCACTGTTTTTTAGGGGGAGAAAAAGGGAAACCTCATATTAAAAGATACAGAAGCACCCTGGATGGTGTGGCTCAATAGATTGAGTGCCAGCCTGTAAACCAAGAGGTCACCAGTTCAATTCCCAATCAGGGCACAGGCCAGGTCCCCATTTGGGGGCATGCAACAGGCAGCTGATCTATGTATCTCTCATACACTGATGTTTCTCTCCCTGTCTTTCTCCCTCCCTTTCCCTCTCTGTAAAAATAAATAAATAAAATCTAATAGATTAATAGATGATTGATAGATAGATAGATAGATAGATAACCAAAAAAGAACACTAAATGTTCTGTAAACTAGAAGGAGGACAGACTTGAGCTATACAATCCTGTGAATTTCACGGGTGGGTATGTATCATTATTATTACTATTATTATTTGTTTTATTTTTTTAAAGGAAAATGAGGCTTAGAAATATTGAGAAATTTGCCTATAATCAACTGGCCCATCCGTGGAAAAACCAGATAATCAAAACTGAGATTTCTGGAACCTCAGAGGAGACTGCGTGTGAGAAGGAAGGAAGAAGTGAAGGAAAGCAAAGTCAAAATGAAGGAGAAGGGGGTGCCCTTGAGTGACAGAGTGGAAAGGGAAGGAAAACCCTCTGCTGTGTTTCCAATTCCATCGCTTTTGTTCTGAGAGAGGCCTGGGAAGCTGACCGCCAACTTCCCTCATCTGACAAGTGAAGTGTAATAAATGTGTGCTTTTCTTTTTTGTACAAATGTGAAGCCGTTTCCAAAATTAGCCCTGTCCAACTGTTAAAATCCCCAAGTTCCCAAACTCTCTCAACAGGAAACAGCCATGGACATCCAGATGTTTCTCTTCACAGTGTTTGTCTGTGTAGTGTTTACATTTATCTTTTTCTTGTTGAATTGTGACTTCATGAAATGCTTTATTATGGTGATTGATCATTTGCACGAAAGTACTGAGAAGGGGAACTGAGGGATGCATGGGTACAGGGCGACACATGGCCCCGTAGCCAATGATCCATCTTGGAAAACTATTTCTGAGAGCTACACTTCCTGCAAATGCTCAGAGTAAAGAAATTCACCAAATACATGACTCAGTTGAGACTGTCTCTTTTCCGTATGCAGAGAACTAGCACAGGAAAGAAATTTCAATGAACCCACCCTTGGGAGGTTTAGAAGGAAAATAATCTGTCTGCAAATCATGGAACCTACCCAGGCTGTGAATAACAAAAGAACACCTTTTTCCAGGAAGAGAGCTGAACAGAAGCCTGCGGTGGTAGATAATAAATATCAGCTACCACCTTGGATATCATTAGTTATTTCTTACTTGTGTCAGGAGCTGGGCTATAAGAGGTGAAGTATTGTGCATATATACTTCAGTTAATGCTCATAACAGTCTTAAGGAGGAGGTTCGTTTGTAGATAAGGAAACTGAAACCCAAGAGAGGTTAAACAACCTAAAAGCCCATAAACCTAGTGAGCAGCTAAGCTGGGAATTCAACCCAGGTCTACCTCAGTCCAAAGAGATTATGCATCTAATGAACCATTTTATTCTGAATGTAATGCTGCATAATTCTGTTCTAAAATTTTTTAAGGTTTTTAAAAGGGTGATTAGCCCACTTGTTGATTCTCCAAGGAGAAGATGAAGTTTTGCCTCAGTTTTAAACAATGCCAGGACTGCCTTTCTCTCTCTTTGTAACTGTTTGATGAGCGTTATTCTCCATCCTCTACAGCAGCTGTTCTCTTAGGCAATGTGACCACCTTTGATGACATTGGTTTGCCTTCCTTTGGGTCTGCCATTGTTTCACTTTTTTTGAACTCAAAAAATATATATATAAGGTAAACTTCACATACCTGCAAGGTCATAGTGATAAGAAATGGAATAAAAAACAAAAACAAATAAAGGATTGAGTTCTGGAAGCCTTCTCCTGCCAGGTAACAGGTGATCAAAAAGATAACTTATCAGACTGATACCACACTTGATGAATTAGTCTTTCTTCTCTCCCTTTAATTATGATCTTAGCCTAAACTCCATGCTGTTCATCCCACTAATAAAGGAAGGGAAGGACGAAAAAAATGAAGATGAATATAACCAACTTTATGTGGATCTGCTATGTCTCATTAGCGATTTTATGGTTTTAGTGAAGAGTAATACTTAGAACAAAAAAGACATTTTCTCTTTCTATTTTTTTAACTGAATGTTTAATTGGTTTGTCCCCTTTGGCCTAGCTAGAGAAACGCCTGTATCCGACATGCACACACTGTATGTAAGAATGGGCGTAAACAAAAGTCAAACATCTGCTCACCAGACCTGCCCCTCAGTCTTCTTAAGCACCAGGGAAGCATCTCAAGTCAGTCTTCAGTTTGACTTTGCAGGAATGCTGGGTTCACTGTAGCATTTTTGCCTCTCACCTTTCCTGGGAGTTTATAGGAGGCTTTGAAGTTCCTCGGAACAAACAGGGTCTCTGTGTTTCACTCATGGCTGAGCCAACCCTGGGGCCTTGGTTCCATCAGCTCCTTATTAAGTGTTTAGTAATTTCAGTTTCCACCTTTTGGTCTTGCTCTCTTTGCAAACATCTGGAGAGAATTAGCTCCCAGGCCTCTGTAACATACCCATTTTGTGGTTCTAGGGAGAGTTGTGTGTTAGGGGATGTTGTTGCCCTTAACGAGGTTTCTTTATGGTTCTTAACTGTAAAAGGTACCCTCGTTAATATTAATAGACAAAGAGAAAGCGAGGCCACTCGCCCCTATTTAACTGTTGCCAACTTCACTGTTAGTGAGATTTTCATGCTGAAAAGGAAAGAATAAATAGCATGAAAATGGGAATAAAGTACAAGATTAAAAATATATATCCATATACACACACATATATATAAACAATAATTATAGCAACAATAATGTCCAGGCACTTAAAATCAGTATAAGTCTATACCTCCACGATTCATATAACTGCTAGCTACACATGGCTTTTGAGCCCCAGTACATATTAAGATTTACTGTTTGCGTAAAATACACACTAGATTTGGAAGACTTAGTATAAGAAATGTAAAATATTTCATTAATAACTTCATATAGATTATAGGTTGAAATTATAATCGAGATATAAGGTTAAAATTGATTTTACCCATTTCTTTTTACCTTTTTAATGTGATTATTAGAAATTTTCTAATTATATAAATGACTTGCTATTGTGGTTTGTATCAGGTTTCTATAGGACAACAGTGCCCTAAAGGACCAGATAAATTACTTAACAGAAAATGACTAAGACTTGCAAGAATCCCATCACTGGGAATCCATGTAACATTGAAATGAACAGGAGAGTAATACAAAGAAGTATTAAGAAAATGTCATCCCTATTTTCAACAAACAGGAAGAGGTAAGTGTCAGAAAGTGCTGATTGGTAAGTTTTTTCCTCAGAACAAAACTCTACATTCAGTTATTAAATTCAAAATATACAAGCAAATTAGAAAACAAGTAGATGGTTACAGAAATTGGCTGAATCTACTAAAAGCGAGGCAAACCAATACAATCAAGATGGTGGCCTACATGAAGGTGGCTTGCCTCCTTGTACAACCACATAGAAATTACAACGAGAATATACAAGAACCATCAGAAATTGAGCTGAATGGAAGTCTTACAACTACAGAATTAAAGAAACCACATCCATCCAGACTGATAGAAGGGGCGCAGATGTGGAACGGGCTGGTCCCACATCCACATGTGGTGGATAAAAATTCAGGAGGGTTATCTCAGGAGCAAGGAGTCCCATCCCCACACCAGGCCCCCAGCCAAGGGTACCAGTGCCAAGAAGATAATAAGCCCCCGTATCTTCTGGCTGAGAAAACTAGTGAGGACTGGGTTGGTGAAAGAAACTTCTGGAGTCCCAAGCAGTTCCCCTTAAAGAATCCATATACGGACTTATTCAGACTCACTCTAAGCTCCAGCACCAGAGTAGCAGCTTGCAAGGCAACAGTGACATACAGGGAGAAACTGAAGTGTCTGGAATTGAGGCAAGGAGACAAGTTTCTACCAGACAGAAAGGTGGGAGAAGGCCATTGACCTTTTCTGAATCCTCTCCCCACAGAGCCACAGAGCCAGCAGGCTGGTGTCATATTCGAGACTCCATCAACTTGGCTAACATTGTTTGACCCACCCTGGACATCCTCTGAGACTCCATCCCACCCAAGCTGCTTTTCTTCTTCTTTTTTTAAAGTATATTTTATTGATTATGCTATTACAATTGTCCTATTTTCACCCCTTTATTCCCCTCAGCCCTGTACTCCCCCTCCCACCCACATTTCCTGCCTTTATTTCGTGTCCATGGGTCATACATGTAAGTTTTTTGGCTTCTACACTTCCCATACTATTCTTAGCCTCCCCCTGTCTATTTTCTACCTACCATCTATGTTACTTATTTTCTGTAACTTTTCCCCCTCTTTCCCCTCCCACTCCCCTGCAGATTACCCTCCAAGTGATCTCCATTTCTGGGATTCTGTTCTTGTTCTAGTTGTTTGCTTAGTTTGTTTTTGTTTTTTGTTTTAGCTGTGGTTGTTAATAACTATAAATTTGTTGTCATTTTATTGTTCATATTTTTTGTCTTCTTTTGCTTAGATAAGTCCCTTTAACATTTTATATAATAAGGGCTTAGTGATGATGAACTCCTTTAACTTGACCTTATCTGAGAAGCCCTTTATCTTCCCATCCATTCTAAATGATACCATTGCTGCAAGGAGTAACCTTGGATGTAGGTCCTTGCCTTTCATGACTTCGAATGCTTCTTTTCAGCCCCTTCTTGCCTGTAAGGTTTCTTTTGAGAAATCAGCTGACAGTCTGATGGGAACTCCTGTGTAGGTAACTGTCTCCTTTTTTCTTGCTGCTTTTAAGATTATCTCCTTATCTTTCATCTTGGGTAATGTAATTATGATGTGCCTTGGTGTGTTCTTCCTTGAGTCCAACTTCTTTGGGACTCTCTGAGCTTCCTGGACTTCCTGGAAGTCTATTTCCTTTGCCAGATTGGGGAAGTTCTCCTTCATTATTTGTTCAAATAAGTTCTCAATTTCTTGCTCTTCCTCTTCTCCTTCTGGCACCTCTATAGTTCGAATTTTGGAATGTTTAAGGATGGTCTGGAGGTTCCTAAGCCTCTCCTCATTGTTTTGAATTCTTGTTTCTTCATTCTGTTCTGGTTGAATGTATCTTTCTTCCTTCTGCTCCAAATCATTGATTTGAGTCCTGGTTTCCTTCCAATCACTGTTGTTCCCTGTACATTTTCCTTTAGTTTACTTAGGATAGCCTTCATTTTTTAATCTAATTTGTGACCATATTCAACCAATTCTGTGAGCATCCTGATTACCAGTGTTTTGAACTGTGCATCTGGTAGGTTGGCTATCTCATCGACGCTTAGTTATATTATTTCTGGAGCTTTGATCTGTTCTTTCATTTGGGCCATTTTTTTTTTGTCTCAGCACAGCTGTTACATAGTAAGGAGTAGAGTCTTAGATGTTCACCAGGGTGGGGCAACCCATGTCACTGTGTTGTGAGACTATGTGGGGGAGGGGACCAAGAGGTAACAATGCTACTTGCTCCACTCTCTGCCAGTTTTCAGTCACTTCCCCTGCTTCCCACAAGCAAAGTGGGCCCTTCTGGTGCTGATTCCCAGGTGGGTGGGTTTGTGTACATTCTAGGACCCCAAGGGTCTCTCCAATGAACTCTCCTGTGAGACTGGTAGTTTCTTCCACTGCCACCTCAACCCCCACAGATTTTTTCAGTCGGAGGCTTTGAAACTTTATTTCCCTACACTGGAAACCTGGGTTGTGCAGTCTGTCTCACTCCCCAGTTGTTCCTCCAGGTTTATCTGCATGTGAATGTGGGACCACCTGGTCCACCAGCCACTGCCTTGTGGTGAGTCCTCTCTGCCCAGCTGCCTGTCTCTGCTCCTCCTATCAGTCTGGATGAATGTGCCTTCTTCAAATCCTTGGTTGTTGGACTTGCATACAGTTTGAGTTTCTGGCCATTCTGTTTTTTTGTTTTTAAATTTGTTCTTGTCCTTCTTTTGGTTGTGCGAGGAGGTACGGTGTGTCTACCTATGCCTCCATCTTGGACGGAAGTCCCCCAAGTTGCTTTTCCATATGAATGGCTGGTGTTGGCTTATGCTTCACAACTTCCCAAATCCTATCAAACAAGTAACAGTCAGCCTCAGTAAGCCCCCAATATCCCATACTTCTTGCTAAGTGGCCCCAGCCCAGCACTAGCAGCAGCCAACCTAGATTCACAGCTTGGCTTCGAGAATCTCCAAACCCAGTACAAGTAGCAGCCATCTCATACTGCTTTGTAACTCAGGCAGGGTGGTCCCAGACAAAAAATGGGGAGGGGTGCTGACCTTGGCCTGAACTACCTGGGAAAACCTAGGGTCAACACACCCAGTGGACAGCTACAGACCATGATGGAGCACCATTTCCCTGCCCCTCCACAGAGGGTAGAGGTTGGTGGTCAATTGTCACAGCCAGTCCTTGCAGATGACTGGCCTGGGTAAATTTCTCCCATTGATCTGCCAACAGCATCAAGTCTCAACTACAAGAGGAGGGGGTATTGAGCCCACATGATGAGTGCACACTGAGTACCCATCTTGGGTGATAGAGGAGGTTGTGCTACTGGATCACACAGAATATGTACTATGTTAGGCCACACTACCAACTCAGGGAATCATAGCAGCTCTACCTAATACATAGAAACAAACACAAGAAGGCTGCCAAAATGAGGACACAAAGAAACATGGCCCAAATGAAAGAACAGATCAAAACTCCAGATAAAGAACAAAACAAAAGAAAGATAAGCAATCTATCATGAGCAGAGTTCAAAACACTGGTTGTAAGGATGCTCAAGGAACTCAGTGAGGACCTCAACAGCATAAAAAAGATCCCGTCAGAAACAAAAGATACACTAGTTGAAAGAAAAAGCAGTTTACAGGAAACAACAGTAGAATGGATGAAGCCAAGAACCAAATCAATGATTTGGAATATAAGGAAGTAAAAAACAAGCAATAGGACATAAAGAAGAAAAAAGAATAAAAAAATGAGAATAGTTTAAACAGCCTCTGGGACAACTTTAAGAGGTCCAACATTTGCCTCATAGGGGTGTCAGAAGTAGAAGAGAAAGAGCAAGAAATTAGAAATATATTTGAAATAATAATAAAAGAAAACTTCCCTAATTGGTGAAGGAAATAGACATGCAAGTCCAGGAAGCACAGAGAGACCCAAACAAGATGGCTACAAAGAGATCCACTCCAGGACATATCATAATTATAATGTCAAAGGTTAATGATAGACAATCTTAAAGACAGCAAGAGAGCCCTGGCTGGTGTGGCTCAGTGGATTGAGTGCTGGCCTGTGAATCAGTCAGGGCACATGTCTGGGTTGCAGGCCAAGTCCCCAGTAGGGGGAGCTCAAGAGGCAGCCACACACTGATGTTTCTCTTCCTCTCTTTTTCCCTCCCTCCCCCAGCTCTCAAAACAAACAAACAAATAAATAAATAAATACATAAAATCTTTTTAAAAACCAGCAAAAGAAAAGAAGTTAGTTACCTAAAGGGGAGTTCCCGTAAGACTGTCAGCTGATTTCTGAAAAGAAACTTTGCAGGATAGAAGGGAGTGGCAAGAAATACTCAAAGTCATGAAAAGTAGGGACCTACTGCCAAGATTGTTCTACCAGCAAAGTTATCATTTAGAATTGAAGGGAAGATAAAAAGCTTCCCAGACGAGAAAAAAACTAAAGTAGTTCATCATCACTAAACCATTATTATATGGAATGTTAAAGGGAATTATTTAAGAAAAAGAAAAAGATCAAAACTATGAACAATAAAATGGCAATACATACCTATCTATCAACAGTTGAAACTTAGAAACAAATTAAGCAAACAAGAAGAACAGAGACAGAATCATGGATACAGAGAGTGTTATGATTGTTGCCAGATAGAAGGGGCATGTGGAGGAACAGGTGAAGAGGTGAAGAGATTAGGAAGTATAAACAGGTAGTTACATAATAACCAAGGGGATCTAAAATGAAGTATAGGAAATAAAGTAGCCAAAGAACTTATATGCATGACCCATGGACATGAACAATGGTGTGGGGATGGCCTGAGGGAGTAGGAGATCTTAGGTAGAGGGAAGCTAAGAGGAAAAAATTGTAACAGCAAAATCAATAAAATGTAATCTGTTAAAAAAAAACACGCCATATGACATCAAATTCATTACCATTTTTGATTAAGTGGTAGTGACAAATAGTGTATTGGATAATAGTAAACCGGTAACACTATGACTGGTTGAATATTTTTATTGAGCCTTAAAAATCTATCTTTAGAAAAGCCTATAGTTTAGGTCACAAAACTAAAATATTAATTAAATTAATATGATGGATACCAAAATCAGTACTCAAAAACTAATGCATCATAATGAAAACATGACGTATAAACACCACAATGTAAAGTGCTGAGTTCATAAAATGAATTAAGAACAGCAATGAAGTGACTCAGCTTGAAAATGATGCCAATGGAAAGAATTAATTTGTTAAGTACAACACAAACTAAATGTGTAACATGACTATGGAAAAATACCATAAGGAAGTAGTAGTCTCCTTTATTGTACTGAACTAGCTAAATATGGAATATTTTGTTCTGTTGTGGATACCCACCACGGTGAGGGGGCCCTGAGGGATGGAAAATGAAGGCCTGACAAAGAGGGGCTCTCCGAGGGACCTGATAGCCGTGCTCGATGCTGTCAGTTGGAGAGTATGTGAACATTCTGCTTTGCTGCAAAAAAACAAGCAGATCCAAGAAAAATCTGTGGAAGTTACAGAAAAAGTAGGAACAGATCATTATGAAGAAGAACTTTGGAATAATCTTTGAGTTCTGCATGGGAAAGGCTGCCTGGAAGATAATAAATGAACTCCCTATCCTGAAGGGTATTCTGTAGAGGCCAGATAGACATTCGCCAGGAATATCAAAGAAGATACTTCTGCATTAGAAGGGAGTTAAACTAAGTGAGATCTCTAAAGTCCTCATTCTCAGGCTAGAAATCCCATTATCGTTATAGGGAGTCTTAAGATACATCATCAGGAGTATCTAACCTTTTAGTGTCTCTGGGCCACGCTGGAAGAAGAAGAGTTTTGTTGGGCCACACATTAAATATATTGTGACATATAATCACCAAAAAATCTCATAATGTTTTGAATAAATTTACAATTTTGTGTTGGGCCGCATTCAGAGCCATTCTGGGGCACATGTGGTCTACAGGCTGCAGGTTGGACACCCCTGCTCTTCAGGCTTCTGCTTTGGTGAAATCAACCTCTTATCTGGAAGTTTTTTTGCAAATAATGAAGCACCAGAAATTAGACTATCAAGAAAACTAGCACATAACTGGCTCTGTGTGTGTGTTTGGGAGTGGAAAAGGAACAAAGGCCTGGTTTGTAGTGTTTGCCAATTTCTGTGGTGTAAATACTCCCACTACAGCAAAATTTAAGCTACCCATAGTTTCACAACCAGCTCACAAATTTTCTGAAAATTTAACATAATTCTCACAAGCCACTATGACTGGCTCCAGGATACCACTTAGCCATCAGAATGTGGTATCAACAAACAGAATCAGTCAATCGATCAATCAATCGAGTTTTTGTTTTTGCTTTTTAACATTCATTATGGGCTACACACCCTAAAAGGTATTAATGTGTGACATAGTCTTTTCCTTCAAAAAACTTTAGGCCAATTTGTAGGGGAAGGCAAGGAGTTGGGGGGATAAAGATTAACACATAGAAAAAACAGAGAGTATGTTAGGACATGGACCAGTGCTGACCATGTAAGTCTGTGCTAATGGAGCTTAGAAAGTATTTTGTCCCTTAGAAAGGGACAAAATCTAATGTTTATGGAGAGTTGAAGTGTTTCTTGTGCTGTGCACAGAGCCACAATTTCTTATATTTCAATAAATATTACCATAACTCTGTAAGGTAGTTATTGTGCCATTGTATGGATCAGAAACCAAAATGGCTTAAAATATCAAGGCTCAGAATTACCAAAACTCATACCTGAGGCCACACCACTGGTAGGAAGACAAGTCCACCTGAATCTCCATACGCATCAAACACATTCCGCCATTTCCTCCTTTGCACAGTCAGGGAAGGAGCAGGTAAGACTGAAGCTTAGCTGGAAGGACAGAGAGAATTTAAACACCTCCTTCAAATATAGAGGTCTGCAATGCCAAGGAATAGTCCTACCTGACTGCAAGGCAGCTTTGCTGTAGCTGATGTGGGGAACAGCTTGTCTGTGGAGGTTGCCCCCTAAGTCAGGGCTGACTCCAAGGACCAGGCTGAGTCAACCACGAGGAGGGCTACCTAAGCCCCGCCCACTGAACTGAACCACTTTCCTGTGAACTGACTTAGATGTGGGTTTGAGTTTTTGTTCAAAATTCCAGCAATGTCAGTTAGAAAAGTAAATAACTTCCTGAGCCTTCGTTTCTCTTGATGTAAAATGACAAGAAATACTAATTCACACTTTGTTGAAATTCAATGTGTTAATTTTTTAAAAATATGTAGCACTGCGGTTGGCAAAGTACATGGTCGTCATGGTTGTCTCCCCAGCTGAGCTGGGCTGTCACGTGCATCTTCGTGTCCGCAGCAGATAACTCAGTGCCTGGCCAAATACACAAATAAATAAACCTTGTTTAGTCACAGTGCTGATTCATGACCATTACTCTGAGCCCAGAAATTCTTTCTACATTAAATAAAAGAAATGCCCAAGCACATTTGAAAACCCACCCCAGTGTTCAGAAGTCAACCAGTCTTCTCAGGCTGGTCATTCCCCGAAGGCCAGGGAGTGCCAGCTCTTCGACAAGGCTTCCTGGCGGCCCTCTCTCCTAAAGCTGAAAGCTGCCTCTGTTTATTTACTTCAGTAAGGTGTCATCTTACTGCCGTGGTCTTTCAATCCTAGTGAGCTCTTTGTCCCGGACCACTAACGAGTGCCCGCGCTGGGGTTGCCGCTAAGGGTCCGAGGCAGAATGTCTTGCTGGACGCTAGAGTTCAAGTATTAGGGCAGCTCAGGTTTAGTTCAGTCAAGGAGACCAGTGGCTAAGGTCCTGGGGCGGTCGGGACGTCCTCTGACTTTTATGAAGGACCTCATGACCGTCGATGCAGCAAAAAGGACTGACCAGTAGTTGGATGATTGGGAGCTGAAGGAGTTGCAGCCCGAGGCTTGTCATGACTTCGTATGGTTTGAAGAGAACAGAAAAGTGGTTGGCAATGTACAAAGCTCCACAGGATTAAGCAAAAGCACCCAACCTTATTAATTCACCCTTTTGGATAACTGGAGGCCCCGCGCCCAGTGCCGTTTACCAGGGTGTGCCCACAGGCGCTCCCTACGTGTGCGCTGCAGCAGCCAACCAGGAAATCCACCTACGTATTCGCTGTGAAAGCTGGCTCCGATTTTAGCAGACAGCACGGGCTGTCGTCTGGTTTTCATTAAATTCCATAAGCAGGAGAGTAATTCATACCCCAAAATGTTAGACTTGCTACTTACATAGTGAGACTCTGACTGAAAACCGTTTTGTCCTTTTCTGTTATTCTTGATTTTGCAAAAAATTTTAATGAGCATGGAGTACTTTTTTTTTTAAGAATGGTTGCCTGTCACAAACAGAAGAATAGGCCACAATAACCTCTATTGCTAGAGGCTTTGGGAGCAATTTTCTTACTGCTTTGTCGGTCAGAAAGTCATCTTATTGGAACATTTCCCCCACTTGCTCTGAATTTGAGTGTGTTTTGTTCTGAGACTGCCAATTGGAAAATAGGATATACATCTTATAATTAGAGGGATAAGTAATTTATTGAATTCCCTAGCACCCACTGTAGTTAACGTTCTAGGTTAAGTGCTCAGAAAATGATGGCCTTTCCAAAGCTGGGCTTTCTCAGCATGGAATGACAAGATACTCGTGTACGACAACTCTTTGTCCAAACGTTAATGGAGCATCAGTTGTGCACCAGGCACTGTGCTGGGCACTGAAGACACAACAATCATTTGGGTCTTCACTCTTGTTAGGACGGTAGATAGGAAATCAATGATGTGGTCCCTGGGGGTGAGTTATACACAGGGGGTGTGGGTGAGCAGTAAGGACAGGTTTCACAGAGGCCGAGACATTTCCATAGTCTTCATGTTAGAGCGAGCTTTTGCTTAGCAGACCAGACCTGGTTGGGTGGTGAAGGGCTAGGTAGAGGTAAGGAGAATCTGGCAGAGGGAACAGATGTATAAAGGCATGGAAGAACGATCAGGACCCCAGGACCTAACTCAGATAATGTTCTCAAAGACAACCATTCTTGTCTCAAATAAGAAGCTACGCTAATGAGCCACTGTGAGCCCCAACTCCATCGAACACTTACTTATTAGCCCTGCCATGTACCCAGCACAAGTGTGGTGGGTGATACAGAAACACGATATTACCACCCAAAAGTGCTTGATGATCAGAGAGTTCTCTTGCTGTGATGCTTCTGTCCTTCTGATGAAATTACCGAGTAACGTCTAAACCCTGAGGTTGCCCATTCAAGAATAAAAAATTGGATCACCATAATAAGTACTTAAGTTTTGTGTAACCTACTGGAGATTCAAAGATGGCTTTCCTGAGAGAAATTGAAATCTGGGTTCTGTCCTGCTACCCCACACAGGCAGCAGAGGGCAGAGGGTGGTTGGAGCCCCGCCGGTGCTTGCTTGTGGCTTCAGTGGTCCCCCAGTCCCAGGAAGAGAGATCATTGTAAGGCAGTTTTCCTCCTTACTGAGCTCTCGTGAAGCATATTCAAGAGAATCCCAAATGTACAGCAAAACATCTGAAAATTACCTTTACCTCTTCCTCTGTAGTCATATATGTCACACATTTACAGCTCTCTCCTAATTTCTTCCTTTTGCCCCCTGCATTCCTCCAAACTCTCTTAAACCCAACTCCAGAAGCGCTTATCTTTTCACCCCCAGCTCCCTGCCCCTTTCTGGACTGATTCCTCCTGTGGCTGGTAGCTCCTTCTTCCTTTTCTACAGTAAATCAGTTTCTCCTTTTCTGGCACACTACTCCAATCAGCACCGCAGTATTTTTATATGTGTGGCAGAAGTTTAACAGGCAGAGTGGGGGGATGCTTTGCAGGGGCTCAAATACCCAGGAGAAAGATTGGTTTTCCTGTCACCTGAACAGCAAGCATTTTTCGCCCCTGCTGGCAACGTTTCTCTCTGGTGGCTTCCGTATTTTAGGCCTTGTTCACCCTTAAAACATAAGGCTTCTCATGCTAGAGGAGCTTGATGTAAAATGATTTTCGTAAACTTATTTTCCCATAACTTACTTCTTTCCCTTTTACACACAACAACTTAGAGTCTCATTTCTTTACTTCAGCCAAGGTGGTTAACTGCAAGATACTACTCATTTATGACCTGTCTTCCCCACATGCCTCAAGAGCAGGGACCCATCCATCAGCACTGCCCGGGAGAAGGGGATGCATTTCTTATTGTGTTTAGTTTTTTTTTTGAACTGAATTGAACATGGAAATACATTTCTCAAAGGATCTTTCAGTCCTGGAACCACGTGTGAACCAAGTGTCACTGAAGTCATGAAACCTGGAGGGTACACAATTGCACCTGCCTCAGCCACCACGTGAATGGGTGACCAGCAACCTTTCCCCTCCAAAGGATTTTCCCCACTGCTGACCAAGGATCTTTAAGTACAGAACAAAACACTTCGTTTTTCTTGTCTTTGAGGGAAGTGACTGGATGCAAAGTTTTCAGACCCAACTCCTCACTGCTCTGAGCTCATGCTGGCATTTGAAGAGTTAATCTGCTGCCACCTAGTGGCTCTCAATCAGGCGGTGATCCCCCGACTCACGGGACAGGGATGAGTGAGGGTGATGGGGTGGGGTTGCCGTGGTGAAGGGGCAAGGTTCCGAGTAGCTTTGTCTTTCCACCTCAGAGTACTCCTGAAAAGGGTTGGCTTTTTCAAGCATATTCTCTCTCTCTCTCTCTCTCTCTCTCTCTCTCTCTCTCTCTCTCTCTCCCACACACACACACACACACACACACATACAACTGGGTCGTTTCCTGTAGACCTGAGGCAAAGCAGTAGTACAGGCTAGGATTTCTTGCAAGTTTTCCGCTGTGGGGTGCCGCAACAGCTGTGACCCTGGCTTGATTTTGATGTCGACTTCAAGGGCGCCGTCCCCAGCGGGGGGAACATTTTTACCTCAGGAGCCTATTCACATTGGTAGCCTTGGCAGGGAAAGTTCCAGAAGCTTTGATTACACAAATACCTCTGCTAGGTACAGGCCCCATCTTGGCAACCTGGGGAGAGAGAATGTGCACGTGGGCTGATTAAACCAAATGACCCGTTTCCTTTGCTCGGGCTGGGGGCTGGGGGTCTTGAGCTTAGAAATGATTTTTCTCCTTGGCTGTGTTGCCTGGAAACTTAGAGGGTTTAATTAGGACTGGGAGGTTTTTGGCTTCTGCAGCTGCCTCTGCTCTCCCCGAGGGTTACTGTGTTACTTTGTGTGTGTGTGTGTGTGTGTGTGTGTGTGTGTGTGTGTCCCCTGCAGTGCGGGCCAAAGCTGTCTGGAGAAGTGAATTGTGGACCGTGGCAGATGTGACTCTTTTCATTTCAATTGATTTCAGTTAATAACTTTTAACCTTCTGAACCACAGAGAGGCTGCGTGTGGTTTATGTATCACGTACTGGAGCTTGAACAACAGGGTGGAAGTGGTAGCTATTACCTTATTGCCTACATCCATCCAGGGCCAATCTTTGGAAAATTTTCTAAATGTTCCCAAGCAAGTTCAAGAACGGCCGCCCTGGGTCCCTGTCTGCCCGGCTCTGGACATTCCCAGGGAGAAGTAAGACAAAGCCCCGCCTGCCCCAGTACGCTTAGCCTCCTTTGTTGGGAAAAACGCCGAGCAAACAAACTTAAATACAATATTTTTACATTTTTCATTCACCCCAATATCCTTTATTAACCTTGATGTTACCAATTAGTTATCTTTCCCTTTAGAAGGATTGAGGTAGAAGAATTTTCTTTCCATTTTTCTTTGCTATGGCACATGTTTGCATTTATTTATTTTTCAACTATAAGCATAATACAGAAATATGTTCCAGTTGTAAAAGAATTAAAGACAGAGGTATAACCTCTCTTGCTCAAAGACAGACTTTCCAGCTAGGGTTAAGATAGATCGAGGCACATCTCGTCCCTTACCCTCTGCTCCCCCAGCCCCCTTTTCTTTCCTCCCTGCCTTTCCTCCTTCCTTCAGAGGAAGATTCAGAGACTTGGCCCTTCCCTTCATGGGGTGCACTGAAACCAGCTGTCACATTCCGTGTGTATTAGTCCCTACGGCTTCTACACAGATTGGGTGGGTTGGACCATAAGGCTGTATTGTCTCACTGTCTGGAGACTAGAAGCTAAGATCAAGGTGTCAGCGAGGTTGGCTCCTTCTGCGGCTCCCTCTCCCCCCAGCTTCTCATAGTTTGTTGACAGTCTTTGGTGTTAATTGTGTGTAAATGCATCGCCCTGATCTCCACCTGGAGTTGCCCACAGCAGGCTTCACATGCGGCTTTATTGATTCACTAGGCTAGGTCAGTCAGCCATCTTTCACAGCACTTCTGATGTGTTTTCACCTTTTCCACCTCTGCTTTTGTGTTCCTGGGTTTCAGGACGGAAGGGGGCTAAATATATGTGTGTGTGTCCAGTTTGCCAGCTTTAACTCCAGAGCCATTTTTGTCTTTTAACCACCGTGTTCTGGAGACGTTTTCAAACCCCAAAGGAGTGATCCTATTCCTGGGCTCTCTGGAAGTTCTAGGTGAGATTAGGGAGGAAAACAAGACTTCAGTGTGCTCTCTGTGATCTGCAAACACGTGCACACACGCGCGCACACACTCCACTCGACTGTCCCCTCTGAATAATCTACAGCCTGAGCTGGATTATTCACCAGCACCAGATTCTTATTTTGTTCTCCATGTAACTTCCTTACATTCCCCAATTCTTTCTCCCCCTCTCCAACTTATTTTGACAGTAGAAACAACCAAACCATTCTTTCTAAAACTGCAAATCCAACATTTATGTCATCCCCCTACTTCAAAACATTCAATGTCTTCTCTTTGCCCTTGAATAAAGTCCAAAACGCTACTCTCAGTCTATGAGACCCCCTCTGGCCTGGACCATTCTCAGATGACTCTCCCCTCCCTTGCTTAGCTTGGGCTTCCTCGGCCATTTCTCAGAGCCACTGGGCCTTTGAACATGCTCTTTCCTCTGCCTGGAAAGCGCGCTCCCTCAGCCTCCCAGGGGGACTTTCTCTGACTACCCTCTGGCCCTGCCCCACACACACTAGGTTAAATCCTGCACATCACACTCCCGTGACATCCTGTACTTTTTGCTTTGATAACATTTAGCTACACGTCTGGTCTAGACTTGGGAGCATCATGAATACATGATCTTTTTTGCTTCTCGTTCACATTATAACCCTAGCACCTAGCACCAGGCCTGGTGCACAGCTGGTAGGCAATGAATTGTACTTTTCACCTTAGGTGTTTCACATCTTTGCTCTTACCCTCACTCCAGGGTGCTCTCCATTCTAAATCTCAGTTGATCTAATAGGGAACACCATTAACTACATATTGAAAGTGTTTAGTCTAAAAAGATACTTGTAGATCCCTTTCTGGAAAGCAGGACTTGGTGGCTCTTTCTCTCTCCCTTGTGGAAAACAGCCCTAGATGTCCTCAGGATACTAGATCAGGTGACCAGGTGTCTCTCAGCTTATTCTGCTGGCTCTACAGGCAGAAGATCCCCATGATCATACAGAGAAGTGGAAAGCCTTCATTTTTGTTTTTCAGAGGCAACTGGGGAAGTTGGTTATAGTAATAAAGTTAGCAGGTCATATGAGGATTCTCATAAAATAAACTGAACAGAGGTCCCCATTACAGAATTACAGTAAGACATGGAAAGGTTGCCCTGGATTTTTTTTCTCATTGCATTTATTGCATGAGAAAAACACTTAGTCCACTGTATGCAGTAATTGAAAGTTTGAAACCGAAACTATTTGTTTCCTCATCTGTAAAACACAGGGTTGAACTAAGTGCCCTTGAACGTGGCTCTAAAGTGCTATGATCTTGTTCTATGATTCTTTATAAGAGTTGTTCACAAGAACTTCTGGGTTTCTAAAAATACATTACTCTTGAGGAAATCAAATTTTTACTGCAGGATTTTTAAAAAAATATAAACACCTTTATGAACCTGGCAATGACTTCGGTGAAGAATAGTGTGGATTTGCAATCTGCCAACAGTGGTACCATTCTAAAAAGCTCAATAGTCAGCATTTTAGGACTCAGCCCGGAACTACATGAGGGCTGAAATCTTCAGTGGCAGCTTTGGAGTTGTGCGCCTTTGAACAGGGGCAAAAATGAAATAATACCTGTCTAAATGCAAAGGGCTACATCTCCTACACTTTTAAATAAATAAACAAACAAGCAAACTTAGGAATACTTGTATAATTATTATTTAGTAAATATCTATTCCCCTCCACATCCCATCACGGGCCTTCGCCTTCCTCCCCCATTGATGCGTTTGGCCATGCAGCTTGCTTCAGCCAACGAAATGTCTGTGAGCATGACATGGATCTTAATGTGCATTCTCAGGTTCTCAGGTTAGGTTTAACCTTGTGCACTGGTGGCCAGCCATGAGATTCCTGAGTAGCACTGTTCTTTAATGTCCCTCTTGCCTAGGCTCCAAAATAAACAAGTGGGAAGCAAATGTAAAGTGAACGTACACACCCTCCCGGCTGAGTTCAGTCTAACTCAGTCAGTTCACAGGTAATCTGCAGACCTTTGTGCATGAAAATCAATGCTTGTTTTAAGCCACTGAGTTTTGAGGTAGCTGTTACGCAGCATTATTGTGAAAAAGCTGACTAATGCAGGATGCCATGTGAGTTGTCATGAGCTATTATAAGATGATTAAGAGTATGTTCTCTAAATTTGGGCATATCTTTCCTTGAATCTCACTTCTGGATATTTACTAGAAATGAAATATTATGCAGTTTACTTAACCTCTCTGAGACTCAATTTCCTCATCTGCAAATGGAGATAATCATGGTACCAAACTCATAGTACTGTTTTGTGAAGCAAATGAGATAATACATATCAAACAGCCAAGACAGTGCCTGATATGTAGTGACGATGCAAGAAATGTTTACTATTCTTAAAAATAGTAATAATGGTCATTTCTATAAAATGAAACTTATGGTCCTATTAACTTGCACTAGAAAACTGGATATATTTTTCCCATAAAACTGAATGTAAAAACATATTTGGAAATGTTTGGTGAAGAAGGAAGAAGGTAAACACCCTACCACATGAATGATCAGTTCCATATCATTTAAAAAAGTTCCTTGTGTATGGGAGGTACATTTTCCACCAAGCAAGCGTATCTGTGTGTATGTGTTACTGTGTGTTCTGAGTTACTTTGCAACTATTTCTCAAATCTGAAACCCTTTTACAATCAGAGTTTACACTTCCACATCCCAGGTCTAGGATCTGAAGTGTGATCTCAAGTATTTTAACACTCTGGGCCTGACTCAGGACTGTCCGTGCCCAGAATTGTTCCTTAATGACCACGGCTAATAGGTCAGTGCTATTTAACTTTGCCTTCATGTATTTAACAAGCATTTATTAAGCACTAGATGTTGCATTAGGTACTGGATGTAGAGAAGTAACACGTGGTCTTATATCATGGCAGTCATAGTTAACTATTGATGGGAAGTATGTTTCACTCTGGTGTCAACCCTGATGGATTTAGAAGGACTGCCCAGAGCACTGGCTAAAAACAATTTTAGTAAAAATAGAGAACATTTTTTCTTTGCAACAGTACAGATGGACCTGGAGAACATTATGCTAAGTGAAATAAGCCAGTCAGAGAGATACAAATACAATATGATTTCACTCATATGTGGAATCTAATGAACAAACTGAACTAATAAGCAAAATAAAGACAGACTCCTGGAAAAATAAAAAATAAATAAAATAAAAACAATTCTAGAAGCATTTGATCTTAGTGGGGAACAGAGCCAAAGGTATGGAAAGAAGAAATAGTTTTGATTGTTTGCTAATCCAGGTTTAGCTGGGGACAGATGCATACACAACAAACTGTAATTTAATATGGTAAGTGCTATTTGTGAGATAAGAATAAAGTAGCATCAAACACAGAGCAAAGAGTAATTAATTTTGCCAAGAGGGGATGGAGTAAGGAATGGCTTAATTGAAGAGGGAAAATTGTAGCTGGTCCTTGACGGATGACTGGGATTTTAGTAGGTGATGAAGTGGGAAAAGAAGATTTCAAGCCAAGAACACATCATGAGCAAATGCACAGAGGTGCCTAAGTATGTGGGGGTGTGGAGGGAACAGCGAGGAGTCCTGTTTGGTTAGAACATGGGGATGGTGCTGGTGGGAACGAGTTATAATGGCGGGTTGGAACCAGACTGTATTGCTTTATCCTGTCAGCCGTAGGACTCGTTGAAGGCTTTTAAGCTAGTGCAAAATATGGCTGAATATGTGCTTTAAAAAATTACTCAAGAATAAGTAGGATGGAGATAGAGAAAAAGAGAAAGAGGCAGGACAGTCAAGAGGAGGCTATTTCAACCTTGCAGACAAGGGGCAGTGGGCCTCTAAACTGGGGGGCTGTCAGGGTGGGGGCAGGGAGAGAGGCTACCGCATCAGCACACAGCACAGCAGGATGTCCTTTGCTTTAAAATGACCTATCATTAGGACATCAATCAATAAAAAGCAAATTCGATAGTCTCATTTTTTTATTGCTCACACTCTAACATTACTTTCTGGATATGTGTGTATATCATTAAACTACACATATAAATAAATGGGACTTCCAAGAGCAATTTAAGATTTTTCAGTTTAAACTCATGACAATCGTAAAAGGGAGACACTGTCATCCCCATTTTACAGAGGAGAACACTGAGGTTCAGTGATCTAAAAAGCCCAAGATTAGAGGCATCAGACTAGACATCTTCCTAGTGTCATGGACAGCCTTTGAACCCAGGGCTGCTGGCCTCTACCATCCATGCTCTTACTCACTTCTCTATGTCACGTAAACAATCAAGTCCCCAGCGCCGCTGTTCATCTCTACTATACATTAAACCTCTTACATACCCCTTTTTCTCAGTTACATATATCTTGGCCCTGGAAATAAGCCAATGAGTATCAGAGAAGTGTTAAAAGCAAGAGAAAAGTACCAAGAAATGTAAAGATACATAATAGTGACTGAGTCCAACCTCTGCAATGATCCAAATAACTTGGACTTGAAGACTAAAAAAAGCTATTGATTTATTCCTGAGTATTGGAGACATTTGAATCTCTAATTCTGTGGAACAAATACATTTATCTATCTATTGGCAGTGTACCTAGCACTGTGCTGGGGGAACAAATCACCCGTGACTCAGCCCTGTGTAAAAACAACAGGGAAAAGAGCCCAGGACTATGAGTCAGGAGACAGAGCTTGGAGTCCCAGCTCTGCCCTTAACCTGACCTATGGCCTTGGACAAGTCACTTCACTTGGGAGAGTCCCTGTTTCACCATTGCAAAGAGCCCTGGTGATCTCCAAGGTCCTTATCGTTCCTACAATGTCCTGTGGCTGCCTTACTGTACTCACATGAAGGAAAAATAAAAGAGGCAGTTAGCATTCACATAAAGGTATGGTAATAAAACACATTCCATTGCCAAGACTGCTTTAGCAATCACTTGGCCTCTTCTGAAACAACCTCCCAAATGTGCAGGCAGAGTGTTTATCATTCCTGTTCCCACAGAGCCTGACACGTCACTAAGAGGACAGTCGTTACGTTTTTTTTAATTGCTGCATTTGATCAATTTGGATATCTTCTTTTTTCTTGCTTCGTTGTTCTGGGTTGAATGTTTAGTACTATGTTGATTAGAAGTGGCAAAAATAGGCCTTCTGTCTCATTATTGAGGTTAGAGGAAAAACTTTACAACTGCATGTCATATTAGCCATGGAGTGCTTTTTTTAATTAAAAAAAAAGTAGACCACTTTTAAAGCCCTTTTGCAATCACAACCATATTGAGCAGAAGATAGAGAGATTTCTCATATGCCCCCTGCCCCCACACATGCACAGCCCCCCTCATTATCAATGTCCTCCACCAGAGGGATACATTTGTTATAACTGATGAACCTACATTATCGTTATCATTATATCATCATCATTCAGAGTCCATAGTTTCCATTAGGTTTCACTCTTGGTGTTGTACGTTCTGTGGGTTTTGGACAAATTCATAACAATGTGTCTCTACCATATAGTATCACACAGAGGAGTTTCACTGCCCTAAAAGTGGTCTGTGCTTCACCTATTCATCTCTCCCTCTAGTCTGGCAACTACTGATACTTTTACTGTCAAAAAATAAAAATCGCTGCATTTGAAATCTTGCAGGATATTGAAAACTTGTTTTAGAGCACCTGAGGCACTCTTAAACAGTTACTCAAGGTTGTATCCCTCCCTCCTTTTTATCTTACCTAGAGAATCCCCAGTGGTGATTTTAAACACGTTAAGGTACTTAATCAAGGCCTCCAGCACTTGGGTAGTGCACAGCTGACTCGGAAGCAAACTATTTTGAACAATGGCTGGATATGCTCCCCATTTTCTAGTGCTAAGGATTGCAAATACATTTTTGCATCCCATTTCTCCCAGGGGGAGCTATAGGGTGAATGGAAACACAAACTTGTTTTTGCCACTTCAACAGCACCATCAGTTTTCTTGCAAGGATCACTTTGGCTTCTAGAGGAGCAAGCGTTGAGCCTAGCCACCGTGCAGTCCTGGCTGCCTTCCAGCCCTCACCATCGAGAGACAAGTCTCCCTAGAGCACGGGCTCCAAGCAGTGATTAGACATGATTGCATTCCTGGAGTGCCGGGGCCACGTGCTCTGCCCTCCAAAATAAATGTTTCTCTTATGGCTTCACACTATGCATGGTTCTTTACATTAACACAAGGGCTGACAGATTGGTTGAGAACCTGCAAATATTTCTGAGGTCATAAGAGATGACTGTGCTAGTTCTAATTCCAAAGCTGATCTTTTTTTGCAGATTATGATGAATGACTCAACACGGTGGTCAGTGCCTCCTGTATATTTTAGGTGGAATGCTTTCTTTTGACACATACTTTACAGAGACATATGTGTATCCTATTTTAATTAATGGAAGAAATGATTCATTCACAAGTGAAAGATTTAATTAAAGAAAGGGTCAGTGTGGGTCAGCCTTGAATTGTAAAACACCACTGATGTTTATTATACTCTCCAACATCTCTGCATGCTGTTTGAAGTGGTACATGGCCTTGGAAAGAAATAAAGTGAAGTTTAATTCATTCATTCATTCAGCTGATATTAATTGAGCCCTCCTGCATTGTAGGTGCCATGCTAGGCTCTGGAGACACAGTGATGAATAGACGGACATGGTTTTTGCCCTAATGGCAGCTACGACGCAGCCAAGGAGACAGGAATAAGGGAGGAACAAACACACAGAACACCGTTACTACAGATTACAACATATATGTGGGCTGTTCTCCTTACAGTCCTTTGGAATTATCTTTAAAGATCTTAATACCCATTTTAATAGAATCATACTTACTTAATTTAGGAACACGTATCAGACACCAGGCAGATAAATTATCTCATTTCTAGATAAATTATCTCATTTCTAGAAGCAGCAGTCAGCTGTGAGTATTGACTTAGGCAAATTTCATTTGCCACGGCAGCTCCTTCCTCTGAACCTGGTGCTTTAGACTTAGACAAACCTGGATTCAAGTCCTGGCTTCTCCCATAAATCACCTCTGGCCTATGGTATTTGCACTTGGCTTTTCTGACTTCTGTTTCCTCATTTACAAGGAATAATAGTAATAATGGTACACAAGACATTGATCCATTGTGAAAAAATACATGAATAACACCTAGGACACAGTGTAGTAGACCGCTCTGCCTGATTTTAGAGATTGGATCTCTACCCCTTGTGGCTAAGGGTGAGAGACGACCTTCTGAATGCCAGCCACAGGAGACAAAGCTTGTCTCTGGTAGCAAACGCTGCCTCAGTTCCTCTCCCTGCTCCCAAAGCTTGGTCGGAAGTCAATGATGGGTAAGACCCCTCACAGAGGGGGGCAACCTAAGCCAGACTCGATCACTTGGAAGGCCTTCATGGAAGGACTGGGGAGGGGGCTGCAACAAAGAGCAATGGACTCTCGTGCCCCTCCCCCCACTTTGTCAAAGCCCGAGTCACATGTTCTCTGGGAGAAGTGCTTCATGGCTCTAATCCCCTTAAACCTGAATACCTGATGGGGAGAGGTGCAGCTCCTTGCCTTGTTAGAGCATGTCCAGGGGAAAAATCTGGCATCACAAAGACTTGCTGATTAACCTGTGAAATCTGCTCTGCTAAGAGTGCTTTCATTCATATGATAAGGGTCTGAGAGGAAATGAATATGTCTCCCAAAGTTTCTGCAACTCTCTTCCTGACAGACACTCACTCAGACTACGCCCTCAGATCTCTTTGTAATGTTATCTACTGTTTGATCCTTGCCGCCCTGTATTCCTGTGTAGTACAACCCAATAAAAGGCTATGGAAGAGGGCACTCGGGGCCTTTTTCTCCTCGGAGGAACTGGCCGCTGCTGGCCTTTGTCTCCCCTGAGAAACTGGCCACAGCCACTCCTCCTCCCCAAACAGATCTCATCATGTCTCAGCCATATTCATATTCATTCATGCATGTCCATGGCACCAAGGGACTCGAGAGAGTAGTCGCCCCCATAACACAGCATTAATATTAATTAATCAGCAAAAATATTTGTAATTTGTGTTCGTATTGTATTATTCATAGTTGGTACTATCATTCCCTCTCTTCTGAGATGTTCTTCATTAAACTTTTGCTCTGGGCGTTTGTGTTATTTCCTTGTCCCCTATTGTGATGACAGAGGTCACAACTTGGAAGCCCAGGACTCGATCCGATACATGGTGTGTGCTCAGCGAAAAACTGCCAAATGGATGGATGAGATTCTACCTCTTTTCGGAACTGGGTGAAGATAATCAACATGTGCACTGACCTCTGCCAAACCTTCCAATCTCAGCCTCCACTGCCTTCCCCCCTATACTCAGCTTACGGCACCAGCCTTGCCCGGAACGACCTTTCCGCAGAGCAGTGCCTAGAACGCTATCCGTGCACTGTTTCGGACCTTAGGTCTCTGCTCAGGTACCTTCTTACAAGGGGCCTTCCCACCTATTCATTTTCTATCTCCTTACCCTATTTATATTTCTTTAATGTATTATCACTGTCAGAAGGTATATGACATAGCCCTAACTGGTGTGACTGGATCCGTTGGTTGGGTCATCGTCTGATAAATCAAAGGGCTGCAGGTTTGATTCTGGTCAGGGAACGTGCCTAGGATGCAGGTGTGGTCCCCAGTGTTCAGGGCAGGTGTGAGAGACGGTAGATCAATGTTTCCCTCTTGCGTTGATGTTTCTCTTCCTCTCCCTCCCTCCCTTCTCCTCTCTTTCAAATCAGTGATCATGCCCTCAGGTAAGAATAAAAACATTACATGGTATTTTTCTGAGTTTATGAATCTATTGTCTATCTCCCTCCACTTACCCCACAGGAGCTCCCCAGGGCAGGAGCCTGGTCTGTGTCTGCCCAGCCCTGAGTCACGGGGCCACTGAGTGCGTCACACAGGTGGAGCACTCTTTTCTCCCATTCCTAAGAAAATACGGGCGTGAAAGCCATCCAAATAGTGCCAATAGTACAGTAGCCTCCAAAATATAAGAAATCTCTCCGCCCCCGAACTTTTGCTTGCAGGGCTGAATTTAATTTTTCACCACAGAATGGCAGGCAGAAGGAAAATAAATGATCCCATTCATAAGGATAATGAAGACACAACCAATAGAAGGTCCCTGAAAGCCCCAATTTTAATAACGTCCATGCGCACTTCACTTTCTCACCATGATTCTGGCCCTTTTGGTAACTCCCTTCCTTTGGGTTCAAAAGTAGTTTGTGCCTCCTGTTCTCAAAGGCAGCAAACATGGATTTTCCTCAGTTTTCACATGATCTGGCTCAAATGTTTGATCGGATGTTTCATTTGGCATCTCTCACTGACTGAGAACTGAAAAGTTGCAAACAAGAGACGTGGCTCCCTGGGCCAAGGACGTGTTCGTGCTGAAGAAGGAAGGTGAGAATCACAGATGCCACCATACCTACCGGCCAGGAACCGATGACCGCGATCAACTCCCACTGCATTAGAAGAAAGGTGCAGACGTGAGAGGTTGCCTCCCACTCCTGAGAATGTGAGCGACAGAGGCTGGGTGTGCCGGGTGCAGGCCGCTGCGTGGCGTGGGGCTCTGCTGTGGTCGTTTGGAGCATTTTGTCCCGGAAGTCTCTCCAAAGAGCCAAACAATCCCGGCTGTTCCTGGCAAGGCCAGGCCTGGCTTACTCAGATTCGTGTTTTAGGAGAGGTGCTTTGGGGTAACAGAACTGGCTCCAGTTCTGCCATGACCACATCAGCCCGGTTTCCGCTGTACAAAAACAAAACTCTAAAACATGTTACCATACCAAATTGTATGTGGCTTTTGTTTTATAAACAACTCTTTTGGGTCCGTGGAAACTATAATGCAGACCAACACCATATCCAGTTGTTTTCCAGAGAGCCGACTCAACAGGGGAGAATCTCAGCATGAGGTCCTATTCTTCTTAGCAGATATTGCTAAAATGTGACTCCACACTGTGGAGGACACAGCAGGGGGTTCTCAGCACCTCATCTTGAGACCAGGAGCTTCTTTCTGCTTCTGACCCAGGTTTCAAAAGCACTAATGGATGGGAGAGAGCCAGTGAAGGGAGAGCTTCAGGGGAGGGTCTGAGTTGTGCCAACCAAGGGCCGGGTGCAGCTTAGGCTCACAGGGCCCACAGGCGGTGGGACGATGTCATGGAGGCTTAGATATTCCCAGATGCCTGGACGAGTCCCCGAAGTTCATTGCTTCCAAATACCTCACTTGTTTCGGGATGATTTCATTTAAGACAAGGCAAAAACTTACAACAGGATGTCACTGACTTTCAAACCAAAGTAGGCAAAAGATAATATTAATGGAATAAATAAGTTCAGGAGGAAATCTAGCAGATTCCTGTTATTTATGCGCAATGACAAGCCACAAAATAGAATTGCGGGCCAGCAGCCTCTCCCCTGTGACCGAGAAACGACGGGCTGCCTGCAACCGCTCCCTGAGCACGGGCCTCTTTTATAACGACTCCGACGCAGACCTGCCGGCTGCCGGGCTCCGCGCAGCGCCCCGCCATCCCAGGTCGCGTGAAGCGGTGGTTAAGACCCAGACCGCGGTTTTCAAATCTGGCTCTCTCACCTACTAGCTGTGCCTCAAATCCCACATCTAGAAAATGGGGATGACAGTATCCTTGAAAACTAAATAATATAATCCATAAAAGTGCTTGGCATAGGGTCTGACATATAGTTAGTACTCAATAAATGTTACTAATAGAAATTATTATTATGCCAATTATAACTCATGGCATTTTAGTAAATGTAATATTTGTTCCTAATGATTCCTATCCATTTCTTTCTATTTTTCTTCCATTTTCCACTACCTGGTGAATTCAGAATGTCTGGTAATCTGTTTATGAAGTAGTAAAATACGTAATTACTGTCTCTCAGGGAAAATTTCTCTAAGAAATATTTTACATCATGCTACAGATTTCTTTAAGCATCTTGTTTGACCAAGTAACACTAAAGTTAGCAATTTGGGGTAACTACTACTGGATTATAAGCCCTTTTTAGCATATTCTTTACTATTCTCTCTTCCACTACTAACACATGGGACCGCTCAAAAAATATTTGTTCAGTGAATAAATGCTCTTTATTCGCACGGAAGAAAAACAGCAACAACCACTGCCTGAATAACCTTTCCTATTCTTCTTTCTATCTCTTTTTTGATGGAGAAATTTCCCTGGTGAAAGTTCTGAGACAGAGGTCATCCTGAGCAAGGGAGCCCCTCTGCTCTTGCGGCTCCTCCGTCCTGTTGGTCTATGTTAAGGACGTCACTCTTAGGAACAAAAGCTATATGACTGGCTAGTGCATCTTCTTAGATGTGTCATTAGAAAGAGTGGCTCATTATTTTAATAGTCCCTTTCTTTACATTAGAATTCTTTTCCCAGCATCATCCTTTTCATCTATTTTAGAAAAAAGCTGTCACTGTCTCATGTCCCCACTAATTGGATAAGTGATTCTTCCTGACCTTGAAGCAAGTAAGGAGAAAGTACACACAGTGCCCTTAAAATTGGCAGCCTCCCCCTTTTCTGATTGGAGTGTATAATCTAGAACTTTTTGAGCAGGACTTGGAGTTGCTACACGTCCCTATAACCGAGAGTTGGAGAGTTGGTGAGTTGGTGGAAGATGGAGAGTAGAGATGGAGGGGGTCTATCTCCTTTGTTTCAGGCCAAATGAAAGGGGCTTTTACTGGGTCACATGGTAAGAACAGCATGTTGGCAGGTACAGCTACGGCCTGTGTGTACTCTGACTCCTGCTGGGAAATCTAGATGCAATGGGAATGACTGGCTACTTTGATGGTGGAGTCAGAAGGCTGCTGAATTAGGGAAAGTCCTGCATTTAGTTTGATGGGACTAGAGATGAGTGTTTTCCATGGGACAGACAGGGAAATGCTGAAGAAAGAGCTAAGCTACAGACCTTTTAAGTTCTGTCCACTTGAACTTCCTGGGTGAGAACAAGCATGAACTGATTGAGAGTGGCCCATGGTGAGCCAGGGCCTGCAGAAAGGAGAACAGTCAAGTCCAAGGAAAATGTGCATTGAAGTTGCAGTTGGAGAACCTGCCTGGGTACCTCCAGAAAGGCCCTGGGAAGACCTCCACTGGAAAAAGGGACAGCTTTAAACACCTCTCAGGCCCAAGAGCATGAGGCCGGCCTATGCTACAATGAATTGCCATAAGGCTTTCATGACCTTTATCTCTCCTTTCCCCCCTTGCTCACAAACTGTGAGAGTCAGAAACCTGAGAGCAAGGTGGGAGGTAGGGGAAGAGAGGGCCAGCAAGAAGACATATGCAAGGCCACACAGACCTCATCCAACCATAGTGCCCCTGGCTCAGTGTAACACAGCGCTCTGACCTCTCCTCAGCCTAACCCTCCAAATAGTCTCCCAACATATGACCTTTGTCCTTGCTCTTCCCTCTTTCTGGGGTGTACTCCCCCTAGATTATCAGATTCTTGGCACATTACATTTTCTGTAGGAATATGATCAAATTGACATTTAAAAAATATCATTCTGGCTACCTTGTGGGAAAATGGCATTAGAAGGCAACAGAGCACACAGGAAGACCAGATGCAGGGCTACTTCCCTGGCCCTCATGAGGCTTAGTGAAGCCTCAGAACAGGGTAACAGGAGAGGACGTGTTGAGGAGTGGGCAAATTCGGAATATATTTCAATGCTAGTTCGCACTGGACTTGGTACATGTGGGAAAAAAAGAGAAGAGTCTTTTTTGACTACTGAGTTTTTAGCCTGAGCAACTCTTTAGGTGAATGAATCAGGAAGAGAACCAGCCTGAAGTGGTGCCATGAAAAGCCCGGGATTAAAGCATTCATACCAGCAGAGAAATAGAGTGACATCTGAGGGTGTTCACTGAATTCATTAAATAGTACGACATATCACAAATAACCTTAGAAATGGCAATTCTAGGCAAATCGTTCATTTACTCATTACCAAATATTTATTGCATCTTTGTCATCTCCCTGCTTTTATTGGTGCTGTTTCTACTTCCAAGATATCTATCTTCACTCTACTATACACCAGATAACCCCTATTTATTTGCTCATCAAGACTCAGCCAAGGGATATACAATCCAGGAAACCATCACTCATACCCCTCGTCTGAGTTATAGGTCTCCACTCTGTGTTCACATGGTTCTCTGTGCTTATCTGCACTGCATTAGCATTCACCTGTCTACTGAAGTTGTTTATATGCCCACCTCTTCCACTGCACTCAGTTTCTTGGGGAAGGCATTAAGTCTTTTATTGTGAACATCAGTTATACCTGTCTTGCCAGGAGCATTCTTTCCATAGGGAACTGCCACTCCTTCATCCCATATGGTTCTGCTAAGACTATTCACCATGGTGCCCTGCCTGACTGCTTGCAGCAGACATGGCATGTGACTATATCCCCTTGACAACAGTGACTGATATAAGTATAGGCGTGTTGTTGAGCAGAGTCTTTCCATGATATTAATATATGGGTCCTGGAAAGAAAGGGTCCCTCTTTTCCTTTTGGATTGAATGCTGTAATGACAGATGTCTTGGACCACCAACAGTCATCTTTCCCACCTCTGAGGACAGCATTTCCATGGAGTTAAGCTAACCCTAGAAAGGGAAGCACAGCTAGAATATGGGAATGAAGCCCACATAACATATTAGCCCCCTGGATCTAGTATATGAGAAGGAAGTACATTCTGCATTTCTTAGTTGTATAAGCCAATAAACTCCCTTTTGTAGCTAAAGACATTTGAATACATTCTTACATTTGCAATTGAGAATCCTGACTAATATATCTTTGAAATTTGGGTCCCCCTGCCAAATCACAGTAACTGGTACCTCTAAACTCCATAAAAACATAGTACCGAAGTGATCACATAACTTAGCAAACCATTTAGGAGTTAACGCTGTAGGAGTGAATCCCTCCGGCCTCTGACACTGCTCGGGCTCTCTGCCCGTCAACAGTGCACCACTTGCGTCTTGATGAAGAGGCCGAGGTAGCAAGTGCCTAAAATGGGTATTAATCTGTAAACACTTGGAAGACTCCAATTTGTATTCTTATTTTCCTAAAGTACCCAGTGAACCAAAAGTTAGGGAAGGTCTTATCAGAAAAGCCACAAGATCATGTCCAATGCACTGGACAAAAAGTTTAGAAGCATTCCATCTGACTTTATAAAGGGGGCCTTGCCTTAAGTGTGCTTGAGCCTTGTGACTGTGGGTGATCCGGTCACAGGAGTGACTGGCTTTCTTGCAAGTAATGACCAGATAAGTCCTCAAGGGTGTAGCTACTGAAAACTCAGCCTCAAATGGAAGGAGGTAGATCTCCTAAACCATGAGTGGATAATCCCCTCCTTGGTTTGGGGAGAAGAAAAGGCAAGGTGTTTTTTATGAGCAAATGTTATTTGATTTTAAAACGGTTTCTCCATATAAAGTAAATGTCTCATTCAAAGTTAGTTCTCCCTTTTTAGGGGAACCCCTTTACACCGTTGGTGAGAATGCAGACTGGTGTAGCCACTGTGGAAAGCAGTATGGAGATACCTCAAAAAATTAAAATAGATATGCTTGTTGACCCAGCAACCCCACATCTGGGAAGATATCCAAAGAAACCCAAACACTAATTTGAAAGAACATAAGCACCCTTATGTTCATTGCAGTGTTATCTACAATCACCAAGATATGGAAGCAGCCCAAGCATCTATCAGTAAATGAGTGAATAAAACAACTATGGGACACTTATACAATGAAATATTATTTGGCCATAAAAAAAGAAGGAAAGTTTACCCTTTGCAACAGTATGAATGGACCTGGAGAACATTATGATAAGTGAAATAAGCCAGGCAGAGAAAGACACATACCATATGATTTCACTCTTATGTGGAATCTAATGAATAAACTAAACTAACAAGCAAAACAGAGGCAGACTCATAGACGGAGAACAGGCTGACAGCTTTGGGATGGGGAAAGCTGGGGTACAGGGACTGAGCAAAAAGAAAAAAGGGTTCATGGACATGGACCAAACAGTGGTGATTACAGAGCGGGGGCGGCGGCAGGGGGCATATAAGGCAGATCATTGGTAATGGGAAAAATATAATTAAAAAGTTATTTCTCCCTTTTAAACACAGAAAATTGAATCTTCTTCCAACATACACATGAAAGTAATAGCATTTTATATATTAAAAACAATTCATGGTTCTTTGCATCAGAAACAAACCTGCTTGAAGCCACTTAATTCACATAAATATTTACCAAGTTTAGCAAGGATGCTTCTGAAATTTTTCCTTTCAATTATTTCTTAAGGTTATTAAATTAAATCACTGAAACTGTGATGGACTTTACAGCAAAAGATACATGTATACAAACAAAAGCAAAAAAACCAGAATTGCCTTGTTGGTGTGCTCTTGAGTAGTTACAAAGGTCTGAAAGTAGTAAATGGTTTGTGCTTGAAAAGTGAGTGTAACAAAAGAGCCAAAACCAGGCATACACCCACCCCCAGAAGAAAGCGAGGGGGGTTGTCAAAGAGTGAAGTGGCATGGGCTCCTGCATGGAGGGGTTCACACTGTGACCGAGTTCTTGCACTTACAAATGGAAGCCAGCGAGTGTAGGGATTCGGGGAAGGGTAGAGGTTTAGATTGCTCCGGGTAGGCATTGAGAAAAAATTGAGAAAATGTTCCTGAGGGGAAGAGGACAGAGGAAGGGAGAAGAGGGTAGAGAAGGGAAACAATGGCAGGCAGATGGGGGACTAGAAGAAGAACTTTTAAGAGCAGGTCTAACATGTCTTTTAACCCATCTCTATTGCTGCATCTCCCATTAGTCTTACCACAGAGGCCTTTGGTGATTTAAAAATAAATAAATAAATGTTACATACACTCACCTATAGACACACATGTGTATATATACATGTATGTATTATTTATATGTGTATGTATATGCATGCGTGTGGAAAGACAGTGTTTGAATTCTTAGGGGGGATTGTCAATAGCGAAGTGTAGAAAAGAAAACAAAAAGAGCAGAATAGGACATAAGAATTATGTGCAAATGTAAGACGGGATTCAGAGATCACTGTAAACAATTAAGGTGCCTGAAATTTCCACAAGTTCTGGGAAGGGCATTAGACTTTCCCATGGGGTGTAGAATGTGGTTCAGGTTACTTTTAGGAAGATGTTAAAAGGCAGGGATGCCCCAGATAACACTAAAGTTGTATAAGCATTTCCCGATGGCATTTCCCCCAAACACCAAGATCTAAGCACTCCGACAATCTGAGATGGGTCACATTAGTGATACAAAATGAGTTTATTCTATAAATTACATAAGTAATACAAATTGACAGAAACAACTCAAGATGATTGGAGACAAGACCCAGAAAACAGAAAGGCATAAAAAACATAGAACAGTAGCCTTCAAATCATGGTGGAAATAGGAAAGTCAGTCTATGAGAGCAATTGTGAAGGTTCATAAAAGGCTTAGGCTGAGAAGTTTCGGGCTGGAAAAAAATCTGTATATTCTGTATGGGAATAAAAAGCATTGATACCATGTTATTATTTCACTCTGCATGTAGACACATCATTCGTAAATACAGCTAAAAACTGTAATTATAGAAAACATCTCACATGGTCTTTAATATTTAATTAGTCTCCCCACTAGAAATCAACTGCATAGAAAAAAAGCACTCTCTCAATAGGTTAATATTAATCACTTAACAACCGTGACATTGATATTTATGGAATACTTATGAAACAAGCGTTCGTGAAGTGGGAGCATATTCACCCGTCTACTGGGAGGCTTACAGCGTTTTTCAAAGTGTCAGATTCACTTTGTGCCCGGCCTCTTTATGTTGTGAAAATTTGAAATTACTGTTGATTTGAAGGCTCTTCAAAAGGATTTTTTCATCCCTCGCTGAGAAAAAAATAGAAACAGATTAATCTGGTATTTGTTAAGTATGTCATTCCTCCATCTAGCAAAAGGCAAATGACAACAACATGAATAAAAGAAGCCTTATGGAGTGAGTAGAAGAAACTAGAGAGGTTAACTTCAGTGTACGACAGTCAAATGATACAAAAGGACAAATTATTTAAAGCCATCAGCCTTAAGAGGAAATAGAGGAGGTAGGTAATCATCTGATGTGATTTGAAGAACGTTAGGAAAGACGTTCATCTATAAAGCAACTTTGTTCACAACCATGGATGGGTGATACCTAAGATTCCAGCCCTATTCCTGGCCTCTATACATTGCTCATTTATTTTTTCAGCAACATACAGTGAATCTTCACTCTGCACTACTTTGGCCTGGGTGCCAGGATACAATGACAAATAAAGCCCAGTCCCTGCCCTTGGGGACTCAGAGTCCAGCTGGGAAGACATACAAGTAAGAAGCAATCACAGTCTCCTGTGCTAAGCACCAGTGAGAGTAGAAGTTCTAGGTAACAAGTGATCATTTTGTATGTAAGTATGTCTTGAATATTAAATAAATACACAATTTAAAATATTCTTCTTTTTAGTAGCTAAAAATTTTACTATTAACTAATCATGTCATCAAAGGTCGTATGCAATGGTGCAAGGTGCGCTCTACCCCAAACCAGGTCCAGGTCTTGCTCTGCCTTTTACCAGCCCCGAGATCTTCAGCAAGGCCTGCAGGGCCTCAGAGCCTCAGCATCCTCCTCCATGAAATCAGTGCATTTGTCCTGATGATCCATAAGCCACTTGCTGAGTCTGACAGTCTAAGAAGCTTCATTTAAAATGCAAATGTTATCCTCAAAAAGTGATGCATGAAGCCAGTGGGACTTTCCTGTGCATTAGTTAATTAAATTTGCTAGCCAAGTCACCTTGCAGAGCCCTAAGAAAAAGCGACACAGGTAGGACTCATCTTTAAAAAGGGCCCTGGATTTGGGTGGGTAAGAAATAGGAAATTTTGGCAAATTGAGGCAGTGGAAGGCATTCAGCCTGTAAGAAATGTATCAGGGAGAAAAGAGAATCACAGACAAAAATTTTAACATATTACGGGAAAGTGTCTCTCAACTTTGTTTTCATAATAAGGCATTAGAACACGCATATGTCACCAAAGACTGTAGTAGCTCCAGACTATTTATATTAGAAGGGACCGGGGCTACCACTGGTTGGAAAGGGTTGCTCAGGGACTGCCTTCAGAAAACATTTGTATTATATTGTCTTGGGAGAGCATTTGCATCACATTTGCACAGACCACTCTTAATTGGCTGTAAGTTTATTTAGGATGATGGATATGTAGGAAGAGTGAGGATGAAATTATTTGGGACCGTTAAGAGCCTACTCAAGTGACTTTTTTACCCCAAGACTGACCAAAGGAGAGTAAGAGGGAAATTAGAAATCCTCTTACTTCCCATTGGAAAGCTCCCTCCAAATCACCACTTCACTGAAGCAGGCTGCTCAGCCTTCAACCCTCTGCTCCCCAACTGGGAAGACCAGTCACATTCACGAGAGTGACAGCACTGACTACTTTCCACTTTCCCTGATGCACAAAAGCCCTGCCCAGGTGCTTTAAACCTAGCACCCTTAGCAAAAAACAGATATGAAGGCAGGTTGCATTCTGTCCGAATCACCAACTTTGAGTCTTTTTGCACAACCTAGTTCAAAATTTCTATTTTTATCATATTCACTCCTAAGGGCAGACATTTTTACAGTGGATATAATCTCATTGGTGTATTATGCTTCTCAACCAAAGCCAGCTTATTTTTTAGGGGCTTACAAAGAACCACATCAGTCACAGCTAGACTTAAGTTATGGAGATCTGCCCAAATGGAGGCCTCTGTGTAAGAACTAGGCTTGAGTAGAGCAGATTTGAGGCCTGCCTGGTCCATCTAGTATTGTCAGTTTCATACATTTCTAAGAGTGAAGAATGCTGCTTTCAGAATGTTTGTGGAACTGTGTTCATATTTTACACAATACAGGTTGGATTTTTATCTGTCCTAAGTAAATACCTGACAATAAGCAGTTTAAAGTATTTGAAAGGTTAGATGACCCAAACTACATTCTTCATTTGAAAAAAACTGAACCTACATGAACATCTAGTCACCTGTTTTACATAAACTGCTCCTGTATGACTGACACAGGTACATGTTCACCTATGATCATGCTCCCCGATTTCTCATAGCTGGTAGGGTCCTTGCATGTATCAGATCTTTTGATGTTCAATACCCTGGCAGGACTTTCTGTAGAATAAAGCTGCGCCTCTTGCTTCTTTGTTTGGGGCCAGCCCTGAGCTCTATAACCTTGATTTTTACCTTCCCACCTTCTTTAGGCCTGGTTCCATCAATTGCCTTCGGTGTTCCATTTTCAATTCTCAGCCAACCTTCTTCTCTACTCTTTCCTTTCACTTGACCTATAACAAATCTTAAATTTCTTACATCTGAATAGAAACTGTCCCTTTCCTCTGAATTCTCCCGCAAATTACCATCTCATCCCTCTTTCTTTATATACAAACTTCTTTTTAAAAATATACTATTTTTGCTATTTATATAGACTCATTTCCATGAACTCTTCACCTCACTACAGTTAATCTCTTCTCTTGCATGAAGAAATGGAAACTAATATAAGCAAAATAATTCTTAGTTTTTAACATACTGGATAACATCCATTCTCATCTTCTCAGAGAGCCTAGAAAATTTAAAAATATATCTCCCAGACTCTCTTGCAGCTAGAGTTCTATCTGCAAATTAGGTTGTGCCAATTCACAAAAGTTTTAGAATACAAATATGGAACAGAGGCTATCTTCCTGTTGCTATTTCTTCTAACAATCAATCTCATGAAAACATAAGTGTCAGAAAAGTAGGTGGGGGGCATTGATGGCCAGAGTCAGTATCTAGTTAACACCTTTATGAGTATCAAGAAAGTTTCACATTACTTACAACCACCAAGATATGGACACAGTCCAAGTATCCATCAGTAAATGAGTGGATAAAACAACTATAGGGAATTTATACAATGAAATACTACTTAGCCATTAAAAAAAAAGAAAATTTAACCCTTTAAGACAGCATGGATGGATTTGGAGAACATTATACTAAGTGAAATAAGCCAGTCAGACAAAAACAAATACCATATGATTTCACTCATGTGAGGAATCTAATGAACAAACTGAACTAACAAACAAAATAAAGGCAGGCTCATTAGTGAGCAGGATGACAGCTATGAGGGGGCGGGGTTGAGGGTAAAGGGATTGAGCAAAAAGGAAAAAGGACTGATGGACATGGACAACATCAGTGGGGTGGGGGGGACCATAAAGGGGATAAATGGTAATGGAAAAAATACAATTAAAAAAGAAAATCTTAATGGTGACAGAGGAAGTGGCTTTCTAACCTGAACTATCTGATCTCTGACTAGCACCTATGATGATGAGCATCGAATTTAATGGTACCAGTGGTGCTCTCCTGATTTATGCTACTCCAGCAATTCCAACCATTTTTTAAAGCATTCAATATCCTGTATAAAATTATTTTATGTTTAAAATGACCAGCGTATTTTCTATCTCAGGTACTGAGCCCTGACTAATATAGTTTGTGAAACTGGAAGTGGTTATAGAAAATGGACTCTCAACAACAAGGACTTGGGAGTGGTCATCTTGTCTGGTTCGGTCTGAAGGCAGAGATGCTTCAATTACCACTGAAAAATGGGACCTGGAAGTTCGTGGTACAATCACAATAAACTTATCGCAATAAAGTTATCTAAATTACCACATTTTTGAAAGGCTGAAATTGTATCCACCAAAGGCAAGCCTTTCGTGAGATCAGTGTGATAAAAACAGGGCAGAGAAGGACTATGGGTCTATCTGGACACTTTGGGGCCTTGCAGAGCTTAAAGAAAAGAGGTATAAATTCATGCCTCTACATTTAAAAAAAATTTTATGCTGTAGGCAAAATTAGAGGATTGGAGAATTTCTGTAACCACCATCAAACAATCTCCACTCTGAAAACCAGTGGGATGACATGCCCAAAAGTATGTCCATACTTTTAGATGGAAAGGTCCATAAGTGAAACTTGATAAGCTCAGGGGAGGCCTGAGTGACAGCCTCACAGATTGGATGGTCTGAAATTAAAACTTTCTCACTGAAAGCCGTTCAAGGTGGGCAATCATGCCCTAGACCAGTATTTTTCCCTAACGAAGGTCAGTCTTTATCTTAACTGAGCCTGTCTGTTATCTTTTTGCATCTACAGTAGGTTCCTTTGCAATGTCAGATTTCCTTTTTCTGGACCCCTCAAAGCACAGACACTGCACCATGGGCGGCCACAAATTCCCTAATTGTTATTGGTATTATGTTCATTGTTGACTATTAACTATCTTTTATCCTCCTGTGTAAAAATAGGTGCCTATCATTTTACTTTTTCTCCAATCCCAGGGGTTCCCCTCAATCTCCCCCTCCCCTGGTTTGCTTTCTCCCACCTCCCTAACCTAACATCAGTAGATTTCTTGTAACTCCCTTACACCTTCTCCTTTGATTGTCATGTATAAAATAAGGTGTTAAACTGCCATTTTCTGGAGCATTTCTCAATCCAATGAGATTTTGCTTCCCGGAAGTTGTGGTCAGTTTGGCACAAATAAATTCACAAAATTTCTCTGACAGGTTTGAATGTTTCTTATGTTGACAAGTAAGATGCCGAGGCTAATCATGAGAGTTTTGAATTGTGAATTAAATTGAATTCACAACCTCACCAGGTTTTTTATGGTTAAGATAAATTTTGATTTAGAGGGAGTGGATTTGAGCCTTGGCTGTTGTGGCTCAGTGGATTGAGTGCTGATCTTGGAGGGAGGAGATGCTGGTTCGATTCCCAGTCAGGGCAGGTACCTAGGTTGTGGGCCTGGTGCCTGGCTATGAGAAGGGGGCCTACAAGAAGCAACTGATTGAATCTCTCATTGATGTTTCTCTCCTCCTCTTTCCTGCTCTCTTAAAAAGTAAATAAATAAAATCTTCCCTCTCTTAAAGAGTAAATAAATAAAGTCTTAAAATTTTTATTTTAAAAAGGAGTGGATTTGATTTTCCACTGTGCCTCACTTGTCAGAAGGAGTGGTCCTTCCTCTTCATGCATAAAGCTAGCTCTGAATTACCTGGAGACCCTGCTCTGAGACATCTCACTTGCAACAGGATAGCCGTTAACTTCATATTCCATAACACTTCATTGTCTCTTAGCCTATGTAAAAAGTCAAACCTTATTTATATCTCAGGGAGACAAGCAAAGAGAATTTTATCTACTAAAATAGTTATAATTTCCTGTTTATTTACATATGTAGACACCTGGGAAATATGTGTGATAATGGGTTCAGATGAGGGAAGGGCTAAGTCAACAAGAAGAAATTCTCGACACATTTACTAGAGATCTTTAATTCAGTGATCTGAATCAAAACAATGCGTCTGTTCATTCAGTTGATAAACATAAATGTGAATTCAGCAGAGGCCTACCCAAAGTAAGAGTGACGTATCAAAATGAGTTAACAGAGAGGGGAAAAACAAAGAATAAGGAAGATAATGTTGAAATGGAATTATTATTTATGGCCTGCTTATTCACATCTAACTATGTTGGCAAACAAAGTACAAAGAATGCTCCCACACTGGCCAACGTGGCTCAGTTGGTTGGACCATCATCCCATAGACTGAAAGGTCATAGGTTCAATTCCCAGGCAGGACACCTACCTAGGTCGAGGGTAGATTTCTGGTCAAGGCTACTGCAGGAAGCAACCGACCAATATTTCTCTCACACTAATGTTTCTCTCTCTCTCTCCCTTTCTCAAAAAAAAAAAAAGCAATGAGAAAAATTGTACGTGGATGAAGATAAAAATAAGAATTGAAAAAAAGAATACTCCCTTAAGTAAGACAGAAAAATGCATTTGGAACAGCGGTTCTCAACATTTTTGGCACCAGGAACCAGTTTTGTGGACTGGGGTGGGGGTGGAGGGCAGGGGACGGTGATGGTGGGCCAGGGAAGGACAAGAGGTGGAGCTCAAGCAGTAATGGGAGCAAAGCTTCGCTTGCTCACCCACTGCTCACCTTCTGCTGTGAGGCCCGGGTCCTAACAGGCCACAGACCAGTACTGGGGATGGGAGGGGGAGGTTGGGACCCCCGCCTTAAAACACTATAATGCCTGCCCCATATAGGTAATGCTGCCATTGAAACAGGCCAAGTATAGTGGTAGTAATAAGATTCTGGAGTGGCAGAGGCCTTGTGGTAGCACTAACTGGTTATCATATAAGGAGCAAAACTATAGTAATAAGCAGAATGGTTTGACCCTTAAGAATGAGATTATCATGGGGTTTCTAGGATTGAGGCCAAAACGTCAAGAAAAAAATCTGAAAAATTGGGGCTCTGATTTGAGTTGCCTCAATGCCAAGTCACATTCTCTTATCCATCAATTCCATGAAATTTGTCTATTTCAGTTTGAGACCTTTGAATAAAAAAGCCAGGTACTCATGAGAAAGGACCCTACTGCACTGTCCTAAGTATGAGTTATAAATTCCCCCTGTGTCTCCTTAAAGAAACCAAAGGCATTTGTCAGAGTAACTGTGTGCTGAGAAAAGGGAAATACCGGCTTGGGGAGGTATTACTCAGCACTTGCTCTTAGCTAGCATCAACCTTTAGAGATACAACAGGCAACTGAGATCCACTAAGAGTAAGAACTTAGGATGGTCAGCAATACACGCACTTTTGGCCAGAATTCATCTTGCAATGAGCCGAGAAAGCCCATGAACCCATTCTGTAGTTACTTTCCCATTCCAGAAGACCAAGTTGTAATAACAGTTTGGCAAGTGGTAGCACCTCCATATTCATTCCCTTATCATAAAGGAAAGGAACAAGTGAAACAAACCAAAGAGTGAATCAAAAACAATATCACATCCCTGAGGAAATTACATATTAATGCCACCATCAAAGACTTGAAAGGGAACAATAGTGGCAGCATAGTTTTGGATCTTCTTGAATCCCCACATACAAATAGACAGGAAATTGATATAAGACAAAACATGACCAATATTTACAACCAACTGGGTGTTAAGTATCTCCACAGACCCCATAATAAAAATGATTTGGAAAAACATCAACGGGAACCAGATCTACACGTTATCAGCATCTGTGTGGGAAAATCGGAGAAAAGCAACCTTTCAACTAATGGACTGAAAAGGCAACAGATGCTGACTAGAAGTTCAGCAGGCCCATCTGAGAAGAGCAGCAGAAACAAACCCCAACAGTAGACGAGTGTCACTGGCCAGGTGACACAAGTGTCCCAGATGGATGGGGCTAGAGCAGCCTTATCCCTCCAAACTCTTGAAACAGCTGACAGGGCTTCCTTCCCAGACAGAGCCCCACAACAGAAACTGCTGCAAGTTGCATTTAACTTAAGCGGGATAGGAGCAACAGAGATAAATGTAAAAGAAGGTTCAGATCAAGCTTTGGGAGAACAGAGCCAGAACATTTCAGAAAACAGCCCACCATATTCTTTAATACTACATGTAGTGACAGAAGATGGAGAACTGTAAAGTTAGAAAACCTGTCTGAAACCAGCCTCCTATAAAAGTTTAATAAAGCCAAATTTACATTGAAAAATAAGCAAGAAATAAAAATATCAAGATCATACTCATAAAAGTTTACCATTTTAAAAATAAAAGAAACAGAACAGAAAAGTATTCCTATAGACAATAAAATCACACTTGAAAGGGTGAAAGAAAAATCAAAATTGTAACATACTATCTCAAAATGAGCTAAAAGCTATTAAGAAAACAAAACAATATTTAAAAATTGCATAAGTGAGAATTAGAAAAGACTCAGAAGTAATGTAACAGACTCAAAGAAGAATTACCTGTAAAAGGGGATAAAATATTCTTAAAAAGAAGATTTTTGTAGGAGAAAGACAAGGGCAAATAAATTCAGCATGGAATGCTTTTAAAATGAAGAGTAAAAAAAATAAATAACATTCTAATTCAAAAAGAAATGAGAAAAATAAAATAAAAATTAGAAGAAAATGACAAATATTAAAGATAAGCAAAGAAAATTCAACATATGGTTAATAGGAATCCCTGAAAAAAACAAAGAGAGAGAGCAAACCAAATACTAAAATCTTTCCTGAAATAAAAATTTAAAATATTTAAAATCACATATTGAAATAGCATACTGTGTGCCTGAAAAAATATATCTAAAGTGGCCATACCATTTATAAAGTCATCATCTCTGTTTTATAATAAATTCTCTCTGTTCCAATTATTGGTATCATTTCTGTCTCCTAACTAAACACTGATACAGAAAGTGGTACCAGAAGAGGCTCCAGGAAGAAGACCCTTAAAGATCTTAAAGATTGGATTTGAGGGTTGATTTGGTAGCATCCTTGGTCTGCAACAATGTGCTGAATGCTTTGCCAAAGTAAATGGTATGCCAGGTAATCCATGGCATGCAGTGCCATTCATAGTTCATCAAATTATCATCTGTGCTTGATAATGATGAAGTATCTATAGAAGCACATATTCTAGAAAAATTACTGAGCCTTAAGGAAAAAAAATATGTTTCAGGCATTTAGGCAAAAAGTGACTAAGTGACACATGACTTAGAAGGAAAAAAATGTATTATTATCAGATTTTTCAATGATAGCATTTTATGCCAGAAGAAAATAGAATAACATACACACGATACTCAGAGGAAGAAAACATGAACTGAGGATTTTAAATACAGCAAAACTGACTTACAACATAAAAGGTGGAGGCAAACTGTTATTTACATAAAAGAACTCAAGGAATATTTTTTCCATCAGCCCTTCCTAAGAAATCTTACCAATATGGAAGACACTAGCCACAAGTGGCTATTTAAACTCTCATTTTAATGAATTGTATTAATTAAAATTAAAAATTCAATTCTGCAAAAAACTAGTTATATTTCAAGCGCCCAAGAAGTATCCGGGGCTAGTGACTATCGCACTACACGATGCATTTACACATTTCCATCATCATGACAGAAAACCCTATCAGGTAGCACTACGTTGGCCAATGAGCTTCAGATAACAAAAATGACTAGAAAACACCGACATGGAGATGGATAGTGGGATTTAAATATATACTTAATTGAATAGGTAAGAATAAGTGAGGGTTAAAACAAGCCTAGAGTATATAATAGTTGTATGATTTGAAAAATCTAGGTATAGTAAAACCATTAAAAATGGGGGAGATGGAAATAGCATATGAAAAATGGAAATATTTTAAAGTGATATTTTCAGTAATCATAATTGATGGTGACAGTATTGGTATTGCAATTCTGAGACTGTTACATGAGGAGAGACCCACTCCAAAAACAGAATTTATTTGTAAAAGAAATTGCGCATTATTCTTATATGTTTAAACTTCAGCCACCTTCAAAGTACTCTAGATTTGATGCAATACACCTATCAAGATGTTTTCCCACGGTTTTAAAACAGTTTTTGAACTTGTTGATTTTGATGCCTTTTAGTGCTTTTGCCATTTTTTTGTTTCACCTCTTCCACATCAGCAAAATCTTTCCCTCTGAGGACTTTTTTCATCCAGTTAAACAAAAAGTTGCTTGTGGTGAAATGGGTGAATAGAGAGGGTAGGGCATGGGCATTATAACATTTTTAGTCAAAAACTGCTGAATACTCAGTGCAGTGCGGACAGGTGCACTCGTAAATCACCCATCATGAAGCGGGCAAACACATTGAAGAGTCTTCAAAGAAATTCACTGAAGCCAAATGCAGCCTCTCACAACAACACCAGCTGGTACGTTGCTACTCGCCTGGTGGAAGAAGCCTGTACTACAAGGGGCCCACCCCTCCAGAAGATAATTTCAGTTTTTGGGGGACCCTCCTTGTATGTGCAATGTGGGGAGAAGCAAGTGAATAATTATGGGATATTCTACTTCTATCATGTCCTTGAGAACCAAGAGTATCAGTGCGGAAGAAAGAAAATACAGATGTAGCAGAAGAAACTAAGTAAAAACCCTGTGGCCTGAACTTAAATGGAAAAATATCAGTATGAGCTAAAACCCATTAGCGACCCAGAAATACGAGCACCCCTACTGCCCATATTGTAGTTTTGAAATACCATTTTTCACTAAAGAAACCAAGATTTTTTAGAGAAATGACTGGTTCCAGGTCTGAGGAATGACATGTATAACATGTACTTGGAACATGTTAACCCACCAAATAGCATGGAAACTACTGAAGACCACTGGCATCATGTCAAAAAGAGTCAGGAACAAACTCGAAGAGACTCCTATTGGCCAAGGATGAACAATTTTAGCTTTAATAAAAATCGCGGTAGACTAAAGTTCATCAAATAAGTTTAAATTCATGAGTTTATTATAATAGTAAAAGAAAAAAACAACTAGTTTCTGAAGATGAAAAGGAACTCAATTCACTTCCTTGAAAACTGAAAAAACAAAAGGAAAGAATCAAGCATTTATCTTGCCTACTCTATGGCAGGGGACTAGCCAAATAATAAACAAGAGGAATTATCCCTTTGCAAAGGTGTTCCAGCTAATTCAAAAACAAAATGATAGAGTGTCACAATTTGAAATCTTTGGTAAATTAATGGGTTTAGGCCTTGACCATCATCAGCTGTTGAAATCATAAAAAGAGTGAAAATCAGATAGATATTATGTGTCTTCCACTGAAAGAACATAATCATCACCCATCATATTACCAAAGGGATTGAACCTGAGGACAATCAAGCCTCTGGATTCAGCTGCCAATCTACAAGAAATACAAAGGGAAAGAAGCACATTAAATTGCTCCATGTGTACTCAATAAAAATATCCAGGCTTTGGGAAATTCTACAAGTCAAATGAGCTAGGATAAATAGTAAGTATAAAGGGGGGCATGAGGAAGGAACCTTAGATGAAAAACAACTTAAAAACATAATAGTCAGGATTGAACTGTAATATTTAAGAATGCATGCTTAGGTAATAAAAGCAGAAAAATGCAAGGAAGTGAGGTCAGGATGCTTTTGAAAGTAGAAAGAGGACTGTGATTGGGATGAGGCACGTTTAGAGGCTTCTGGGGCGACTGGCAAAGTTCTATTGCTTGACTCACGTGTTACTTACAAGGCTGTGCACCTCACCAGAGTATTAAAAAATGAATGAAAGTTTGCTGGGATGGTGGTTTTAGTTCAAAACACTGGCCATTGCAGAAAATGTACAGGTTTTGGGGGATGACAATGGATTCTCTTATATTCAGTCATGTGGCTGCACTTCGATTGCAATGGCTTTTTTGGATATGGTCTCTTTGCCAGAGCAAATCGACACAGACCCTGGTGCTTGGTGTGGAGTTATTGCTCTAGTAAATGCTTTGTTCTCTATTCCAATGAGCAGATAATAACAAGGAGTTTGCTTTCATCCAGCAAGTAAGCAGTTCACCTGTACTGTTTTACCCCAAGGCTATAGCGGCTCTGGCTCGTGGCCAAAAAAGAGTCAGCAAGACATTGATTGCCTCGCCATCCCACAGGACATCCTGGTAGTTCTGTACATTGATAATATTGTATTCTTAATACACAGTAAATAAAAAGCAGCTGTAATCCTAGCCTCCTTGATAAATCATGTGTGGGTGCAAAGTGTGAGAGAAACCTCGCAAAAATCCAGGGCTCTGCCACCTCAGCCCAGAGACACTTAGAAGGCCTCTCGGGGTTTGGGAGACAACTCAGACCCCATTTGGATAAGCTACTGGACACATTTATCAAATAACCTCTAAGGACTGTCAATTTTTATTAGGTCCCAGAGCAAGCAACGATTTTCCAGCTGGTCCAGGATGGGGATCAAGCAACTTGGACAGAGGATCTAACAGAATCATGGTACTCAAAATGTATATGATTGACGGGTATGGGACAGGCTGCTCCGCTACTAGAATCAAAATATAAGCCCCCAGGGTCTGGAGCAAAGCCAGGCATTCTTCTCCAAGTCCATAGTCTCTCTTTGAGCAACATCCCCTGGCTGGTAGAAACTGACAGTGTGGCCATTGACTACCAAGGGACTATGTGACCTAGGTTACCCATTATCAACTGTATATCATCTAATCCATGAAGCCATAAAATTTTTTATGCACAATAACACTCCAAAATCAAGTGGAAGTTTAAACACAAATTTTTACTTAAGCAGGTGGTAAAAAAAGTGTGGTAAGCTGAGGGGCAGGTCATGAGCATTCCCAGTGCACCTACACAAGAGGCACTGTGGTCATCTCTTCAGTTCATTCTAATAGCTTTCAGGGGAGTTGCTTATAAAACGTGACATGAGGAAGCAGACAAACCTGCAGGAATATGCACCAGCTAAAAGTGGACTGAGGGAGCAGTATGCAGATTATTCTTCCAGTAGTCAAGACCTCAGGCAGTACCTATGATTGTCCCTTTGATGGGAAGGAAACAGCGGAGGAACGGATCTGCAGTCATCTGTGAGTAGTGCTGAATGGCTCAGCTAGATGGTCATAGACTTAGGAGGAATGAGATTGGAGGGCTGGTAACAAGGATGAATGGGAGAGAGTTGTAAGGATGGACTCCAGAGTGGGGGAATATTTGTGTCCAGTGTGACTGCTCATCAGAGGGCTCTCACTGCAGAGGAGTCCCTCAGTAACAGTGGGAAAAGGTGATGTGATTGGTGAACATAAGTCAGCATCCTTTCTAGTTATGCCAGACCTTTCTCAGTGTGTTCATGAATAAAGTAAGTGGCCATAGTGGCAGAGATGGCTGTTGTTCATGGGTTCAATGTCATAGAAAGGTTGTTCTTCTCAACATGTTGAATCTGGATGCCACTGCTGCTGAGTGCTCACTCTTCCAATAGCAGAGAGCCACACTTTGCTCCCCATGACACCGCATCCGGGGGAGATCAGATTGATATCTGGCAGCAGACCAATTGCACCCTATCTACAATGAAGGGGGCAACAATTTCTCCTTACTGGAACAGAAAGTTGTTCTAGGTATGGTCTTACTTCTCTGACTTCAGGGAAATACCACCATACTCCACCTTAACAAGAAGAATAAGATAATGAAAAGAAGACCTTAGGACTTCCGCCAAGATGGAGGCATAGGTGGAGATGCCGTACTTTCTCACACAACCAAGTTTAGAGACAACTAAATATTAGCAACAGAAAATACAGCCAGAACACAGAAAATTGAACTTTTCAGAAGTCTGTTAACAACAAATGCTTCAGCCTGACTGGTAAGAGGGGCGAAACCAGCAGCTGGCGGAGTGGGGTTGCACAGGAAAACTCGGTCAGACGGACTCAGGTGTGCAGATTGTAGGGTTGCAAAGAGGACAGACCCAGTGAGCGACCCAGTGAGTGACCTACAAATCCGGCAAGGGCGCAGGGCGGCGAGTTGACTGTGGTGGTACATTCCTGTGCAGATAGACCAGCGAGGGAGTGGGCAGTGAGACAGGACTGAGTGGGCCCAGCAGCAGGAGGCAGCAGAGAGGGACGCCATTTTCCCACTCTGACCCCACCTCCACATACAGCGTCTTAACCCAGAGACTCTGAGTGGCCCAGCCCTGGTGAACCACCTAAGGCTCTGCTCCTCACCCAGCAGCGCAAAACAGCAGAGGGGGTCGCCATTTCCCTGCTCTGACCACTCTCCCACATACAGCATCACAACCCAGTGACCTGGGAGTCCAAGGCTCCGCTCCTCATACTTAACGGGTGAGAACAGACCAAAAATGGCTCAAGAAGATCTCAAAGCCCCAGAGCCTATAAATCTAAGCGATGAAGAAATAGCAAAACTCTCAGACACACAGTTTAAAACATTGGTGATCAGGATCCTCACAGAACTGGTTGATTATAGCCACAAATTAGACAAACATATGAAGGGGAAACTAATTGAAATGAATGGAATTGCACAGGAAATCAATAGCAATGAAAAGGAAACTGGGACTCAAATCAATGGAGTGGACCGGAAGAAAGCAAATAATGGCCAAACAGAAAAGAGTGAAGAAGCAAGAATTCAAAAAAAATGAGGAGAGTCTTAGGAACCTCCAGGACGTCTTTGAACACTCCAACATCCGAATTATAGGGGTACCAGAAGGGGGAAAGGCACAGCCACCAGTGGAAAACTTATTTCAACAAATAATAAAGGAGAATTTCCCCAATCTGGCAAAGGAAATAGACTTCCAGGAAATCTAGGAAGCTCAGAGAGTCCCAAAGAAGTTGGACCCAAGAAGGAACACACCAAGGCACATTATCATTATATTAGCCAAGATTAAAATGAAGGAGAGAATCCTAGAAGCAGTAAGAGCTAAGGGGACAGTCACCTACAAAGGAGTTCCTATCAGACTATCAGCGGATTTCTCAAAAGAGACCTTACAGGCAAGAAGGGGCTGGAAAGAGGTATTCCAAGTCATGAAATCCAAAGACCTACAACCAAGATTGCTCTATCCAGCAAAACTTTCATTTAGAATGAAAGGACAGATAAAGTACTTCTCAGATAAGATCAAATTCAAGGAGTTCATCATCACCAAGCCCTTATTCTATGAAATGTTAAAGGGACTTACCTAAGAAAAAGAAGTTAAAAAAACATGAACAATGAAAGGACAGCAAACTCACAGTTATTAACAACCACACCTAAAACAAAAGCAAATTAAGAGGACAGCTAGATCAGGAGTGGAAACATAGAAATGAAGATCTCAAGGAGGGTTAGCAACAGGGGAGTGGGAGGAGGAGAAGGGGGAAGAAGGTACAGAAAATAAGTAGCATAGACAGTAGATAGAAAATAGACGGGGGGCAAGAATAGCATGGGAAATATAGAATCTAAAGAACTTGAGAAACATAGTCACAAACTAAAGGGGGGGTAATGGTGGGGACAGGGGTAGGGTGGAGGGAAACGAAGGGGGGAATAGAACAACTTTAATGGCATAATCAATAAAAAAATAAATTTAAAAAATTTTTTTAAAAGAATAAGATTGTGATATGTAGGAAGAGAATTAGAAATAGGGAAATCAAATAAAAAGTACCATTAAAAAAAAACTGCTTGAAGTCAGGTTATATCTGTCGCATATGACCACAGCTTCTGCAATCCCCATACTATAGCTCTTCTCATGCTCTATTCTAACCAGAACTTGTGAGAGCAGGACAGCACCTGCGTTGTTCTCCATCCTGCCTCCAGCACCTCACCCTGTGCCTAGGACTTAGGAGAGCTCAGTGGGTATGTATGAAATGTTCATTAAATGTCTTCTACACTTCAATATTTATCATAATGCTTTAGAAGCATTTTGGTCAAAGCAGGTGCTTAAAACACATTCGTTAAATGAAAAACAAATATATGATCATTTAGATCAGGAGTTAGCAAACTACAGCCTGTGGGCCAAATCCAGACTGTCACCTAGTTCAGGATGGCCCATGAGCACAGAATGGTTTTTACATATTTAAAGGATTGGGGAAAATGGAAGGAAGAATAATATTTCCTGATACCTGAAAAATATAATACACTCAGATATCATTGTCCATAAATGAAGCTTTATTGGAACATGGCCATCCATGGTCCTTGGTTTATGAATTATCAGTGCTGCATTCGCTACAAAAAGCAGAGCTGAGTAGTTGTGACAGAGAGTGAATGGCTTACAAGGCTGAGAGTGTTCACTACCTGTTCCTTTGCAGGGAAAGTTTGCCAACCCCTGCTCCAGATCTCCCAAAGCACAGAACACAACAATATCTAAGCTGATGGTTGACACAGTGCTTGCTGCCTCCCTCCTGGGCAGACCACCAGTCCTTCCCTTCAATTTCTTCTGAAGAAAACAAATGGTTTTTCTTGTATCTCATGGCTTCAGCGTGAGGTTTGTTCAAAGACTCATCAGTGTCCTTATGCTCCTTTTTGCCATGTTTGACACAAAGAGACACTGCAGTCCCTCAGTATCCACAGGTTCACTTCTCATGCTTTCTGTTGCTCTCCGTCAACCGTGGTCTGAAAATATTAAATGAAAAATTCCAGAAATAAAGAAGTCATAAGTTTTAAATTGCGCACCATTCTGAGCAGCATGATGAAATCTCACACCATTCTGCTTCTTCCCATCCAGGATGTGAATCATCCCATTGTCCTGCTACCTGCTCATTAAATACTGAGTAGCTGCCCCGGCCAGTGTGGCTCAGTTGGTTGAAGTGTGCTCCCATAACCTAAAGGTTGCAGGTTCAATTCCTGGTCACAGCACATAGCTGGGTTGCGGGTTCAGTCCCCAATCAGGGTGCATACAATCCCCAGTCAGAGGCAACCAATCTTCTCTCTCACATCAATGTTTTTTTTCTCTCCCTTCCTCTCTCTCTCTAAAAGCAATGGAAAAAATCCCCACAGGTGAGGATAAAAATAATAAATAAATAAATACTGAGTAGCTATCTCAGTTATCAGATAGACTATTTCGGGACTGTAAGTGCTTGTGTTCGAGTAGCCCTTGCTTTATTTAATAATGGCCCCAAAAAGCAAGAGCTGTGATGCTTGGCAGTTCAGCTATGCTGCAAAAATGCTTCCTTCAAGTGAAAAGGTAAGTTCAGTACAAGATACTTTGAGAGAGAGGTGACAGTCACATAACTTTTATTACAGTATTTTGTTATAATTGTCCTCTTTCATTAGGTTATTGTTGTTAATCTCTTACCATACTAACTTATGAATTACACTTTATCATAGAGGCATATGTACAGGAAAACATCACAGTATATGTAGGGTTCAGTACTATCACGGTTCCAGTCATCCACTGGGGGTCTCGGGTAAGAGGCACTACGTGGTCAAGACAGGTGAGTACACAGAGTGAGAAGGAGAGAGAGCGACAGGCCACATCACAGTAGAACACGGGACACCATGCTTTGGCACACGGCATCCACGGGGAACTCGCCTTCTGTCGGCATAGTTTCAAAACTGTGTAGCATGGCTGTTTCCAAAGCTTAGTGCTATTTCTATGAGAGTAAAAAGTTTACTGTGATTACTGAGAGAATTGTTGTCTTAAGACTGATGCTTATAATGGTAGAGTTTGACCTGTATTTGTTGATTTATCTAGTAAAATAAAACACTGGACTTTATGTAGGAAACATCCACTCCTCCCAAAGAGAGAAATTAAAGAGTTTCTTTTCCTGAAATAATGATTTCATTAAATTATAACAGTTAATATGTTTTTGTTATTTAATCTGTTCATTACTCTCTATAAAATGTTTCACTCTGTTTTATCTACATCTGGAATAACCACATGCTAGTAACTGACCTCCCTTTGTTTTTTTGCTACACTCCAGAAATCTTATTTAATTTTATTACCAGTGGGCAGTGCCTGGCCCCTACCAGAGTGACAAGGACTTTTTCCTTAATTACTGTACATAGATAACACTTATTCTGGCAATTCCTGTGCTATTCAATCAGGCAAGTTTCAATACAAAAGAAAAAAAAGAGCTGATGTGCCAAAATCTTTCATTTGTTAAGTAAAAAAATATATGTACCAGCGTAAGTGTCTATGGTTACAGTCTATTTGTTGAAGTTCACAAGTCTCAGGGAGAACTTCTTGTTAGAAGTTCTGTTTTAAAATTATGAAAAGGTTACGACATTAGCATCCACCTGATGGAGGAAAATAGAAAGGCACGTGGGCTATTTTTGAAATAACAACTTTTAAGCTAATTGTAGTTTCTAAAGAAAACCTAATGGTGCTGCAGAGAACAAGAAGAACGTCTCTAATCTAATCTTGCCAGCATTGGGATTTCAAATTGCTAAACCACACAGTATCTTCACTTTTCCTTCGGGTGGGCTTGCATATTCACGTTCACCAAGGATCCTTCTGCGTTCTGGTTATATACTGAACACAGTATATAACTGTATTAATCCATCAATCGAGGATTGATGGATTTTTGTCCAGGACAAACCAAAGCTCTTGCATTTTACCAAAACAACTTTTATGGAAGACAACATTTTTTCCAGGGAAGAAATGCAAGTTTAGCATGATGTATTTTTGTTGACGAGTTACGGAGGATGATCTAATACAAATGGTGACTAAAATGAGAACTCGGGGAAGCAACTACAAGTAGTAGACTCGGATTACGGGTAAGTAAATGCAAATTTTTCTGGCCTTAAAGCTGTCTTCTGAGGAAAATGCCAGTGCTACTGATTGTTTTTCAGAAGTTAAAATGTCAATCATCCAATTGTTTTGCCCTATACTGAGATCACTAGAAGAAAATACTTCTAACACAACCCAAAATGTCACTTCTAAAGAAAAATTATGCACATGTGCCCATGATGACCACAAAGCATGGGAATACTTCTGTTTGTTTTATTTTTATATCCTTTCTAAACCACGAAGACAATTTCATGATCTCTCTCCCCACACCTTCAACAACCATCCTCCTCTGTGGATTTTTATAATCTCACCTATAAAATTCTCACTGAGTCTGTTTCAGCACCTGCAAGACCTGCAACTTACGGGGACTTCCGTGTAACGAGAGGCCTATCCTCTTGGTTCTCAGGACTTGGTTTATAAGGTATCATAAATATTGTGGTTTAATGAATGGCGGTCCATCTTTGCCCAACAAGCAGGATAAAGGACACATAAAAAACAAAGACAAAAGATCTGATGGAAATTAAAAACAGATCATTTTTCATTTGGACTGGTGGGTACAAGAATATCTGAAGTTTTGTCTCTTTTAGGTTTTCTATTTATTTTTCTAAGGAAAAAAAAAACCTAAAGAAGTTACCAGGTGCTCAAAATCCAAATGAAGAAATGAGACGGAAGAGGAAAATTTGCACAGCTTTTCTCTTTTTCAGGGGCAATAAGTTGAAGAACACTGAACTCTGTTGCACTGGAGGGACAGTGATCTAGGGGGTCCCTGGGAGCAATATTCTTATTCCACTGAGGAGGTGAGCCAAGATACTTATAAGCTCTAGAGAACCTTTAACACAGGAAGCTATTTATCATAACAAGCTTGGTTGATACTGTTCCCATACTGAACCAATTAGGTTCGCCTATTTCGTCATACTTCATAACTTGGGATGATAGGTTTCCAAGTATGGTACAGTGTAGTAATTGAATTTTGATCAAACACACATGGCCCATAACCCAGTATGTGAAATTTTCTGAACAGTTCACAGCTTTTAAATATCCAGTCAACATGTTGCCAAAAGTACAGGATGTACTTGATGCAAGGGGGAGAGAAAGGGGAGGGTTGAATCTTGGTAGAGCCGTAAAACAAATATTTTTGTACTTGTTCTCTTCTTATTTTTCAAATAGCACTGGGGATAGGCCGTGGGATATCATATCATAATTCAAGTCTTCTCCTTGCTTGCTCCATGTGCACAAACATCTCTGAGTCTCATTTTAGATTACCTTTTATTATTATCTTTTTGCATGAAGTTATTTCGTGCCCCAGGCCTGTTACACAGGACCTGCTAGCATCTCTCACTGCAGCACTATCCGAAGAGCATTTCCTGCACTGGGTAAACAGGTAAATTCTTTTGAACAAAGATACAATCCCTGCCTTCTTGCGATCTACTTTGGATGGGGAGACAGGCCTAAAACAAATGAATACATCAATTATTTTTAAATTGCAACCTGTGATAACATGAAGGGAAAATAGGATATCAGGAAGGACAACAACTGGGGTCCGATTAATCCAGGAGAAAAGGAATGGACAGGAGGATCAGGGGCTGCGTCTCCAAAAGAGTGCCATTGAAATTGATTTCTGAAAGATGAGAAGTGGTCCAAGAGAGTCAATGAGGGTTTCCCAGGAGAAGTAAGCAAGTGGATAAGCCTTGAAGTAGGCAAGACTTTGGCAAGTTCCAGGACCTGGAGGCAAGGATAGTCCGTGAGAAAGACATGGAGGCAGACCGCACAAAGCCATGTGAAGGGTTAGGCATAGAGCAGCCACTGAAAGGTGGTAGGCCAGGGAGTGACAGGATGGGAGGCAGGCAAGACAAGAAGCAGAAAGACTAACTACAAGGCCTTGGCAGTTGTCCAGGTAGGAAGTGATAGTGGCTTGGAACAGGACAATGGCAGAGATGAAGAACAGTGGACAAATCTGAGAGATATTTCGGAGAACATGTGACATGACTTGGAGATAACAGGGCTTGGGAAGTGGGAGATAGGGAAGTTCCTCGGACATTTCCAGGTTTCTACATGGAGCAACTTAATGAATAAAGTCTAATGAATAACAACTTGTTAGCATGACTCTCCAGGCTATGCCAAAACGATAGAACTGCTCTCACAAGCTCCCCTGTCTGCAGTGACACTCTGCTCTCATTAGATTTTGTAGGAACAGATGCATTCATTCTGTGCTAGAGGCAGAAGTTCCCCACCTACATCCACATCAGCCTTTCCTTACCATAAGCAGAAGAATGTCTCTGAGCTATGAAAATTACACTTCAACACAAACTTAAAATTTTTACCTTTAGTGCTGCAGACACAGCCATAGAGTCTGGCAGTGGAACTAGGAGAACTTAAAAGAAAACAAATTGCCCCTTTTAAATTGTTTAAAAACCAAGTATATTTCTTCATTCATTTGATAGGTTTTTCCCCAAGTGTTTTTAGTGTGAGAGGTAGGAGGTAAATAAGATGTGTTCCCTGCCTTGATAAAGAGTATATTCTATTCGGTGGAGAAAAGGGCATAAACAATATGTGTCATACAGTGTGGTGTGTTATATAGATCAAGTCATAAAGTTACATCTAACAGATGACAGGATTCCTAGTTATATAGGGGGCAATGGCACATGGGCATAGCTATGAAAGACTTCAGAGAGGTCGCATTAGAGACAAGTCTTGAAAGACAAGCAAGAATTTGCTAAGCAGAGAAGAAGGTGGGGGCAAAAATGCCAAGAGGAAGAGGGAACAGCACAAGCCAGGACATGAGGGTCCTGAGGAGCCCTGGCTGCTTGGGGTGAAAGCCCTAGGGGCACAGCCACAGTGGTCCGATTCCAGGTTGGAAAAGTCATCCTTCCATTCTGGTCTGAAAAACACTACTAATCTAGGATGATTTATTCGCTATCATTTGACCGCTATCACAGGTAGAGAAGGCTCAACCCAACAGAGATCTCTTAAATGTGACTGCTGGGTCAATATTGCCCATGTTCATGTGAACTTTGGATTTATCCATTGAGACGGGTGGTCCTCTCTCCCACAGTTCATAATGAGTCCCACAGCTTGGCCAAGGCCACAGGACCCAGCTCTTTAATGTACCTAAAGACGTAGCAGTGGCCCAAGGTAATGCTTAGCTACACTGGAAAATACAGATAACATTAATTTGCAGTCTGGCATGTTGGTGCCATTTGTTGTATAGCCACCCTTGTACAACAGTGAGTGATGGCCACCCCCCCTAAAAAAAGGTGTGTGTGTGCATGTGTGTCTGATCTTTACATTTTAATAGCTAATCACAGTCCTTAGAGAGGGAATTAGCAGCTTTGGCCTGGAGGCTGGTCCCCACCTGTCTCCAGGCACTGCAAACACAGCTGTGTTAAGATGGAGACAGTCAGAGCTTCCAGGGAAAGAAATGGTTCTAGGGGAGGGTGAGGGAGGGGAAAAAACTATGGGAGCGCGTTTCTCACAAACCCACTTGGGGTAGGGCCTGGGTAGCAACTGCAAAAATTAGCAAAAAGGACACGGTCAGCCTTTTGTGTTTTTTTTTTTTTCCAACAGCACGTTAAGTAAAATATTTCAAGGCCCAACTCAAGAGCCACATTGAAATTGTTTTTTTTTTAAAGAACGAGACAGAGCACACAATTCAAGCTGAGAGGAAAACAAGGTAACACGCGCTTCTGGCACGGCAGCCAGTCAGGTCTTCTCCCTGAATCAAGATGAAACGCAGAGACGATTTATGCACTGTCAGAGAACGCGTAGTCCCTTGCACAGAACACAGCACTTCCTGGTAAAGTGCCTAGAAACTTCTTTATCTGTTTTTCTCCAGGCTGAAAAGTGCAGGCATTTTTAAAGTTCAACTCTTTGGAAAAGTCAGCAAAGGCAAGATCTCAACAGACGCAGACCCAAATGTTAGCGATTCCAGAGTGGTCAGGGGGTTGCCGCTCCCCAGAAGGAGGGGAAATTCGAAGAGGGAAAGAAACGACGTTTTAGAAGAAGAAAAACCGAAGCAGGAAGGTATTTTCGGTATCATTTTAATCACAAAATAGCACGCATGCGGTCTGTGCCTGCGTGCTACCCAAACGTCGATTTGAATACCACTGAACGCTAGTTTGAAAATTTCCATTTTTGTAATTTGCTTTCCTTTGTTAAAGCCAAGACTTGAGAAGCAACCTGGCAGCCGTCTCCAAGTCTGGCACGATTTCACCTTAGACGCACTCGGTTGGTTTGGATGTTGAGGGAGACCGCACAAGAGAGAAGGAAAAAGAGGAAAAGAGACGGGGAGAGAACGCCACCGCCGATCCGCTGCCAGGGAGCCTGCCCCAGCCGCTCTGCCAGGGGGTTTGGCTCCACCTGCAGGAATCAGAAGGCACACCAGTTAGACACCTCGGCTTCCACAGGCTCCAGCAGGGCGCTGGGGACCCTGACAAGGGCCCAGAGAAGGTCCCAGCCAGCAGGAATGCAGTGAGAGAAGTTGGCGGTAGGGAGTGCAGATGTAGGGATCTCCATCATGCGCATCAGATTCAGCACGGAGGTTTATACCGAGAGGTGTAAAGACAGCGTGCCTCCTCCTACGACCTGCGATTTGGTTTAACTGGCGTAAACCCCATTCAAGCGTAAAGGCAATATCTGGTCCCCACTGCAGGCCCAGCACCTAACTAACTGCATTCAGCGGTTGAATGAATGAATGAGTGAACAAACTAAGGAACCCAGCCCCTTGAGTAATCTACTCTAGCAAACACCGGAGGCCTAATGTGATAAAAACAAGCTCTATTTTTTTTTCAAGCATATTTACAAGTTGTCAGGCACTTTGTTAACGGTTAGTTATGGCTACAACAACCCTGCACCATTTGGATTACCACTGTGTGCTACCTCCAAACTGAGTATCACTGAGAGCCACTCATCTCATCCAATGCCTGTATTTTGCAGAGGAGTAAATAGAGGGTCGTGGAGTTTTTACCCAGATCAACTGGTGTGTTAATGATAGAACTGGTTTGGGGCTAAATTCTCCGGTGTTTGTTTCCCGAAGCAAGAGAATGATTCTGCCTCACTGTAGATGGGCCTGTGTGGATGCCGATCGCTGACTGGCTCTCAGGAGGAAGTTGGCTTCCCCACCTACCCTTGTCAGTTCCCTGAGCTTCTCTGCCAGCTTCTGCTCTGGGCCAGGGCAGCTGCTCATGCTGCTTTACTCCAAAAATCAAATGCTGCCTGGAGCTGCTGCCAACTGGTTACTAGACTTACAAATTCATTTCTTAAAGCCTAAAGGACAGAATCTTTGAGCTTACTGGGCTTGTAAGCCACAGACAGGCAGGTGCATTGTTTTAACAACACAGGTGTCTTATATCCAGTACATCTACTTATACAAAGTGCTTAATAAGCAGTTATTGAGTTTCCCAGTGATAGTTATAGATGATGGTATTTACCAACTGAAAAATATTTTTTGCTGTAGGCAGTTAACATTCAGTTTCCAAATAAAAAAAGTGAAGATTCTACTTGTAAATGGGACTCCATGTGCATTATGTCAGATGAGTGTGGTCCAGTGGAAGCTGGAGAGCAGAACATCCATGTTCTAACTACAGCCTATCTAGAAAATGGAAATAATACTGTCGCAATCTCTGAGATGATTAAAATGGGTCATTACAATAGTAATCACAATATTAGTAATAGCTGTGAGCTATTATTAAGCACGTACTATATCCTGGGCTCTCTGCTAACCACTTTAAAGACTTTAAAGGCGTTACCTAAGAGAGCATAAGGACTCTGAGTGGGTTACAGCTTATTTTACAGACTGAGAGAGATGATGCTCAGAGAGTCTAGGGTACTCACCACGGTGCCTGCTGACAGTGGTGATGCCACCATTGGAACCAACTCCTCTCTCACTCTAGACTCATAGGCTTTCTGTCACACCACAAATACCTATTGGCTGAGTCCATGCTGGTGGCATTCAAGTCTCTATCTCTAGTTCTTTCTCCTGGGAACTCTACACTTTTATTCCTAATTACTAAAAGAAGATCTTAATTATATATTCCACTACTGTATGAACTTAAAAGGGTCTAAGCCAAATTCCTTATTTCTGTTCATAAGCGTTACTGAGAACCATCGATGTTCAAACTTTCAAGCTCGGTCTAGGGGGGTGATTCTGCCCTCCAGAGGACATTTGACAATGTCTGGAAACACAGTTGGTTGTCACAATTGGGGGTAGGGTGGTGCTACTGGCTACTGGTGAGCACAGGCCAGAGACGCTGCTACACTGCCTACAATACACACACCCTTCCACCACCACAAAGAATCATTCAGCCCCAAATGTCAATAGTGCTGAGGCTGAGAAATCCTGCTTTAGGAACCTGAATATGAGTCAGAGAACACCATCAATTACCTGATATAGGAGATGTGTGTACATACCTGAAGCACACAAAGGTGCCTGTGCAGTGACAAAGGCTGAGGGCCCCAAGCTCCTTAAAAAGCTGTGGGGTTTACGACAGACTGGGGAAGGCCTGTCAGAGGAGGGGCACTTGAGCCAGGCACAAAGAAGAGATAAGATTGGGATACTGGTAAAAAGACAAACAGTGTTCAAGGTGTGGGCGTATGTGAGGAATGTTGGCTTATTTTAATTGGAGTGGAGGAGGTTTGAACAGGAGTAGTGGAGAGAACGGAGATGATGTTTTGTAGGAACTAGATCAAAGAGTTTTGAGTGCAAAGAAGATTTCAGACTTTATTTGTAAATTAATAGGAAACCATCTAACATTCTCACATAGGGAGTGATGAGATCAAAATATTCTAGGGAGATGAGTCTAGCAGCTGAATGAAAGTGAATTGCATAGAATAAAAAGCTAAGTCAAGAAGACCTGTTATAACACTATTGCCATAAGTCTTCCTATTTAAAAAGAACAAGTTAGCTATTTTTGTCATTAGTAGCAACCAAAAATTGAGTGATTGTTGTAATTTAAAGCTAAACACTACACGCACGCACACACACGAGGGGGTACCCAAAAAAACTTGGAATTGTCTTCTGGGCCCTTGTAGTACCAGCTTCCCCCACTAGGTGGGTGCTCTAGGAACCCATCTGTATCAGTGTACCAACTGGTGTTGTTGTGAGAGGTTGCATTCAGCTTCAGTGAATTTATTTTTTTGAAGACTCTTTCAACGTGTTTCCCATTTCATGATGGGTGATTTACGAGCGCACCTGCCCTCAAAACACCGAGTCTTCATTAGTTTTTGACCAAAAATGGCATGACCCCTGTACTCCACCCTCCCTATTCACCCATCTGGCACAAGCAACTTTTTTTGTTTGTTTCCTAGATGAGAAAAGTCCTTAAAGGGAAACATTTTGCCACTGTGGAAGAGGTGAAACAAAAAACGGCAGAAGCTCTAAAAGACATCAAAATCAACAAGTTCAAAAACTATTTCAGGAAGTGGAAAACATGTCCTGATAGGTGTATTGCACCAGATAGAGAGAGTACTTTGAAGGTGACTGAAGTTTAAATATTTTATAAATTCCTGTGCTCCCCACTGTGATAAGGATATCCCCATTTTATAGACAGTGGGACAGTCTTAGAGCGGACAGGAAGTGGCAGAGTCAGGGTCTGGCTGCCAAAGCCTGTGCTCCTGACGGTTTTGTGTGCTCAGTACATGGCTGGGAATCCTAGCCTCTTGACCAAACCAGACTGTTCTCCCTTCTAAGGCAGGCAAGAAAATGAGGCAGCCCAGACACCACTGGGAACAGGAAGGCCTAGGAGGAAATCTGGTTTTCCTTGGCAGGCAGAGCTGATTATAGGGAGAAAGGGAATGTTTCTCTCCCTTGGCTGCTGTGGTTCAGTGGGTTGGGTGTGGCCCACAAACCGAAAGGTCACAGGTTTGATTTCCGGTCAAGGTACATGCCTGGGTTGCAGGTTTGGTCCCTGGTCAGAGGACAAGTAAGAGCCCCCCACACAGTTGAGGTTTCTCTCTCACATCAATGTTTCTCTCCCTCTCTCTCTCCCTCCCTCTCCCTCTCTCTCTGAAAAATCAAATAATTAAAATTAAAAAAGAAAGGAAGTGTTTCTTTGGGCTAATTTAGGGGGTGCGGGGAACACAGGCTGTGCCTTTCTACAAACACACCTACACAATAGATTCCCTAAATCTGTTTGGAGTTAAGATGATCCCTCCCAGAGGACGATAAATGAGTTAAAACAGGGCATCTTAAGCAAAGATGGAGCTTCTTATGTCGGCCTCTCCTGCCTGATGAGGTAGCAGCAAGCAGAAGACATGAAGCAGGGGATAGAAACACAGTGACTCAGAAATTCCTTGTTTACTTGGCTCCTGAACAGCTTGCTAACTGGATCCAGGTGTGTGCTCTGGTTTTGTTTTAGAGCCTTGTGGCCAGAGGCAGGAAAGGAGAGGGAAGGCGTCGGCCGTGTCTGCAGACAGAGTAGGTGGCCCTATTAGAGTTGGTGCAGGCCCTGCGGGGGTGTGGCACCCGCAGCTGTGGAGGGCCTCGGTGGGCCTGCAACTAGCGTGTCTTTGGTGACCTGGGACACAGGTTTTGTCAGGAAAGAAGATTCGCTGCAAGGAGCTAGAAAAGGAAATGACCAAAATGGTGGGCAGCACCAAGAAATGAAAGATCAGTAGGAGGAGCACATGTGAGAAGCTCCTTGAACGCTTCCAGGACGACGTGGAAGGAACTGAGGTGGGAGCCCTTCTCCGAGAGCAGGAAGGGCAAAGAGACTCAGACATCGATGGCGCTGGACGGGCGCCCCCGTGGCTCTGGGTGCCTCTGCTCTGCAGGGACATCTGTAAAATGTCTTGGAAAGTTTGGGATCTGCAACCACACGGTAAAAGGCCCCAAGATTCCAGGGTTCCAGCCCTTCTTTCTAAAATTTCACTGCTTTAAAGAAACATAAAATTTTTCCATAGTCTTTTATATTTTGATATTCTAATGAGTAGACTTTGAAAAAAAAGGACTAGGGCTCCTCAAGGTCAGTGATTGAATCCGTGAGGCCAAACCAAGCGGCTGCTCCAGAAGCCTCTGCTGCGTTCACCTCGGCGCGGCACTCTTCTAAAACGCCCGGAGCCTCCTCTAAATGCATCGGCATCATTTTTAATCCAATTTTTTATTTTTACCTAGTTAAAGGGGAAAAAAGCCTAACCTTATGCATCAATATGCCTGTTTTCACAAACCCTTTGCCCACAGTCTGTAAGTTGTCCTAATACTAAGACCAAAAGCCAAAAACCAAATGTTTTTCCCTCAAGAAAATCTGGAAGAGGTAATTATACAAAACACGCCACTCGGAAGGATCTGTTTCACTGTTTTTGCTTGTGGAAGTGGCATAATTAGGCCTCTTCATACCAAACATTGTCCTGAGAAGAGAATGAGGAGCAGAAATAAAAGTTCTCGTTTCCATGGCTTCTCTGTTTTGTTGCTTTATATGAAATATTCCTGATAGAAATGGGGCTGGAGACTGCAAGCACGTTTGTCAGGCCTGTGGGTCTCCAGACAACCGAAAACACCCCTGGCCACTTCACGCACACACACTCTTCAAACTAGCGTGCTCGAATCCCACCTGGCGGACAATATATGACTTCATCTTAAAGTATCAGGTTGGCTTCAACCTGATATGTTGAATTCAACCCGTTGAATACCTACTATGCATACAGTGCAGAGTCAGAAGTTACAGCAATAAGAAAAAAAGCCAGAATAAGACCCGAATCTCCCAAATTTCTATTATGTGCTACTTGAAGAAGATGCAGTGAATACACATGAGAGGAAGACAATATTTGTTCCTCAGACACTTTCTGAGTACCTACTTTGTGCAAGGCCTCATGCTAGACAATATGGGTCGCCAAGGCTGAATTGGTTCCATTTTGTTCCATTCAACACTTACTGTTCACTTGGCATGTAATTATTGAATGCATTTGTATTAGACCACTCCTTTTGAAAACTTACTATGTGTGTACCTAAATCCCCTGGGATTCTTATTCCAAAGGTCTGGGGTAAGGCCTGAGATTCTGCCTTTCCAGCAAGCTCCCAAGGAATGCCAATTCTTCTGGTCCATGAACCACTTTTTCAGTAGCCAGGGACTATACAATGTGTTAGTCCTCTGCTATATAATGGTAAATAAGATACCATGGCCCCTGCACTAATGGGGATGATATTCCAGCAATGAGTATAAATATTAAATAAGGAATTACAACTAAGTGCAATGTTAGAGGATGTTCGGTCATTTTGGGAGCATTTTGGGAAGGGACCTCGCTTCACCTAGAAATTTAAAAAAATATTTTAAAAAGCTTTTCTGAGCAAGTGTTCAGGCCAATAGGAATCTGCAAACAATAAGGGAGGAAGAATATTTCAGTCAGAGGGAACAAACAGCCTGTTTGAAGGACTAGAGGTGAGAGAACTCTTAGAGACTCAGTAAACACTTACTGAGCTTTACCACACCCAGCCTCTGTGCTGGGCAGAAGGCCGTGCACTGGAGAAGAACACAGTCGGAGAGACGGACATGGGGTCAGATGACTTCTAACTAATATGGCAAGAGTTCTAACAGTGCTAAGCACAGGGTGCCAGGTAATGCTAACGCGGTCCAGGAGAGAGGACATTTGAACTGAGCCTTAATGAGTGAATGGGAATAAGGCAAGAGAAAAGGCAGGGTGGGAGGTCTGGTCCTTGCCTCTGAGGACACACAGTATGTGGGAAAGTCGACAAGTCGTACCACACGATCCTGATTTTAATGTACTACTGTAGTGGTCTGGAAATAGTGTCTGGCACACTCATTCAGTGTGCTGAAAGGATGAGAGTATAAATGCCGTGTTAGTGATGGGCTCACCCTAGGCATGGGGTGGGGCCAAAGTAGGTTTACAGTTGTGCATATGGGAAAATAATACAATAATTAATAGTAACAATGCAAGAATAAACTCTGTTTCACAGACCTGTATAGTTGGGCACTAAATCAAGTGTTACCAGCTCCAAGTACCCTAGGAGTTCAGAAGGGTGTCAACAAGAAATGGGCTTGAAGGAAGGGTAGAATCGGTGGGATTCGGGGAGGGGGCATCAGTAGACATCCATACTGCTAAGAGTAAAGGGCAGAGAAAACAGGAAATGAGCACCAAGTAGGGGTCTTAATCCAGGGCCCATGGAGATTCTGGGGCATCCACAAAGCCCCAGAGGCGATATGCAAATAGCTTACATATATATGGGCTCTCTTTTTGCAGAAAGGAACTAGAACTTTCATGAGATGGTCAAAGGAATCCAATGATCCAAACTAGGTTAAGACCCTCTAGGTAACCTATGAATCACTTACTGATTACACATAATTGCCACTGGAACCCCAACACAGAAAACCTTGGGTCCGAATCAGCTGGAATGGTTTCAGCCCTGCCTTTAAGTGGCATTTTAGCATCTCCTTGCTGCTACTTATCGATCCAGACCTGTCTGTGTTGTCAGGGTATCCTTAGCAGCCAATGGGGTTGCCTCCTTCCAAAAGCTATTTATATGCACCATAGTCCTTCCGTCTAATGTATTTCCAGTGGGGACAATGCCCTCTTGTTAGACTGTCAATTGTTTACATTTCTCTGATCTTTTCTCCTAGTTTCAGTTGAGCAGCAATTGCTGCAGCCACCTGAGCATCAAACAGACCATTAATTGGAACAGATTAAACAAATGTACCGGAAAAGGGAGCTGTATGTTTATGGACGACAGTAGATTCATGGTCGTGCATAATGGCCCAGGCACTCTTCCACCCACCTGCTTGTGCTACCACAGTGCACACAAAATTTACATATCTGGAAGAAAACAGTGTTTCATGAATCATTAATAATAAATGCAGGAAATTTATCTGTTGTGGGTAAACATCTCCATGGCTTAACTTTGCTCCATTCTGTTTTGGTTAAAAATATCTACACTGGTCTCCCATGTCATCCTCCTTCTAAAATAAACTGCTGGTAATTGAAATGGCCCTTTTCCAATCAAGAATTGGGGGTTTGTTAGATAGCAAAGAGCAAGCCCCCTATTTGAGGGTGCAGACAATGTTTAGAGTTCTCAGAATATAATAATTTTAGAGCATAAACCTTAGCAACCAGGTAGTACTAACAGAAGTGTAATATATAGAATGAGGGAAGTGATAGTCCCTGTCTTCGCAGGGCTAGACGCCCCACAGAAGAAATATTTTTTATATTCAGTACTCAATGCCACATTGTAAGAGGGATAGCAACAGGCATGTGAGGCTGGTAAACAGTCTTGAAATGAAGGCCAGTGTTGGTGGCTAAACATTCGTGGAGTCCTTGCTAAGGGCTGGGCGCTGGGCTCGGCATTCTGCACTTAATCTTCACAACCACGCTCTGAGGGCACTGCCGCTTTTATCTCCATTTTACAAATAAAGAAACTCAGGGTCATGCAGACAACAAAGGGAGGAACTGGAATGACACTTGCTCTGTCTGACCCCAGCTGGCTGGCTATTTTCAGTTCATCTTGCTAGAGATGACTGGTGATTGTCACAATGACCCCACTGCCACTCTGTGTCTGTGCGTGTGTATCGGTCTCGGTTCACTGGTCAGCACATACCTTGCTGTGAGGGACGTGACCCTGTTAATTACACACATACTTACTTCTCAGGCCCAGCGCTGAGCTGAGCATATGGTAGGTCTTTCTTATGCTTTTGGCTGAGTAAAATAACATTTCAAAATGCTTCAAAAGCCAATTCACTCATCAGATTATTGAGAATGTGTGGAGATAAAGACAGTCTTGGGGAATGAATTGTTAGCCATTCTAGACGACACTTTGACAGTAATTATCAAAATGTAAAATGCATAAATCCCTTGGCCACAGAAGTTACATGTCTAGGAATTTGTTCAATCTATTTCACAGAAATATTGACACATATATACAAAGATTTGATATGTGTGTATGTGTAGACATACACATACAAAGATATACGTATATACAAAGATATATGTGAGTAAATGTGTATATATTTGTTGCACACAAAGAAATACACATTTATACATACACAGATATATATATGCAAAATATATGTGCATGTATGTGCAAAATATATTAGCATAAGAAAATACAACTTCTGTTTGTATTAACAAAACAAAATGGAAACAACTTAAATGTCTACCAACAGGGGAATGATTTTTTAAAATTATGGTACAACCATACAGTACAACACTATGTACCCATTAGAATAAGAGAGTATATATATTAAGGTAACTATATGAAACTGCCAATTCTTTTCTGTTTAGATCTACAGAAATAGCAATTTCATATGGTTCAACTTAATATATGTACAGACATAAAAAATCTCAAAGCATATTCATTGGAAGCTGGAAAAAGCAAGTTGCAGAGCAGCACATATAGTGTGGCATGTTTATGTTAAAATATAATAAAAATGTAGTAAATAAATCAGAAAGAGACTCACTACAACAAATTACAAAGTGTCTGTGTATTTTACAGGCATTTTTATTTTATCTAGAAATTCCAGACTCCCAGGAACTCATCATGTTTCTCCATGGGGACAGACAAAGAGGATAATGAAGAATTAGCCTTAATCATTCAGGCAAAGAAAACCATATTATCGCGAGAAGAAAGTAAAAAAGTGGGGCTTTTTCTTGGATTATCCTCACAATTGCTTGAAAATTTCCTGTTTACTTTTCCTGTTTGAACCTGGCTTTTCAGATTAATGTGATGTGATCGGTTTTCTGTGATTCAGAAATTCACAGGACTTGACAAGCAAAGAAATACAAAAAAAAAAGAAGAAAAGGAAAAGGGGATAGTGAAGGGACTGAAAGAAGATGGGCAGCACTTGAGAAGGCTTAATAAAGTTGTATAACACACCTCTAACCTCCCGGATCAAAGAAGCAAAGCTGATGGGAGACAGCAACGCTCTCCTTCCCAAACCATGAAGGCATTAACTCTCTACACTCCAAACTCGTCCTCACTCCAAGGAGTGGCTCATACCTCCTACTGGAATCTCTATACAGTCAAAAAAAATTTTGTTTCCTTAGAGATGGGTATAAAAGAAAAAAAATCACAGTTACCAGGTATTGTTAAGTGTGAGTTATCCAAATTGTCAATTTGTCTTGATTCTTATTTCTCTGAATGAACTTTACTGAGCCAGAGTTTACATGGTTAAGTATATCCATTTCAATTGTATATACCCATGTACTGTACTCATTGACCACTACCTTAACCAATTTTGGTTGTGCTTCCCTTGTCCAAAAACACGTCTTTGTGCCGGTTAATCTCTACTCCCACCCCAGCCCCAGATTCCCGCAGATCTGCTTTTTTTTTTTTTAAAGATTTTTTTAAATTTTTTTATTGATTATGCTGTTACAGTTGTTCTATTCCCCCCTTCATTCCCCTCCACCCTACCCCCCATCCCCACCATTACCCCCCCTTTAGTTTATGACCATGTATCTCAATTCCTTTAGATTCTATATTTCCCATACTATTCTTACCCTCCCCCTATCTATTTTCTATCTATTGTCTATGCTACTTATTTTCTGTACCTTCTCCCCCTTCTCCTCCTCCCACTCCCCTGTTGCTAACCCTCCTTGAGATCTTCATTTCTTTTTTTTTTTTAATTTTTAATTTTTTTTATTTTTTTTTATTTTTTTATTTATTTTTATTTTTTTTAATACAATCATATATATTTCAGGTGTGTAATTCTATTCAAGTACATTTTTTTTCCTCTTCCCCCCCCCCCCGCCCGGTCTCCCCCCTCCCTCCCGTTCCCCCCCCCAGTCCTCATCTCTGTGTCATTCATACTTGTTCCTCAAAATCCCTCCCCCTTTTTCCCCTTATGTTCCCTTCCCTCTCCCCTCTGGTCGCTGCCCACTTGTTCTCTATTTCAGCGTCTTTGTTTTTATTCTGCTTGCTTGTTTGTTTTATTCTTTAGCTTCCTGTCAAAGGTGAGATCATATGGTATTTGTCCTTCAATGCCTGGCCTATTTCACTCAGCATAATGCTTTCCAGTTCCATCCATGTTGTTGCAAAAGGTAGTAGCTCCTTCTTTCTCTCTGCTGCATAAAATTCCATGGTGTATATGTACCACAATTTTTGTATCCATTCATTTACTGATGGGCACCTAGGTTGCTTCCAACTCTTGGCTATTGTAAATTGTGCTGCTATGAACATTGTGGTGCATAGGTTCTTTGAAATTGATGTTTTAGGATTCTTGGGGTATAATCCTAGCAGTGGAATTGCTGGGTCAAAAGGCAGGTCCATTTTTATTTTTCTGAGAAACTTCCATACTGTTTTCCATAATGGTTGTACCAGTCTACAATCCCACCAACAGTGAACTAAGGTCCCCTTTTCCCCACACCCTCTCCAACATTTGTTGTTTGTTGCTTTGTCTATTATAGCCATCCTGACTGGTGTAAAGTGGTATCTCATTGTGGTTTTAATTTGCATCTCTCTGATAGCTAACGATATTGAGCATCTCTTCATGTGTCTCTGGATGTTCTGTATGTCCTCTTTAGAGAAGTGTCTGTTCAAGTCCTTTTCCCATTTTTTAATTGGGTTCGATGTCTTCCTAGAGTGGAGTCGTGTAAGTTCTTTGTATATTTTGGAGATTAAACCTTTGTCTGAGGTATCATTGGCAAATATGTTTTCCCATACAGTTGGTTGTCTTTTTAATTTAATACTGTTTTCTTTAGCCATGCAGAAGCTTTTTATTTTGATAAGATCCCATTTGTTTATTCTTTCCTTTATATTCCTTGCTCTAGGGCACATATCTGTAAAAATGTTGCTGCGTGGAATATCTGAGATTTTCTTGCCAATGTTCTCCTCTAGGACTTTAATGGTGTCATGGCTTATATTTAAGTCTTTTATCCACCTTGAATTTATTTTGGTGTATGGTGTAAGTTGGTGCTCAAGTTTCATTTTTTTGCATGTAGCTGTCCAGTTCTCCCAACACCATTTGCTGAAGAGGCTATCTTTACTCCATTTTATGTTACTGCCCCCTTTGTCGAGTATTAATTGACTGTAGAGGGTTGGGTTGATTTCTGGGCTCTCTGTTCTGTTCCATTGGTCTATGTGCCTGTTTTTATGCCAGTACCAGGCTGTTTTGATTACAGTGGCTTTGTAATACAGTTTGATATCAGGTATTGTGATCCCTCCTACTTTGTTCTTCTTTCTCAAAAGAGCAGCTGCTATTCGGGCTCGTTTATGATTCCATATAAATTTTTGAAGTGTTTGTTCTATGTCTGTGAAATACGCCATTGGTACTTTAATAGGTATTGCATTGAATCTGTATATTGCTTTGAGTAGTATGGACATTTTGATGATGTTAATTCTTCCAATCCATGAACACGGTATATGTTTCCATTTGTTTGTGTCTTCCTTGATTTCTTTCTTCAGTGCTGTGTAGTTTTCTGCATACAGGTCTTTTACCTCTTTGGTTAGGTTTATTCCCAGATATTTTATTTTTCTTTTTGCTATATCGAATGGGATTTTTTCCTTGATTTCTGCTTCTGCTGATTCATTGTTTGTATACAAAGAGATCTTCATTTCTATGTTTCCACTCCTAATCTAGCTATCCTTTTAGTTTGCTTTTGTTTTAGGTGTGGTTGTTAATAACTGTGAGTTTGTTGTCCTTTCAGTGTTCATGTTTCTTTAACTTCTTTTTCTTAGATAGGTCCCTTGAACATTTCATATAATAAGGGCTTGGTGATGATGAACTCCTTGAATTTGATCTTATCTGAGAAGCACCTTATCTGTCCTTCCATTCTAAATGAAAGTTTTGCTGGATAGAGCAATCTTGGTTGTAGGTCTTTGGATTTCATGACTTGGAATACCTCTTTCCAGCCCCTTCTTGCCTGTAAGGTCTCTTTTGAGAAATCCGCTGACAGTCTGATGGGGACTCCTTTGTAGGTGACTGTCCCCTTATCTCTTGCTGCTTCTAGGATTCTCTCCTTCATTTTAATTTTGGCTAATGTAATTATGATGTGCCTTGGTGTGTTCCTTCTTGGGTCCAACTTCTTTGGGACTCTCCGAGCTTCCTGGATTTCTTGGAAGTCTATTTCCTTTGCCAGATTGGGGAAATTTTCTTTTATTACTTGTTCAAATAAGTTTTCCACTGGTGGCTGTGCCTTTCCCCCTTCTGGTACCCCTATAATTCGGATGTTGGAGCGTTTAAAGATGTCCTGGAGGTTCCTAAGACTCTCCTCATTTCTTTGAATTCTTGCTTCTTCACTCTTTTCTGTTTGGCCATTATTTGCTTTCTTCTGGTCCACTCCATTGATTTGAGTCCCAGTTTCCTTTTCATCGCTATTGGTGTCCTGTGCAATTCCATTCATTTCAATTAATTTCGCCTTCATATATTTGTCTAATTTGTCGGTATAATCAACCAGTTCTGTGAGGATCCTGATGAGCAGTGTTTTAAACTGTGCATCTGAGAGTTTTGCTATTTCTTCATCACTTAGATCTATGGGCTCTGGGGCTTTGAGATCTTCTTGAGCCATTTTTGGTCTGTTCTGGCCCTTTAAGTGTGAGAAGCGGTGCCTTGGACTCCCAGGTCGCTGGGTTGTGACGCTGTATGTGGGGGCGTGGTCAGAGCAGGGAAATGGCGACCCCCCTCTGCTGTTTCTCACAGCTGGGTGAGGATTAGCGTCTTAGGTGGTTCCCCTGGGCCGGGCCACTCAGAGTCGCTGGGTTATGACGCTGTATGTGGAGGTGGGGTCAGAGCGGGGAAATGGCGGCGCCCTCCACACTGTTGCTTGCCGCGGGGACCCACTGGGCCCCGGTACAGCCGCCCACTCCCTCGCCTGTCCGCTCGCGCACAAATGCACGACCACAGTCAACACGCAGCACCGCTCCCCCGCTGTCTCCCCCGAGGTCGCTCGCCTGGTGGCTCGCTCGGTCGCTCACTAGGTCCAACCCTGCGCCTGGATTGCGCGCGTCTGGATTCCGCGCCTGAGTCCGGCTGACCGAGACGTCCTGTGCAACTCCGCTTCACCAGCCGCTGGTTTCGCCCCTTACAGGTCAGGCTGAAGCATTTGTTGTTAACGGACTTCTGAAAAGTTCAATTTTCCGTGTTCTGACTGTGTTTTCTGTTGCTAATATTTAGTTGTCTCTAAACTTGGTTGTGTGAGAAGGTACGGCACATCCACCTATGCCTCCATCTTGGCAGAAGTCCCTTTTTAAGATTTTTTATTTATTTATCTTTAGAGGGTAAGGGAAGGAGAGAGGGAGAGAAATATCAATGTGTGGTTGCCTCTCGAACGTCCCCTGCTGGGAACCAGCCTGCTACCCAGGCATGTGCCCTGACTGGGAATCAAACCTCAATCCTTTGGTTCACAGGCCCTCGCTCAATCCACTGAGCTGCACCAGCCAGGACAGATCTGCTTTCTATCACCATAGCTTGTTTGTTTTCCCCAACATTTCACATAGTGTGTAGCTTTCATGTCTCCTTTCAGTCAGCATGTTTTTGAGGTTCACACATGTTGCAGTCTGCATTTCTACAGTTCGTCCCTTTTTATTGCTGAGTACTATTCCAGTATGGCTACTCCGTAACCACAGTTTATCTATTCACCCACTGAAAATCATTTTGGTTGCTTCTAACGTTTGGATATTATGAATAAGGCCACTGTGAACATTAGTTTGACTTATTTCTGAAGGGAAATTCAAATCTGTCCCTTCGGTTGGGGCAGGGAAATGGGAGAGAACACTAACATGTTTTAGACGCCCGCTAAGTGCTCATCAATATATACAGATGGTCTCTTCAACCTTCACAAGAACACTAACTCATGAGATACATGTTATTCTTATTTTACCAATGATGAAATCGAGGCACCGAGAAGTTAAAGGACTTGCCCAAGGTCACAAAGCTGATAAGTAATCAAGCCAGGAATGTGAACGCAGGCCTAACTCCAGTTTGACATTCTGCAGCCCTGCTCCTACTTGTGGCATTCCTGGTTTCAGAAGGCTTTGTAAAGAAATAGATCCAAAGGCAGAAGGGTTCTTCTTAGAGGCAGTCTGTTGCAGTAGGGAAGGGAAGCTGAAGAGGGAAGGTGGCCATTACTGGGTAAAGAGAGAAAAGAGAAAGGGGGTGGAAAGAGGATAAAAGAGGTAGGGAGTCGGGGACATGGTCTCCATCTCTAAAGAATAAGGATCCTAAAAATCCAGCATGGAGAGGACTCCCTGGACATGGCCTAAGGCCTGGAATATTTCTGCTCAGAATTGAAAGCAGCACCTTATCCAGTCTTGGCCACTCCTCCTCACATTCACCAGGGCCCAAGCTCCTGGCCATGAAGCTCACAGAATGCTAGAAGGAAGAGTGGGTGCACTTTTTCAGTTGGGTGACATTGCTATTTTGCATGGAATGGATGCCACTCACGTTTGTGTTTGAAGTCAAGAAAGAAGTCTTACTTGGTAATAGGGAAACTAAAACTAAGATGACTCATTGAAACATTTAGAAAACTACAGAAAGTTTCATGATTTGGCTCAAAATTAATTGAATGCCTGAAAAGAAAAAAAGGAAGCAAAGTAAAAGAAGAAAAAAATGAAGAATATCTTAATATGCATTAAGCACTGAGCTAAGAGTTTTGCCTGTATCAATTGAGTTGATCTCCACAACTCCACGAAGCATGTACTGTTTTTATTCCCATTTCACGTAAGAGAAAACCGGGCCTCAAAAACGTTGAGCATCCTGCCCAGGGTCACACAGTGAATGATGGAGTCAGAACTCTAACTCATCACCCACTACTCTTATCTGTTCTCAGGGACTATATACTGCAGAGTATGTTGGGGCAAAAAAAAATGTATAAAACATAGTCCCAGACTTTACAGAACTCATGCACTGACCAACAATTTTACTGTGGGCAAGTGACCTAATATTTCTGATTAAAATAACAATTAATAACCCCTCTATTGCCTTCATTACAAGGTTCATTTATTTATTTCACATTGAACATCAGTTTTGTGCCAGGAATGATGCTGAATATTTCCCTCATGGAGCTTATATTCTAGAAGGAAAAGAAGGCAATAGTCATCTAAAAATAGATGCATAAGGAAGGAGAGAGAAAAAAAACCAGAAGAGGGAAAGAAGAAAAAAGGGAGGGAGGGAGGAAGGAAGAAAGGAGGGGTATTACAGTCCTTAAGAAAACAGAACCAATAGGATCTATATTAGTAGTATTTAATTATAAGGATGATAAGATTTATTATAAGGAAATGGTTCATGCTATTATGGAGGCTAAGACCCATGAGCTGCCATCTGCAAGCTGAACACCCAGGAAAGCCAGGGTATAGTTCTAAGAACTGGGGGGCCAAGGGTATAACTCAGTTGAGGGCAGAAGAAGGCTGATATCCCCGCTCAGTGGTTCGGCAGGGTGAATCCTCCCTTCCTCTGTCTTTTCTTCCTCTTCAGGCCTCTTCCTCTCCAGATTGCATGAAGCCCACCCCCACTGGAGAGGGTAATAGGCTTTACTGAGTCCACTGATTCAAACATTAATCTCATCTGGAAATATCTTCACAGACACATCTAAAATATTGTTTAATCTGGGCACTCCTGTCCCAGTCAAGCTGACCCATAAAATTAACCATCAAATGAAGAAAAGAGAGAAGGAACAAAGGAAAGAAGGAAGAAGGGGAGGAAGGAAGAAGGGAAGGAAGGGAGGAAGGAAGGGAAGAAAGAAGGAAGGAAGAGGAGAAGAAAATTATTTTGGACAGTAATAAGTGCTATGATAAAAAAGGAAATTAATTAATGCAAGGAAGGATGATTTTAGATTGAGACAGGTGGTTGCTATGTTGCAAAAGATGGTCAGGGATAGTCTCTAAAAACTGATGACACAGAACTCAAGAATGAGGAGTTGCCATTGGGTGTAGGTCTAGGGACAGTGAATTCCAGGTGGAGGGAAAAGCAAATGCACAAAGGCTGCGAGGCAGACGAGGTCATGGCATGTTTGAGGAACGGAAGGAAGCCAGTGTGGCCAACGCATGCCGACCAAGGGGAAGAGTGGTAGGAGATCACATGACAAAGGTCGACAGGAGCCCTATCGTGGAGGGATTGGAATGTGGATTTCAGTGTAATAACAGTGAGAGTCATGGGAAGACAGAGTGAGGAAACGACATGATCTTACTTTCATCTTTTAACGACCACCCTGGCTGCTCAGTGGAGAATGGATTTGGGGTGATCTGGAGGGAAAGGGTAAGAGCAGTGAGAAGAGCATTGCAGTACGTGGGGGCACAGACCGCCGGTGGCTTGGATGACGGTGGGGACTGTGAAATGGAAACGAGTTATTGGATTCAGGATTTATTTTGGCAGCGGAGCCCATAGGGCTTGCTGAGGAGTTGCGGGATTCTGAGTGGTGGGATCCTTCCCTGGGAACAGTAGGAACATGTTTGCCGCTAACTTTAAAACAAAAAAGCATTTTCAAACTACAAAGTGCTCTCCAAACGCGAACTGATACTGAAGAAAGAAACCAACATAAATAGCACAGCTGCAAGAAGCTGAATTCTGCCAGCACCCTAAGTGACCTCTGATTCTGCTCCATGGATCCTCCAGATGAGAATGCAGCCCTGGATGACATGAGCATCACAGTCCGGTGAGATCCTGAGCGAGGCAACCAGCTCCCTGTGTGTGCACTCCCTACCCAAGAAACTGTAAGAAAAAATGGGTCTGTTTCAAGCTCCTAAGTGTGTGATAATTTGTGGCACAGCGGGAGAAAACTAATGCAGGTAAAGAGTAAATTAATGAGTAGCAAAAATCCTTAAAATATTTTTGCTACAAACCTAAAAGACAGGGGCCAGTGAGGTTTCAGCTATTCCCAGCCACACCAGGTTCCCCATTCTTGGGCCTTGAGTAGCTTCTCCTTTGGGAAAAGGAGACTTGATGATAATGTGACCATTAATCTTTGTCATTTTCTCTTCCTTGCCCCTTACAACAGTCCCAAATGCCAAGTTACCTGTTCTTTACTCAATCACCTTTTTTCGTTTGGCTGGTTGGTTTCGCTGAACTCGCCAGAATCTATTCAACTCAGGAAAAGCAGTATGTTTAGATCTGGACTCTCTTCTGATAAAGGGTTGAGAAGGAGTTCTCCCAAAAGTGGGTCAACTCTTACCCACTCCTTAAAATCCTCGCAGACAATAGGACCCCAGGGCTGGGAGAAATTGTGATGGTCCTGCAATTAATTCTGAGTCCTCCACAGCCTGTCCACCACAGCCTCCTGCTTGAACACCTCCAAGGAGGAAGGGTGGAGACAGACAGACCTGATGCTAAATTCTGTTTCCTGCTGCCTGTGGATCATGCACACATTTCTTAACCTCCCTGAGTCTCAGTTTCTTCATCTGTAAATGGGGGCTACTAATGCCTTTACAAAGTTGTCGTGATTGATCTAATAGTACATGTGAAGCACTCATCCTTGCTTCTCCCTCTGTCTCCCTCTAGTGATGAAAAATTCCAGCCCAGTTCATTTTCTCCCTTCTCTGATTTCTTGTACCTCTTTAACAATTATTTTTGATACCTAATCACATGCTGCATTTTATTGTTCCTCAATTACTTTGTATGTATAAGTCACGACCTCTGAAGGAGGCTGAGGACAGCCATATTTTATACTTCTTGGGGCCCCCCAAAGGATTTAGGTCAATCCAGGGCACACAGCAAGCACACAGTAAACCAGTAAAACCTGCCAAATTTAATGAACGATCCATCATCATCCGAGTAACTTAAAACTGGCCATACTCAATGAACTGTCATTTAATTGGAGTTTCTCGTAAAAGGGCCCCCCTTCTACAATATCCATTTTCAAGTTTTAAAAAAAGTACTGACTGCTAAGGCCTTGGCTTTTAAAAAGAAATCTTTTCATGCGCCTCACGTTTGCATTTGAAACACAACTTCCTAAGCAAGCAAAAAAAAAAAAAAAAAAAAAAAGAACAACAAGGAGGAGAGGAAAGAAAGAAACTAAAAGTGCAGGGTTCCTCAATTGCACAATTTGGTATCGTCCCCTATCTCTGAGACCCAGACACCCTGGGCTTCAGAGTCACACCTTTCCTTTCTCAAACGTGTGTCCATTTTTGCATGCAAGATTTAAGATTTTTAAAGGTTGACTTTTAAAAGAAATGAGCCCCCAATCTTCATATGAACTGTAAGGTTTTCATTTCAAGTGGATACAAGATAGAATATGTTTGACCAGAAAAGCAGAAAGGCTAGAATAAAGTGCCATGAAGGATCTGTCGGAAGAAATGGGATCAGATAGATGTGGTGCACTTCTCTTAAGTGCACACCACTTAAGTGCATAATCAGCCTGTGCTCCCAAGAATTATGCAGTTTCTGTCTGGCCCCCATTAGATTGAATGTGTTGCTACTCCAGTTAATTGCATATCGGCAAATCGCATAATTCAGATCTATGCACCCTGAACCGAGTTCCAAATGCCATCCGGTACAATGTAATCAAACTAGGGAAGTGAAGAGCTGGAATACTTATGAGATTCTGCCCATTTGTCACATTTGGTTTGGAGAGTCTGTGCTGTGAAGCAGGGAGCCCATTGGTCACGGACCTGTGTGCTTCAGATTCCTGTCCACCCCTCCCCCTCAACAACACAACCTCATGTCCCCATCTAAAAATTAATTTTAAACAGGTCCAAAAGAAAGCAGGATGTCAGCATAGGAAAATGCAATTAAAAAGTAAATATTCTGATTCATCACTGTGGTGCTCTCCTTCCCAGGACTGACATGATTTATGTGGCAGAACAGAAAAAGCAGGGACTAGTCTTGGTCCTGCCGTTCACTAGCTGGGCAAGTCTCTTCACCTTTCTTGGCCTTCATTTTCTCTTCTGTACAATGGAAAGAGTAGTTCTAGCCTTATCTTCACTGAGTCATCATGAGGGTGAAATGCAACACTGCTTGGTTACCTATGAATTGATGTTGAGACCTTTTCCTAGATGCAGCAGAGTGAGGCCAATGGGCTGCATCAAAGAAGGCAGAGTCTGTTGAGCTGATAGCAACAGTTCAGTAAGGATCTGGGGCAGCAGAAGGTGATAAAATAGAAATGAAATGAAGGAAATGCTACTGACTTCCTGGCAAACCCATCAAGGATCAGGTATTGCCCTTGGTTTCAGTTCAGCTCTTACTCTGAAATATCCAGTGCTCTTGCCCATACACATGCACACACCTCATGCCACACGATCCTCATTATGCTGCTCATTGAACAGAAATGGCAGCACATCCGCATCACTCGGTAATAAGTTCAGGAGCTAGCTGTAAAGAAGCAAATATACATCACATGTTGCTCCACGCTATTCAGACATCACAAGGAGTGGTCTGACATGCAGGTGCCTGCATGCTGGGATCTGGAGGAGATGCTCCTACGCCAACTCGCACTGTTGGAGCACAGCCCACGGACTTCAAAGGTCCCACTTTGCTCTTTGCAGATGTCACCCCACAAATGTTTTATCCTCAACTCGTATCTACTAAGACAATGAGCAATGTATCTTAGATATCTTATTCTTCCCGAGTCAGCAGTTGCCAAACAATGGACTAGTTGGCTGTTCATTTATTGAAGTGGTTCAGAAGAGTGGATTCTAGCTCAGTCTTTTACTAGTTATATAATCCCAGGAAATGTACTGAATCTCATTAAGTCTAGTTTTTCTTTCCATGAAATGGGGCCAATAACAGTACCTACATTTTAGGGCTTTTGTGAGGTTAAAATGAGATCATGTATGCCAAGCAAGAGGCATGATGCTTAGCTGTGCTACACTTTACTAGCACAGAGTTCATGCATGACCCGAGAGAAGCCAATGTGAATTATATATCAACATGTTTACAGAATTCTGAAATAACATTACTTCAACAAAAATGTGGGGTTTAAACAATTTTTTCAAAGATTTTTTTTATTTATCTTTAGAGGGGAAGGGAAGGAGAGAGGGAGAGAAATATCAATGTATGGTTGCTTCTGGTGCATCCCCTGCCGGAAACTGGCCCCTGCTGGGAACTGGCCCGCAACCCACGAATGTGCCCTGACTGGGAATCGAACCGCGATCATCTGGTTCGTAGGCCCGCACTCAATCCACTGAGCTACACCAGCCAGGGGCTGGGATTTAAACAATTTAATCTGCATGCTGTTTTTTTTTTTTTTTCACTCATGTAGCCAATAAACTACTTTTGCTTTGAAATAAGAACATCATGGCATAAATTAAAAGGTGAGCACAAATCATTCTAGAAAATTGCCAGGAAAGAAGTGATTTGGTACTCCTACTCTTGACTGGTATTGTCCCATGAAGCCGTGTTTCTGGGTCTGAGGGGACAGTGACAATGTGCTTGTGAGGACCTTGTACCAAGAAGGAGCTTCAGTGTTGGTTGAATTAAGGGCACAAATCCAGCTGATCAGTTGTTCCAGTTGGAAGAGTCTACTATTTTTCAAGTGATGGACCAAAAACTGAACACTTTAGTTTACTACTCAAATCCTTCCAAAATCTGCCTCTTTCATTCTTCACTATACTCCTACTGCCTAGTAGAGTGCCTGGTAGAAAATATGTGCTCAATAAATAGTAGTTGAATAAGTTAACTAACTCATTAATTAATGATTCCAACCTTGGTTTCTAGCCTTCTCTTCCACTGTTCTCCAGCATGAGCCCTTCCTTCACTCTACCCAGGCCAATCTCTTCATGGTTTCCTAAACACTATCTTATTTATTTCTGCCTCCAAATCTTTGCTCACAAGCCTTCCCTCCATACTATGTTCACTCCTTTATCTCTTAAGCAAAGGAGTTGCACTTTTTGAGATGTGATGTTTTGAACTGTGTCCACTTGGTTAAGCTGGAATTACATATTCCAGGACCTCCTATCCACAGTAGAGTTGGCCAAGAGAGTTCTGGAAGTTTGAAGTTTTGATCTAGTGTGGTGAGAAATAAAAAATACAAGCACCAGGAGACTCAAACTTGTCCTCCTCCTCCCCTGCTCAGGTCCCCACTGCTGGTCCTGATGACCAGCGCCCCAGCCCACCACCAGACGCAGAGTCAGCCATCCTCGGTGGGTGGGCTGCTCCAGCACTTCCCATTGGTGGTCCCATCTCAGCAGCTAAGACACCCCTGGATTCCAGATTTCCCTTACCAATGTTTACTTATTAACCAGTGCTAGTGTTTTGGGAGGGTTAGCTAGTGATTTTATTTCTGATCCTCCAGCTCTGCTTCCTGGATCTTACTTCCCCAGGTCCTCTCCCAGCTATTAACGCCTAACTCCCTATCACTTATGGTGGTTCTGCTTCTCTTATGAAACCTTAATTGACACATAAGCCTCACTGCGTGTATCAACTGTTCCATGGTGACTTCCTGACCACTGCAGAGCAACTTCTCCACATCTCTGGTACCATGTGTTTGCGGTCCTCTACTAACATTATTTGCATACTGGCTGGTGCTGCATTTACGCTCACATAGGCTTTCACGGTGCTCGGAACCTGGTTGGTAGGAGTTTGGTGAGTAAATGGAAGTTTTCATGGCATATGTGTCACCATTATCATGCTTACAGCAGACAGTATTTAATGATGTCACATGCATTCCCATCATGCTTGAGCTCAGCATCACAATCCTTCTTGACGTCGTGCTGCAGACAGACAGAGCTGGAATGGAAGAAGAAACATTCTGCCATGCTGCAAATCTGAGTATAATGAGTTATACCTCTCAAGCAAATTAAATAAGCATAAATGATTGCGGTGCATGCACATACTGAAGCTCGGTGTGTGTCAATTCCTGGCCCCACATGCTGCCCCACTGTACCTATCTTTCACAAAATATGTACCTAATAAATATTTGTTGGATTAGACAATGTTAGTGTAACCTTCACAAAATGACCTGTGTGATTGCTACAATCCAGAGTGACTCACAGAGTTCTCAAAAGGGCGGTGAGCATGAACGTCCTGCATTTTTCGAAGGCCATTCCAGCCATTTATGGTCCTTTTAGAGATAAGGAAGACAAGCCCAGGTCCTGACCAGCAGAAAAATGTGACATGTTGTGAAGCACGCGGGGAGAAGAAACCCCTTTCCTGCTTCTGTCCTTCCGGTGTTTCCAGCACACTTGTCAGTAGTTGTGCAGGAGGAAGACGATGGAAGAGAAAAGAAGGCTGGAAGGGAAGTTTGGGTTCAAAGACGTCAGACAGAGTAATTACTAGACAGGAAATATGGGGTCTGGAGGGGAATATTTTCCTTCATTTCTGAGAAGGGAATACAAATAAAGACACAATCGACTTGACACTCGGAAATATTAGTTATGGTTTATTCTCTTTTCTTGAATTTTGCCTTGCCAACCACATCTCTAAGAATTCTGGCAGCTTTTCCTATTCCTGCGTTCATTCCTGCATTTTCTATTCCTGTGAATAGGATATGAGGATGCCCCCAGTGATCCCAGCAATCAATCAGGGAAAGCATGGATGTGACAAAAAAAAAAAAGAACAAAAAAAAAAAGCAAAAATCAGTGTGTTTCTAATGGGTAGAAAGTTAAATGAAATAAGCTTACTCTGTTGGGTAGATAATACCCAAAGTAAACCTTTTCTCCTAATTCCTGCAACCTTAGAGCTAAACAGAAAATATAAGATAATATTGTCCTTTCACATTCTTTTTCTCATTTGAAAATTGTGTCTGGTTTCTAGTGGTTTCTTATTAGAAGAGCAATTTCCAGAATACCTCAACTTAACTGCTGTGTATTCACACACCCAGGTAAGGTACACATAGCCTAACAAGCGCTACGGTGCATCCACCATCCACTTCTCCATCCATCAAAATGGCACTAAGCTTTGGATAACTGTTAAACGTGACATACTCATTTCCCTGCACATTTCAGGAAGTACTATTACAAGCCCAACTATCAACAAAGTTTCTTCACTCAACTAGTAGCAATGAGAGGAGCAGGTATTTTTAATTTGTGTTTGCAACCCCAGGGACTAAAACAAGGCCCGGCATGGAGTAGGTGATGAGTAAATGTTTGTCGGGTGGATGACTGAGGTTTACTACATTAGTGTGGTAGGCAAAATAAATGGACCCCCCCAACCCAAGATGTCTACATCATAATCCCAAGGACCTTTGAATATGTTGTTTTATGTAGCAGAAGGACTTTGCAACTGTGATTAAGTTAAGACTCTTGAGATCAGCAGACTAATCTGGATTAGCTGGATGGGCCCAGAGAGAGTCAGAGCCAGAGAAGGAGATGGACATCAAGGTTGGAGTGAAGCAGGACCACAGCCAAGGAGTCTGAGCAAACTCTGGCAGCTGGAAGAGGCGAGGAGACAGGTTCTCCCCTGCAACGTCCAGAAAAACACAGTCCTGCAGATCCTTTCAGTTCAACGCACTGCAACCCGTGTGGACTTCTGACCTCAGAACTGTGAGATAATAAATATGTGTTATTTCAAGCCAGAAGTTTGTGGTAGTTTGCGACAGTAGCAATAGAAAACTAATACAGTAACATTAATAAGCTACCTAAAAAGTCTTTTTATCGAGAAATAATTGACATAACAATGTATTACTTAATGGATACTAATCATAAGGACAGCCAGCATTTATTGAGCCCTTAGGGAGAAGCATAGTATAAAATGCTTTATGGATAAATCTTATCCTCAGAACTATATTATAATATAGGTATTATTACCCTCAATTCACAGCTAAGGAAACTGAGGCCTAGGAAAGTTAAGTTACTTGATCAACATCACTTAGTTAGCAAGTGGCAGAAAAGGATTTGGACTCAGGCAAGCTGAGTCCATATCATACTATATTTCATGCTAGTGCTAAGAAGCATGGAAAATGATAGGAAACTGTCAGACCCAGCCCTGGCCTTCAGGGAAGTAGCAAATCACATGAGAAAGGTCACTGCAACATAAATGCATTATTAGAGAGAATACAGGGTCTGGCAGAAGGAACGCCACTGAGTGTGGTCAGTAGGGTACGTGAATGTCTCACACGAGATGGACAACAATTTGAACATTTCACCTAAAATGTCACATGGTGTGCTCGAGTGTGATATTGTTATGTTATGGAATTACATGCTTGTAATTTTGCAATAAAAGATTTGGTAATAGATTACCAGCTCATAAAAGGGGGCATTATTTGTGCTAGATCCTACACATGTGAAATGATTTATGACCTACATTTGACAAAGAAAAGAGGGCCAGAAAGGGCGAATACTTAGGATCAGATAAAGCGGGATCTTGGAGGTACTTCGCTGTGAACAGGCAGAGTGCCGTGGAGCCTCTCACCAGGCCAGGGAAGGGGAGGAAGAGGAGGAACCGTGGTGCAGGGCAGAGCGGAAACGGGGAGAGAAAATTAAAAGCCTGCAACGGGGGCGGGGTGGGTATCTGAGGAAGAAGAATGAGAAGATAAAATACTTCATTATTTTTATGGGAATGGTAACATTTATTGAGCACCTATTCCACCATAAAGGGAGCATTCGCATTTGTTATTTCATTTAATCCTCACAAACCCCTGCTAAAGGAGTATTATTAACCTCATTTTTACAAAAGAGAAAATTAAAACATCCAGAGAGATTAAATAATTGCTGAAAGGCACATACCCAGTTCAGTGTGATTTTAAAATTCATGCTCTGCCCTTTGTTTCTTTTTGTCCCCACAATAATCTCAGCCTTTCTCTGAGAAGGAGCAAATTTTCATTGAAGTATGAGTGACAGGCAGAGCTGTCTTAAAAAACCAAACCAAAACAAAACAAACAAAAAGCCAGAAAGAGCAGCTTTGGAGGTGGCAGTTGAGAGCGATCACGCCGAGAGCGAGGCCAGCTTTCTGCGGCCAGCTGTTCCGGGCATCCACTGACAAGCCCTGCGCTGAGCCTGGCAAGAGAGAGGTCACAGCAGAATGGCACGCACCTTCCCCGCCTGCCCCTCTGCTGCCAACGTCCAGTGAGGGGGGCCAGTGAGTAAACCGCCTCTTCCACACCGACTCCAGTTAGTGTTGATCTTTAGGGATGGAAGGCGGCGAAAGGTCTGGGACAAGTGGAGCTTTAGACAAATCTGAAACAAATATGGAAAATCACCGTAACCTTAACCTTGGTGCTGAGGGCACAGGTGCCTACCTGTTAACATTACTTTTCTTCATTTTAGTTTGTAATGTATCACCATAAGGCCCAAATCGATTACCTTAAGTAGCAGTGTTATTGTTTTGAAAAGAAATCATCCCAATGTTAACATCAGTGCCATGCTAGGGGAAGCCCAGGGTACAACGGAAGGACAGAAAGGGCAGCATCGAACCCAATTTAAAGAGAAACTGGGAAAGGCAAGGGAAAGGATTCTCACCCAGTATCTCCAGGGGGCGCATCCCTGTGGACACTTTCATTTTAGCCTCCTGAGACCTGATCAGACTTCTGACTTACAGCCAAGTCTTCAAAAACCTGGAAAGGTAATTAGAAGTGGGTGGCCACAGTGTTTTCAAACGGGAGCAGCAGTAAGCCAAAAGAATATCGGGCATATTCCTGTAATCTGAAGGGGTCATCACCTAAATCCGGACTGTGAAGGGAGGGGAGGTGATTGGTGGTGGCTGGGACTAATCTGGGTAAGCCTTTCGGTCCAAGAAAAGGGATTTGGATTTATCTTCAATGAAACAGGAAGCTTCTGGAGAGTTTTAAGAGGATAGAGATGACCAGATGTGTTTTACAAAAAGATCACTCTGGTGGAAGGAGGAAAGCTGAATCAAGAGAAGAGAGGGACTCAGGTGGACAGCAGGAGTTCATCCCGGGACAGGAGAAATTGCAGTAGAGTGAAGTAATGACTTCAGAGCACATGTCAAGTAGAATTTTAACGCTTGGTGATCCATCAACTATAGGGAGAGGAAAGCATCAAAGATAACTTCTGATTTTTTTCCTAGTGGATGTATTATTATTTCCTGCCATAAGGAATATAGGTGAAATAAGTTTTAAAATAAAGATGACTTTTCTAGAAATGGTGCTGGAACAACTGGACAGCCATGTTCAACAAAATGAATCCTGACACAGACCGGGCCCCTTTACAAAATTTAACTCAAACCGGATCACAGAGCTAAATGTAAAATGAAAAGCGATAAAACTCCTGAGCCTTGGACTGGTAGCTCAGTTGGTTGGAGCATCACCCCAATGTGCCGAGGTTGCAGGTTCAATCTCTGGTCAGGGCACGTACAAGAAGAAGCCAACGAATGCATAAATAAGTGGAAAACTAAACAGTCTCTTTCTCTCTCTCTCTCTCAAATCAATAAATAAAACTCCTAGAAGATAACATAGGAGAAAATCTAGATGACCTTGGATTTGGCAATGACTTGTCAGGTACAACACAAAAGGTACAATCCATGAAATAAATAATTGATAAGCTGGACTTCATTAAAATTAAAAATTTTTGCTCTCAAAGATACTTCCAAGAGAATGAGAAAAAAGCCACAGACTGGGAGACAATGTTTGCATAAGACACATCTGATAAAGGACTGTTATCCAAAACATACAAAGAACACTTCAAACTCAATGATAAGAAAATAAACAACCCAAATTTAAAAATGGGTGAAAAACCTTGACACACCAGAGAAGATATACAGATGGTAAATAACCATACATTAATGGTTTTTCACAACACTAACTATATCCTTACCACACAGTCTGGCAGGCATGCTCCTTGTTATTTACCCAAAGGTTCTGAAAACTTTCATCCACCCAAAAACCTTCACAACAATGTTTACAGCAGCTTTATACATAATTACCAAAACTTGGAAACAACCAGTGTCCTCCCGTAGGTGAATAGATGTATTCACTATTGTACTTCCAGACAATGGACTATTACTCAGTTCTAAAAAGAAATAAGCTGTCAAGCTATGGAAAGACTTGGAGGAACCTGAAATTCATATCACTAAGTGAAAGAAGCCAATGGGAAAAGCCTACATGTGGCATGATTCCAATTATATGACATTCTGGAAAAGACAAAACTGTGGAGACAGTAAACCAATCAGTGGTTACAAGGGGTTAGGGGAGAGAGCGGTGAACAGGTGGAGCACAGAGAATTTTTAGGTCTGTGAAAACAGTCTGTATGATGCTATAATGGTGGATGCATGTCATTATAGGTTTGTTCAAACCCATAGAATGCACAGCACTGAGAGTGGACCTTAAGGTAAACTATGGGGCAGGCGGTGTCTGAGAAATCTCTGTGCCTTCCTCTCAATGATTCTATGAACCTAAAACTGATCTCAAAACAAAGGCCTGTTATTGTTTTAAAAATGAGGATGAGCACAATTTTGAAAGTGTTGCATATTTGTCCTGAGGAAAAGTAAGTAGAAACATTTTAATGGGTAGTTTTGTATTATTACTTCATCCCCAATTCATAGAGGAGGAAACTAAGGCTTATTGGGTAAAGTATCTTGCTCAAGGTCATTAAATTCAGCGGGCGGAATCTGCACCCAGTAAATTCAACCCCCAAGTCCACGAGTAACCATGTGTGAAATGAGGTCTTTGAGGTCTATCTTAGTTTCCTCTTGGTGCTGTACTACTTTAAAACTGGGGAAGCTAAAGAGGCCTAAATGGAAGTAAGCTTTCATTACTCCACTCAAAGTGGTAAAACGTTGATACCAGCAGACATTATGTTATGTCTGCATGTTGTCAAGGGCAACCCCTAAGGAAAAGCATGCAGGGTGATGCTTTCCAAAAGCATCGTTTCCGATTTCTAAGGGATTCTTCCCCTGTGAGAAGACAGTCTTTCATTCTAACTTCAACAATTTTAACCTGCACTGAGTATGAGAGGTCACCAGTAGCAGTTCGCTAGCAGCATCTGGTCCCTTTGTTTTCTTCTTTTTTCCCCCCACTCTGGTGCAGGAGGTTCGTATTTCTTTTTCTTGTCCTTGTCATCCTTCTTGCTACCACCAGGACCATGACCACCACTCTGACTCTGAGCGACCCAGAAAACATTTGTCCCATCACCTGGGGGGGCCCCCAGTGAAACTCCCTGCTCCGGGCAGCAGAGCCCCCACCAGCAGAGGCGAAAAGCCAGACAGCCTGACCCCACTGGCCTGCCTGGGGGACTCTTGTGTTGGGCCCCAGCCCCAGGTCCCTGAGCAAGCCCTGCTGGTCACCTCAACCAGGAGATCAATTAAAAAAATATCCTGGTCCAGGAGTCAAAACAGAGAAAGAGAATGAGAAAAGAGGGAGCAAGCAGAAAGCAAGTAATAAAATGGAAGACTTAAGCCCTGATATATCAATAATTGAGGTGCAGAGATGGTCTTAACATACCAATTGAAAGACAGAGGGGAAGCAGAATGGGGAAAAGGATGATCCAACAATACGCTGTCTGTAACTCATTTTGAACATAACAGCTGTATTAGTCTCCTACTGCTGCTATAACAAATTACCATTAACTTAGTGGCTTAAAACAATCCACATTTATAATCTTACAGTTCTTGAGGTCATTAAGCTGAAATGGCTATTGCTAGGCCTACAACAAGGTATCAGCAGTCATGTTCTAGAGGCTCTATAGAGTATCTTTCCTTCCTTTTCTGGCTTCTGGAGTCCACTTCATTCCTCGGCCCATGGCTCCTTCCTCCATCTTCAAAGCCCATGGCACGGAATCTGCAAATATCTGTTCTCTGTGACCCCTGCTTCAGTTTTCTCATCTTTGGTTCTACTGCCTCCCTCTTTCCCTTATGAGGACTCTTGCGACTGCATGGAGCCACCTACATAATCCAGGACAACCTTCCCATTTTAACACATTGAATCACATATGCAACACCCTACTATCATGTGAAGTAACACATTCCCAGGTCCTGGGGATTAGGCCATGGACATCTGGGAGGGGGCAGGGGACTGCTCTACCATGAGACTCTAGGCAAGAAAGGCAGGGAGACCAATGATCCTTTCACACGTACAGGCTGAGTAAGAAATAGTCTGATGTTTCATCAGACACTTCTAGGGCTGCATCATTCCAAGGACCACTTGCTAGGGATTTAAATAGTGAACATTTTCAGATACCACTGCTTCTTAGAGAGAGGCTGCTAATGCTTTCTAGGTCTGGTTTGCATTGGCCGGGGCTTGGGTGGGGTTGGACCTGCAAATGACAGATTAATTACTGCAGGCAGCAGGAGCAGGCAGGGGTTAATATTCCCGAAGTTAAAGTGAGTGGACAGAGATGGGGAAGTCTGAATGGAACACTGGTCAGATATTCTTACACTCTGTGGAAACACCCAGTGTCAGGGAAAGTCCGTAAGAATTTAATGTGAGCAAAAGCAAAACAACAAATAACATGACATAACTCACTTTAGAAAACCACCAACTAATCTTTCCACAGGAGACTAATCTGGGAATCAGCTAGGCAAAGCAGGTCATTCTGACCACTCAAAGGAATCACTATATAAACTCTTTACAGGAAGAAACAATGTCTGCCACAGTTAGTGGTGGGCATCATGGGAAGAGTTCAAGTCTAGCATCAGTAACATCTATAAAATGAGGAAGAGGCCGACTTAGAGACTTCTTCCAGCTCAAGAGTTTTGCTAGTCCAAGCTGAGCCAAAACAGTGTTATGTTTGGATGGGCACACAGAAGTCTTATAAACAAAACTTCCTGATGCCATGGAATCCCCATTAAACTGACCACAACAAATGGACCTCCAGCCTCTGCTCGTCTTGTTGGTGGCAGAAAGAGAACTTATTCTATTTTATGGGCCACTAATGGTAATAGAGAGATTTATACTGAACTGGAACTAGCCTCTAACTTCCACCCATTGGTCTGGTTTTCCTCTTTAAGCCACACTAATAGCTACATTCCATCTTCTTTAAAAATGGAAGCCAGCTGGCTCTGGCCAGGTAGCTCAGTCAGAACATCATTAAAAGGTGGCGGGTATGATTCTTGGTCTGGGCAAATATAAAAATCAATGAATAAATGCATAACTAAGTGGAACAATGAATTGATCTCTCTCATATAAAAATAAAAATAAGACATGCCTACACTGTAATCCAAAGACACCACTCTTGCATATATAGAAAAGAAAAATAAGGGCACATTATTTTTAACATGTCTCACAAAAGACATGTGTAAGAGTGTTTATGGCAGTTCTATGCATGACGGCCCCAAACTGGAACCAAACTAAGTGACAACAGAGGGGTGGAGAAATACTCTGGGCATATCCATATGATGCAGTTATAACGATGAGTCGAAGTGTGACTGAGCAGCGACTGGGGTCCCGCTGCCCACTGCCACCCTCTAGGCAAAATTCTGGAGGCAAAGGTTTGGTGACAAAAGAAAGGAGCCTTTAGTCCAAAGCTATACAATTTTGGAATAACAGCTTTCTACACACATTAGCCACTTAAGCCCATCAATTAAGCTAAACTCTTTAACTCTTCACAGCTTTAATCACCTAAACCTCTCAGTTAAGGCTTAACTCTTTAATATCTGGGTTCTCCTAACATTTCTCCTGTTAGATTTTAATTATCTTATTTCTATAGGATTCGTTTACAAACTAAAACAATATAAGATACAAAAGCCACACAATTTTGGAAGAATGGCAGGCTTCTGCCTCAGAGTTTATCCCCTCTAAAGCACCCAAGGAATAATCCTGCCACCCGCTGCCAGGCCAGCCTGATCCTAGGCTGTGCCGAGTTTCTCCTCCCATCCAAAACCCATCTAGCCCCATCTGGTGCAGCTCAGTGGATTGAGTGCTGGCCTACAAACCAAAGGGTTGCTGGTTCAACTCCCACTGCAAGTGCCTGGGTTGCCGGCCAGGTGCCCAATTGGGGATGGATAAGAAGCACTGATATTTCTCTCCCTCTCTTTGTTCTCTCTCTAAAAATAAATAAAAATAAAATCTTTAAAACAAAATCCATCCAAATTACCATTCTTTGGGAAACCCAGGCAGCTAGAGTACAATCATCCAGGCATCCTCGAAGAAGAGGGCCCAAAAGCCTGTCTTTACCTTCCTTTTATTTTAAATCTTCGGACCCATAATTTCATGCACTACGGAGGCATTCAGCTTTTTAACCAAGCTCATCCTAGGCTCTTTACCATTGCCTTGGTAACCTACTGCCCCTTCCTACTCCTCCCCAGAAGCCAATTCAAAAGAGAGCATAACACGATTCCATTTTGTGGAGTTCAAAAACAGGCAAAAATAATCTATGGTGCTAGAGTCATAGAGGAGTGGGTGTCTACAGGGGCGGGTACTGGCTGGGAGGAAGCACAGTGGTCAACCAGGCGTATCATGTGTAAATATTCACCAGGTTTTACACTTACGATTTGGGTATTTTATGCACATTTTAAAGCAACATTTTTTTAAAAACTTAAGCAATCAGGCCCTTGTCATTTTGACATGAAAAAACTCCAATAGGGCTGCTATAAAATAGTGGGTTAGATCAATGGGCATTTGTGCACACACACAAGACTTAATGGGGAAGTAGCACATTGTGGTGATTGAAGGGGCTCAGGAATCACAGGCCTGGTTTCAAGCTCTGACTTCACCACTTATCATCAGCTGTGTGTGCAAAGTCAAGTTACTTGATCTTTCTAACCCTCAGTCTCATTGTGTATCAAATAAGAATGCATAAATGACAGCACTGAGCACGAGATGAGACATGTAGAAATCTTAAAAACAATCATCTCGTTTATTAAATACATACTATGTACCACACACTGTGAAACATTATTTCATTTGACCCTACAACAACCACATGAGGAAGAGTAGTTCCATTTTAGGAATGAGGAATCTAAGATTCTAAGAGCTTGCCCATAATAAGTGGAAGCTTTGTCTGAGCCTAAAGTCCATAATTTAAGTATTCCCCTACGTAGCCATGGACGTAATGGGATGGTGGGTGGATAGTAAAACGTAGAATCAGAAGCTAGCCTGAGTTCTGCAGAGGAGCATAATATTCAGCTAAAGGTTCCTGTTAACATCTTAAAGGCTAGCAATCTATATCTACACAGGAAAGACCTTCATCACTAAGAGGGTAGCTTATTTCCCTGCCTTACAGGGTGACGGTGAGGATGAATGGAGACAGTCAGGTCAGGAAAGCACATAAGGCACCTACCAGGTAACTTAGCAGCCTCCACACCCACCTCCTTCTTATTATTTCTAGTAATCTGCTTGCTGGTGTTTTTGCAAGAACCACTTCTAGCCATCGCCCATTCCAAGGTAACAATTTGTAGCTTATAAAATTCTTATGCTGTACCAGGTACTGTTCTAAGCATTGGGACCATTGAAGTCTTGAATAAATCAACATAAGCTCATTTCCTCACCTACCTCCTGTGCACAATAATTAAGGCTGGAATCATGTTTGGATGTTAACTCCTAAACTATCTAAAGCAGAAGGTTACTTAATTTCAGACTAATTCATAGTCCTATTAACTCATTCTAGTGGGACTATTTGTTTAATCCTCATATGAAAAGTGTTTATAGATTTTTAGGGGGAAAGAGAGGGAACCATCGCTCTCTATCAGTTGCCTCCTGTATGCAGCATGACTGAGGATCGAATCCACAACCTGGGTTATGTGCCCTGACTAGGAATTGAACCCACAACCTTTTTGTGTACAGGACAATGGTCCAACCAACTGAGCCACCCAGGGCTAGTGAGATTATCTTTTCATAATCTCACCAGTCACCAAAAGGATGGTCAGAGATAACACAGGGGTGGGCAAAACCAGGTTTACAGTTGTGAGTGATGTTCTTTTGAGTTAATAAAGCTATTGCAATATTCAAAACCTGCATTTCTTGCCATACAAACAACTATAAACCTACTTTTGCCCACCCCTGTATAAATTTAGCCTACATGATGAAAAGTTCCAAATGCTGAAAACTTTCTGAAGTGTTCTGGTAAAACAATGTTTTTCTTTGGCGTAAGTAATCCAAATAGCTCTAACCTTAATAATTTTTCAAGTCTTAATCTCCACATGCTTGGCACATTCTGATAACAGTAACAGGCTAAAAGCAACATTCTGCTGTGTACAGTGATTGCTGCAATTAACCTTAATTTAGGCTGAAAGTAGACTGATCAGCTGCCTCATAGCAACATTTCTAAATTTATTAGATAAACACCTCCAGAAAACTTTAGATTTAAAAGCAGCAAAAACAAAATCTGCAGCCTGTGCTTACATAAGGAGAGTCTTAAAGCAGTGAAGGTGCTGATAAGACTTCTTTGAGAAAAGAGACATTTTTGGCCTTTATCACAGAGTAGCTGCAGTCAATGAAAAAATACTGAAGATTATAAAATGTAGGTAAACAGCCCTGGCTGGTGTGGCTGGTATGGCTAAGGATTGAGCTCAGGCATGCAAATCAAAGAAAGGGTCGCTAGCTAGATTCTCAGTCAGGGCACATGCCTGAGTGGTGAGCCAGGTCCCCAGTAGGGGGCGTGTGAGAGGCAACTACACATTGCTGTTTCCCTCCATTTCTCTCTCCCTTCCCCTCTGTCTAAAATAAGTAAAATCTTACAAAAAAAAAAAAGAGTAGGTAAACAATGTCCAAAGAATGCATCTTACTTTCCCTCTGTAAAAAAACTGACGCTACCAGTATTTTATTCAAGATATAACCACAATATAATGCCACACTATAAAGTCTGAGGAACCCTTGCAAGTTCCAGAAGGACCTGACCAATGCCTTTTTACAATATGTTTGTAAATGGTCACTATTATCTATGTCATCTTAATTTCTTAATATTGCCTGACTGATATTATCATCACTATTTATAAAGACAGAGGGCCTTAGAATCACTATCTGCTCAGTCACAAAACAAGTAACGAACACGGTGCAAACTCAGGCCCGATTCCTAAGTCTGCATTTCCCATCAAACTGTGCTGCTAGGATGTCAAACCTCTGCTGTCAGGTTTTGGATCAGCCTTGTTCTTTTACATGTCAGGATCGTGCTGGAAGTCAGAGTGAGTGTATCTCGAGGAGGAAAGAGTAGGGGAGAGGAGAACATGATGTCCTTGGGTTCACTGTTCTAATGTACCCATACTATTATTGTATCAAATACATGTATGCAAATAATGTATTTATTGTGGAAAATTATAAAACTTCCATAAACCAAAAGAAAAACTAACTAAATAAAAATTACGTGGGGCTGGTGTGACTTCTAAAAATGGTTGGCTACTTGAGGCAGCAAACCCCACAAAATCAATGCAGATCAAAAGGTTCCAATCTTCATGTTCACTTTAAGAGCACTCATGACACTGCCCAGGCCTTTGAGGGTATGCGTACCTGAAAAGCCACCAAGTAGCTGAAGGGTGTCACTTTATAGAAGCAACCTGTGTCTTTCCATTGTTACAATGATAGAGTTGGGAGGTGTGCCCAGCCCCAACAGTAGGGGTAGACAGAGTCAGTGGTCCGCCAAAATATGCTGCATTTTTGCTGCACACGCTTAAAAATGCAGACAGTAATGGTGAATTTCAGGGTTTAGATGTAGATTCTCTGGTCACTGAGCACATCCAGGTGAACAAAGCTCCCAAGATGCGGCACAGAACTTGGAGTTCTTGGGTGGATGACCCCGCACAGGAGCTCTCCCCGCCACACTGAGATGATCCTACTGAAAAAGAGCAGGTTGTTCCTGAACCAGAAGAGGGGGTTGCACAGAGGAAAAGAATATCCCAGACAAAACTGAAGAAACAAAAACTGGAAATAAATGAAGCATAAATTAAATATTAATGAAAGTAAAACAAAATCACTCACAATCCCACCATCTACAGACGTCTCGAGCTTCACCTGACCTCAGCAAGGCTGAGCAGAGTGTGAACAACCATATGGTGTGACCTAACATCTCTCCCTTGTCACACAGACATAATCAGACTTTTGGTCCAGAGAGTGCTGCAAATGTCAGGTGAGGCGGTGGCAGCAGAAAGATCTTTGGGTTCTTGACAATAATCACCACTCTATCATCGTCTTATTTTAACATTTACAAAACAGTTTAGCATTTGCATGATGTAAAATTGAATTTTAAAAAATGACTTTTTAAAATCACACTACCTACACTTAATAAAGCAGAAAGAGTCAGTATAGGCAGATAATTCTATCTTTCCTGAAAACATTAAAAAACATATTAAGAAGCCTCTTACTTTACAATCAGGAGCAGTGTATTTCATAGAATTATATGGTTGTAACCACCATATTGCAGTCGAGATAGCAATTAACAGACCTGGATTTAAATCCTGGCTTCACCACTTATGGTATTTCATGACCATGGGCAAGTCATTGAATCATTCATTATGGACTCAATTTACTTATCTGTAAAGTGGGAACAATGATATTGACTCTTTAGCAAGACTTATAGGAGTGCTGTGAGAATTAAATCATTTAAGGTATGGAATGAAGTTAGCATAACATCTTGCACATGGGGAGCAGTAAAAGAAATATTTAATAAGTTAAAATCTTGAAATTTTAAGAGATTAAGCCTTAATATTTCTTACATTTTTCTTGAAAATAGGTTTTCTAGGAAATAACATTCTTCATCAGACAATGACTGGCTTTAAAAGCATTGCTATAGTAAGAATTAAAATATTAGGCTCTATTTAAAAAGATACAGGAATGAGTAACTCTTGCCTTGCTGATGAACTCACTAATAAATGCTTTACTCCAGGACACAGTTGGGTACACAGTGCTGTTATGAATTTTTATTCATCCCTAATTAGTAACTTTTCTCATTTTCCAAATATATCTACCTCTCTTCTCTCTCAGTAAGGGAGAAAAAAATCATTCTCTATGCTTTTCCTACTTACTCCTGAACATTCTTCTCTTGAAGCTTCCTAAAGGGCAATCAGATAATTCGGTCAACGATTTGACCTCTTGTGCCAAACAGGGTTGCTGTCCTTCCCCAATACACATACCAGCACCTTTTCTCCAGCAGCGAGCCCATTCTCACAGTTCTGTTCTTCAGCCCGGAGCGAGCCACAGCAGTCAGCATGCTTACACAGGGCCCCACCTACAGAGCAAGGCGCAGTAGCTGGTGGCTGACCCGTCTTCCCCACAGTTCATCTGAACAGAGCACCAGCACGGGAGAGCTGACTGTGGTGTGATTTGAATGTGGGTTGAGGCTGACTGTATTCTTTCTCCAATACTCTGGTTAACTGAGACTGTAGGTATGTATCAACATGTGATCACTTTTTTGACTAAGAACTACGATTCTAGGGAAAAAAAATCAGAAATGCATTTTTGGAATAACTTAAATACCAAACAATAAGGAATTACATAAATAAATTATGATACAGATATGGAACTCTGCAGGCATTAAAAATAATTTTGTACAAAATATTTATTGAAATAAAAAATCTTTACAATGCAAAGTAGGCTATAAAATAATATACATATCATTTTTGTGAGGAAAAATGTACATACATGTATGGGAAAAGTACTAAGACATACATACAAATATTAACATTGTTATCTTTGAGCTATGAAATGAATTTTATTTTGCACTTTTTAGCGCTTTCCCAAATTTCTGCATTAAGCTTGAATTTTGTACATAGAAAAATGCAAAATGAATGAAATCTCATGAGAAAAAGGGAAGGGAAGGTACCAGAACCCCAGAGAATATCTCCATTTAAAGTGCTTGAGGAAGAGGAACCAGGGTCTGTGACTTGTACTTTGTAAGAACTAATTTTCCTTCTTGCTAATTGATCTATTTTAGCTTCCTTGCTGCCTAATAGTCTTATGATACTTAATTTAATCTTAAGCATCTAGATTAAAATAAGGGAAAAATACACAAAATTTTTTGATAAAACAAAACAAAAACATAACCCCAAACTAATACTTTTTATAGTTCTACTGATCCCATAAACAAGTGCTGGCCATAGACATAACAGCATCTTTGAGTCTTAAAGAGGTCCTTCAGTTGAATACAGTTTGGGTAAGAAATCTTCCTAGGTAAAGAGGTACTTTTTCAAACTGTATTAATCCTCTACCATTTGTAAATGTGTTTATAGAAACATTAACTGTTTCTGTAGAATTGGAAGAATCCATTCTGTCCCATCCTAGAGGGTTAGGAGCAGTGACTGAGCCAATCCATCTCACATTTGGACACTGCTTTAAAAGCAGGGTCATCACATCAAGTATCTCATGCAGAGGCCTTAACACGTAATTTATGCTCACATACACTAACAAATAAAACAGTGTTCCATGAAGGTAAAAACAAAACAAAACAAACAAAAACTGCTGCATTTATATGCATTAAATTTATTCACATAAAAATAAATAATAAATCAAAAACATGTTAAAGAACTACATATATTAGGCAATAGGGAATTAGGCAAACTGAAAAAAGTGAAGTGTTCTTGCCATGTAAGTTTAGAATATTACAGTGCAAATGAAGTCTAAAGGTTTAAGAGTATACTGTGAAGAAACTTTATTTCTAGATTTTATCAGTGACCCAGAATACTACAGCATATTTGAATAAATATTTACTTTGAGAAACACCTGCTTTGAAAAAGACTTCCCACCTTGCCACGTTAATAACTGTAATGATTATGCAAGATTCAACACTACTTTTCAAGATTTGACTGCAAGTATTTCTTATGTAATTAAACTTACATGACTATGAAAACTTAAGGACTTTTAAAATCTGGGGTTAGGTGATCTTGAAGAAACTTCACAGTGCTGTTAGCAACCAAAAGAATCTAGGAAATATGACGAGCTTAACTGTAGCCAAAATATCAGTGTAAAAAAGTGCATCCCAGGAAAACAGAGTTCCTTGAAGGCAGAAATTGTGTTTGTTCACTGCTGCATCCTAGCATATAGAACAAACAGTACCTCCCAAATGGTAGAACTCAGTATTTTAACGAATGAAGGAAGGAAAGAGACCAACTCCTATGTATATTAGGAGTCAACCCAAACTCACTTCATGTATCAATACTTCATCTCCCACCAACCAAAGAATCTGTTACTGAATGACAAGCTAGTGGGATGATACAGTATACTTTTGAGGCAAATGAGTGATAAAAATTATAGTTTTTACTTTTGAGGAGCCTGGCCCCAGTAGTTTTGAAATTGGTGTGCCTGTTAATAAAGAAAGTACATAATAGAATTATGGGGACACATCATTTCATATACTTCCACCTTCTTGAAACCCTTCTAGAACATGGTAAAGAAAACCAGTGCTAATATGCAGGTGCTGCTTCCTTCGGACACCGGTGCATCACTTTGGGCACTTGTCCAGCATCTGTCTGGCAGTGCTAACAGATGGAAGACATTAATCATCTGTTCAGTGTTCCCACCTTGTCCATCCAACTTCAAATGTAACTGCACTGAGCTAGATGAGTCAGCACCTGGTCTTTCAAAAGCTAGTGCATCACTCTCAAAGCTAAAAGGAAAAAGTTCACACTTCAGAGGCCTGAACCAATGCCAGAGGCATCCATGTTGCCTCAAGGTTTCAGACTCCCTGATGATCTTTAGCTCCTTGGGTACCTAGGCAAAGACAGGTCTGAAAGCTACAGAAAACCAGGGGGGTTGTCCTAAACTAGACTGCACCCCAGGCAAAATAAATGGTGTTTGTTCACACCATGGATTAACTGCTTTGAAGGAAAAAATGCAGAAGCCAGCTTCATTAAACATTTAAGGTTTCTTAATAATAAAGCACTACAAAATGTGAGTAAATCACACTTTTATTTTTCAGAAGGAAAAAATGACACGTGGCAACTGCCTTTGGAAAACACAGGAAAGAATAATGGGGTGATCGGCTATCTATCTCACAGAGACAGTAGCCTAAAAACCACTACCGTTATACAACTCTCAAAGAAAGTCCCATTAAATACATCTCAGAACAAAATGTTTTCAACTAAAACAACAAAACAAAAACATTACCAACAACAAAGAATGATACAGAATCCATACAATGGTATGTGAAGAAGGAAAAAGGAAAATCTGGAAATCCACATGCTGAGAGCTCACTATTAAAATCAACAAGGCCCAATCCTGAAACAGAAAAAAGAAATATATGAAACCAGAGTATTTAGGAGTCCAGCGGGGTTACTGCAGGTGCACACCCTAATGCTTCCCTTACTTAAGACATTTTTCTCACTCTTGGAGCCCTTCTGTGTGTACCGTAGAGCAACCACATGAATGACAATGCAGAGATCTGCCTTCTCAATAGGACTTTCGAGTTTTAGGTTTCAAATTTAGTCTGGAATCCCAACTAAATATTTATATAACAGGTCACAGAGAATGGAATTACTTTTTAAATTACATTTGCTTAATTTTTACACATTATGGTTTGAAAACAATCTATATGCTTCCAAATGGGACACAACAATTTACAGTATGAAAATAAAGTTATGTGAAACTACTCAATCCTTCTCATGATGAGTAATAATTTCCAAAATGAAGATGCTTCATACAAAATGATAAAACCAATAGAGTGGGGAGGGAGGTGGAGAGCAACCAGTGGAACTCACAGAGATCTAGATGCGGGATTCAGTTGCACACTGATTACACTGACTGGGCCTTAGTCTCAATTTGTTGCGCCCTGGTAAGAAGAGGCAGATGGATCTCTAAGCTTCGATTCAATTTTAAACCCACAGACTTTTAACAGTTTATAAGAAATGATTTGAACAATGTTTGGACAATCAGTAAATCAGATCCTGACAAGGTCTATCACTATTCAAATTTATGACAACATCTATAAAGCATATCCCATAATTTTATTTAGAAAAGAAAAAATCTACCTTAAGGGAAAATTTATACTTCTTATACTATTTACACAGTACAACATAAATAGAAATAAATGTCTATTCCGTTCCTGGCCTCAAGACACACTCTTGAGACAGAGCGAACCAGAAGCCCTAGGCCTCGGCTGTGGCCAGCACATCTGGCCTGCCTTTCTCTCTGCCCTGTCTCTACAAGCTGCTAGGCAGGCATTCAGAGTGAACAATTGCCTCCATGTTATACAGGACTTCCCCATTACAGAGAACGGTTATACCAGGAAATTGTTTTCCTGAGAAAAACCTAGCATTCCTGGAAGATTACTTATTAGAATAGACTAATGTACAGTCAAGGAAATAAAACCCTTAAGTAGCAGAGTCCTAGAGAAGCAGAGAGTTGAAGCAGGAAGACTAATGGCATCTCTGACTTCTCCAAGTGTATTACTATTTAAAGCTGAGGCCAATTAATAATTTTCACGGGCAGAGCCAAACTTTAGGTTACAATAAGTACTTAATGGTAGTTCAGGGTTGAGACTCTATCTTAGGTTTAGGAAAGGAGAAGAAAAGAAAGAGGTTCAAAGGTCACGGGAGAGGCAACAGAAAGGATAAGCTTTACCGAACTATCTACAACACATACTTTCATCATAACCATCAAATAATACTACACAATCTCTTTTTGTTTTGATGTTATTTTTTCCCGTGAACTCAGTCCTTTAACCGTATTCACTGTGAAGAAAGAGTCTGACTTGAGAACTACAGGAGCAGTGAGATACATGAAAATCCTTTACAGAAGATTAGAGACACCTCAGGCACATGCAAACCTGTGTTTCCTGAGAAGCCGAATGAGTTTACAGCACTAAATGATCTTTTCAAATTCCCATAGTTTTACAGACAGAATATACAATAATTAAGATTATATAAACACATCACTTACTTTTTCTTTTAAAAATATTTATGGATACATCTGTGTTTTTCTAAATGTCTCATTGGTGATACTCAGTCGTATAAGTCTGGTTCCATAATAATCTATAATGTAACTGCTTCCATCTGAAGGCCCAACAATCTAGAAAAGAAATTTTTCAAAATTAGTCATTTTACAAAAGCTATTTTCACAATACTTTTTTTTGTCAGTTGTTGATAAAATTATTTCAGTAACATCAATCATAAAACTCTGATTCAAGCAAAAAAAAGTAATTTAGTGATTCGTGTAGCTGAAAAAGATACTGGGGAAGTTCACAGGAGCAAATGAGCTGCAGGACCAAGGCCTCAAGGACGGAGGTTCCACGCTGCAGGAGGAAAGACCTTGGTTGGGCCTCCTTGCCTCTTCGCTTAGCTCTGCTTGCCTTCATCTGCAGAGAGTGACTCCCGACTGGCTGCCAACAGTTCTAAATCCACATATGCACAGCCTGGTAGATCCCAATAGAAGGACAGTAATATTTCCTTCCTCGGTGTTTTCATATCAGTTCCAAGGAAGGACTTTGATTGATCTGCTTGATGTTTGTGTCTATTGCTGGACAAATGACTGTACCCCAAGGAACAGGATTAGTATGATTGGCCAGGCCAGGCTCCCTGTGGGAAATAAGGTTGTGTGACTAGGGGAAAAAAAGCTCATCTTGTTGCCTTAATCACATTTTTGACAATATAGTTAATATGATCTCTACAAATTATGCTTTAAAGCAGCAATCTTTGAGCTGTAGGCTTAGGGGTACACAAAGAGTAACCAAGGTGTATGAGAGCCCAGACAGTTCGAAGGGAATAAATTTTGAGATTCTTAATTCCCACATGTACTCTTTGTAAAGTGATCTCCCCTGACACCAGCTGCGGTGGAGGCATCATGCTACTTCCCCTCTTCCTTCTCACTGGGGCCCTTCCTCTAACTGGAGCACAGTACAGACACCTCCCGTCAAGGCAGATCCTGAGTCTTACGACGCACACTGCTTTGAGGTACAAAAACCTCTGATGTGCCAAGACAAAATTCAAAACACTGGAGTGGGGGAAATCTCCTGAAATCAAGAGTCCAAAAACACGATCTGCCACTTTACTTTTTTTGCTTTAAATATTATTTGCTGAAATTTGTAACATGTTTATGCTGTTTTGAATAATTGCAAAATAATTACAATTATTATGGCATTAACAATTACAATGACGATTCAATCCAGAATCACAGAAAATTTAAAACCTCTTCATTTTAATGAGTAAGATGATTGGTAGAAAATTTTCAAGCATAAAAATATATTACACATTAGGGTAAAATTCTGCAGAATAAAAATAGAAATAAAAATTCAAGGAGGAAAAAGAAACAATGTAAAATTTATAATAGTGAAGGATTCATTTGTATCTTTTTAAAAAGAATGATATTTAAAGCTCTATGGTACTTATATTGTCAGATACATTTTTTAAATTAATATAACAGTTTCGTTTAAATGTCAACATTTGCAAACTAAAAATTATATCCTTTGCAACTACTTAATTTTGTAATGCAAAACTTAAATGTCAACTTAAAAACATGCAGAGGGTGGAAATTTTTACAACATTATTTTCGGGTTTAGATAACCACAGTCTGATAAACAGTACTATAGAGCATTCTTCATTTTTAAAATAAATTTAGTTTTAAAAACTATTCAACAGACACGTGTTTTGCATAATATTCCAGACAATGTGCTAGGTATTATACACATAACACTATTTAGGACACAATCTCTGTCAACAGGGAACTTATTCTAGTGACTATAAATGTCAATATTCAAATGACTCAGAGCATTTATGTACTAGATACCATGCTGAGTACTGTAATGCACTTTGACTTACTGTCTAAATTTTAAATGAATTGATTTGCTTTGACATTTATGAATGTTATTTATGAATTTGCTTAATTTAAGTAAAAATTAAAACTTTTTTAGTGGCCATGTCACAGGGGAAATGAGAAGTAATCCAAGAAAGAAGAATACCCAATCTAGAAATAACATTTTGAGACTGTATAAGGGAAACAGACAAAAAAGTAAGCCCCGGCCGGTATATATAGGTCAAATCAAATGGTAAAAAACTGTAATTTGGAGTATGTGCACAGATTGGAACTGGGCCTACTGTCCCTATTATCTTCCTCTTCCTGTGCCATCTTTCTTGACAATCTCGCTCCTGTTTAAAAAAACAGTATTCAGAAGTTGGAAATAAAAAAATTATATGATTACATGACCCTTTAATAGCATGCATTTCTAATTAGCTCATCAAAGCTCACTTGACTCTTTCAGGAAATGTAACTATTTAATTGAAAACTGATTAGGACCCAGATGCTTTACAACCTTGTCAAGTTAACAGTTAACATGTAGAAAAATAAGGGTTACTTTTGTTTTGTTTCCCCTGTCCTGTAGAGAAGATATCCTCCAAGTTTACAGTTTTGTTACCTGGTAATGCATGATCCAATTTTGTCTCTAGTTTAGCAATCTTAGTACAGCATCTTCCCCTCAAACTGTGTGACTCTGGTTCCTCAACAACTGGTTCTGTCACGGTAACCCCCATCCTCTTTCCAGAGGTTGGTTCAGCCTGGGCATGCAATGAAATTCTGTCCAGTCACCTCAGACAAGTTCAGTGGGGGCCTATTTAAGAAGACATGTGTAAGAGGAAACTTTCTGCCCCCGAAAGTAACTAGGTAAGAAAGTGATGCTAACCAAAAGACCTGAAGATGGCAAAGAGAAAGAAGGAAGGAGGGAAGGATAGATTTGGGTCCTTTATTATGTCCTTCAGCTCTAAATTAACAAATCTTAGAACTACCTTACCACCAGATTCTCCTTATATGATATAATAAATTATATCACTAAAGGCTATTTAAATTGAGGTTTGTTACTTGGAGCCAAAAACTGACCATGCACTTGTCCTTAATGCCTCCTACACACTGCCAGATCACCAACACACAGCACCAGTTGCCATTCTCTGCTAAAATAACTTGAAGAGCTGTCCCCAAAATAACCAAATTAAGATGGTGTGATAAAACACTAGGCTGAAAAGAAAACCTGAAGAAAAAACTGTAACTAGCTGTAAGATTAATCTTCCCTGGACCTCAGCATTTCTTATCCATGTAACAAGGAACAGAAAAATAGGCAGTTCTTCGTGACACTTTTTAAGATCTTGCATCATCACAACATTTAAATGCAAACACCTCTATAAGGTAGTCAGTGTACTTTTATATGAATTAGCACATCAAAGAATTTGTTCTCCTTCCTTAATTTCTAAGAAAACTATCTTGTAAATGATTTAGTATTCAAATCCATAATCCCCCACCAAAATTAAAGATTTAGCCTGTTTTTAAGCATTTTATGTACACTTATAAATCCCCTTATTATATCATTGTATTAACTATAAAATTATAAATCTCTAAGAATAACCCCTACCAGAAAATGTTTTACTCAGTTAAATATGCCTATGTCCATTTGTTTATTGATGATAGAGTATGAAACCTAAAATTACGAGTTGATTTCTCTAAAAATAGCCTGAAGCCAAATAGTACACATGAAGTATTTCCCTCTAATATACTGGGACAATTTCTGAAATCTATGGAAAGAGGAAAACCCACTCACACACTCCACTCCAATTAATGGAATAGGAGGTTCCTACAGGCCTTCATCTTACAAGACAGGAAACAGAAGGACTTTTATACTTTGGGAAATTGCTTGGTACACTGGTTGTCAATGTCACTGGTGTGAGAAGCCAAAAGAAAGCGACTTCCTATCCCTCCATGTTAGTTTCCTGCAGCTACTGTAACAAATTACCACAAATTTGGTAGACTAAAACAATAGAAATTTATTCTCTTACAGTTTTGGAGGCCAAAGTCCTCCAAAGGTATCACAAGAGCCACATGCCCTGCAGAGACTGTGGGAGAGAATTCAACAGAAGCTGCTCCTAACTCCTGGCAGCAAGGCCACTCTGGGCGTTCCGTGTGGGGCCATGTCCAGTCTCTGCCTCTGTCTTCACACTACCTTCTTTTCTGTGCCTGTATCTTTCTTCCTCTGTCTCCTATAAGGACACTTGAACTGAATTTAGGGCTCACCCAGATAATCCAGGATAATCTCCTCATATCAAGATTCTTAACTTAATCATACCTGCAAAGACCCTTTTTCCAAATAAGGTGAGAGGAATTGACAAATTCCAGGGATTTGACATGGGTATCTTTTGTCCTACCACACCCTCCTTCTATGAAGATGGTTGGTGGTTTGAAAGAATTGGATGAAATTTAATTTCTCCTTTCATATTTCTGATTTTTACTACAAAATTTTATTTGCGACTTAAATGTAAATAATCTTGAATTGTTTACAGAAAGGAGTAAGTTTCTCTGTAGGTGCAAAGTCTACAGCAAGAAGAGTAAATCAGAACACTTAGGAAATACATATTAAAGAATGTTAAGAAGTGGTCACCAAACTTCCTGTTGTTTTTTCTTCATCTTTAGTCTCCACTCTAAATCTTTACAACACACACCCACCCATAGGCACCCGTACAAATGGGCAGGCACTGAATTCAGTCTGACTTGGGTACATATTTATCCATGAAAAACGCATGATGTTCTCTGAATATGTCATTTTAATTTATCTGAATACTGTTGTAAGTTTTGTTCATTTTATACTACTTTCACAATACACTATGATTTTAAGGAGTCTTCATGTAGCTTGCTGTATGTCCATCTCAGTAAATGCAGGTACCGCTGCCTGGTATTAGAGAGGATGCATCTGTTCTCCGATTAGTGCACCGACCTGGGTCGGTTCTGACTCCCTGTTACCACAAACAGTGCTACAACAGACATCTCTGCACGTGTCCCCTTGTGGACAGCAGTATGAGTTTTGGAAGGTAAACACCTAGAAGTATCTCTTACTTACATATTATTAGTTATTTGGTTGATTCTATGAATCACCTATTACTTTACTGTGCTCATTTAACTTTTAGGCTCCTCATCATTTTCTTACTGATTTACAGAAATTATTTGTATATTCTACATATCAATTCCTGTTGCTGGTATCCTTTTACTCAGTCAATTAACTTGTTTATGGTAACCTTTTAAAATATGATTTCTTAATTTTAACAATCAAATTCAATAATTGTTTTCTTTATGGTTTGTGTTTTGGGAACTTTTCATCTGTTAATATCCTTCTTCTGTGATGTGATTAGCGGCATTGGCTGTGTTTTCTGTAAAAGGTAACCACCTAAAGTGAACCTGTACATAGAAAATGAGGACCATCATGTAATGTGCGGAGAAACCCAATAGAGGCTGGTCACCGCAAGGGCTGCAGCTTTTGCTCCCCTTCAGAGAGAGAAGCCATGCTGTCCCTTTTCCTCCACAGGACTCAGCAGTCCATGTGAATGTCTTGTATCTCATCCACAATATGGCGGACCCCACGAGCCAGGGTCTGCATCAATTCACCATTGTATCTCCTGGAAAAAACCACAACTTTGGGACTGGTCTCAGAACCAGTTTAAAATATTCTTTATTTTATGGACATTCCTTTAGTTCACTAAGTAAAAATCCACCCACAGGATAAATGAACTAAGTGAAATCTACCTAATTAAGGTCACATGACACAAATGTTCAGTATTCTCAGTTTTCCAGTTTATTTACCTAATAAATCACACCAGGGTTAAATGAATAATACACAGAGCTTTTTGAAAGACTTGCTATCTATAAAATGTCAACTGATTTTTATATATCGCTGTCCTACTTCTAGTGAACTACCAAGGACTCTGACCAACTTTTCCTGCACTGGTAATAGATTTTGTCCTTCTTTTGATCAACAGCACATATTTTACAGGGCAAGGCTGCAGGCCATGTCTTTGACAAAACAAATTGGCTTATACAGAAGTAAACTCTTCATCTTAACCTTATTCATGCTCTTAACTGAAAAGGCTTTAAAAAATTTAAGTAAAATTCAAAGTATTTAAACAAGATAAAATCAAGGCAACTCTTTCTTATTTTAACTCTGAAGTTCCCAAGAAAATATTTTATTTCTAATAATAAGTAAAATCTTATCATCGGACCACTCTTGGGATAGATTTTACATTCCTTTAGGGCAAGGATCTCGATTTATGCTACCTAATTGTGCTCACTGAACTCATTTTCACTGGTGGCATAAAATCTAGTATTTAGCATTCCAACTTTTATTTGTATTTATTACCTACCTCTCAAGTGGTGCTATAAAATTTAGAACTTTAAGGTCCTAAAGAAAAGCAATCACTTTTTAAAAAACTACCATTTTTAGCTTCTCATCTTCTCTGCAAATGGCACAAAGCCACACTTTTCACATGGTATAGTGCAGTCAGTCCCAATCAGCAAACCTTTTTGAGGGCAAACTCTTTAACATACTAATAGTGCTATACAGAATTAATAAAGGTTGTTTTTCTCCTCGAGAAATTTATGTGTGGAAAGTCCAACCCGTGTGTAAAAGTGAAGAAATAATACAAAAGCAATATATAATCCAACGCTAAAATTAGTTACATGTAAATACCAAACTGAGATAGTTTATAAATTTGATAAATTATTTAGATAGTTCATAAACATCTCAGAGATTATGCCATTCTTCTGAATTTCTGCTTATACAGTTAGTCCTTTAAGGAAATCTACTTTGTAATATTAAAAGGAATAAAAATGAAAGTAATTTCTTCCATAATATATAGAATTTTTAAAAACTGTCACAAAGAACCTAACATACTTCCTTCTAACAACTTTCTACATTAAAACTACCCATCTTCATCTTTTTGATTTGAGGCTGTCATCTCCACTTAACAAAAGAAACTTTCTTTTCGTTTTGCTTGACATCAGTGGTTTGGGTATAATAATTTAAAATGTCCAGCCCTGGCTCATGTGGCTCAGTGGGTTGAGCCCTAGACTATGAACCAAAAGGTCAAAAGTTCGATTCCCAGTCAGGGCACATGCTTGGGTTGTGGGCCAGGTTCTCTCTTGGGGACACGCAAGAGAGACAACTGATCAATGTTTCTCTCCCTTTTTCTCCCTCCCTTTTCTTCTCTCTAAAAAATAAAAAATAAAATATTTTTTTTTAATGTCTAGAATGTGAGAATTAAGGTTTAAATAAAATTTAAGTATTTTATTTAAAGATTTAATAATTTAATTAACTTAAATATTTAATAAGGTTTAAATAAAATAAAATATTCTACTTTTTTCTGATTAAAACAGAAAAACTTAAATTGTCTAATCTATCCTTCATGGTGTACTCAAAAATATACAAGCACAAAAGAATAAGTGTTTATTTTTAGTATGTATGTATGTATTTTAGAGATAGGGGAAAGAAGGGAGAAAAAGAGGGAGAGAAACACTGACATGAGAGAAAAACATCAATTGGCCGCCTCTCGCTCATGCCTCGATAGGGGACAGAACCCACAACCCAGGCACACGCCCTGACTGCAAACAGAACTGGCGATGCTCAACTGACCCACACTGGCCAAGGCAGAATGAAGATTTCAAAATCTTCATTCTGAATTGCCTTGTAAATAAACACATAATAGTTATACACAATAATTACCTATAACTGAAAGACTATATGCTAGACACATATTTAGGTTTTTTACTGAATACACAAAAGAACTGAATTCTGCATATTATTTCATACCTAATTCATTCATATAGTGCCACTTGCATACTTTTAAGAACAGCAGCAACCCCCCAAAAAGAAACTTCAAAAGTTTATTAACAAATAGAAAAACTCATGAAAGTATTTTCAGTATATATAGCAACAAGTGAAGCTTACTTTAGCAATATGTACATTATACTTTGTTGTTTTTGTTCAAAAATGAAATAACTATATCTAATTTAAGAGAATTTTCCTGGATTTTTTTTTATAAACACTGTGAAACAAAGTATGTTTTTATAGCTCTTGAGTTCATGTACAATATGCTTCTGGGATCACAGCTCAATAGAAAAACAGTGCTATTCATTAGGGAATAATATTTACATCAAAAAAAAGAAAAGAAAAAAATGTTGTGGAGAGAATGAAGAAGGAAAAAACAATTAAAATAATGGAAAATGTAGAAAGTTCATGAGAAATTGAAAAAATGTATTTGGCAAAAATTTATTTGTGACATGGTATATGATATTTATAGTAAAACTTTATTTAACTTGCTGGAAAAATATTTTCTGATGTGGTCAACATCCCACGTTAAGTATATTAAATGATATTTAGAATAAGGCTACAGGTCTTATTTGGCTGCATTTGAAACTCATTTACTTTCCCCCAGTGTGAAAGCAGACTAAAATGGCCATATCTATTAAAATGTCTTATTTGGGGAAATGTACTGCAGAAATTCATACTCTAAATCTAGCTCAATAATTTCTTAATGTAATAGTCTCAATTCCGGATTTTCAAGAAAAGAACTGTTTGTTCTGAAAAGTTTAGGAATACATATACCAGAAAGTAGTGACTAAATCAAATAAGCTCTATAATTTGATATAAAGCTATAAAGTAATGATATCACCAAAGAACCAGTGTGAAAATATTAACTAATGGTTGAGTTTCAAAGACACTGAATCCTGGATATCTTAAAGAATCCCAATAATACATTAAATTCCTTGGAGCCTCATTTAAAGTGAGAAACCCATTTCTACACATATGTGCACAAGTACCTTAGCCTCTTCATGCCTGCTTGTCATCCCACCATCAGAGAAGGCAGGATATTTGGTTAAGCATATGTTTACGAATAAAGACAGGAAAAATCCAACTTTAAAACCAAATATTTTCCTTGTTTAATTCTGGTATCTTATTGGTCCATATGCTGCCTCCTCCTCACAGTATGGTGCCCTCCTCACAGTATGCTACCAAAAATCTTCTAGAGTTTGACTTTCTTTTAAAGCATAAGGATACTATCAAGCCGACCGAATTGATACTGTATGTATGAGAAAGAAGAACAAAACTGATGATGATCACAATATATACTGACACACTTGCTGAAGACATTAGGTGCTCCATAAGTGCTTACCAAATGCTGTTTTGTGACATTTATTATGATAAATTCATCTTTCTCTAACTTAAGAATCCTCATGAGTTAACCACAACCAGTTCAGTATAATTTAACAGAAAACATCTGTGGCACTTTTAAATGCCTAAGGATAGCATTTCACAAACCATGCCTGCTTCTCTGCACACAGAGAAGCAGAGAGGAATATCAAGAAAGTCCTGATACATCATTTGATTACATCAATTTGGTCTTGTCTGAGACCAGTCCCACTCTTCAATTATCTAGGGAGAACCACAACCTTCCTTTTTTCTTTTTGGCTTTAACTAGTTGGGTTTTAGTTTCTATAATTTGGTACCAAGAAAACAATAATTTTAAGTGCCTGTCCAATGCAAAAGAAAATCTTGTTTCTGCCTCCATACGTTCACATGTAAATATCAAATTCCCATCAATATCCAATCATAGTAATTGACCATGTGGCTGTAACTATCAGGAAAAAAACAGTAAGTTTGAGAAATAACCTCAATCCTTAGAGACTCATAATACAAACTATAAAGATTCTGAGAAGTTATCCAGTAAAGAAACCTCTTTAACACAGGTGAACCCACATTTACAAATCATATTTGATCACAGAATCTTTTTTTTTTAATGAAGGTATTATATCTTTCAGAAATCCTAGTTGGTATGGCATAGGTTGGAAAATGCTATTTGGAAACATAGCTATGATCCCTTGGATCTAGCATCTGAAGAAAAATTGAAAAAGCATTCTTAATTGCTTCCTAATACATTTAAAATATACCAGGGAAAGAGCACAGAACTCAAATTTGAATGTAAAGTAGTTCATCACCTAGATTAAAACTAACTTACCTGCATTGAAATAAGAATGAAATCAATTAGGCTCCCAATTCCGCAAAACCCTACGGTGCAAAACTTCAATAAACCTAGAAAAAAATAAAGAAAATCACATATAACCTGGAAAGTCATTTAAATATTAAACTTTTCCATTTCCCAATTAACCATTATATATGAGACAAACTCTTCATATCAAGAATATACACCTGTCAGAATGGCCATCATCAATAAATCAACAAACAACAAGGGCTCGTTAGGATGTGGAGAGAGGGGAATTCTTTTGCACTGTTGTTGGGAATGCAGACTGGTGCAGCCACTGTGGAAAGCAATTTGGAGACACCTCAAAACATTAAAATGGATCTGCCTTTTGACCCAGCAATCCCATGTCTGGGAATACATCTGAAACAACCCAAAACACTAATTTGAAAGAACATAAGCACCCCTATGTTCACTGCAGCATTATTTTCAATAGCCAAGATGTGGAAGCAGCCCAGGTGTCCATCAGTAAATGAGTGGATAAAACAACTATGGAACATTTACACAACGAAATCCTACTCGGCCATAAAAAAGAAGAAAGTTTTACCCTTTGCTACAGTATGGATGGACCCGGAGAACATTATGCTGAGTGAAATAAGCCAGTCAGAGAAAAACAAATACCATATGATTTCACTCATGTGTGGAATCTAATGAACAAACTGAACTAATAAGCAAAAAAGAGACAGACTCCTAGATGGGGAACAGCTGACAGCTAGTTGTGGGACTGGGGGGAGTAAAGGGGTGGAGGGACTGAGCAAAAAGCAAAAAGGACTCATGGACACAGACAATAGTGTGGTGGTTGCTGGGGGAGGGGGAATAAGGGGACTAAATGGTAAAGGGAAAAATATAATAAAGATTATACATATATACTTTAAAAGAATATAAAATTAATACTTAAAAAAAATCTAATCTTCACCCTAAAATATGAGAAAAGTTTGAGGTTCCTTTATACAGAAAAGCCACAACAAAGTTTATTAACTCACTTAGCAAATAAATATTAGGAACTGAAAGAAGAACTCAATGTAATCTTTCAAAATTTCTTAAGAGAAAAGGCATAAGGAAATGAATCTTTAAATCTTAGTACATCAGAATTACAGAACATCCTTTGGTCCTAAAATCCTTATTTATCTATTTAGACTTAAAATATTATGTGATCTAAGTTTCAATATACTTTCACAATAGAAAGTCCAAATAAAGATTGAGAAGGCCCAGAAAAAATAATCAGGAAAAAACATTGATATAGTTAAACTGAAAAATTTTATTAGTAACCCAATTATCTTCAATTTATCCTATACCTTTTTCCCCTAAGCATCTCACATTTATTAGCTCTACAGTCAAAATAACAAATCTGTGTACTGTGCATACACTTCTGTTGTTCCCAACCTTAGAGCTAAGGTACTAAAATAGATGATAACAGAGCACATACAAGATCTAACACAGAAACATGGTAATGAAGTAAGAAGGGGCAGATTGGGGTGGGGGTGGGATGAGTAATCTCTCTTCTATATTTATACTTGACTTGCTTTCCAGACATCCCATTTGAGACACAAAAATGGAATGAAACAAGACTTCGTGAAAGGCCTATTGTAACTATCAAATACATATAGATGCCAGCTAAAAATCACAAGAGTGAATGAGATCACCCTCTGGACACAATTTGGAAATACACAAAAAAAGGTTGAAGTATGTAGGTACATTAGATAATTTTTCCACATATATCAGAATAATGTTATAAGTACTAGGATAATACATGTTGGAAATAATTCAAAACTATTAAAATATAACAATTATATGAAATTATTCTTTTAGTTTTCTTCAAAACACTTATTAGCCACCTAACAGTTTATATTTGGTCACTGTCTCATGCTATCCCCACTAGGGAAGTCTCTTTTATCTCTTTTATTTACTCCTGTGTCTTTATGTGCCTACGGCATTGTTTTGCACATGGAAGATGTTCAGTATTTGTTGAATGAATAAATTTTCTCAGCTTTTCTGTTTCCTAAAGACCCCTAACTTTTTATTCATCACCTTATATAACAATTCCTTTAATTATTTTCTTAGTTTCATTTTCATTAGTCCTGTCTCACTCCAAATGTGAGATATTAACTATGGTCCATCTATGGTATTTCTATAAATTTAAAATAAAAGATGACTTAACTAATGAAGTTGCTAATAATGCTATCTTAAATTTGTTTTAGCTTTCAAATATAAAAATGCTGTATGAAAATAAGATAGGAAGGACACTAAGGATTAAAAACAATAATGAGGCAAAATGAATAAATGTTAGCCCAGTAGCTATTCATGCTACCACTATTTCTACTACTAATCAAGAAATTGAGACAACATAAATCCACATTCCTTATAGTAGCATCATCCAACCTAGTCTCATCTCTTGTAAATTCCTTCTGTGTTACAGCCCCAAAAAACTAACCAAAGTTCTCTTAACGTGCCCTCCCTGCTTTCGTATCTCCTTCACCTGTGTCTGCATTTGTATACTCTCCTGTTCTCCGCCTTGCCTCTTCCTTCTCCCCACTTTCACTGTTCCCAAAATCTAGCTAACCCCTAATAGTATTCTAAAACTTCTAGAAGTCTTCTCTAATACCCCCAGGATAAATTTAATGCCATTCCTAGATGTTCCGCAGCACCTTTCAGTTGCAGCCTAGTACATATCCCACAGTATGATTTACTATGTATTTATTTGTCCGCCCTCCCCTGTGCTTCTGTGAGCAATCTGACATCAGGGCTGTGTCGTCCCATGCCTAGTCAATATGACTACTGAAGGAACAAACTATATCAATAATAAATTCTTATTTATAAATAAACACTAATCAACTTGAACAAAAAGAAGCATACATTCTAAACTGTATTTATTAAAACCAATACTATTACCCCTATAGGTTTCATTATTTTGAGCATCAATACTAGTTTTTTAACAGATGGGATATTTGTGAACTACCAAGAGTAGGCTGACTATTTTTTCCCCCAAATAAAAAGTTTCTTTGTACAAACCCTATTTACTAACTTCTTATTATGGAAAGAAATATCAACATTATATTTTTTTAATTGTTTTAAAGTTCCAAATAAAAGTGTTTCTAATCAAGAAGAATCCATTTTTATCCTAAACCAAAAGATTATGCTACCAAATGACATTAATAAAGCTCATGTTTTGAGTCTACTTTATATTTTAGTAACTTAAAACTTTACATTTTAAAAACACAAACTCAATAAAAAGATTTATATGGATATAAAATAAAAATAACAGAGACTAATTTCATGCATTTAAAATTTTGGTATTTTTTAATTTTATTATAGGTTGAGTCCTGTAAATATTCTTCTGTCTGCATGAATATTTTAGAGAACAAAGATTACTTCATAATCAACTTGCTGTTGCCAAACTGCAAGTGTTCTGTAATGAGCTGGTTGTGTGCGTGTATGTGTGTATGCATGTGTGTGTGCACGCGCACACCTATAAAGGAAAGCTTTCAAATCTTAGAACTAAGTTTAACCTACAAATCCTTTATTTGTCCTATGATATGTAGATATTACATACTAGTCCAAACTGGTAACTTCAAATGTAAAGAAAAAAAAGAAATAATATAACCAAAGATTTTTAAGATACAGGCTTAAAAACATACAACTTTGTTTTCTCATAGGAAAATATTTGTATTTTAAAATAAATACCACTATGCAAAGAGCATCTCTTCTATTAATTGCTCCAAAACAGCTATTACCTTTGAGAATCCATAATTTTGTAATGCTACAGATAGGCAAACAAAATATGCTACTTTTTGCATGTAAAAAACTCACAGACAGCTATTACCACAATTAAAAACAAAAAGACAGAATATTATTAGAAAAATAAAGCTTTGTGGTAGAGGAAAAAATGGCTCCTAGCTAAAGCAGCACTGGTATTGAGGAATAAGTCAATTAAAAGAAGTAAAGCTAGGGATGTCAAGTACAGAACAGGAAATATAGTCAATATTCTTAAAGAACTATGTATGGTGCCAGGTGGGCACTGGGAATACTGGGTGGGGTGGGGAGGAGAACACTCTGTAAAGTGTCTGACTAACAACTATGCTGTATGCCTGCAACTAGCACAACACAATCCTACATGTAAACTGTAATTGAAATTGTTTTAATAAAAAAAATAAAGCTATACATTGTTAAAAAGAAACGAGATCTTCAAATTTACTCAGTTAAATTTTTATTCTTTAACAACATAAAGTCATAGCTGTGGGCTAAAAATAAATTTGAAATATCTAGAAAAAATTCTTCTTAAGGGAATTTTTAGATCTTATCAAATTTTATTCAATCTCACTACTGAAGAAATTTTCTTGCTTAACCCTGAAGTAAAATTTATATAGTGAAATATCATATTGAGCACTGTTACTTTAAAAAAGCAAGTTTCATATCTGTATGATGTACATGATTTATTGTGTCCTTATAAAACTCCAATGATCATAAAAGGTATTAAATTAGTATTTTTCAAAGCTATCTATAAATACAACCACTGATTGTTGTAACCATAAAGATTAAATATTATAATTAAATAGGATTATATACCAGTCAACACTGTGTTATCAAGTTAAGATTTTTTAAAATGAAAGTTAACCATTTAAATTGAAAATATCAAAATTCTTGATTTTGGATTTATAGTTAAAATTAAAATTTAAATAACTAAAAAACATTACAATCTTTTAAACCTACAAAATTATAATCTGACATATTAGATTAGTTGATAAAACATATCAAAAGCCTTAACATTAAGATAGCTTAAATGCAAGTAAGATACAGATAAAAGTATTTGAATGCTTAAAGAGATAAGAGGATTTTCTGTTTAAAGATAATAAATTTGACATATCCACTTAGCAACTCTCACTCCAAAATCCCACTAAAAAAATGGTAAAGGGATTTTTAAAGTCACCAGCCCAACAGAATAAAGGTAATGGAAGGTAAGACAACAGCAACAAAATTTCGGGAGCTGTAAGACAGACTTGATCTTCAGAAAGTTGTATCCTAAGCCAACGGTCAACATGTTTGTTGAATTGAGGAACATCCAAAGGTTGTGCTAATAAAGTTAGTTATTTATAATTTTTTTAAACTTTATACTAAGGTATAAAGTTAAATGTTAAAAATTATATTGGCCAGTTTATAGAATCTCAGACTCAAACTGAAAGATTCTCTTTAATTGAAGCTAATACTTGACTGGAGTAACAGTGACCAAAGAAAGGCAACTCCTGGCAGGAAATTAACATTCACTAACCAAAGGTAACATACAGAATTTTATACAGAGCCTTACACCTGGAGTTCGATTTTGCAGCAAAAAAATTTCACAGTGTACCTATCAACATATTCCTATGTGCTGCATTAGGTCAAAAACATTAACTTACACTATAGGACATGAGAGCTCACTGGACACACATCATAAGATACTAAAAAGTCACTTAATAAGCCAAACATTTTAAAAATATTAAAAAATTTAAATCATCATAGAATAAGCTATTCTAAAGAACAGTGTTTTCTCCTTCCCTCTTAACCTCTTAAAAATTTTTTTTTTAAGTTAGAAATGTTCCATATATATATGATTGTGTCCTCTTAAAGAGAACATAAAAGAAAATGCAAGGCCCTGGCTGGTGTGGTTCAGTGGATTGAGTGCTGACCTGAGAACCAAAGGATCATCGCCAGTTCAATTCTCAATCAGGGTCCATGCCTGGATTGCTGGCCAGATAGGTACCCGGTAGGGGTCACTGGAGAGGCAACCACACATTGATGTTTCTCTCCCTCTTTCCCCTTCCCTTCCCCTCTCTAAACATAAATAAATAAAATCTTTTTTTAAAAAATCCAAGAATGAAGGCAAAAGGCTTTGGCTGTATTCTAATCACATGACATCACCATGTCATTTTACTCTCTCATTACAAACCTAGTTTCTCCACCTGATCACGTGTCCTTCTAGTACTAAAAATGATTCTGACAACTCAGAGGCCTTGTGTGCAAATTATAAATTACAGAAAGGTATGGTCGCTATTACAAATGGCATGAAGGTGTCCTTATACCATCATCAGGCCAGGACTACTGCATTAGTCTCCTATCAGCTTTCTCCACCAGTCTTTCTCTGTCTAAGCCATTTCCCACAATTCCTCCAGAACCATCTTCCTGAATTACACACCTCACCATGATACTCCTCTGCTTACAAACTTTAAAGGGGCCCTTACTGGTGTGGTTGAGCATTATCCCACAAAGCGAAAGGTCTCCATTTCCATTCCTGGTCAGGGCAGATAGCTGGGTCCTTGGTTAGGGGCCCGCAAGGGAGGCAACCAATTCATGTTTCTCTTCTCACATCAATATTTCTCTCCCTCTCATTCTCCCTCCCTTCTTCTCTAAAAACAAATAAATAAAATCTTTAAAAAAAAAAAAAAACCTTTTAAAGCTTCTGCCCTGACTGGTGCAACTCAGTCAGTTGGACATTGTCCTGCAAAGTGAAAGGTCACCAGTTCAATTAATTGCTGGTCAGGGCATATACCTGGGTTGCAGGTTTGGTCCCTGGCTAGAGCGTGAATTAGAGGAAACCGATCCATGTTTCACACATCAGTGTTTCTCTCCCTTTCTTTCTCCCTCCCTTCCCTGCTCTCTAAAAATAAATGAATAAAATCTTAAAAAAAAAAAAAAAAAACATTTAGGGCTTCTGATATTAGATAGAGGGTAAAGTCCAAAGTCCCTAAGCAGAACTCAAAACCTTTTATAATCTGGCCACCAGCTACCTCTGCAGTCACTTCTCACCTCCTGCCATCACTGTCCTTTCTAGATCACGGGCTACAGTGTCCACCCCACTTTCAACGTGCACATGTGCTCCTTCATACCCTGTGGCCTTTGACATGCTATTCCCTACAATGCCCTAAATCTCTGTAATCTATTCACCCTTCACACTCCAAGGATGACAGAACCAGTCCCCTTTCTGTGCTCTCACAGAACTTTGTTACAGTTTTGTAGTAGTACTATATCATAAATTGGCCTACCAACATATTTATTTTCTTTTAACTAATATGAACTGTGATCATCATTATTTCCAGAGCACTTAGTTACTTATTTAATAGGCAGTAAACATTGAATAAATGTTTGTTAACTGAATAAATTCATGTCTCTAGTATTTTTAAACTGTGACTTCTATTTATGACATTGTAACAATGAGCTCCAGGAAAAGATACCAGAAACCTACTTCCCACCAGCCCCACAGTGAAGACTCCCCTTTGATCTCTGGTGGGTAGCAACATGGAAAGAATAAGATTAGCTTTGCTGGCTGGAAAGCAGAACATTCAGAAACTTTACATTTGCTCTGTGAAGGGCTAATATAGAAGCAGAGTACTACAGTAAATAAAGCATGATCTCTTGAGCCAGGAAATTGGGGTTCAAATTCAGGTCACTAAACTGAATGTCCTTGGGTAAATCTCTTAATCTCATGACAATTTCCCCATCCATAAAATAAGAATGATAGCAACAAATACATCACAGAATAAAGCAAGGCCTCTAGAGTCAGTAAATCCCTTAACCTCTCTGGTGACAATTTCCCTACCTGTTAAGGAAGATTTAAAGATGATGATAAACTCTGGGAGTTGTAAGGCTTAAATAAAGGCATGTGAATGCACTGCTTAAAAAGCTATTGTCAAATGTAGATAGTTGTCATAAGCTTTAGTAAATAGCTATGGTAAAATGTGAAGATTACAGCTAGGACAAAGGCACAGGGAGGGATGCTAAGGGTAATAAAAGTAGGGCTCCACATCCGCTTAGGCTGGCTGCCACATTCTAACCCCAACTTCTCATGAAAGAAGTTGTTTCAATTCCCAAGCCAACTCTGAGAGAAGTTCAGATAGAATGTTTTTTGAAGAGATAAGGAGACATATGCATTTACCCATAAAATATTTATTGAGCATCCACTGTGTATCCAGCAGTAGCAAAGACAGCTCAGGTCCACTGTCCTTAGTGACTACATTATCTGAGTACGTGTTCTCATAAAGATGAAAACTCAGGAAAAGTCCGTATTTCTTATCCAAGCTGAAGTGTGTAGCTAACTGATAGCTCTATACTCACAGAAGAGGGTTAACTATTCCACCCTAAGAATATGGAACTTATAACTATTAATAGTATGCAAAGATTTAATTGATAAGAATAAGTACATTGACCTATTCTTATAGGTAACACAAACAACACAAAGCTTCTTTGTGTTAAGCAACACAAAGTTTCACGACAATTTCTTTTTCAATGAAATGTACTCACCCAAGGCAGGGTATCCAAGGTAAAATCGATCTGCTCCCAACCATCCAAGAAAGAGAGACAGTGCAACAGCCACTTTATACGAATAGCCATTTCTGCACAAAATTAGAACCTGAGTGTCACCTTCATACATTTCCAACATGTTATGCTTTAGAAAACAAAACTGTTAAATATTATTTATTTGTTCATTGGTGCATTCATCCATCCATTCATTCAATTAATACTTTTTGGGCAGCTACTGCACATCAGGCACTATTCTAAGCTACTGGAATATTTTAATGAACAATAGACAAAAAGATCCCTGCCCCTAAAAAGCTTATACTTTTGTGGTAGCAAGCAATAAAACATATTTAAAAAGAAAATCATGTATTAGAATAAGAAAGCAATAAATGCTATGAAAAAAAGAAGTGGAACAGGGTGTGTCGGGAATCCAGAATGTTAGGGATACAAACAGGAGCCATTTAAATGGGGTGATAAGAGGACTCATTGAGAAGGTGACATCTGAGTAAAGACCTTTGCAAGGTGAGTCAGCTATGTCATGTGTTAGGGAAGAGCGTCCAGACGACATAACAAGGAGCTGTTACAAAGGAGCACACCTGACGTGTTTGAAGCCTGTTAAGGAGGCCAGTGCGGCAGGAGTGGAGGGAGAGAAAGGAAGAGTAAGAGACAAGGTCAGAGAGGTAACAGGGCAAAGAGGGCAGCTCATACAGGACCTTGAATACCACTGTAAAGACTCTGCCTTTTACCTTGAGAGATAATGGGAAACTACTGCAGCATATTTTTAATTGAATCAATTGGTGTGATACAGGTTAATAAGATTTTAAGCATAGGTGTGATATGATCTGATTTAGATTTTAAGATAATCACTAACGGCTGTCCTGAAAACAGACTGCAGGGGAGAAATTGTCACAATAACATTCTATAACAAATCACCCCCAAACTCAGTGCCTTACAAAAATAAGTAATTATGCTCACACTGGCAGGTTGCAATTGGCTATGGTTCAGCTCAGCTAGGCTGGGTTCATCTGGGAAATGGTGCTTTAAGCTGAAGTTTGGCTGAGTCTGTATCTAGGCTGCAGATTCAGTTCAAATCAGTTCCACTTAAGTTGTTCTTGGGCACAGCCTGAAGGTGCTGCATTTCTTGGGGCAAGTTCTTTCCAGGACATATCACCAAAGTACAAGAAGAAAGCTAACCCTCACTAGCATATTTAAGACTCTACATATTTCATACATGCTAACATTATACAGACCAAATCAAATCACATGGCGAAGCTCAAAATCAATGCAATGGAAAGTATACACTGCCCAGTTAAGAGGGACTTGAGAGGGATGAATTTGCTGAAAAAATTCAAACTACCACAGGGAAAAAATGAGTTTGAAGACTATTACAATAATCCACATGAGAAGTGATGGTGTCTTGACTTGGAGTAATAGTAAAGGAAATAGAGAGAAGTGACCAGATTCAGACATATTCTGAAGTACAGCCAAATGGATTTCCTGATGTATTAGATTTAGGGTATGAAAAAAAAACAACAGTAAAGATAATGCTAAGAATTTTATCCTGAGCAACTAGAGGGATAATGCTAGCATTAACTGAATTGAGGAAAGCTGAGGATGGACTAGACCTTGGAAGGATGGTCAGGATTTAAGTTTTGGACATGTGAGTTTGACATGTTTATCAGACATTCAAGTACAGATGTCCAATAGATAGCTGGATTTACAAGTCTGTGCTTAGGGAGAGAAGTCTGGGCTGGAGATATAAATTAGAGTTACAAGCATATAGGAAGTATTTAAAGCCATAAAATTGCCATGAGTACAGACAGATAAAGTCACAGACTGAGCTGTGAGGTACTCTAATATTAAGAGATAAAAAGAGAGAGAGAGACAAAGCAGGAGACTGGACAGGAGCAAACAGTGAGGAAGAAGAGTATGGCATCGTGGAAGTCAAATGAAGGCAGTGTATTAAGAAAACAGTGATCAACTGTGTCATTGTGACTGCTGGATCACGTAAGATAATGGTTGAGAATTTGCCACTACATTTAACCAAGGGGAGATCATCAGTGACTTCAGCAAGGGCAATTCTGGTGACAAAACGAGGGCAAAAGATAGAATAGAGTAGGCTTAAGAAAGGTTGCAAGGAAAAAAATTAAAGAAAAGACATATTAGATAATTCTTTTAAGGAGTTTTGCTGCAAAGGGTAGTAAAGAAATAGAAAGGTAGCCCTGGCCTGCGTGGCTCAGTGGATTGAGCACCAGCCTGTGAACCAAAGGGTCACCAGTTCGATTCCCAGTCAGGGCACATGCCTGGGTTGCGGACCAGGTCCCCAGTTGGGCGTGCTCAAGGGACAACCACACATTGATATTTCTCTCTCTCTGTCCCTCTTTTCCCCTCTCTCTAAAAACAAGTAAAATCTTTAAAAAAAAAAAAAAAGGCATAGAAATGTAGCTGAAGTTATTTTAAAGTCAAATTTGATGTCAGTCTCCTGCTTACGATCCTGTTTTTTGCACTGCACTCACAATGAGGACATTTTCGTGGAGTTGGGGAGATGGTAAACGGCCTAGAGATCCTGTTTGGGCATGCACTGTTACAAGGACATCAGATTCTCTGCTGAGGGCAATGCTGCCCCACTGACATTAGAATGGGACATCGACTACAAGTAGAGAAGTAAACTAGGGGGCTTTGTAGAAACTTAATCTATAACCTACTGGACAGTAGCAGTGGAAGAGAAAAGTGAACAAAATTGGGAAACATTAAGAAGGCAGAAACAACCAAGTTAAATGTGGGGAGTGAGGAGATAGGAGAAGTAGAGAATGATTCCAAAATTTATGCTTAAAAAACTGGGTATCACAGGTGCCACTGAAAAGAGAAACTAAAGGAAAAATGACAGATTCAGTTTGGGATCTTAATGTATAGAAAGATGGTAAGAAATGTCAAAAGGGTAGATGAATTAAATGAGAAAAGGACCATGGATATAATCTGGGAGATACCAGGATTTTAGGAAGGAGAAAAGGAATCAAAGGAAACAAAAGGATGTTTTATACTAGAAGTTAAGGAAGGGAAGTATTTTAAAAGAAGGGAGTGCCAAATGCTGTGGAAAGATCAAGAATGAACTACATATACACATTTGATATACAATAAAGATCGCTGATAAATTTCAGCATGGCCAAAAGCCATGACGCATTCAACAGAAAAATTCATAAAAGAGAAAAAAGAAACAAGCCTTTAAAAAAGCTTGGCTGAGAAGGAAAATAAAATTAGAAAAGCAATTATCTATATAAATAAGTCATCATAACAAGTAATCTGAAAACTGTTAGTATAGAAGAGACTGTCTAATTATTCACCAAACCATATCTCTTCTTCTCAGGGACATACAGCTAAACTACATGATCTAGCCCATCTTACAGTTAAGTACAGGCATAACTGAGTTTTGTTCAACGAAATTCAGTTATGGACAGAAATGATATATACCATTCCCAGGTCTGGCCCATAAAACACTCCTACGAGGGGTATCCTTTCCTCTTTCCCAGCTGCTGGCTGAATGGAAAGAACCCTAAGGACTAGACAGAGGAAACAAGATGAAGGAGCAAGGCCCCTACGTGACTATAGGGAACAGCCATCACTTCTTCCTCACCCAGACCTCCAACCCAACACAAATTGGACAGTGATGTGAGTGAGAAATAACTTTTACTGTGTTAGGCTACTGAAACTCTAAAGTCATTTGTTACAGCAGTTAGTCTGTTCCAACTAATGTAAATAGGTGTGTGGCTTAGCAATCAATCAGATTTGCTAAGTCATGGTTACCAGACTTCAGTGGCTGAAGAATGTATAACGTAATGGCTATGTCTGCAATATTAAGATGGAGTTTTAATCAAGTATCAATATTATACACACAAGAAAAACAGGTAAACTAGAAATGACACTCAAAGAATGAGAATTTGTCAGTAGCTAGCCAGTAGCTTGCTCTTTGATAGGTATGTAACTGGATATTCTGATAAAGGAAAATGATATATCATGTTATCCTCATTTTATGACTTATTATAATTATCCCTCCATCTAACTCCCTTGTTTTGACTCAATGCTTATCAAGCAAACTCTATTTTGGAACTTTAACATTTACTACAGAAGGGTAATAAATTGGCCAGGAGACCTGAGATAGCTGGTTTCCTTGACAGTTATAATTCTTATCATAATTGATACCAGTGTCTTGTGAGCTTAGTGCAGCTCAGTCAAAACCTAATCTACCCAAAGGCAATGAAAAAAAATCAGAGTTAACTCGGAAATTAATTAATAGATCACTGTGTTGTTACCATTACAGGTAATTTGAACCTGTAATGTCCAACCTGAGTAGCTAGCTGTTCTCAACAGATAATATTCTTAGTTACTGTATTTATAACCTATGATATCTTAGACCAGAACTTAATAAATTAACATTTGAAATGTTTAAGGTAGAAATATCAATCTGTAAATTTCAAAATTAGCTAAGCCATTTCTAAATACTTTGGAAATAATTTCTTTTAACAGTTTTTACCTTACTAACGAGAAGTCTTAGAACTCAAGAATTCTAAACAATTGACTTAGGATTACACAGCAAGATAGAACCTAAAGCCCCTCAAAAAGGACTCTAATGGTAATTTCTAAGAATTCTAATAAAACTTGTAGAAATAGTCAAACAATTAATTAACAATAGTCAAATAATTAATTCTGGATATAACTTCAAATAGATATCATCAAATAAATGCAACAATGTACAGTAAAAAGGTAAAAATATAGTGCCAGCAATTAATAAAAGTAGGTAAAACTAAATTAAGTTTTTAGTACAAAGCAGAATTGTAAGAATAAAATGTTTGCCCTGACTGGTGTAGCTCAGTGGATTGAGCGCGGGCCTGTAAACCAGAGGATCACGGTTCAATTCCCAGTCAGGGCACATGCTTGGGTTGCAGGCCAGTCCCCAGCAGGGGATGCACGAGAGGCAACCATACATTGATATTTCTATCCTTATCTCCTTCTCTTCCCCTCTAAAGATAAATAAATAAAATCTTTAAAAAAAAACCCAGAACTTAAAAAAAAAAAGAATAAAATGTTACCTTTACTGTAGCAAAATTAAAACCAAACTTAAAAGTTCTTTAAACAAAGAATGTACCTAACAAAAGTCACTTGTCTTAATATTTCAAACTAACTTTTGAATTCTGTTTTATATGACCATCATTCATGTCTATTACAAAAAAAAAATGAAACCAAGTTTCAAAATGCCTCATATGCAAATGATTTAATAGTTAGCATTCTTTTAAAACTACAGGTACACGATCCCCTATTTGAACTCTAGAAATGCCTCAAACTTAGAAAGCAGACTTTTTCCCGTAACTCATTTGGGTAGCCTAAATGACTCAACTGACATGACACAAAACCAGTCTTTATTTATCCCACATAATGAACTATAGAGCTTTACCTGGTTGATAAATCACATTTATAAAAAATATATATATACACACTTAAAGTAGAGGTTTTCTGATTCAAACAAAAAGCTAAGAGCTATATTAGTGCAAAATTTTCCTTATAAATTAAATCTATCCCTTCACTCCATGTAATCAAGACACAATGTAGAAGGTAATCTGAAAATTTAGCTTCAGTAATGTACTTACACATTTCGGCAAGATATGGGCTTGAGAAAACCAACTTCATTTCCAGTAAAATGTGTTTCATTGCCACTGAAATCCTTACAAGTTATGTTAGGTGCTGGAAAACATGGAACTAAAGGCAAAAAAAAGCAAGAAACAATTTTCTTCCTGTAAAGAAGGTACTTTTTTTAAGACTAGCAAAGCACACAAGAAAATGTAACATGTAACAAACCATCTCCCAATATAACACCTGAAATGAGATTTTAATTTAGACAGGAAAAGCTGTATTATCAATAGACAGATAATAGATATAGAAATAAATTTACTGACTTTTTTAAATGAATTACCTTGTCCCTTAGGTTTTATCTCTTGAAAATCTTTCATTTTAGGTCATAGTTTTGACTAAAGTTACATAGTAAACAACTCAAAACTGAGATAAGCTAATGTCTGAAATGCTAGTATATATTCTATATTATAAACTAAAAGGAAATCAGTATGCTCTATTTCAATGACTGGGGCACTTTTACTCCCTGGGGGTATTTGACAATGTATAGAGACATTTTTGATTGTCACAACTGGGGAGCTGCTACCAACATCTGGTGGGTAGAGGCCAGAAATACTCCTAAACATACTGCAAGGCACAGAACACCCTCCTCACAAAAGCAAATTATCTAGTCTGAAACTACAGTATTGAGGTTGAGAAACTCCACTCCAGAACAGTGGTCTTCTAAGAATTTTGCTCATACGCTCTCTAAAATAACTTTCTTTAAAAACTAAGTACTCCTTCACACATCTTTGGCACCTAAAATTTTTATTATAGATTTCGATGACTGGAAATATGTAATTTCCAGTATATTATAAATGCTGCCATTAAAATTTAAGTATTACAGCACTACTTAAAATGGCATCTAAATACCATAGCAACTTAATAGCCATCATGATCCAAGAAAATAGATATGAAAGAGCTCTTCTTTAAAATTCAAAAATTTTACATTACTTTTAAGAAAAAGTACACATTCAAAAGCTGAGAACCTGGAAATTGAATCCTTTAAATATACCTTGTATGGACTGGATTGTGTCCTCTCAAAAAGTTAAACTTAAGTCTTAACCCTCAGTACCTGAGAATGTGAGCTTACCTGAAAATAGGATCTTAACGATGTAACCAAGTTAAGAAGAGGTGGTTAGGGTGGGCCCTAATCCATTAAGATTGGTATCCTTATAAAACAAAAAACACAAAAAAAGAGAAACTGGCCATAGACAGAAGAAGGTGGTGATGTGAAGAGTTATAGGGAGAATGCCAGGTGAAGACAAGAGGTTAATCTGATATGGTTGCAAGCCAGGGAAGCCAAGGACTGATGGCCACTACCAACAGCTCAGAAAAGGAAAGGAAAAATTCTACCCAGTTTAAGAGTGAATTGCCCCTGTCAACACCTGGATTTCAGACTTGTAGGCTCCAGAACTGAGACAGTAAATGTCTGTTGCTATAGGCCATCCAGTCTGTAACACTCTGCTATGGCAGCCTTAAGAAACTAACTCAACATCTATCCCTGTTACCTCGGAAAACTCTGGTTACTTGAAAGAGTACCTGTACTCCAGCTTGAAGACTGAGGTAAGGCATTAGGCACGTAAGGGAGGAAGAGAGATATCTGGTTCAAAAAGGGTTTTTTGTTTTTGTTTTTGTTTTTGTTTTTTTGCCTTGATGAAAACCATTCCACCCCCACAAAGAGTGACCTACAAGAATATCTATACATAAACAAGTTCTTCCTCAAAAAGCATCTTTAAAAAGTCCTGGATTGAAGAACTGTGCCAGAAAACAATTCTATTAATAAATTTTGGATAATTTTCTTCTAAATGTATTACCTTGCACTTGCTCAGTTTGAAGCTATCACTTTCTTATAACCTTGTTAAATCTTCCCGCGCACAATCTAAAATCAGATCTTAAATACTTGCAATACAAAATACTGTAATTATGATTCCAGTTAAGGTTATTGTCCAATACACCTTGCCTAAAAGAAGTGCATTGTTTTTGATAATAATAAAATTTCTGTACAAAACTTTAAAAATCAAATGTTTACTACTGAATTATAAAAATGCATTATAAAGATATTAAAAACTAAGACATCATACCTTTATTTTTCAATACTATTATTAAAACTTTCATATTTTGACAAATTTTAGTTTTCAATGATATATTTTATCAATTCTACTACAATATTATTTGTATTCAGTATGAGACACTTTGTATTCAATATGAGATGATGAAAGAGAAAAGTGCCCAAGGCTCAGGAAGACACAAACAGTAGAAAGATACAAACAGTAGAAAGAGGTGTCAGAGTGAAGTGGAAACCACAGTGATACAATGATTCCAGACAAATTTGATAGAAGTATGAGCTAATTATTTCAAGGGATGAAAGGTAGGTAGTTTACAGAGTTAGGATGAGCAGCTACTCTAAGTATATAGAGAAATGACATGAAAATACAACAAAAAGAACCACTAAGGCTGATCAGATTTGTTTGACTTGATAGAGAACTCCAAAAAGCAGAACTTTAGAAGTGGACAAATCTGGGTTTAAGTCCAAACTCTGTCACTCAACTAGTACATATGCTTCCTCAGGCAGATTACAAAAACTCTTAACCTTGTTTTGTAATCAGGGAAATGAGGATAATACCCTTGTAATGGTAATAGGCATGTATAGTGTGTAAAGCATGGTGCCTGATTAGAGAAAGTATTCAACAAGTGTTAGGTTCTTCACTCTAGGAAATTAGAGAACTTCATCATTAAGAAAAATAAGTGAATGGCCCTGGCTGGTGTAGCTCAATGGATTGAGCGTGGGCCTGCAAAACAAAAAGTTACGGGTTTGATTCCCAGTCAGGGCACATGCCTGGGTTGCAGGCTGAGTCCCCAGTGGGGGGCACACAAGAAGCAACCAAACATTTGTTTCTCTCCCTCTTTTTCTCCTTCCCTTGTTCTTTCTTTAAAGAATAAATAAATAAAATATTTTTTTAAAAAGAAAGAAAAATAAGAGAATGAACCTGACATGAGAAATAAATCTACCATTGTGAGTGGCTATAAAATATATGGAAGAGTTTGTGAAATGAAATTAATCAACTCAACAGAAGGTCAACAACCCTAGTTTATCCATTTCTATACACTTTATAATAATTTCATTTGACCCTTGTTTAAAAAAAAACCTGTGAAGCAGGCAGAACAATTAATATGTTCCTTTTAAAAAGAAGAAAACAGAGGAAGTTCTAAGAAACTGAGTTGATGTAGTCTCATAAGTAGATATTTATAAGTCCTAGATTAACATTCATTATTCTTAATCTATACTCTTTCAATGATACCATAATTCCATGCCTGCAATGATTTCAGGAACAGCAAAAATAAATCAATATAAGGTTAAAGAAGCCAGTTACCAATAAATGTTAGTAGACAAAATTAGGCAACATGCTATATGCCTGAAAACTATTCAATTTTCAGTTTTCTTGCAAAAAGTTTGGCTCTGACCAATGTCTAGAATTTAAATGGCATTAATTTAAGCCAATAAGTACACAGTATTTCTCAATTATAAAAAGCAGCACTGTCCCTGGCTGGGTGGGGGTCAGTTGGTTAGAGCACTGTCATCCTGATGCACTGAGGTTTTGGGTTCGATTCCCAGACAGGGCACGTACAAGAATCAACCAATGAATGCATGAATTGAGGGAACAACAAATTGATGTTTCTCTCTCTTTCTCCTCCTTCCTCTCTAAAATGAATTTTTAAAAATATTTTTAAAGCAGGAATGTTTTTAAATGCAAAAAGAAAAAAACTAACGTAGAAATAAAGTAATGAAGTCTTATAACAGTAAAAAGGGCCAACTTAGGGAGTAAGTAGGTAGTTTGAGATTCTACTCCAGTTCACATCATGCTTCTGAGTAGAACTTGTGATCCGTCAAATAAAAGAATTGGCATGATCTCTGTAACAGGTTATACTGTGTATCAACCAGATAATTAAATGTGTCACTCTAGAACTTGGGTGAAAGCAAATAATAAAGTTAGCAAAAGCCAATCCTATCTTCATATTTCCAGCATTAAAAGATAGCTATCCTTTGGAAGTGCTGGAGTTGGGAAATCATCATTTTGCAACTATCATATTAAAAAATTGTTTAGGCCAGAATTATCATGGATACTAAGTCCAGGGGAAATTTTTGATGAGGAGCAGGATATTTGCATGGGTGTAATGAGTCTCCTCAACGACTGTGTATTCGTAGAAAAAGAAAAAAATATTAACGATACAGTGGGGAAATCTGAGTGATCAACACTGAACAATTAACATTCACTCATGAGAGGCAGATGGATATCATGTGTCTCAGACATGAGATGCGGAGGACACACCATCACTTACGTAATTTTCCAGCCTGAAATGTATAATCTAAATCTAATCATAATGAAATATTAGGCAATCCCAAATGAGGAACATTCTATTAAAATAAAAGAGACTGTAGTCTTCAAACATGTGTGTCATTAAAGACAAAGCTATGTAAATGTTCCAGCTTAAAGATGACTAAAGGCAAAATCTGATCTTAGGATCCTGTACTGGGGGAAAATGCTATAAAGGCATTATAGCATTAGGCCATTTGTTAAAGTTAGAATATGGATAGGAAAGTAAGGATATTAATATAAAACTTACTGAAATGTACAACTGAACTGTGGTTAGGAGAATATCTCCATCCTTAGGAAACACACAAATGTATTTAGGGAAAATATGTATATGTACATATATACCATACACATACACAAATTCAGAGTTTGCATGAGTACATAATGATAAAGAAAAAGAATGGGTTCGCTACTGGTAGATCTGGGTGAAGGGTGTTTGTACTACTCTGATTCTTGCAACTTTTCTGTAGCTTGAAATTATCTCCAAATAAAAAGTTTAAAAACAATACTCTTCATGTGATGAACTCATGCTCTCAGAAGTTCAGATATCTCCATGAAATGGAGATAAGCAATCTATCAGACACAGAGTTCAAAACACTGTTTATAAGGATAATTGAGGAACTTAGTGAAGACCTCAGCAGCATAAAAAAAACCCAGTCAGAAATGAAGGATACACTAATTGAAGTAACAAACAATTTACACAAAAACAACAGTCCAGTGGATGAAGTCAAGAATCAAATCAATGATTTGGAACACAAAGAAGCAAAAAACAACCATACGGAACAGTGAGAAGAAAAAGAACCCCCAAAAATGAGAGGATAGTATAAACGGCCTCTGGGACAACTTCAAGAGGTCCAATGTTCACATCATAGGGGTGCCAGAAGTAAAAGAGAGAGAGCAATAAATTAGAAACCTATCTGAAAAAAACACTGAAAGAAAACTTCCCTAATATGGTGAAGAAAATAGACATGCAAGTCCAGGAAGCACAGAGAGTCTCAATTATGATGGGTGCAAGAAGGCCCACTCCAAGACACATCATAATTAAAAGGCCAAATGTTAAAGATTAAGAAAGACTCTTGAAAGTAGCAAAAGGAAAGAAGTTAGGTACCAGATGGTTGCCAGATAGAAGCGGGGAGAGGAGAATGGGTGAAGAGGTGAAGGAATCACGAAGTACAAATAGGTAATTACAGAATAGCCATGGGGATGTCAAGTACGGTATAGGAAATGGAATAGCCAAAGAACATATATGTGTGACCCATGGATATGAACAATGGTGGGAGGATTGCCTGGGGGGGAGTAGAGAGCATGGGGTAGAAGGGGGCTAAGGAGGAAAAATCAGGACAACTGTAATAGCATAATCAATGAAATATAATTTAAAAAAAGGAAACTTCATGTTTCACAGGTCATTTTGATGTCCTCTCTGCTCAGGACTTAGAAGTGATTCACCATGGCCACTCCAGTAGCCTTTGCATGTTTTAAGAGCAATTAAAAAAGACTTCCTGTGGACCTAGCTTCATGAATATTGGACTGAGATGGCAGAACCTATCCCAGCTTTTGGCTGGACTCCTTTGTATCATGAACAAATTGTATATCCACATGCAGAAGTCCTGCGATGCATATTTGTCTCGGAAACTTTTTCTTTTTAAAATTATGATAATGATATAAAGCCACTTACTTATTAATCTACAACAGACACTGAACTGGAGAGCACAGCTCTTTGGGGGCACAAGCTACTCTTGTCATTATATAATTTCCTTAAAAATTCTCAGACCTGCCAAGAACTTTGTAGGATAGAAAATGCTTTTTTGAGATAGCTGACTGCCTGCTTCCTAGATTAGATACCTGAATCAAAACAGTATTCACAGATTTATAACATCTTTTATATCAATGGTTGAATATTTGAATGCTGATTCTTCTTCATGAGAGTTAACTTTATTCTCTGTATTCCAAAAGCATGATATAGGTAATAGGTAACAGTCAAATATATAAAACAAGCAAATCAGAGTGTACTTGTAAATTAACTTAAAGAGTAGGTGATTCCTTGCAAAATTCCTTTACGTTTAGTACATATAAATTAAATAAATGTATACATGTTAAGCAATGTATACTATATAAATCATATATATATATATATATATAACCTATAACATATAACAAAATATCAATTATAAAAATTTAACACAACTTACTTTCAAATATCTCTGCTAACTAGAATCAGGCTAACAGTGTGACAAAATATAAAAATATAACAAGATAAAAAGATGTGTTTTTAACAAAAATAACTCATTTAATCTCATTTACATATTAATCTGTTTTACAGCTTTCATTCACAAAAATAAAAATTATTGGCTTATTTCATCTCTAATATATTAAAAAATCAGTATGTATTCAATAGGTGCTCTTTTCTCAAAATAATCCTATGTAATTAACAGCATTATGTATCATGCCAATAAGAAAGTCATATAGCTCCAATATAAATCTACCTGCCTCCCTTCCAACATATACCCTTTCGCTTTTCAGGACGATGCCCAACCAACATAACCACACCAGTCAGGGTATAGCCTTTTAGAAGAAAAAAAACTAAACAAAAAATTATTAATTTTTATCAGGCATTTCACATATTTTAGAATAACAGGAGCACCCCCAAATCATTAGGCTGTGGGTTTGCTATCTATTATCAAAATATCTGTAAGAAAATACTGATACAAAATAAATAAAATAAAATACTGATACATATTTAAAATCCTTACTGTACTGTTTTCATACTTAAGATGTAACTACGTATATCTCACAAGTGCATAATGTGGGTGATGTAGCTGTTCAATGCACCTTATTGGACTAACAGTCTCATTTCAAGTTTTTTACAAGTAATTAAAAATCAACTAAAGAAGAACCTTTGCATAACATAGATTGGTAAATAAGGGCATCAAGACAGTTATATAAATTGATTCCAAAAGTTTTTTAAAAATAATGACAACATAAAACTTCCCAGTTTATACAATTAAAGAGAGTAAGATTTTTTAAATCCCTTAGCCAGTTCTCCCATTTTAAGTTGTTCTGGAAATTGAATAATAATGTTATAATTCAAGAAAAACACATTAATTAATTACTTATAGTGATCATACACTGATCTGTGAAATCATGTTTTAAAATTATTTTTAAAGGCATGTTTTTGGAATTCTTACCATGAGCTGTGTAGTTTGTACAGTTAACTGGTTCTTGTGTAGCATCATTTATTTTGGGATCTTTACAAATATATTTAAGAAAAGTTAAGGAAACATGAACTCTATTGCAACACAAAACATAGCATCTGTTTAATACCTCCTATACACTCACATTTATACTCACATGTAAAGAGAGGCTGTTAACTTATCCAGGTCAAAAAAACACAAGCACAAACTATCAACGTCACTAAATAATACCTGAACCTTAATTTATTACAGGAAGTGTATTAACTCTAGCAAAGAATGCCATCCTTAAAGAACATCAGTGAGAGTTTAAGCACAATGGAAAAATGAAAATAAAAAATGTTTACCAAATTATCGTAAGAGAGCTTTAGGGTTAAAAAAATCAGTTTTGAGATTTCACTAAATTCTTGGGGCCCCGAGGATTGCCATATACATAATTTCATGTAATATGAATAACCCTGTGAGTTAGATACTATTATGCCCACATTACAGAAGCACAAACTGAGGCTCAAAAGTTTGAGTGACTTATCCAAAGTGATATAAGTGATAGGTTGTAAAGCCCATCAGACTGCAGGGAAGATGGTGTTTTAGGTGGGTCTACATAGTCTCTTCCCAACAGGGTTTTAAGCTTGTGGAAACACATGTAATAATTATCTTCTTATAGATGTTCAAACACTTGAGTGTTTTTCTGCTTCCTAAATATTTTATTGACACTATAATGAGATAAGTAAGGTATTTACAGATGTCTGTGAAGATAGAGTCCAGCACCTGTGTAAGATGTAACAGCTATTTTCCAGTTATCATGACCTCAGAGTCCTACATGCTCAGCCACTGCTCTTTAGGATTCACACTGCCCACTGTCTTGGAGAGAACCAACAAGAAAAATCAACGGACTAGATGAACTTAAAATCCAACTCCAAGCAAAATGGTACTCAACAAGTTAGAGCTATTCTGGAAAACAAAAAAAAAAATAACCACTGTCTTTCAATTTACATAAAAATACTATAGGATTTTCTTAATTTTAAGATTTTTTCCCTCACAGAATCTTGCCTGTATCTCTGGCTTCCATTATTAACTTTTCTGTTATACAATTTGTGTAAAACTATCTAATTTAGTACAAAGTCGTGTATTTTAATTTGAATGCAACTGCATTTCATATTGTCCCTCAGTCTATCAGAACTGTTCAAATGAATAGATCCGCTCAAACCCTTTAGCCTTAGTTTTCTCTTCCGCAAACAGTTAACACATGTAGTATCTACTCTGCGTTAGGCATTACCCTAAGTGATTCACCTGCAGTACTAATTTATCGCAACAGACCTTTAAGTTGGTTCCAGTGTTCTCTGTATTTTTAATCATGGCAAAACCAAGCTCAAATAATTTGCCCATCATTACAAAATGGAACAGGAATTTGCCCCGACGGTCTGGCATCTCACGGAATTTGAAAATGATATACAGTAATACATGTAAAGTTAATGATAAATGGACAACCTACACTGGCTTTACCACTATCAGTTACTACAAGTCAGCAAACTTCCAGGGTAGAGCTGTCAATGTTTTTGTTACTAGTGCTAGATCAGGACCTTGCATACTTCAGGATCTACGTGTTTGGTGAACAAATAAACCCCCAGTTAAAACAAAAAGAAAAAAAGTAGAGCAGAAGAGGAAGCGCAAACCATCGTGAAATCCCAAGGAAATTCCAAAGGGTGGCCTGTATGTAACATCCCTAATCTCTCCTCACCTCCCAGGGTCCCTTGGTCATTAGAGGCCACAGGTCACCGTTTCTTTCAATGCAACCCTAGCCCGCATAGAAGGCCACGACCCACTCGCAACCCGAAATCTACCTCGCCCCGAGGGCAAGAGCCTCACAGAGGATATTGTCCCACTTTGAGGTCCTCGCACTTAAACGTCTCCTCGCCCCCGGCGGCGGCAGCTCCCCAGGGTCCCGTGGTGACTGACACGAACCACAGGAAACCCAGAAGCTGGACAACAACTGTTTCAGGAGACGCCTGACTTAAAGGCCAGGCAGCCGCCATGCTGGGGACCCGCGCGTCCCCAACACTTTCCGGTTCCGCCTTCGCCGTGCGCCGGTGGGAGAGGGGCGGAGGGAGGCAGGCTCTTAAAGGGACCTTGCAACCGCTGCGCGCAGGTTGTAGATCCTGACAGCCAGCTCAATCAGCTAGGGGATCCTTGGCCGGTTTTACAGACCGGAAAAAGAAGACTTTCTTCAAGAATCAGCTGCCTTCCATCCATCCCAATGTTCACTCCCGAGCCAGCTCTGCTGTGACTTTTCTGTCTGCAAAAGTGCCAGCGGCACCCGGCGATTTTATAAAGGCTTTACAAACATTATCTCCGTTAGTCGTGGCACGATTTCGGTTTGTAGAAAACGAACCTGGCTCAAAGACGCCTAATAAGTATGTTGACCTTATTACTGAGTTGGAGTAACAAAGGTGTTTGTCCGATTTCAGAATCTGTGCTCTTAGTGTTGTAATATAATGGTCCCCCTGTTATCCTGGAGAATTTATGGAAGGCTTCTGAGAACCGTACCTAAGGACTCTAGCACAAAGATGGGCATTACATCTTTCTGTTTCACGGTGAAAGTTTAGGTAAGGGAAAGGGCCTGTAACAGGAGACCAGAGTTTAAGACTACACTAAGTGAAAACTTGGAGAATTTTTTTAAATTTATTTATTTTAGAAAGATTTTGTCTTAATTCTAAAGGCTATATTAGATAACCACAGTATTTTTTATAAAGCTGTTTTATCATTGCTTTAATTTATGATGTTTACATGTTACTTTCGAACAACTACCCAGCAGTTCCATTGAAATCACATTTTCAACAACATGGCTCTGTCCATGTACTCTTAGAGCAGATTCTTCAGAAGAAAAGTAGGATTATTATGCCTCTAGAGATCCATAAAAGATTAGAACCGGATTACAGTAGTTTTCTTAAATAAATGTGCATAATTGGTAACAGGGATGTTTAGGTATCACTGTTTTGTCTAAGCTAGTGGTTCCAAAAGCTAAGTGAGCATGTGATTCACCAGGATGCATTAAAAATGTAGATTCTTGGGCCTCATCTCTAGACATTCTGACCTGTAATTCAGGATAGGTTAACCACTTTTTAAATATAATTCCTTTTTGTACAGATGAGTTATTGGTTATGCAGACATACTCAACGGTTTGAAGATAGGCATTGATCTTTGGCTTTTCACTTGAATGGGCTGTAATTAGACAAAGTGAAAGCAGAAAAGTTGGAGATTTCCCCCCACTTCCATCTCTTGTTTCTAAATTTTTATATTAAAAGTTCTGTAGTAAAGATATTTTTTATACTGAACAAGTGTGTAGGTCTTAAGGGAAAGTTTAATCCTTTTTCCCTGAAGTATAAGTATTTGAATTTGAATGGAGCCTCTTCATCCGCAGCAGCACCAATTTTGAAGAATTGTATTATGCAGTAATTCTCAAACTTTAGGGTGCATCAGAATCACCTGGAGGATTTTTAAAACTCAGAAGGATGGGCCCTACCGGCAGAGTTTCTGAATCTGAAGATCTAGGGTGGAGCAAGGTAATTTACACTTTGAATTAAAATGACACTGATATTGCCAGTTTAGAGGCCACACTTTGAGAACCCTGGTATCATTTGCAATAGGAGGACATAAAATTATTTCAGTAATATATCAGAATTGTAACTATATTTAACATTTTCTTAAACCAATTTTGCAGCGTTTCTATGCTATTTTTTAAAATCTCCATTGGCCCTGCATCCTCCAGGCAAATACCACCCATAACAACCCTTCTTTTCTCTTTAGCCAGTAGACATTCATTTTAGTAGTTGGTGTCTACAAGTGTTTGATATAAACCTCCAGGATTATGATAGATTATTTCAAATTTAGTCCTGAAAGCTTTTAGTTCAAACATAAGCATGTAAATTGGCTTTCAGTTAATGTATTCATAAAGAGTATGTGGTCACTTGCAGGCAATCAAGCAGCGCACAATACTTAGCCCTTTTCAACAACAGTTAAGATGGTACCCACTTACTCTGTAAAACAGGGCACCCAGTGGCTAACTCAGTAATAGCTACTTCTCTGGCGCCCACTAAGATCCAGTAAAAAAAAGTATCACTGTAACTGGGCACAGCCAAGAGGGGGGACCCCAGAAAAGGATTTGGGATGGGGTCCAGAGCTCAGGGTGTCCAGGAAATATTAATATATGTCCATACTCCAACCCCCCACCCTTGCCCGCAGTTGGGGAAGGGACAAATGGAGCAGGGCCATTGAATTGAGAGCTGTTTTGCTAGCAATAGTTTCGCAGCTAACCTCTGGAATGGTCATTTAACATATCTATAACCTTTAACTGGTTTCATACATATGTTAAATAGCTGTGGCTACGCTTGGAGCCAGGGGGATGAAGTCACTCCCCCCCCAAAATATAACTGGGGGGCAGGTCCCCCGAGTTACGGTGCTCTTGTGGGAGCTTGGAGAAGATTGACTCTAGGACATGGGGCCATACCTGCCCAAACTAACGATGGCAGCCCAGTAAACTTGTAACAATACAGAAATATTAGTAGGTGTAACTGATCGTGGGAGGAGTCAAAAATAGGGGTATAGAGGAAGATTGGTGTAGGGATTTAAACCCAGACACAGCAGCCATTGGGGAGAGAGCCATATGGTTTGGGGCAGAGTTAGGCCCTCCCTCTTGCCCAGGTGAAAGAGAACCTCACCCTTTGCCAGAATGCGGACCTCTGTAGCCAGGTGAAGAAGAAAGCCACATGCTTTTGGCAGAGTGCAGACCCCTGCAGCTTTGGTAGAAGAGGCCCACACAGCCTAGAGGTGCTCCCTTTGGCCGAGTAGCCTGGGAAGCACGAGAGACTTTGCCTGGGAAAATGGGTACAAAGAACTCTTGCCAGTGGACCGTGATAAGGTGCCACATGGCTTTGGAGTAATTAGAGATCCTGCCTGGACAGCAACACAGCTGATGGTGCCAGCAGTCGAAAACATGGACATGTGCTTCTTTTCCTAATTTACAGTACCTGGAGTTAGGACAGGAGGAGAAGGGAGCACTGTGGGCATCTGTGGTTATCCTAAAGGACTTTGGCATTAATGGGGACATTGGGTCACTACTTTGTCTGTATAGCTTTAAATAAACATTTCGTCTCCTTTTCATACATCTCTGGCATTGAGAGATGTCTTTCCAATTGGTGGCAGCCAATCGGGCCCAGTAGGGGGTACAAACAGTATTGGTATACCATCCTCTGGAGTCTGCCCGATGTATCTGTTCTGTAACCTTTTTTTGTTGTTTTTATTTTTATTTTTATTTTTTGGCATCCCTCGGTGGGCCAAATATTGCCCCCCTTGGACCTCTGTTCAGCAACATCAGTAACCTTTTCCATGACTTGGTAAGCAAAGCTGGTTTTCTCATGGGCTGTGGAATACCACCAGCAGCCTCCCTCTTCCTTCCTCAGCAAGGTTTGGGAAGGCAGGAGATAGTGTTAAACCTTTTGTGCATTTGTACCCTTACCTTGTGAGTCCATGCACAGCACTTTAGGAACCCACTGGTTTAGAGGAAAAAGAAGTAACTTCTAGCTCTACTCCTGAACCCATAAATCGAGTCCTTAAGTTTGTTTGTTTGTTTTTATTAAAACTTTATGCTTAAAGGTTTAAGTGATAGAAAATTTGGGATTTAGGAGTTCAATTTTAAATTTTAAAAACTTTCTATATGGTCCAGCTAAGATTAGAATGGATAACTGAGTCACATCGTTTTTATGTGTGTATTTGTGAACGCCCACCAGATCTTCTTAAGTCTTTGTCATTGGCAGGCAATTATTATTTTACTCTGATGCTTTTATAAAATAGTTTCTACCAAGATGTTTCATCTTCAGGGAAATTTATGGAGAGGACTCTGACACTAACTCTAAAATATAGGGTACTAATAAACTTTCAGGTCATACCATTAAACTGGGTGAAGATTTACAGAATTCTAAAAAAACAGGATTCATAAAATTGCTGACAAAAAGATCAAGATCAACAAAAATTAATCATGTAGGACTGAATGAAGTAGTGAAGATGATTATAATTTTATGACATATTTGGAATTTTTTTAATCTTTGTTTTCCAAATATAAGGCTTTTCCCCCATAAACATAGCAATTTGGTAAATTATATCCTTTTAGGCAGAATTGAAACATTTACTTTCCTTCTGAAATTTAGGAGTTTGGGGTATAATCTACACTTTCATTTCCCCCTTTACTTTTAGTGCCTTCCTATTTCACTTTTAATGCGAGAGGCCAAACACTCACTATAGCAGCTATAGTGTTCTTTTTTCCCTAAATTTCTGCCCAGAAAGATAACTCAACATTGGGTGCCATCTTTAAACCTACTTCATAGGTCAAAATGTGCAACTGGTTGCCCACATGGTCAAGGATGTTCCATGTCTAGCGACGCCAACCCCAGGCAAGTTACCAGATTTGGAAAAATATTTTTTTCTTAAACAGGTATTGCAATGAATAAATACATGATTAAAAACTTATCAAAAACCTAAGAGAAAATTGCTGGAGCTACCGACAAAGCAATAAAACCAGGAAGAACCTTCAAATTCCCTTGTGTAAGTTATATTAGACAATAAGATTGCTCTTGACCACATCCTAGCTAAACAAGGTGAGTTTTGCTGTTTTGTTAATACTTCTTGTACTTGAATATAACTCTTCTGATAAAATGGAGGTGGAACTAGATAAAATCTGGGCACAAGTCAAATGATTAAATACAGTGCCCACTGACATCTCATGGTTCTCTAATATCTTTGACTGATTGCCCTCAGATATTACCTCCTGGCTCAGATCTATTATTCAAATTGGACTTGACATTTGATTTGTTATTATAGAAATTTTTACTGTTATAAAACTTTATTTTACATAGCTCAGTGTTATAGAGATACCACTCTGATAATTGTTGCTCAATATTTTGAGATGATCACCAAGGCTTATATGACTTCATATGAAAAACCTCAAGAAAATACAAAAAATGTTTGCCTTTAAATCAGAGGTGTCAAACCCATTTTCACCGGGGCCACATCAGCCTGTGGTTGCCTTCAAAGGTCCAAATGTAATTTCAACTCCTTAGCAGTTAAGAAGTAGTAACATTTACTAAAATTATTTTGGCCCTTTGAAGGCAGCCTCGAGGCTGATGTGGCTGGCCTCTAGTGAAAATGAGTTTGACACCCTCGCAAAGGCTTCCTCTGTTCTGGTGCTCTTATTGCTCAAGTGTGACCTAAGGCATCTAAAAAACCACTTTTGCTTCTAGGTGGAACAGATGTACCAGGAATGAGCCTTCCGGTTGACGAGGGATTAGCAATGGCTTGACATACCAAAAGTGAGCCTTCCTGAGAATGGAGAACTAGTGATGCTTTTAGTAAATGACTGGTGTTACTTTCCAGTGATTGATCAATGATGCATTCAAGGAAAGATATCGAAAGAGGGAAATAGAAAACATAATATAAAGGAAGCCACTTTAAAATGGAGCCAGAGTTGCCATCCAGAGGAACAGCATGTCTTACTCCTCAAACCTTTGGAATGTAAAACTGGGCAAAATAACCTTTGGACTGAGCCGAAAGCAGCATTCTATCCCCAAACACAGTTTGTAAAGATAAGAAAGCAGATACTACGACTACTGGACTGAAATTCAAAACATTCTTTGGAATGACAATACGTTGTTAGCTTATCTTCAGCTATAAAAATTCTTTCCTTCTATTGACTTAATGGTTCCTCTTTCTTTTCTCATAAATAATCCTTGCCTTCACCTCCTAACTGGGACACTGTTTGGGGCTCTGCCTGAATCAGTGCTTCCAAAATAGTTATTCTTTTGAATCTCAAATAAATGCTTGTTGCCTTTCACTTTGGTCTTTTTATTTCTAGGTTAATACATTATATATCATTTCAGTGCAATTCCAAGGACCTATATATGTTGTTAAGTGAAAATTTACTGCATTTTTTGTTCACTGTAGGAATATGGCTAATCTTTCTATTTGTATCAATTTCCATATAGATTTTTGAACAATTAACTATTTGAAAATGCTTAAGCTTTGCTGATTAATCTCACTACAAAATCTATTTTTATGGTTCTAATGTATAAACTGAAAAGAACAGAAGGGTCTCCCCATGAAGGTAAACAAACAATGCAAAATGTTGACTCTTGAACTGATGGCATATTAAAAAATTAACTTTCTCTTCTTGCTGCCTCTTAATCTATTTTCTCATGGCTCAGGAAAATATATTATTTATTTACAAGCACAGTCTCTGATCGCATGATTACTCCATTGTCCAATTTTAATAAGAAAGTTCTTAAATCTCAATTCTAGGCATATTTTACAATACCAAATTTGTCACATAAAAATTCTATGAAATTCGATGTAAATACTATAGAAATCAAAGGACATGAATAGCACAGCCCAATATGGAAGTTGCTGTGTAGAAATAATAGGAGAGAAGGTTACCAGTGAAGCCTGAAGCAGAGCTTCCTCTGGAATTCCAGGGTCTGCACCGTGGATCTTGCCATTCCTAAGATTCTAGCATATACCTGATGACATTAACAGATAGGCTTTGCCCTTAACTTTCTGAGGAAACCAACCTGATTTTTCCATGGTTAGGACAGAAACATTAAGAGATAAAAGACTGTTACTCTCCTGTTTTGTTTTGTTTTTAAGCTGACTATGATGGGCATTCCTGTCCCACCACCTCTGGTAATAAATTGATAATACCAGGACTCTCACAGATCTGCGTTATACTTGTCTGTATATTTTGAATTCTACTATACTAATGGTGTTGTTTCTCAAGTATTTTTCATTGTCCTCTGGTGCACTGATCTAGCTACCTACTCTCCAATTAAATGCACTCATCACTTAAGAAGCCTACTCTACACCAAGTATATTTCATCTTGAATATCAAAATTCAGGATCTAAACTGACTTTATCAGAGTCCTGCTTCTTAAAAAGAAAAAAAAACACACAATAAATTGGCTTTACTAAGTTTTACCACCACTCTCCCTTTTATCGGGTTAAATACTTAGAATCATCTTTGTACTTCAGTTTTCTCCTTGTTCTTCTTTAATCTCTTTATCTAATCAGTAAGCAACTGACATTTTTAAGTGTTCATTTTTTTACCCTATATTTTCACCTTATTTTAGCTGTAACTTATTTTCTATATGCCTTGCTGTAATTTCTTCTTTCCTCCTTTTGATTCTAGGCTCTTTCCTCAATGTTGTCAATCCATTTTTTCACACTTCTTCCAAATTAATCTTTCGTTAAAAAAAAACCTTTCATATTCAAAATCCCATTTAAGCTCCTTGGAATTTATTCAAAGGAGTTGAAAACATGTCTACACAGAAACACACAGATGTTTATAGCAGCTTTATTCATAGTTGATTAAGCTTGGAAGCAACTAAGATATCTTCAGTACATGAGCAGATACATAAACTGCGGTGCCCAGATAATTTATTATTCAGCACTAAAACGCAAGAGCTAGCAAGCCATGAGAAGACATGGAGAACCTTAAATGCATGTACTAAACAAACAATCTTAATAGGCTATGTACTGTGTGATTCCAAATAATCTGACATTCTAGAAAAGGTGAAATTATGAAAACAGTAAAAAAATCAGAGGTTACCAGGAGTTGGAGTGGGGGTTATGAATAGACTGAGTAAAGAGGATTTTTAGAGCAGTGAATACACATCATAATACATTTGTCCAAACCCATAGACTATACACCGCCACGCATGGACCATAAAGTAAACTGTGGACTTTGAGTGATTATGATGCATCAATGTAGCTTCGATTTTAACAGATGTACCATCTGGTGGCAGATGTTGATAAAGGGGGAAGACTGAATGTGTGGGGGCAGAGGATATATGGAAAATCTCCATACCTTCCTCTCAATTTTGCTGTGCCCTTAAAACTGCTTTAAAATCTTTTAAAATAACAAATAACCATTAAACATTTTAAAAAACCTATTAAAAATGTTCAGTGGTTCTTTAAAATCTTAGACGTGAAGGATAAAGTCTTACACCCTGAAGTTCTCTATGCTACTTTCCGGTCCTCCACCATGGGCCTCACTTTATTCCTACTCTTGTCACCCATGTCTGCCATGCTCACTCCCAGCTGCGTGTGGCCTCATTCACTGAGTACTTTCTATGTGCCAAGTATATGCAATACATGTATTCCTTCACTTAGCCTTCAAAATGACCATATAAAGTAAGCATCATTTTTGTAATTTCACTGATGAGAATTAGAAAGGTGAAATAACTTGCCAAAATCACATAGTTTAGAAAATGGTGTAACCTGGCTCTTGTGGCTCAGTGGATTGAGCACGGAACCAAAGCATCACTGGTTTGATTCCCAGTCAAGGCACATGCCTGGGTTGCAGGCCAGTTCACTGGTGAGGGACCCCCTCAAGAGGCAACCACGCATTAATGTTTTTTCCCCTGTTTTCTCCCTCTCTTCAGCTCTCTCTAAAAGTAAATAAAATCTTTTTTAAAAAGGGGGAAAATGGTGGAGTCAGGATTCAAACTCAGATCTTTTGACTTCAGAGGTGTGTTCTGAAATATTTTGTGTATCTTCTTCATTTTATGAATAAGATCATCCTCTTGAGGGTTCTCAGAGGTAAAAAAAACAAAAACACTCCTGTGCCAGAAAATGTTTATCACAAAATGATCACCTTAAAAATATGTATTGAGTAAATTTAAACATTTTCAATTTCAGGGAAGAGCCAGAGGAAAGCTCATGTAACAAAAAAATGTGGCAAAATTAGATGAAATGTAGTGGAAATGGATGTTTTCTGGGGGTGGTTGTGGAGACAGCTTCTCATAAAAGGTGAGGCTTGATGTTAGCCCTAAGGAAGGGCAGGGCTTCCAGGACATTCCAGGAATGGGAAAGGGGATAAGAAAGAACATAAAAGATATGGAGCAGAACTGTTTGGCCAGAGTAAGACCTTGGAGAGGTGAAGTGGGAGATTAGGTTAAAAAAATCAGCAAGACAGGAAGAATTTTAGACTTGGAAGCCCTGGCTGGGTATCTCAGTTGGTTCGAGTGTTGTCCAGGTGCGACACTGTTGCCGGTTGATCTCTGTTCAGAGCACAAAGCAGCAGCCAAGGAATGCATCGATAGGTGGAACACACTGATGCCCTACCCCCAGAACGATAAATTTTAAAAAACTTTAAAAAGTCTTGGATAATCAGAAAGGTGCCTACTCGGCCCCCAGACCCATTTCCCAGGCTCTTTAACCCTCCCTAGCCCAGCTGAGCTTCACCTACAGAGAGTGGAGAAGCCAAAAGACCCGCGCTCCGCCGCGCCCAGTCGGCCTCCCGCAGTCCCCGCTCCCCTGCCGGCGCCACCGGGCGCCCCGCCCCGGGCGGGAAGGCCAGTGGGAGGGGAGGGCCTGCCAGGTGAGGCGCGGTCACCCGGGGCCTCTCACTTCCGCCCAGGTGAGGGAGGGCCGACTCCGAGCCCTCGCGCCGGTCCGCCAGCTCTGGATCCCACGCTCATCTCTGCTGGACCAGGTAAAGCGGGGGTCCCGGCTGCGTGGGCGCGCGCTGCGAGCGGGGCCCCTGCGCCTCGAGGCCGGCGGGGGACAGCTCCCCGGAGCCAGCGCCCGGCGCGATCTCCGCCCGTCCTCCGGGAGAAGGTGGCACTGGAGACAAGGGCGCCGCCGGGCGCTCGGCTCGGCCTGCGGAGGGTGCGGGGCGCTCCTCCCGCGCCGACCCGGGTGACCCCATCATGGCCCCCGCCCCTCGGGGTAGGGCTTGCGGGAGGCTGCTCGCCGCGGACCCGCCCTGCGTCGGCTGTGGCCCTGGCGGCCGGCAAATCTCGGCCCACTTCTTTTCCAGGAGTTGCAGGGATCAAATTTTGCTCCCAAGTCAGTGCCTGTGCTTCGCCCCTAGAGCTGGGCGGAGCCTTTGCTCCACGAGTGACGGTGAAAGTGAACAGGTGGTGGCCTGCCTCGGGGGACTGGAGGAGGGTGGGTTCACACCCCAGCTAGGGGGCGACTTGGCCCCGGCCCGATCTGGACGCCTAGTCGTCACGTAGCCGGGTTCCCAGGCCGGCAGTCAGGCCTGGCCTCTGCTAGCCTTATTTATAGGTGGTGAGGACCCGGCGGAAAGTGCTTTTTTGGCCTCCCGTCTTCGGTGAGATTGCTGGATTCCTGCTTTAGGTGAACCTAAGTAAAGCATTTTCGGATCCTTCCCTGCCCGCTCCAAAGCTCCCTAGTTGTCCTGGCACACCTACCAGGTCGATTAACCTCCCTCTGGAGTGTTCACTTGTCACTTTGTCCTGTCTCCAGGTGGTCACTTTGGATTGGAATTAGTTGTTTACTCGTTTGTCTCCCCGATTGAAGGGGTGCACCTTTGAAGGCCTTATTTCAGTAGGGTGCTTCTCAGCTGCATTTGGAGTCTGACCATTAATAGGTGTGCAGCCAACAAGTGTTTCTTTTATGAAGAAGGCTTCTGGAGAGCTAGAGGTAAAAAAAAAAAATCAGTTAATCGCGAGGATGGTAAATAGCACATTCTAGGCTGAGCTATTCGCTGCCAATTCATTTGCACATTAAAAAAAAAAAGAAATCAAGGGGAGAGTTGGCTAAAAGCTCAAGTAAATTCACTTTGCAGCATCAGAAAAAGGTGAGATCGTGACTTTTAGCTAAAATGAGCCTCCTGTTTCTAGGCCCTAATGGCCTTTATAAAGATTATCAGAAAGTTAAAATATTTAGAAAGTTAATATCGGAGCTGGAAGGTACTTTATGGGTAGAATTTGTAAACTGAGTTCTGAAGGAGTTCGCCCTTGTAAACTGAGATCCTGTAAAGATAAGATAAGCTGCCATCAGAACAACTGCACTGTTCACAGTTGAGACTGTTTTAAGCTCTCGTGTTTAAAGATGTCTTAATCAGTTCAAGTCACACATTAATATAGGTTCTTTGTAGAGATATTGGAGAGAATTTTCAGAAAAGGAACTAAAAGTACACACAAACCCCACCTACCACTGAAAATAACCACTAATAAAATTATGGTGTATTGTCTTTCAGTTAGTATTCTCAAAAAACAATCTGGAATTTTCCCATAGTGAGTTCACTTTTAGAACATTGAGATGCTGAGACAGGGGTTCAGCATTCAATGATCCTTATACTTGTATTTTTACTTAACAGCATTTAGTAACTCTCCTTAAGCTAAACAACCATGCAGTCTGAATTCACTTGCTTTGTTAAAGTTTACCAAAAACACAGTAGGTTGGGGAAGCCAAAATGGTATTTGTTTACTTAGGACTTTGCCCACCTTGGTACTAGAGTAAATTTTTTGAGAAACAGGAATATTCCACCTCAACATTTCAGATTGCTTGACTCTTTCTGCCTTTTTTCATACCCACATGTTTTTTGTTTAGATTTGAATGCCTTTTTTAAAGCTCTAATTTTATCTAGAGCAAATGGAGAAAAATTTAGAGCCTGACCTTACCCTCTCTTTAGTGATGGGGTAGATCTATGCTGAAGATTAGAGCCAATTTATGTTTTGTTTGCACAGCTGTGCAGCCTGTGGAGTTTAGTAACATAAAATTGGGTCCACTTACCCACTTTTTAAAAATGTATTGAGCCCTGGCTGGCATAGCTCAGTGGATTGAGCATTGGCCTGTGAACCAAAGGGTTGCCAGTTCAATTCCCAGTCAGGGCACATGCCTGGGTTGCAAGCCAAGTCCTCAGTAGGGGGTATGTGAGAGGGAACCATACATCGATGTTTCTCTTTCTCTCTTTCTCCTTCCCTTCCCCTCTCTAAAAATAAATAAATAAAATCTTTAAAAATATTAAAAAAATTTATTGATTAGAGAGACAGGGAGAAAGAGAGAGTGAAACATCCATCTGTTTGATGTTTCTACCCATCCATGCATTTATTGGTTGATTCTTGTATGTGCCCTGACCAGGCGGAACCTGCAACCTTGGTGTACTGAGACCAAGCTCTTACCAACTGAACGACCTGACCAAGGCTTGTTGGTCTTTCCAGTGAGGGACTGGCTACACAATCAAAGATCCGTGTATGTGAAAATTGCCCAGAACTTTGTTGTTGTTGTTGTCAGTCATTGGAGAAAACTGCCACCAACAGGAACAGAAAACGATACCATAAAATAGTGTAACTTTGTTCATACAAAGTAAACACGTTACAGGCAGAATATTGATATGCATTGATTAACTCTGAATAGTTCAATGAGAAAATTAGTATTTAGCCAACAGAACTCTTCTGAAGAACTGACTCAATTTTCAGTTCTGATTCTGAGTTTAACATGGTATCTTTTTTATTCAATTTCAAGTTGTCCTGAATGCCCATCATTAAGTGGACTTAAACATTGCCTATGGCTTAAGCAGTTCCAAATAGGCAATTCCAAAATATCAGAATCATTCTGGAATTTATATATGTTTCTGAAAGTCTAGGAATACAATATAGTGTTTTGGCAGCAGCCAAATAGATACTTTTTTTTTTTTAATTCAAGGGATTTAGAAAAGGCCTTATCTTTTGGAAGAGACACAAGTCTAGGGCATCTCTCTTGAATCTGCACTGGCTCAGCAGCAGTTGTGTGTACTGTAGTTAAAGTGAAGCATCACCATTGTTCTTTGTCTGGGAGAGTTTGTTTTCCATTTAACGTTAGGCTTTGGGGGCAGTGGCATGATGATTAGACATAACTGAATTTTGCACTTCAGAGGAAGAATGGAAAGTAAAAGTTGCTCATGAACTTCAATTTTTGAATAACTTCTGAAATAATGACTTCATTTACATTTAATAGCTTATTTAATAGCTTTTAGTTTGTTCAAAATCCCTGTTTCCCTTGAGCTCTGGGAATTCCCATGCAGTCCAATTGGATCGGCCCGATTCACACCCGCAGTCAGAGGCTGAATCCCTGTACCTTCCCAGACAGATAGTCGGTGATCTGTTTCTCCCAAATTTTAAAGATAAAAGCATGAGATGTTTTGTTCAGTTTGAGAGAAAAGTATAAAAAATCTTGAGGCGTTACATTCTTGTCTGCTTTTGGGAGTTTGAACAGCATTTGCAGGGATCTTAACTCACTTAAATTCTTGAACTGAGGAAGTTAATAAATCTTTTCAATAGTTTCCTCCACTTAGAAATTTAAATCAAATTAAATTGTGTCTAGGTATCAGCTTTTTCCCTCCAATATTCTATTAATTGGTGATGGCTAAGGGCCTGGACTTTTTTTTTAAAGCCACAATATTATAATAATTTCCTTCAGTCAAAAGCCTGCAGTGAACCAGACATGAAAAATTCATGGTACAAACTCTCTTGATCAATGATGGAGTAGAAGCTGCTGAACATAATAAACCACTTGCTCTCCAAAGGCTGTCCAACTATGAGGACAGCGGCACGCTGTGGCATTTTAATGTTTAGATTATGACCTGTTGTAGGTAGCCTGTCTATGACAAGTTAGACTCAGCTTTGGCATGTTTAAACAAACTTAAAATTCCTTGTTGTAAGCACTGTTGGTCTCTTAGCCCAGCAAATAGGTCAAAGTTGTTTGGCTGACGATTTCCTATGACCATAACGGAGTGAGACAGAGGTTCCATTCAGCCTGCGTGCTGCCTGCTGCCTGCTGGATGCTCAGCTATAGAATTAATATTTCTTCCTTCTGTCCTTACATACTCTTGAGGTTTTAGCCCCCTTCCTAAGATTTAACACCATGGAGTTGTAGTAATTTTCCAGGCCTGCTTTGTGGACATAGGTTAGCCTTTATTAACTATGAGTCAGAGGATTGGAAGGCCAAATCGTTTCTACCCTTTACCTTTACCGAGGGACAGTCTACCTTATGGTTTCTAAATTTTGGAGCATGATCCATGAGGAGAGTAGGAAGGTGACAATAAAACCTTTCTTTTTAGGTTTTACCTTACTCTTAGGATGTTTCTATTTTATATGTTTAAAATGCATGACATATAAATGTAGTATATGTTTATAATTATAAAAAAATAAGGCGAGTGGTCAACATATTTTTACTGATGGGAATGTGTTTTTGAAATGTGTGTAAAAAAGTTTGAATGTCTGTGCCTGGCTCCTGCACCAGCCTCCCATATATAACTTCTGAATAATTACTAAGGTTTGGTGCCTTGGCTGGTGTGGCTCAGTGATTGAGTGCTGGCCTGCAAACCAAAGGGTCGCTGTTTCGATTCCCAGTCAGGGCATGTGCCTGGGTTGCAGGCCAGGTCCCCAGTAGGGGGTGCTCGAGAGGCAACCACACACTGATGCTTCTCTCTCTCTTTTTCTCCTTCCCTTCCCTTCTATCTAAAAATAAATAAATAAAATCTTTAAAAAAAAAGTTTGAAGACCACCGATCTGTTACCATAATTATCTTTTAAAATAGAAATCTGGACTCAATACTTTCCTACTTAAAAGCCTTTAATTACTTCCTGTTGCTTACAGGATAAAGACCAGTCTACTTAGCATTATTTACATGGCCCCGATATTTTTGTAAAGCAAATTATTAGAAGAATGAACTTTTAGAAAAATAAAGTGAAATAAAAGAAATACAAGATAAGTTGAGTTTTTTAATTACTAAATTTAATAGATAGAAATTAGTCTGCTACATTTATTACATGGTTTCTAAGTGCTTATTCCCAGTTTTGGTACTAACCCGTTTGTGGCCAGGCATCAATTTGCAGTCCATATTTGCAGTATCGCTGATGTAAACTATTTTTTTGCCCTCTCTGCTGCTTTTAGAGACCACATACCAGGTCACTTAGAGCTAGTTACCATTCTCACGGAAAGTCATGCACTTATACCTGTGTGCAGTAGTTTTCACATTATGGTCTCTAGGGTGGCAGCGTGCGGATCACATGGGAACTCGGTGAGAAATGCAAATTCTTCTGCCTCACCTCAGACCCACAGAGTGGGAAACACTGACAGGGGGTGAGCCCCAGCAGTGTGTGCTTTAACAAGCCCTCCAGGTGAGTCTGATGTGTACTAAAATATCAGAACCACTGGCTTGGAGAAGTCCTGTACAGCATTCAAACTGGGACACTTTGAGAGTGAAATGGGGCACTGTTAATAAAACAGAAAAAGAATTTTATGCACTCTTTTCTTTAAGAGAGTTTCTAATGACTCATTTCAGCATTCCCAAACTTCGCAAGGCAGGGTTAGTCACTCCCCCTTAATGATTTCTCTTAGCACGAGGTGAATATGAAGTCTGTCCAGAAGGTATCCAGCCATGTAATATGAAAAAATAGAGACTTTTATTGAAGAAGATACAAGATAGAAGACTATTGTACAGAGGACAATACCTCTGTCCCCTTAGAGTAGGCACCTTGGGACCTCACACAGTTCTCCCAATCACTATCAGCTCCCTCATCATATTTTCCTGAATCTCATCAATGATCTGAAATTTCTCCCCTTTCAAAGGTAATTTTAGTTTTGGGAGAGGCCAGAAGTTGCAGGGTGCCAAATCTGGGCTATATGGGGGCTGAGTCACCTTGGTGATTTGATGTTTCACCAAAAAACTCTGCACTAGACATGATGCATGAACAGGTGCATTGTCATGATGAAGCTGTCAATCACCAGTTGCCCATAGCTGCAGCCTTCTGAATCATCCAGATAGTTTTTGTGGAGTAATGTTCAAGCTTAACGCAAAATTTGATGCAGATTTGTTGCTCTACTCAGTCATTTTGAATGCAACAGTCACACTGTACACATGCTCATTCAACGGCATCTACCGCCCCCGCTGGCTAGTACAGTGGAATCATCATTGTTCACAGATGCACATTCCAGTCCATGGTCCTTGGCTTCCAGTTTACATCAGTGTAACACAAACTGTTCTCACTATATTAACAATGGCTGGCCTTTTTCTGAACAGACCTCGTACATACCTCTGTTATTGTAGGTCTATGTCATAATTATTGTGTTGTTATTATTTTGCTATGATCTGTCTTACTCTTTCATTAGGCCACTTAGCCATTATGTTTTTGTCCCTTTTATTTTTTAAGCTATGAAATTAATATATGCTTTTAAAATGAAATTCAAACAGCACTGAGGTCTGTAAAGTAAAAGTGTAATTTTAATCTCATCTGCACTTCAACTTTCTAGAAGTAATCAATCTATTATTAAATTGACTACATGTGTAAGTCTAAAAACTACACACACAAATATGTATTTTTTATGAAATGGGGAAAGTAATGTATATGTCTTAAAACTTGCTGTTTTCTCTATTCAGTTGTGTATATTAAATAATGTTATTTGCTAATGCAAAGGGCTGAATTGTCAAAGCATACTCATGTGAATGAGAGACCTTAATGGGTACAAACCTTACTCATGATTCAGAGGTTATAGATGGGAGGCTGACGCAAGAGCCAGGCACTGAGAGCACAGACATTCCTTCTAGAAAGCTCCCCAGCCTGCAGGTACAATGTCCAAAGAATGTCAGTTTTTTTCCACAGTAGGCCACATCATCAACATAAAACTGTCAAACCTAAGAAAGTAAGAAACGTTTAAACTTGTAGAGAATTTTTATGAGTTTATTTGAGCCAAACTGACAACAACTGCAGGGAAGCAAAATCTCAACGGAGAAAATGCCCCAGAGAACAGGCAGTTTTGCTCTGTATTGTATACATTAGGATCAAAGGAGGAGGTGTAAGTAAGGGGTTCCATGAAATCCATTCATGATAGTTTGGGGAGGTGGGAGAAAGCAAAGTGGGGAAATCTCTGATAGGAGAAAAAGTAAAACTAATAGACACATACTTCTTTTACGTTTGTGGGTGTAGGATAGTTAGCAGTCAGCAGTTAACATGGTGACAATAGCAATGAGGGTTTTCGTGGTCTCTGCTGTGGTGCAGTTAAGGGTCCAGATAAAAGGAAATTACCCTGGCATTCTGAGGGTGTGTTATCATAGATGCCAAAGGAAAATAGCCTCAGTTAAGGTAAAGATTGTTCTTTGTCAGGGAAGACTCCAGCCTAGGACATGACTGACTACCTGCCATGACTCACAGTTTTCATTACAGACCATCCTGTGTGGTTACTTTCGGTCTCTGGATCTCTGGGGCCCACCATGCAGGCCTCCTCTGAGCTTGTCAGACTCAGTATGTGCCCCTTTTTCATCCACAATACCTAATTACATACAGAATAATATGAAGTCATTTATAAATGTATTTCTGACAAACTCTTACTATAATTTTAAATTTGTTTACAAGAGTAAAATTCAACCGTATGGCACTTTTGGGGGGCATGGGGAGTGGGGAGGGCTTCTTACCAGACAAGTTATGACCAATAATGAAACATTTTTCATTTGGAGAACCCCAAGTTTTCTGCTTCATTAGTTAGACAAACAGAAAATGCCTGTGTGATTATCTCTCATTTTACAGCCAGGCTTGCCTTAAAAGTCCATACATTCTCAAAGTGTTTACAAAAAGCAATTAAGACATACCAGGTATTTCCTAACACTTTTTAAATGAAGGAACCTTTTACTTATTAAAAAACTTTAGCATGTTTGCTTGGAGGTCTGGTATCTAGCTGGGAATCCTTAGCTGAAGCAGGAAGCCACAAGCTTTCTGTTAACCCCTTCAGTCCTGTTCCCGTTTCAATATATTCGACCTACTTTATTATTTGAATGACTGATTGCTGTTGATATTTCCATTTTTCTAGGAGTTTTGTTCTTTAAAAACAATGCAGTAAGTATCCTGGTACACACATCTGTGTACCCTATTGCAAGTATTTCTATAGGAGAGACATTCAGAAGAAGATATTCTGGGTAAAAAAATATAAATTTAATGTATTGGTAGGTATTATGTCCTGCTCCTAAAGAATTATATAAATTTCTATTCCCACCTGTTTTTCCATGACATCTAGAGTACAGGCTATCATTAGTTTTTAAAAAACCTCAATCTTGACAGTAAAAAATAGTATCTCATAGTTTCGGCTCTAACTCTTTGATGTAGAGAGGTTGATATATCAATGACCACAAAGCTGCTCCTGGCAATCCTTTTGGGTTGTAGGCTGCTATAGAAAAGGACAAGGCCATTGTGACTGGCCTTTTCTTATTCAGTTACCTGCCAATGGGCAGTTGTAAGGGTTGCATGATTGTGATGCTAAGCACATTAGGAGTGTTTTCTGTGATGCTCTATTCAGCATTTCTTTTGGTAGTTCTCACTAAATCCAGTGAACATTTGGATGGAATACACAGGCCTTGTATCAATGCCACTGGTGTCCTTTCCTGGTTTTTAATATGCTTTTTTTCTTAATGACCTTGAATTAGAAGGTAAAGATCTCATTCAGCAAAGGGTATTGATGTAAGAAAGTTTTGACTGTATCATACTAATTTTTTTTTTTTGGTGGCTCATTACAGTAGTGTACAGCTAGTAGAAATGACCACTTTCAAAGTGCCGTTTTGGTCATAGCAAAGGGTTTGCTAGCTTTTTCAGTTTCAATTATATTACATTTTAGGCTAGCTTGCACTAATCACTGGATTTAAAAAGCATTGTTCATAGAAAATGCCACATGGAGTGGTTACCTTCTAGAGACTCTCTCAGATGCTAGGAAGAGTCTGGGATTATTTGTGCATCTTGGGAAAAAATTGTTTTTTTCAAATCTCTAAAATCTTCTTGATGTCTTAATTTGGGTGTTCTTTTCCAACCCCAAATTCTTTTTTTTTTTAAAGAATCAACTTTCTTTAAGTATTATTTACATAAAATAAAATGTATCAATTTATAATATGTAATTCAATAATTTTTGGAAAACATATACATCTATGTAACCAGTACCCCATTAAAAACATAGAACACTTCCATCACCCCAAAAACTTTCCTCAAATTCCTTCCCAGTCAACTCCTTTCCATCTGCCCAGGCAAATTAATCCATAATTATAGGCTGAACTTCATCTGAATGATATTATGCCAGTGATATTCTATTTTGTCTCGTTTCAATCCCTCAACATACTATTTTTGAAAAACACCCCTGTTATATGTATCAATTTTTTTTCTTTTTCACTTTTGAGTATTATGTTTACATACCATAATTTATTTATCCATTCATCCGTTATTAGACATTTGGGGTTTTTTAGTTTGGGGATTTTATGCTAAGAACATATCATATACAGATCTTTTGTGGACATATATTTTTATCTCTCTTGAGTAACTATTTAGGAGTGGAAGTGCTGGGTCTTATGTTAAAGTATATTTAACTTAATGAGAAACAGCCAAACAAAAGTGTGCCATTTTACTTTCCTGCTAGCAACATCTGAGAGTTCCAGTACTTCAACTTTGTCAACACTTACTATTGTCTCTTGTTTTGCTTTCTACTTAATCATCATAGTAACGTATAGCAGCACCTCATTGTGGCTTTAATTTGAATTTCCTGAGTGAAATCTTTCAATCAAGAATGTTTTTGAGGTTTTAACTTTTACAGAGGGCTATAGATATGCATACACTAATGGAAAAATCATCTCTTATATTTAAATTTTTTTCCTTAGGTTTCTTTAAAGTTATTGAAGACAATAATTCAAAATGCCTGAAAATCCTGCTACAGGTATACTACATATATATTTTTACCACCCAATTAATGATTCAAAATCAGAATATAGGATGGGATTTAACTTGTACTTTGATTATCTTTCTTCAAATAAGATAAACTGCAGGTCCTGCAAGTTCTTGATCGGCTGAGAATGAAATTGCAGGAGAAGGGTGACACATCACAGAATGAGAAGCTATCTACATTTTATGAGACACTAAAGAGTCCTCTCTTCAACCAGATACTCACACTCCAGCAGTCCATCAAGCAACTCAAGGTACAGGTAAGTTACCCATTATGGTTTTATATGTTCATATATTCAGTCCATCAAAAAAAGATAGAAGGAGATAAAGACAGACAAAACATGTTTCTAAATACTCTTAATTCAGCAAAGAGATTGCATTAGGACTTGTAACCTGTGGGTATGGTATGCATGAATAGTTTTAAAATGTTGGTAATCACATGTTTGACTCAGAAATATGGTATTGATACTTTTTTAAATAAGCAAAGATCAGGTGCTTTGAGAATTCATAACTGTTTATTCAAAATTATAAAGTAGTATTTAGTTTAAATATATTTTGATATTAATTAATTTTTATTATTTTAAATTATATTTTATTGATTATGCTATTACAGTTGTCCCAATTTTTCTCCCTATATCCCCTCTACCCAACACCCCTCACTCCCTCAGGCAGTCCCCACACCATTGTTCATATCCATGGGTCATGTATATGTTATTTGGCTACTCCATTTCCTATAAGGTACTTTACATTCCCATGGCTATTCTGTGACTACCTATTTGTACTTCTTAATCCCCTCACCTCTTCACCCATTCCCTCACACCCCAATCCCATCTGGCAACCATTAAAATGCTTTCCATATTCATGATTCTCTCTGTTCTTGCTTAGTTTGTTTTTTAGATTCAATTGTTGATAGGTATGTATTTGTTGTCATTTTATTGTTCATAGTTTTGATCTTTTTTTAAAAATAAGTCCCTTTAATATTTCATATAATAATGGTTTAGTGATTATAAACTCATTTAAGTTTTTCTTGTCTGGGAAACTCTTTACCTGCCGTTTGATTCTAAATGGTAGCTTTGTTGGGTAAGAGCAGTCTTGGCTGTATCCTTGCTTCTCATGACTTTGAATATTTCTTGTCAATTCCTTCTAGACCTGCAAAGTTTTTTTTAAGCTATCAGCTGACAGTCTTATGGGAACTACACTATAGGTGACTAACTGCTTTTCTCTTGTTGCTTTTAAGATTCTCTCTTTAATTTGGCATTTTAATTAAGATGTATCTTGGATGGGGCCTCTCTGCATCTACCCTGTTTGGGACTCTCTGTGGTTCCTGGACTTGCATGTCTGTTTCCTTCACCAAATCAGGGAAGTGTTCTTTTATTATTTTTTTTCCAATAAATTTCCAATTTCTTGTTCTTTGTTGTGACTTTACTTGGCTTTGGAATTAGGATAACATTGGCCGTATAAAAAAAGTTAAAGAGTCTTTCCTGTTCTTGAATTTTTTGGAATAATTCTAGAAGAATATAAGTCAACTCTTCCCTGAATATTTGGTAAAATTTGCTTGTGAAGCTATCCAGTACAGGTCTTTCGTGTGCTGAGATTTTTTTATTACTGCTTCGATTTCACTAGGCATCAGTCTATTCAGGCTTTCTGCTTCTTCTTAATTCAGTTTTGGAAGATTGTATGCTTCTAGATATTTATTCACTTTGCCTGGGGTGTCCAATTTTTGACATATAGTTCATAGTAATTTCTTACAATTCTTTGTATTTCTGTAGTATCAGTTGTTACTTCTTTTTCATTTCTGATTTTAATTTTTTGGGTCCCCTCTTTTTTTCTCCTGATGAGTCTCATTAAAGGTATGTCAGTTTTGTTTATCTTTTTAAAGAAGCAGCTCCTGGATTCATTGATCCTTTGAATTGCTTTTTTAGTCTCTATGTCTTTTAATTTTGCTGTGATCTTGATTATTTCCTTCCTCCTATTTCCTCTGGGCTTTGTTTGTCATTGTTCCTCTAGTTCTTTTAGATACAGGGTTAGGTTGTTTATCTGAGTTTTTGTCTTCTTTAGACAGGCCTAGATTGGTATGAACTTCCCTCTCAGGACGGCCTTCACTGTGTCCCTTAGGTCTTGAGTTGTTGCCTATTCATTTTCATGTTTCCAGAAACTTTATTTCTTCTTTGATCTCATTGATAACCCATTTATTATTTAATAACATGTTATTCAGTTTCCATGTATTCGAATGTTTTTGAGTCTTTTTCCTTGAGGTTGGTTTCTATTTTCAAGCTATTGTGATCCGTGAAGATGTTTGATATGATTTCAATTTTCTTGAATTTTTTGAGGCTTGTTTTGGGTACTATCATGTGGTCTGTCTTTGAAATGATGCATGTGCATTTGAAAAAATGTACATTTTGCTTCCTTTGGATGAAATGCTCTGTAAATATCAATTAAGTCCATTTGATCTAATGTGTCATTCAATGCCACAATATCCTTGTTGATTTTTTAAATGGATGATCTGTTCATCGTTGACAGTGGGGTATTGCAATCCCCTGTGATGACTGTATTGCAGTTGATCTCCTTCTTAAAGTCCTCTGAGATTTTCCTTATATATTTAGGTGCTCCTATGTTGGGTGCATATATGTTTACAAGGGTTGTATCCTTTTCTGGACAACTCTCTTAAATATTATGTACTGACATTTTTTGTCTATTTTTATGGCCTTTGTTTTTAAGTCTATTTTGTCTCATATGAGTATTGCTATGCCAGCTTAAAAAAAATTTTTTTTATTGATTGATTTTAGAGAAAGAGAGAGGAAGGGAGAGAAACATCAATTTGCTATTCTACTTATGATGCATTCATTATTTGAGTCCTGTATGTGCTCTCTCTGGGAACCAAACCTACAACCTTAGTGTATTGGGATTTTGCTCCAACCAACTGAGCTACCTAGCTAGGGCTTATTTACATTTGTTCATGATATTACCTTTATTCCACTCATATCAACCAATGATATTTTTATGTTTGTCCCCAAAACTTTACTTATTTATTCATTTTCAGATCGAGGGGCAGGGGAAGGAGTAAAGAGAGGGAGAGAAACATGAGTGTGTGTGAGAGAAACATCAGTCAGTTGCCTCTTGCATGCCCCCAACTGGGGCACGTCCTGCAACCCACACATGCACTCCAACTGGGAATTGAACCAGCAACTTTTTATTTTGCAAGCTGGTGCTCGGTCCACTGAACCACACCAGCCAAGGCTTAGCCAAAGATATTTTAAAAATAGACCCCTGTTTTTCTGTTCTCCATAATTATAGGATTCTCTACTTTTTTGTACTAATGTTTGAATGGCTCTGCAACTCATTTGCTACTACTTTTGGGAGAGTAACTTAACCCCTGCATGCTTCAGTTTTCAAGTTCACAAAGTGGAATAATTATCTAAAATAATAGGGCAGCTATAAGAATTAAATGAGGTTGAGGTAATATGTAAGAGTTTGGGTATGGTATTTTGGTCAAAGCAAGTGCTCAGTAAATACTGTTATTTTTGTTTCTATTACATACTACCTGCAGATCTTTCGTGGCTCCCCACATGGAAATATACAAATAAATGCAAAAGGACTTTAGTGTCTTACCTGCCTGTTTGTATGTATCTGTGTATGTGAAGTGTAATGAACTGTGGTACATGCTGCTAACTTGAGGTAATGGTGGAAAGCAGGAAACGAGAACACATTTTTAGCTGTTAAACATTTGTGTAACACTAAATAAAATTTATAGAATTATAAATACACAGATACATGTATCTATATCTTTTTTTCACATCTACATATTTAACATGAAATTATGTGTGATGGGTAAGATATAATATTTAATAAATAGAAATAATTGTTTTTTCCAGGTTGCTGTTGATTCTCTCTTATTTTTCTAACAGCTCAGTCACATACCTTCAGATTGTTCAGCCAACTTTGATTTTTCAAGGAAAGGTTTATTAGTGTTCACGGATGGCGCCATTACTAACGGGAACGCCCAGCGGTCCACTAACAACTTGACCGTATCGGGGTTATTTCCTTGGACCCCTAAGTCAGGAAATGAAGACTTTAACTCCATCATTCAGCAGATGGCACAGGTAAATTTATATCTTCTCATGGGGATATTATGCTTATTTTTTCTGTTAGAGATTTAAAAACTATACTCACTGTTTTTGTCTTAAATGTATTATGTGTTTTGTCTGCTTATATTTTCATATTATTAGGAGAAATTGATAATATTTTCTAACCTGTTAAAAATTCACAGGCTTAAAATTATATAGGAAATATCCATTGTGGTAAGGAGAAATTTTAGATAATTATTCTAATTTGACACATCTCTACACTTGTAATCTCTTTTATTTGACACATAAAAGAGATTTTTATGGTTTTGATTATAGGAAGAAAATTAGTATGTATATAGGTGATGAAACTCTTTTGAAACTATTTTTAACTTCATATCAAAACAGAATTAATGGGAGTTAGAACTAAAAATTAGGAAAATCTAGGGAAACATTTAAAAGACTAATCTAATTTTATTTCTAATACCTATTAAAAATCAAATAATAGTTTAGGATATGTTTTGTGTTTTTCACCTCATCTTTTGATATGTCTTAAAAAATGAAAATTGAGTTTGAAAGTTAAAAAGAATCTGTTTAAGGTGTGATAGTTAAATAATGTTTTATACCTGATTCCTTTTTGACTTTATAGCCCTACCCCCTTAATAAAATAATTATTTTGACTAATAATTATTTCTGTGAGATGCTTTTATAAGTTGATGACATTTATGAAGTGCTTATGGTCTAAATGCAGTTATTAAATAATAAAATACTTGATAATCTTTTGAATTAAACTTAAATAGAGTATTAATTCAGCAAAATTGAGTTAAAAACAATAAATAATGCATCTGGTTCTGACTTAGGTTAAACACTAACATATTTTTGATATATCTAATTTTTTTCCTTGTTTAAAAATGTATTTTGCATCAGGAGGATTTAGAGAAATTCAGTGTAAAAAGTCATTTAGAATATACTGTGGGAAAGGACATTGGACTTTAAATAAGATTTTATTTATTTATTTTTAGAGAAGGGGAAGGGACGGAGACAGAGAGGGAGAGAAACATCAGTGTGTAGTTGCCTCTCAGATGTCCCCTACTGGGGACCTGGCCTGTAGTCTAAGCATGTATTCTGACTGGGAATCAAACCAGTGATCCTTTGGTTCACAGGCCAGTGCTCAGTCCACTGAACCATACCAGCCAGGGCTTGGACTTCTTATCCAGCTTGGAATTCAAGTCATGATGTGAATGAAATGTGAAAGCATCTCTTCTATTCCCTGAGGCTGTAGAATACTGCACATTCTGTCTTTTGTTCTACTGAAAGTAATCAAGTGAGAGGATTTGAAGTAATTTATTATTGAAATACTGAGTTTATCTGATTTTATAGAGATGACTTAGGAGAAGCTGTTTTTTGTGCGTTCAAGAATGGCAATTTCAGTTTTTTATTAAATGTACTTCATTGACTTTTTGAAAAATTCTCCTTTTTTTAGGGCCGGCAAATTGAATATATAGATATAGAACGGCCTTCAACTGGAGGCCTTGGATTCAGCGTGGTGGCTCTTAGAAGTCAAAATCTGGAAGTTGCTATCTTCGTGAAGGAAGTACAGCCAGGGAGTATAGCAGACAGGTGAGGAAAATGGTCATTTTGTCTTCTCTTAACATTGTTTCTGACAATTGTGAGAAAGAGAATAAGAAACTAGTAATAAAAACAGTAACAATGGCAGCGAACACTTAACTTTCCCTCTTCCATTTGTCACGCCTTCTGCAGATATTCCCACATATACTTGTGGTACCCATCTAGCTTCTGGTATGTTACTCTATGTTACAGATGAGAGAGCTGAGTTTTAGAGAGGTTCGGAGCTATTAATGCTAGAACCATGATGTGATTCTAAGCCTGTCTGGTCACAAAGCCAGTATTCTTTCTACTCTACCACTCTCTCACAACTGATATGATAGTTTAGCTAAGGTCATATGAGTAAGATTGGAATATTCGAATTCATATCCTGCACACCATATTGTTTATTAAATTTAACATTTTTGGCAGTCACATCATGCCATTATTTTACTTATATTTTGTCATTGATTTCAGATTTTTACTTTATCATTCACTTAATAAGCACTCTATTAATTACATTACTATCACCCGTTAGAATGATAGCAACACTGGCAGTACTATTACAGGAAGATTTTCAGTTAATAATAATAGTTTCAGAGTCAGGCTGCTTAGATAAGATGCTAAGCTTGTTCTAGGCTTCAATTTCTGGCCTGTAAAATGTAAGTAATCTGAAAGGTGATTGTGAGGAATAGGTGATGTAATACACTTAAAGCATTTAGTAAAGTACCTAGCTCATAGTAAGTGCTCAGTAAATGTTTACTATACTAACTTTTTTTTCCTTAGGAAATTTTGCTAATTTCTTTTAAAAATAATTTCTTTTATCTTGGTTAGCAGTTGGGAGATGGGTGCTTAGAGGAGAGAGAAGGGCTTAGAAACAAATTGGGAAATAAGTAATTTCTGTGGATTTTCAAGGGGCGGGGTTGACCTCTATAGACATGTTGGCAAAGTTGAAGCTAGGGTGAATCTTCTAGAGAAGAAATTACTGATGAAATTGAGAATTTAGTTACCCCGCTGTGGTATATGTTGAAGTCAGATTGGAAGGGGTTCAGGAGTACAGGGTTCATGCAATCAAGGTGTACATACTTACAAAACCCTATATATTGTTTTTGCTTATTTTTCTAGCCAAATAGCTTTTTAAATGTATGTGCGTGTGTCAAGATGTATTGCTAAATGGGTTAATACACTAATAAATGCTTTGACGGAAAGCTCTCTGAAAAGCTCCGTTACATAATTGAATAATTTGAATATATGTACTAAGTGAAGTAGTACCATTAAAAAATGTTTAACTTGAATAATAGATTTTTAAAAATCAGGCTATTATATCACTTAAAACAAAATTTTCTTTTATTTCACCAAGGGATCAAAGGTTAAAGGAAAATGACCAAATATTGGCGATTAATCATACACCCCTGGATCGGAACATTTCCCACCAGCAAGCAATCGCATTGCTGCAACAAACCACTGGGTGTTTGAGTCTGGTTGTGGCCAGGGAGCCAGTCCACACAAAAAGCAGCACTTCGACCAGCCTAACCGATACAGTTCTTCCTGAAACAGTGAGTTGCAAATTTGGGGAAATATATAATTTTGACTTACGCCATTGGTTTTAAGACATTTAGAAGGTGTCATTTGACTTGCCATAGTTTAAGATGACCGTATTTGCAAGTGCAGCACTAGCACAGTGAACAAGATATTCCATGAAGGGCTTTTGTTTTTTTTCAGTGCCCTGGGACTCTCCTTATTTAAGATGATTATTTAATACAGAGGATAAATTGTAGTAGTGGGTATAATTTATTTGGTGATGGAAAGAGTCTTATGTTCCTTGGTGGTATCAATTAAGCTGAAAGTTTTTATTAGAGATTTATTACTGAGTATCTTCAGATTTGGTTATTTCAAAAACATTATTTTTATAAATTATATTGGATAATATGACTAGATTATTGATAACTGCACTGTCATAGAAGTTTTTTTTTTTTCATGTAAGGATGAAAACAGTTCAAAAGAATTAAGGCATATGTCTCTTTTGGGAATCTTTAAACTTGCTTAATAACATTTTACAGATTTTGACCTGCATCTTCAGAATGTAAGCAAAGAAATCCTATTTTCTTATAACACTAAGTGCTTGCTGATTTATTTAATTTTCATTCATTGGGACAAAAGAAATAGACTGGGTACAGTACAAGGTCATAACACAAATTAATGTATAGACATTTTTCCTGTTATAATCAGCAAGACTTATACAGCACAATTTATATAATAAACATAATGAACAGAGTGGGAAATTGCTTAGCATAGTGGTTAAGAACAAGGGCCCTGGGTCAGGCTAAAGTGAGTTCAAGTCCAGTTCTCCACTTCCTGGCTGTGTCATACTGGGTAGATTTATTGACCTCTCCACACCTCAGTTTCTTCATCTGTTACGTGGAGCTAATTACAGGGTCTACCTCATAGAGGTGCTGGGAGAATTAGATGAGAAGGCTCGTGAAGAGTTAACTCGGCACAGTGCCTGATGCAGACTATAGACTTGATGCATACTAGCTGCTATGAATTCAGGCATATTTTAGGAAATGTTGCTTCCCAGATACTAGATATTGTTACAAATATGAATTTATTAAATTTTCCAATATTCCTTGTTATTTTTATATTGCATAGTAACTTTCCACTTTAGTACAATAGAAAACCTAAGTGGAAGTGTGCCCTAAGGATCTTGAGAGGGGGAATTTTCTTCTGTAGTTGGATTGTGTGAATTTAATACACATTCCGGATGGAACTCTGCTAGTTAGAGGAAAAATGTCATGTCTCTTGTCTGATTTGTATAATCCTATTGCTGATCTCTTCAGTTGAGGCTGTCGTTCCTCTTCCTCGTGGAGTCTACTAAATTAATCTTACTGCCTGTGTCCTCCTCATCATCAACACTTCGAATTGCTGCCAGATTAATCTTCCTTAAACCACTGCTTTGTTCTGGTCATTCCCTCTTCTAAAAAGTTCAGTTATTCCCACTCACTCATCTAACCCTTGTTTTGCTCTTACATTTCCCTTTTGCTGGAATGTCTTTTTTCCTCTGTAATGGAATTAAAATGACACCTTTTCCTTGAAGCTTTCCATACTTCTTGATTGGGCATGACTTCTTGTCTGTGCCACCCCCAACCTCCAGTCCTACTGTGTGCAGAGCACTGTACTAGATCTTGGCATAGATTGGGGAATGAGACATGTTTCAGTCCTCTTAGAACTGCACCGTCTTATGATCCAGTATTCTGTCTTGGGTAGTAATTATTTATGTTTTAGTTTAGTTCTCTATTGGAGTATAAAATCCTTAAGGACAGGGATGATATGATCATCTTTACATATTTCTTAGCCTCTAGGAAGTTGAATTGTATGAATGTTTAATTTCTTGTATATATATTACGTTAGTAATTACTAACAGTAATTACTGTTAGTAAAACTGTGTGTTTTACTAATGCTTTGGCTCTTGCCATTAATTTGTAGGTTCGTTGGGGCCATGTCGAAGATGTTGAGCTCATTAATGATGGCTCCGGATTAGGTTTTGGAATCGTTGGAGGAAAGTTGAGTGGTGTGGTTGTGAGGACTATAGTTCCTGGAGGATTGGCAGATCGAGTAAGTTGACCTTTTTTGTTTTTATTTTGGTTTTATACAATTTAAATTGTATGTCTTCAAATATAGTTTTAGAATGTGGGCTGCAATCAGAAGGTACAGTGCTTATAAATAGTTGTCTCAATTTACAAGGTAAATTTCATGTAATTTAAAAAATTTAATCATTTACCAGTTAAATGCTACATTTTATTATTTAGCCATGTTTAAACTGAAAGTGGACCTTTGAAAAACGTATCAACTGTTTCTTTTTAGTTTTACATTGAAGAAAGTATTAAGTATTACATTTAGTTTTTTAGAAATTAGAAATTTGGTTACGAAGCCACTTAATAATGAGCCTATATTATATAGAAAGCCCATCATAATCAGAATATGTAAATTTTTCAGATTAATGCACAGTTACATACATATTTATCCCTTCTAATGAACATATGTAAGTAAAAATAAACTTGTGTAGCCTTGGCTGGTGTAGCTCAGTGGATTGAGCACGGGCCTGTGAACCAGAGGATCATGGTTTGATTCCTGGTCAGGACACATGCCTGGGTTGCAGGCCAGCTCCCAGCAGGGGATGCACAAGAGGCAACCATACATTGATATTTCTCTCCCTTTCTCCTTCCCTTCCCTTCTAAAGATAAATAAATAAAATCTTTTAAAAAATAAAAATAAAAAAATAAACTTGTATAAATGCAGCTTTGAGGCAAGTCTGTCAGTTCCCCATTTCGAAGCAAGATTGCTCCATGTTGTACATATTGCAGTGAAACTTCAAATATTCCTATTATCCTTTTCATATTGAAATGTATTTATTTAGAGCAGAGGCCTGTGGGCATCACAGAGTGTCCTGCAGGGGGGGTCAGTGAGATCAAGTAAGTTTTCTAAGGGTACTGAGATGTTATCAGCTCCTTCACCGTGTTGAAGTTCGCACCGCAGACTGGAACTGCCGGTGTCTCGGTGTGGGATAGGGCAGTGGCAACAGGCTGGACGAGTAGTCATTGGGTTCTTCTCCACCGTGTGTTTGCAACAAAAAAGAAAAAAGAAAAAAAATGGACAGTTTCACTTAAGAAAGTGCAGTTGCAATTAATTTTGGTGCATTTTGACTTTTAAGTACATGTGTTTTTAATGCTGTGTGACAAGTGGGAGGTACCCAATGGTGCTCCTGCCACATTCTGAAGTACGATGGTTGTCTTGAGTTAAACACATTTGTTCGGTGAAATATTCACTTTTTAAATATCAAACAGCCTTTTAATTTTTTTACTTTGTTTTATTCTTAAATTTTTGCTCTTATTAAAAAAATGTTGTGATACCTGACATTCACCATTATCTAGTTTCAGGGACACCGTCGTGATTCAGTATTTGTGTTTATTGTGAAGTAATCATCACAATTACCACACATAATTATATTCTTTTTCTTGTGATGAGAACTTTTAAGGTCTACTCTCTTAGCAACTTGCAAGTATACAGTGCGATGTTATTAACTATAATCACCATGATATACTTTACATTTACATGACCTGTTTTGTAGCTGGAAATTAGCACCTTTGCATCCCCTCCACCCATTTTATCCACACCCCGACCTCCTGGCTCTGGGAGCTACCCTGGATCAGCATTTTTATTTTTGAAAGACTATCTGACAGAAAAATTGTGATTATTCAGACTTGAGTACTTGGCAGACATTTTCTTGAAGATGAATGAGTGAGGTGAGCCTATTACTTCAAGGAAAATAACTGACAGCATTTGTTGATGATAAAATTTGAACTTTCAGACAAGATTTTGAATTTTGGAAAATTTGTGCTTTTTATAAGCTTGACTTTTTCAGTATTTAAAGACTTCTGGTTCGATTGTTGGTGACATTAATACTTTTTGATATTATGTAATGAAATATGTCACTATTTGGAAGAACTTCATAGCTCTGTGAAGGAATATTTTCTGAAGACTAATGTAAGGTATGGCAAAATTATATATAGGTAAAAGATCCATTCACCATAGATCAGTAAATTTTAGTGAAACTATGTCTGAAAGTTTGTTGGATGTATTTTCTGATTCTGCATTGTAACCGTTCTTTGAGAAACCACCCCTTGTCAAGTCTTTGTGTGCTATCAAAGAAGAATGGGCTGAAAAGTCTATTAAAATACTTCTCAATTTTCCAACTATATATCTGATTAAAGCTAGCTTTTTTAATATACTTCAACCAAAACAACATATTGCAACATATTGAATGTTGAAACAGATATGAAAATTCAGCTGTTTTCTTTTAAGCCAGACATTAAAGAGATTTGCAAAAATAATTTAAAATACCACTCTTCTCACTACTTTTTATATAGCTCTTTAAAAAATAAAATATATACACATCAGCATCATAAATATATATTAATATATTAAATATTTAAAAAATTTCACAGTGCTATTTTCTATTTCAGTAGATATCAACAGATATCAAAAAATGCTTTGTGTGTCTGGGTTAAATGCTTTGGGTTAAATTTTAGATATAATTGATATATGAAGGACACAATTGAATAAATTTTGACACACGTATACTGGCAAGTCTGAAATCTGTAAGTTAGACTAGGAGGCTGGAAACTCGGGCACGATTTGTTATTGCAGTCTGAACTTTGAAGTATGTAGGGGAGGTTAGAAGGATTTCTGTTACAGTTTTAAGGCAGAATTTCTTTTCCAGGAAACCTCAGTTTTGGCTCTCAAAATATTCAACTGAGTAGATGGAACCCACTTAGTATATGTTAATATGTTGTAGATGTTAATCACATCTACAAAATACTTTTTAAAAAGATTTTATTTATTTATTTTAGAGAGATGGGGAAGGGAGGGAGAGAGAGAGAGGGAGTGAAACATCAATGTAGGGTTGCCTCTAGCACACCCCATACTGGGGACATGGCCTGCAACCCAGGCATGTGCCCTGACTGGGAATCAAACTGGCGGTGCTTTGGTTTGGAAGCCTGCGCTCAATCCACTGAGCTACGCCAGCCAGGGCTACAAAATACTTTCATGGTAACATTGAGACTAGTGTTTGACCAAAGAATTGGGCACCATAATATAGCCAAGGTAACTCATAAAATTTAATCATCATACTGCCTGTCACTGCACTCAACATAATGAACATAGCCATCAGCCGCAGAAGTTTCCTCTGCCCCTCTGTAATCCGTATTCCTCCACCCTCAATAATTTTTAAGAGTATAAAAGGGTTTTGAGATCAAAAAAGCTGAGATTGGTCATTTTATGAGCCTTTAAAACACATCTGTGGCACAAAACTAATAGTAATCTTCGAGGATTTTTTTTGAAGTTTTTGTTAACTTGGAAAGAGATGGGAAATGGTGGATTATTTCAACACCTTTTCTTCCCCTCCTCCGTCACAATTTTAATAGGCTTGACTGCTGGACTAGCATTTTTCAAGATGCAAAGTGGAGTAGTTATTGTGGGAAACAAAGGGTCAAATAAATTTAGAAAACACCACGTTAAACAAAATCAAATAGGTTTTCTTACTGTAAGAATTTTCTGAGCATTTAATATCCTAATGTGCATAATGAATTTTCACAAGGAGAATGTAATGTGCAGTGTTTCCCAAATTAATCCCTTTGAGGTGCTGTTAGGAAAAGCCCAGGTCCGATTTTGCATCCTTACTGGAAGGGATTGTCACTATTTCAGGTCATCAAGGAGTGGGTAGGGGTGTACCCATCAGAGTCATAATGGAGAAGCAAGTGTTGACACCAAACATTGTTATCTGTCTAATATAGAGTATTCTCATACAATTCTTAAAACAGTCATCAATCTGACTCCCAATTTATAGGTATGGAACTTAAGACATTGCCCAAGTCCATATAATTAGGAAATGACAAAGTCAGGATTGTGTCCACCACTGTTTAACTCCAAAGCCTGTGCTTTTCTTCTGAAATCTATTTATTCAGCCTTGGCCCTAATGTGTTATTTTCCTGATGTGCACCTGTCTGGAGTTGGTCAGACCTATCATTAGGAAATACAGCCAGCTCTAGCAGCAACAGAGCTATTGACTCTTTCCTGTGGGGCACAGATGGCACACACAAGGCCTGTGGGCCGAATCTGGCCCTCCACCTGGTTTTATCTGGCCTGGCACCTTGTTTCTACCCTGTGGCAGCACCGAGCTCCTTGCCCTAGTTAAGGAGTAGTTACATTTATACGGTCCCAAAATCACATTCGCCCCTTTGAAGGCAGCCACAGGGATGATGTGGCCCCAGTGAAAATGAGTTTGACACTCCTGCTGTAGGGAGTGTGGTGAGGCCCACACAAAGCAATATTCACTTCTCTCTTCCGCTCATCTCAGCTAGTGGCAGGGAAAATCTTTTCAGCTGATGCAACGTTACTGAGTCTTTGCAAGTTGTTGCTCATGTAGCCTGATTACAGCTTTAAAAAGATTGCAGGGAATATTGCTTTTAATTAAAATGTACTCATGTTTTGAATATTAGTGCTCGCTGTTGACTATGGCAACCTTCACGGTTAAGGGAATATGGATGTCTTAGGTCATTAGCTCAGATGTGATCAAAATTGATCTTAAAGCGATACCTATATTCTGCTGAAGGGGTCAGTGAATACTGCTTTCTTCAATGAATAGAAAATTGTATAACAGAAAGTTAGAAAAAGAAGTCAGTATTTCCTGTTTAAAAGGGTTGCATAAACTAGCCCCCTACATTTCCTTTTGTGTACAGGTAAATCAATGTGTATAGTTAAAAGATGAGGTCAAGTTGAGGAGGTGCAGCGAAGAGCACTTCACTGAGGTGACTGCAGCCTAAAGAGGCATCAGAAATGAGGAAGAGAGGACTCATGGACACGAACAATAATGGGAGGATTGACTGGGGGTGGGGGTGGGGCAGGGCAGGGGAGAGCAACTGGGAAAAAGGCGGAACTACTATGACTGAACAACAATTTAAAAAATATGAATAAGATTATTGGAGGAATTTGAAAATAGACTAAATATATTATGTTATTAAGGAAGTATGCTGATTCTTATGTAGGACCGATGGTGTAGTGATATGGGCTAAAATGTTTGTAAATGAAATTTAAAAAAAGAAATGGATGCACTCGAGGACTTGCTTTGCTGTAAGCAAGGTACTAAGCTAAAGATATTACATACAATATTGAGTTTATTGCTCACAATTCAGTGAGAAAGGATTCGTTCCCATTTTGTTTTAGAGGGAGCTGAAAATGTGTTTAAGAGGGAGATTTAGGTGTGATAAGTAATTGACCTTTGACCATACAGCTTGATCAGAGTAGAGCCCGGATGGAACTTGGGTATGTCTGACTCCAAAGCCCTGCCCTGACCTTCTGTCTGCTGCCTTGAATATTATAAAGTGAATGAAATGGAAAAATATTGATTCATATGAGCTTTTTAGAGGCATTTATTGGGATCTAACCAACACGACCAATGAGTAAATGTATCCGTAATAAGGGCCAATTCCATGGATGAAGAAATTAAATGGCATCATGTAAGAGGAGCTGAGAGACCTAACCACTACCTGTAATCCTCAATACCCTTGGAAATTCACAGGACCTGACGCACACATCTTTTGAGAATTCTTTTCAGTGATGGCAAAAATTAAAAAATTTTTCAGCCGCTAGACATTTTTCTTTTTAAAAAAAGATAGTGGGCAGTGTAAAACAACTTTGCTTTGCAGAAAACTGTTTCATGTGGTCTGGAGAAATTCTAGGCAAATCAGGGACACTGAGTTACCCCATTGTCTTCAGAAGTGGACTTTTACACTCAGCCTATTTAAAAGTCACCATGAATTATTGACTCTTTGGTCTGAGGCCATTATAATATGAGTAATAATAACTGTCCAGTAACCTTTAATACTAGGAAGGAATGGAAGCAAGGAGGGATGTGGAGGTGGATGTGATCTGTGAGGAATTTTCAGTCTTGAATGAGCAAAGGCCAGTGTGAGGCCATTAAACAGCTGGTTATTCCCAAGCAATTTTGCTTCGAGTGAGTCTATAAACAGCTCTTTTCCTTATCCTTAAAAATCAGTTGATGAAGGCTCAGGGAATTTGACTAGGATAAGAAAGATGCTTAGATTTAATAACTTAATTTCTTGGGATAAAGAGTGTTTATTTTATTTTATAAAGTCACTACTTTCTGTCAATGACATATCGCCTTATTTTTTTCCTTTTGGTTAAAGACCAGTGATAGATGTGGCCTTGAGTCAAAAGTACTAATGAGTTTATTTTCTGAGTTGTGGAAGTATTTGGTGCTATTTATTAGTTTCAAAGAAACAAATTTGATTTCTTTATTTATTTTGTAACTCAGGCTTGAGTTCCTTTAGGTTTTCAAATATTTTTGAATTGAAATTATCCATACCATTAGCTGATCAGAAAATGTCAAATGCAGATAATATATATATATGTATATATGTATATATACACATATATATACACACACACATATATATATGCCAATAACTTCTAATTTGTATTTAAGTGTTTTGTCTTTTAAAAAAACTGTAAATGGGCCCTGGTGTGGCAGCTCAGTTGGTTAGAGCATCACCCCAGTATGCTGAGGTTGTGGGTTTGACCCCTGGTCCTGGTACAAGAATCAACCAATGAATGCATGTGGAACAATAAATAGATGTTTCTCTCTTCTCTCTCTCCTGCTGCCTCTCTCTAAAGTCAACCAATCAATTTAAAAAAACCTGTAAGTGATACTGTAGTGCTTTCACTGTAGTAGTGTGGTACCCTGTCACATCAGCTGTTTTAATTTCTCCACCTCCCATGCCATCTATGCATATATGCATAATGTTTTTTCTCTTTTGAAAAATAAAGGGTTAATAAATCTATAGGCTAATAAATTTTATTGTTGGATGTTTGATTAGCACACACTATCTTTGAATCTTGGCATAGCACTTTATTGGTTGTCTTGATTTATAACTTCTATTAAAAAACAGAAAGGACTCTAATGCTTTTTAGTTTCCGTTCACAGTAGACAGATATGGAAGGAGAATGTTGGTTAGAAAATATCAATAGAATGCAATGTTTGAGGCTGCTGGACATAAACAAGGTATCTGTCATTTGGTGTCTTTCCTATCAATCTGACTAATGACTGTTTTTACACTTACAAATCCCCTAGAACACCTGCTTTTCTGGAAGAAGAAAATGTTTGACTTTCAGTGACAGATGCAAATTATGTATGTCATTTTAAATAGAGTTGAGTTAAATAGGAAAAAATAGTGTCTAGGAAGTAACTAAATATGTACTTATCATGAAATGCTCTTCTTTGGCCAAGCAGAGTATAAAAGGAATTATTTGACATACTATTTATTCTTTGGTCAGGCTATGATTCTGTTCAAGGATGGTTCGATTCACAGAAGCAGTTTTACCCTTGTTTTTTTATTATGACCACTGACTTTTTTAAAGTAGTTTTATTTCAAGTTTGTTTTATTGGTAATAATAGAATATCATATTATTGGTGTGTAAAGTAGAATTTCAGCAAATATTTATTCCTTTTTTCATAATAATTTCCTCCTTGCATCTGTTTCTTTCCTCTTAGACTTTCCAAATGTTTCCGAACTGCATTAAATTTCTGTTTCCTGCTCCTGTCCACTTCCAGTTCTGTCAGGCTCCTTCAGCAGAGTTCACGACGTAGCCCTCTATTCATTATTTTGCTCTAACACCGTTCTTTCTTCATCCAGACTTCTGCAGAATTGGAGAAAAGGGAGAATGGGAAGTAGACATTTTTTAAAACTTTTTCCCCTGAATTTCATCTACAACTTCCAGGTGGTGCCTCCTGGAGCCAGGAATAGGAAGATTCGAGCTGCACTAGCCCAGCAATTGTTGTTTTATTTTCAGGTTGTCCTCCTCTCTCAGCTGCAAAATACTTATTTTTGCATCTTCATTTTATTTAAGCTGTTTGACAGTGATAGGCAATTTCTTGGAGAATAGGAAAGCTAATAGCAACTAATGTTACCCTGGAGATATCAAAGTAGAAGACAAATAGTTGAATGAGGACAGGTCTTCAGTGGGATAACTGGGTTGCACTTTGGTTCTGCCCCCTCTCAGTTTTGTCACCTTGATCAAGTCTGTCAACTGAATCTCAGTTTTCTCATTGTAAAGTTGTCCTACCCTGAATGAGATGACGTATGAAAAGTGACTTCTATCTAACCCATAAAGTGCTCCGCAGGTGTGATGTTTTGTAATCTGCTGTTTGCATTGTAGTATCTTTAATATATTGTAAAGGGATAAGTAAAGAGAATTTAGAATTTCTAATGAAACAAATTTAGTGAAAATGCAGATAACATAAGCTGTTCCAAAATTTTCACAAATGAATGTAGAATGGAAATGATAAACATTTAGAACTTATATACTTTTTGATAAATTGTTTTAAACTTTTCTATGTGTGAAATATATATACATATAACAGTACGTGTAATGTCTGTGCACATTTTAAATAATAATAATCACCAATGTACATATCACTCAGTTTAATAGAACATTTTAAATAGTAACGATAATAATAGCAATAATCACCCATACACATAACACCAGCTTAGGAAGTAGAACATTACATATTTTTTCTTTAAACTCATCCAGAATCATAACTTTAAGTACCTTCTATGTGCTAATGCTCCCAAACTTGAATATATAATTTCCATATCTCTTCAGAACTCCAGATTTGTATATCCAGCTGCATATGTGATATCATATGTCTGATAGGCATCTCAGACTGGACATCTCTAAAGCTGAACTGATTTCTATTCTCACCCATCTGTTCTTCTGTGGGGCTCTTTATCTCAATTAATAGCAACTCTATCTTTTCAGTTGCTTGGGCTAAAAACTTAGAGTTTTGATGCCCTTTTCCCCCCACATACCTTACTATAGGCTCAGGAGAGCCTGTTGACAATTCATTAAAAATACATATAGAATCTCACTTCTCAACACCCCAACTGCTAACCTAGCCCAAACTATTGTTATCTCTTGCTAGGTTATTGCCTTTACTAACTGGTATCTCTATTTCTGTTGTTTCCTTCTATAGTTTTATTTTCAGCACAGAGGCCTGAGTGATCTTGCTAAAACTGTGTCATAAAATGTCACTCCTCTGGTCAGAACACTCCACTGACTTCCCTTCCACTCACTTGGAGCAGATGGTCTACACTGATGACCCCATTAGTGCTTTCATCTCTTCTTTGACTGCTGTCCTCTGCTTCCATTGTCTTCCATCCACATCTTGCTGTTCCTCAAACGGGCCACTGAGCTTGTTGGGCTTCAGAGTTTCTGGCTTTATGCTGGAGGCTTCTGATCTGACCTCCTTTCCTTCTTGATGCCAAGGGCTTTCTGATCTCTTCCTTGTATATGTGACTATTAATACCCTGGATATTGTCCATTATGCATGCAATGATACCCTCAAACAAGTGCCTGTTTTAGAATTCTGGTTACTCTTCTCCTTTTGAACTCTCCTCCAACCCATATACCCATTTTTAAATTTTTGGCAAGGACATCCTTTCTTTGTTGTCAATTCAACCATCATTTATAATATTACATTTTTAGATTGCTTCTTTGCCAGCCATTTTGCCACAACTCAAAGTCTGATGACTTGTTATTTACTAGTGAAGTTATATCATTGATTTCTCAGAATAATTTTTTTTCTTGGATTTAAGGATGGAAGACTCCAGACAGGGGACCACATCTTGAAGATTGGTGGCACAAATGTGCAGGGAATGACCAGTGAGCAAGTTGCACAAGTGCTGAGGAACTGCGGGAGTTCGGTCAGGATGCTAGTCGCAAGAGACCCAATTGGTGAAATATCTGTAACCCCTCCGACCCCTACGGCCTTCCCTGTTGCCCTACCTGCTGTGCCTAGCAGAAGCCCTAGTTCTGTGAGTATAGAAATTGTCCTTTCATCTTAAATCAAATATTGGGTCTGATACCCAATATTTGGGTATCCCAGTAGCCATAAGATTAGAAACCTCTTCAACTTGAAATGCCACATGGGTGTGAATAGTATCTCAGTGTCCAGCAGTGAAGCAGCAGGAGAACCTAATTTGAAGGCATTAGACAAGTTTGATTTTATTTTCTTCTGTTTCTCAGGGTTAAGTCATTCCACCCCCTGAGCCTCAGTTACTCATCTGTAAATGGGAGAATAATAATTCTTGCCATTTCTTTTTTAAAACATTATTTTATTGTTGTTCGAGTACAGTTGTCTGCATTCACCCTCTACCATCCCCCCTTTGACCCAGCAATTCCACTGCTGGGATTATATCCTAAGAACCCTGAAACACCAATCCAAAAGAACCTGTGTGCCCCAATGTTCACAGCAGCACAATTTACAATAGCCAAGTGCTGGAAGCAACCTAAGTGCCCATCAGTAAATAAATGGATCAAAAAACTATGGTACATTTACAGAATGGTATACTACACAGCAGAAAGAAAGAAGGAGCTCCTACCCTTTGTGACAGCATGGATGGAACTGGAGAGCATTATGCTAAGTGAAATAAGCCAGGCGGTGAGGGACAAATACCAAATGATCTCACCTTTAAGTGGGACCTAATCAACAAAACAAGCAAGGAAAATATAACCAGAAACATTGAAATTAAGAACAATCTGACAGTACCCAGAGGGGAGGTGGGAGAAGATTGGTAAGGAGACATCCAGATGGTGGAACAGAAACTGTAAAAACTGATCAATGTATGAGAGTTGTCACTGATAAGGAACAAATTGGCCAAAGGGAAGAGAGATTAATAATAATATTTATTATGCTTAATATAGTTGTATAATCGTATAACTATGTAATGTTATAGTTATATAATAATAATTATTATTAATTCTTATCAAGCGCCTGAAATTGTTCAGGTCATTTGAATTCCTCCAAAGAATTATAAAAGATAGGTCATACCATCCATTCAAAGATGAGGAAACTAAAGTCCAGGTAACTTGTTAAAAGTCATATAAAAAGTAGATGGCAGCAGTGGGATTGGAATTCCTCCAGTTCATTCCAAGCACTTTCCTACTATCTCATAGGCTTTGAATGAAGAGACAATAAGGGAAAAGGAAAGAAATGTTTTTTTTTAAAAGGAGGGGTTAGGAGGAGAGAAAAGAAAAGAGGAGCGATTATGGTGAGAAGCACGTGTGAAGCCACCTTTCCTTTGCAAGACCATTTGGTGTGTTTTGTAAAGTTGTTTGCCTGTATAGCGAGGGAGCAGAGTAGCTATGCCATAAGTGGAAATTTGATGCAATTATTGTTTACTTTCAGCTGTTACTGCTTTGAACTGAAAGCAAGGCATTATGGTTTTAAGTACCTTACTTTTTTATAGAAATATCTTACATTAGCAGACAAGAAATGAATCCTGGCTGGTGTAGCTCAGTGGATTGAGCACAGGCCTGCGAACTAAAAGATCGCGGTTCGATTCCCAGTCAGGGCACATGCCTGGGTTGCAGGCCAGTTCCCAGCAGCGGACACACGAGAGGCAACCATACATTGATATTTCTCTCCCTCTCTCCTTTCCTTCCCCTCTAAACATAAATAAATAAATAAACCTTTAAAAAAAAGAAGACAAGAAATGAAAATAGTTTTAGGTCAATATTTTTTGCTCCCAGTGATTATTACAATAATTAATCGTATCATCTGTTTCTATATTTTTCTTTACATTTAGTTCTTTCAGATAGAAATTAATCCTGAGTTTTTTCCAAGTGGCTGTATTGGTTTTCTATTGTTGTGTAACAAATTACTGCAAACTTAGTGGCTTGAAACCATACCCTTTTTTAGTGCACAGTTCTGTAGTTCAGACATCTGGGTGGGCTCGGCCTGACTGTTTCTTTAGATACATACAAGGCCAAAATCAAGGTGTGGTCACACTGGCGCCAAACCTGGATGCTCTGGGACAATCTATCTCCAAATTCATTTAGAATCTTAACACAATATAGTTCTTTGCTGTTGCAAGACTGAAGTCTCTCTTTGCTGGCTATCAGCAGCTAAGGACACCTTCCCTTGCAGCTCCTTAAGGGCCACTGTATTCCTCCTCACATGACCCACTTCATCTTCAAGCCACAAGTCCTGTTCTTATACGTCAAATCTTTTTCACTCCCCTTTCTGCCACCAACACATGAAAATTCTGCTTTTGAAGGGTGCTTGATTATGTTAGGCTCACCTGGATACCCTCCCTTTTGCCACAAATATGACAAATATAGCAATAGCACTAGGGATTATAAATCATGGGGATCATCTCAAAGTTCTGCCTACCATAGGTGCTAAGAATATACCTGACAAACCATGCACAAATTTACTATGTAACTAAACATTATGTATAATTAATTATTTTTCTTCTTAGGACAATTCTAGTCTTTATGAAACTTACAATGTTGAACTCATTAAAAAAGATGGACAGAGTCTTGGGATTAGAATTGTTGGCTATGTTGGAACTGCTCATACAGGTAAATGAACCATTTCCAGTTTACATTTGGAAACAGTTGTAAAGGATATTAAGGTTTCTAGACAGTGAAATTCAATATCTGCAGATTTTAACATAAATGTTAAATAATGAAACCATGAATTTACAGTAGCAACCAATTCATTTTCAGTAATGAAAGGAACACAGTTTAAAAAAGGTTCCCAGACCCACTTTCAACAAGCAACTCTCAGATGCTAGCAGCGTGCCTGAGAATTCAACTCAGTTCTGTCATTCCCCACCCAGAGATAGAAACAGATTCCACAGGTGAAGGGCTCAGTCCCGAGAACCCGCACTCCGCTTCAGACGTCAGTTGCAAACCTGCGCTTTCACATGTACTTCTGACTGGCTACAGATCCAGTGCTCCCATGACACCCCCTCTTTGGGTTTGATTAGTTAGCTAGAATGGCTCACAGAACTAAAGGAAACCTGTGTACTCACTAGATGATTGATTTGTTACCAAGGATATTAAAGCACATGATCAAAAGCCAGATTAAAAAATACACAAGGCGAGGTTCTGAGAGAACCTACTCCCATCCTTGTGGGGCCTGAGGCCCAGCGTGGTTGCACCTGGAAGGGTTCTGCTTCCCCAGTGGAAAAACTCCTGGAAAAAGAACCAGCAGAGCTGTTCTTTGGGTTTTTACAGAGGCCTCTGCACATTGCCGGGTTTGACAAAGTCAGTGGCCATCGGCAATTAAACTTATCTTTCCCCTTTCCCATTAAAAGTCTCTTTCCCCTTTAAGCCTGGGACTGAACATTCCAAACCTCTAATCACAGGGTTGGTTCCTCTGGCAACCAGCCCCCATCTGTAGGTGCTTTCCAAAAGTCACCTCATTAAGATAACAAAAAAGACTTACCACTCTCAACACTCAGGAAATTCCCAGGGCTTTGGGACCTATAAGCCAGGAACTGTGGATAAAGACCAAATATCTTATAGCACAATATCACACAGTTTTATCTCGATAGCTGCCTCAATAGTCATTAACAACAGAATTTAATTATCCAATCCAGTGTATAACATTTGAATTGTATATCTTATTTATAAGATAGACATATTTTGAATAGTGTTACTTTAACATATTATGACATTTTACATGTAATAAAGTAAAATGATCCTTGCATATATTTCATATTATGAATGTCAAAATGTATTACTATTATATTTAATGACCAAAACAAAAGGTGAAACAAATACTTTAATTCGAGTTATTGTCCTTTCATGTGAAGGGCATACCTTGTAAGGATAAGTACATGGTTCAGGTGTCTCTGAATAATAATTCTCCATCAACTCCTCCATGTAAAGGTTAGGTAACTTTCACTGTAAGAGTTACTCTATTATAAGAAAATCATCAGAGTAAAAAAAGTAAACCTTTCATAGATATTTGCTAATAACATGAAAATTCAGAGTTATGGAATGTCCTAGTGTTTTTAGAAAATAGCAAGATTAGAGAGTTAATTTTTTAAATATTATTTTGATTACTTAGAGCAGGTGGAAAGATTAAAAGTGTTAATGTATTCAAAGTCTTGAATGAAATTCATGTCAGACCACCTTGTACTATTTTAGCCTAATGAAATAACTATTTCCAAAACTAGCTTTTTCTAAGTGCCACCTTTTTTAGGTTCAGAATTTAAATGAGTTCCAAGAGAGCTAAGTATGGCTTGTATAATAATGTTGCAAAAAAACTATATCAGTAGCTCTTAATATACTGTCTGGTTAGAGAAATCATGGCTTAGTTCCTAAATTTATTGACTTATGAACCTTTATTATATGAAGTTTTTGAGGTGCCCTTTTAAACCTCACAATATACAGAGTAAAATGAAAGTGAAAGATAGAAAGTTGATAAAATTTAATGCTTATGTTACTGAATAAAGAAAAAAAAGCATTTTACTTCTTTACCCTCAAAAGAAGTTTTGGGGATTGGGAGGGGCGTGGGCAATGGTGAATCCAAAACCTAGAACATTTTAAAACTCAGTAAGGTTTTTAACATGTACTCTTTCAAAATAATTCTCTTTATTCCATTCATTGAAACTTTTGAGCAGTTACTTTGCTTAGCTTTGGAGGAGGTAGAATAATAAATATTTCAGTGAGAGAAACATGTAAGTAACTCAGTTATTTAATGATAAATGAAATATGTATCTTAGCAGAGATGTAAGCAAACTATCAGGGTAGATAAAAGTCATTTTGACAGAGGGCAATGGGGGATTTACAAAGAAGGGCATTCGTGCTGGACATGGACAAGGAAAAGAATTTGATACAGGGGTGAGGTTGGCAGGAAGAAAAAATAAAATAAAAGGAAAAGGTCTGAAATCAAGAAAATACTTGTTTTGGTGGAATATCAAGAGCCTTGTGAGTCTGGAGTTTTGTCATGTTGGAGGGATGAAATAAAGATTTTAAAAAATAGTGTTAGATTGGGGCAGATCATGGAGGTTGTTGAATGTGATTTTATGAAATTTCCTTTTGTTATATAGGTGATGAAGATCCATTGTGTTTACTTTTCTTCTGCAGACAATATTTTAAATTTATCTGATATTAAAAAATAAAATTATAAAGTCATCCAGAGCTATGGTTTTTCATTTTTCAATTTTCCTTTTTGCCTATAGGCGTGCATAATTTTTATAGAGTTGTAGTTTTTATATAGCTGTTTTTCTGTTTAAATGTTTGCTTTTATAATACAAGGATTGTCTCATGTTGCTGAGATTATGCTAGTTTTTTAAGTGTGTGTGTACCATTCTTTTTTCTGTTCTTGGGGAAGCTAGCATGAGCAGTGAGCTGCATATAGTCAGGAAGATTCTTCCTGACTCATATGTGTTAGGAGACTCTTCTCATAGTACTGGTGAGAGATGATGGCAGCTATGCCAAGTCAATGGTGAGAAGTGTGATAGACCAAGAGAAGAGGGTGAGACTTAATCTGGGCTCTTTGAAATCCAGCTTGTATCAGAGTGCATTTCATTGAGTTTCTGTTGCTATTATTTTCCCAGAAGAGTCATCAGTCAAATCATTTCAAATGCAGGTCACTGATGCCAGTGACAGTTTGAAATAATCCATCAGTTTCTCTGCTTGTGTTCAAAATAGTATTTATCAAGCCTCCAGTCAGCCCCTTTAGCTAATTAACCTGTTAATATGAATTTTGCAATCAAGGTGTAATTAGAGCTTTCTTCCTTTTTCCATGTTCTGTGCCCCTTAGGAGAAGCATCAGGGATTTTTGTGAAAAGCGTGATACCTGGCAGTGCCGCCCACCACAGTGGACAGATCCAAGTGAATGACCAGATAGTTGCTGTGAGTAACTGCCTTCAGCTTTAGAATTGAAGCAAGTTGGGGGAAAGTTATCTTCATTATGTGTGAGAGGGGAATGGCTGAATACAGTCTCATAATATTTAAAAAAGTTAAATTTGTTAGTACACTGAAATCTCACTAATTTGTACTTTGATGGTTCTACATTTAATTTGCTTTTTTTACTATCTGTGAAGAAAGGAATCACGAACTATATTTGTAGGAAAAAATAATATATACAACTATATTTTAATATACATACATATATATTTGAAAGGTACTCTAGCATTCTTCTGGAAAGCACTTTTAAGACACCTCTTTGTGTTCTTTAAACTCACCCATTTAAAAAGTTAATAGGCCATTTCCTAGATCTTTTTATTTCTTTGTGAAAGTAGTTTTTCTAACAGTAATTTGACTATATACAAAATTGAGATGTTTTATATATTTGATAATATAATAATGACCTTTTTTCAATTCAGATTATTATTTCCTCCAATTAGTAGAAAATTAAATTTATAGTTTATTTTAATAATAATTTTGAAGCATACAAACAAATATACACACATTTAATTTAGTGGTTTACATGGAAATAAAATTTTGTTTGTGTAATTTGGGACTTTGCTTTTCTTCTTTTTAAGATTCTATTTATTTATTTCCAGAGAGAGGGAAAGGGAGGGAGAAAGAAAGGGAGAGAGACATCAGTGTGTGGGTTGCCTCTTGGGTGCTGCCCACTAGGGACCTGGCCCACAGCCAAGGCATATGGCCTGACTGAGAACTGAACCAGTGACCCTTTGGTTCACAGGCCAGCTGGTACTCAATCCACTGAGTCACACCAGCCAGGGCTGAATCTTTGTCTCTCAAGACCATCTCAGGAAGCACCCTTCATGAGTCTTGGCTTTTACATTACTGGGTTTAGGAATTGTCCTCCAGAGTTTGGAGAGCAGCAGTAACGGTGGACACTGGAGAAAATACTTATGGGGGAAGCAAAAGCAATGATGTTCCTAACTTGAAGAAGATTGAGAGAGGAGGTCTTTTTGTCCTGAGGGACTTCAGAAATGTAGACTTTGGCTTGACTTAGATTACTAAATATCTTTCTCGCACATACTTTTTCAGAACACTAGAAGACTTAATGGAAGACCCTGGCTGGGTGGCTAGTTGGTTAGAGCATTGTCCTCATATGCCAAGGTTGTGGGGCACATACATGAATCAACCAATGAATATATGTATAAGTTGAACAACAAATTAATGTTTCTCTCTCTCTCTCTCAAATCAATAAATTTTAAAAATATGTAAAAAACCTAATGGAGAGAAATCAGTGTATATCTTCAGGAAAATATCACATATTGATATGGTAGAGGGATGAAGTATTGCATGACCCCTTCAATCTTGATAATAATGGCTTCTATTAATACATCTTGAGAACTATGTGTGACAACTGATTATCCACCTGGAATTTTAAAGAATATTAGAAAATTAGACCCTTTACCTCTTAGGCTGTAAGTTAAAATGTGTGAGTTAGGAGTACATGTTTGAATTTGCTTTCTAGTGTCTCAGGCAGTTTGTCCACATGTTTTACTACTAATTTTCATTATTCAAATACTGCGTTGGGTCTAGTATAGATTATTTGGGGGATAAAATGAATTGCCTAATTTGATTCTGCCTTGGCAGAATATAAAGTAGTAGCTGACTTTAGACCTGTTCAATGTGTTTTAGGTTGATGGTGTGAATATTCAAGGTTTTGCCAACCAGGATGTTGTTGAAGTATTACGCAATGCAGGGCAAGTGGTGCACTTGACCCTGGTTCGAAGGAGGACACCCTCACCTGTGGAACAGCCCCCACCTGTGGAACAGCCCCCACCTGTGGAACAGCCCTCAGACGGAGGTAATGGATTTTACTGTCCCTCTGCCACCACGTAGTCTGGATTTGGAAGAGTAGCTAATTGACAGAAGTGACTCTGGGGGTCTGGGAAGGAAAAACTACCCACCTTGTGTCATGCAGGGATGGAGAAATGAATCAGCTCATCCATGCACTGAAGAAGAGCTTCCTTTGCCTCCTCTAATGTGCAAGTCCAAATGTTAGAACATGAACCCTGACTCGCATCCAGCTCAGAGAGCTTCTCTAAATGGCTATGGAAATAATTTTCCCAGAAAGCTTCCAAATTTCATTTATTACTTACGTTTGAATAATAAAGCTTTGACACCTTTAGTTCAGGAGCTCTCATTTGTCTAATGCTTTGACATTTTGCAGACTTCAGGTTTCATTTACTTCCAGTGATAAATTTGATTCTAATGTCTCTCTCTTTTTTAAAGATTTTATTTATTTATCTTTAGAGGGGAAGGGAAGGAGAGAGGGAGAGAAATATCAATGTATGGTTGCCTCCTGTGTGTCCCCTGCTGGGAACTTGCCTGCAACCCAGGCATGTGCCCTGATTGGGAATTGAACCGTGGTGGTTTGGTTCCCAGGCCTGCACTCAATGATTCTAATGTCTCTTGATTTACCTTTTGAAGTATATAGCAAGAGAAAATAAAACCTGAATTTCCATCAAGAACATTTTTATTTATAGAATAATATATATTATTTTGATTATGGGAATAGTACATTTTCATTACAGAACAAAAACATTATTGCATGCATGTCAATTTTTAATTCTCAACTTACATATTTTTATTTTTATTTATTTATTTTTGTTTTTATTTAAATTTGAATTGTTGTTCAGTTCCAGTTGTCCTGCCTTTTTCCCCATTGCTGGCCAGTGCCCCGTCCCCCAACTCCATGGTCAATCCCCCCCCCGACCCCTGCATTGTGCCCATGAGTCCTCTGTTCATGTTCCTTGGCTTGCCCCTTCCCCTTCTTTCCCCTATTACCCCCTCCCAACTACCCTCCGGTCACTGTCAGTTTGTTCTTTATTTCCACATCTCTGGTTGTTCTATTTTGCTCATTTGTTTTGTTGCTTAGGTTCCACTTAATTATCAGCTTCTAAATGTATAGGTCAAAATTTGACAATCACGAGGACACATACTCAATTTTAAATGAATCACTAGTTATAAAACCAGTGACTAAAATAATTCCATTAAACTTTATCAAAAGATAAATATTTTTTTCCCTTTGCTCTGAAGATGTAATAAGCCTGGAAGCCTTTGCTTTTAACTGCTATTGATTTGTATTAAATGGGAACTTTTTGAGTTTTATGGGATAGTGGAAATTTTGGCACTGAAAGACAGATGCCCTATCCACTGCATTGTTCCTATGAAATTCAAAATGGCCTAAATAGTACAAATCGTACAAATGCTATATTGACCTTAAAAGGTTTACATAAATATTTATATCAATATAATGGCTTTAATAGCTCTGATAGAGCATTTGGCTTTGGTCTGTTACATCAAATGAAGTATGTCATCTGCAAATTAGCAGTTCTTTACTGGGCATGCCTACATTTTAAATTTGTACTTAGATAAGTTTTAACTCTGAAGCTGTACCTCTTCCTCCAGGGTTTGGGTGACCTTCCTGTGTGTTTCACTAGCACCCTTTGAAAAGCACTTCACTGTAGCATCTGTCACCCTCCATTGTGATTGCTTGCTTTGGGGCGGCTACTATATAAGGCTGTGTGGGTACGCCTTTGCCCCCTGGCCCACGTAACACACCTCTGCGTGCCTCCCACATGGCGTTTCAGTCTGTCTTACTGAAACAAACCGCACAACTTCTGGCTCTTGCATAATACCTTCCTATTATTATTATTATTATCATTTCATACTTTTACTTATGATTTATCTTTTAGATAATGACGGCTGGTAATTTAACCTACTTTGTTTTGTAGCCCACAATCACATCATTGCCCTGCTTATACTGTAAACTTGGACATGTAATTATTATTCCCCGTGACTGGCATTTATTTGCTAGTACTAGGCTATATGTTAATGTATATCAATGGATTGATGATCTAAAAAATCCTATGCACAGTTTAAAATCTCATGTGAAGATCATAAAGAATTACCAACCATTTATTATATAAAAATTTCAAACATGCAAAAAAAAAAAAGAAAAATAATATACCAAATGCCCAGGATTTAGATTCAGCAGCTTTCATTTTACTGTATTTACTTCCTCTGTTTACGTTTTTTTCCCTGAGCCATCTTAGACCAAGTAGTAGACATTATGACACTTTGGTCCTGTATACTTTAGTATACAGCTTTAAAGTGAAGGATATTTTCTTAGATAAACATAGTGTCGTTATCCTACCAAAGAAAATTAATGGTAATTTCCTAATATCAAATACCAAACACATACTTAAATTGCCCCTAAATGTGTCTTGTAGCTTCTCTTCTTGCTCCCTTCCCACCCCCAACCTCAGCCCCATAAAATCAAGATCTAATAATGCATTGCACTTACTGCAGGTGTTATGTTTCTTTGGTTTCTTAATTAAGAAGTATCCCCGCTCCCTTACCCCCAGGCATAGACTTTTGAACAGAGTAGTTCCTTTGCCCCTAGAACCCTGCATTCTGAATTGATAGTTTCTTTGTGATCTCATTTAACTTGTTTCTCTGCACACTGCTTCCTTGAAGATAAATGTATGTAACCTGAATGTAAGGCTTTACTTACATTCAGGTTAAATATTATTTGTAAGCATACTTTTTATGAGTGATATTTGATAATTTAAAAGTAATCTGAAACGACTCGTTTAATCTTTTTGTGTGTGTGTTTGAGATACATCATGATTTGAATGTTTGAAATCAAAAGCTTTAGATATCCTGTTACTGTACTTAGCTGAGGGAGGAATCTTTGCAGCCAGGACAATGCTCTCCAAGTGCCTTCCAGTTTGCTGTGCACAGTGTTTGTTATATTCATGATGATGTCACACTGAACCCTCAGAGAGCCTGGGACAGGGGCCAGCTTACTCTGCAGGTCTTGTTTTCCACCCAGCACAACAGTAAGAGCCTAAGCCACCAGTGCTCTCGTTCTTCTCTAGAGCCATATGGAAAAGCATCTACTCCTGCCTTGTCATTACGTTACCTTGCTTTTCTCTTCCCACTGCCTAGTTCCTTATTCTTTTCAATACTACCAAGACAGTTATGTATGTGTGTATGTATGTATGTATGTTTGTATGTATTATCCTCATCTAAGGGCATGTCTATTGGTTTTTAGAGAGTGGAAGGGAGGGAGAAACAAGGGAGAGAAACACTGATGCGAGAGAGAAACATCGACTGGTTGCCTTCTCCTATGTGCCCTGACTGGGGACAAAACCCACGACCTTGGCATGTGCCCCAACTGGGAATCAAACCCATGACCTTTAAGTTTATGGGATAATTCTCCAACCAACTGAGCCCTACTGGCCAGAGCAACATATTTATTTTTTTAAGGAATTCTTTGGTTATTTGTTATACTTGAGATTTTAAAGAAGGGAGTCATATATGTAAGTTACCTGAGGTGTTTGTAATGAGGTTGTGAACCAGTAGAACAGGAGTGGAATAAGCTCACTTAAATATGGTCTTTAGCTGCTGGTGATTCAAGTGTGCAATTCTTACTGTAGGAGCTGCCATAGAACCACCCCAAACACCAGCCCTCTTGCCACCTGGAGCAGTGGAAGCAGAAACTAATTTGGGTGATGAAGATGAGGAAATGGAATTAAAAATGGATAATCTAAAAAATGACAACACACAAGCCTCAGGAAAACTGGGTAGGCACAAAGCATTCAATTCAAAGCCAAGCATGTGGCTTGGCTTTTTGTCAAATCACTTTATCATTTGTTGACCATTTTCTTTCTTTGTAGTTAATATAATGTGAGGAGTTTTAGAGGCATGTTGGTGATATAAAACAGGGTATTCTTAAAGTCAAAATCTTAACACTCGTGGCATTGGGGAACCAAGTATATTGTTGTTTAATCTTTGATTATATTTATTTTGAATGCATTTTTAGTAGTATGTGATGGCTATTTTTTTAATCTTGTCAGCATTTTCAATTACTGCATACATTAGCTTGCATATTATGCAGCATATTATGGTATAGCTATAGATATATAGCTATTTGTAATATGCATGGCAGTATTTCCTTTTCATAAAAATTAATAATGTATGCATTTTTCATGTTTCATCAGAGCATTGGGGAGCCATATATATTTGTCTTTTACTTTTCTTTTTAACTGGTATGCAACTTTGTTCTTTGTACTTTGATACCTCGGTTACTGTAGTTGACTCTGACCTGCAAACATATAGAGTAACAGTCTCCCACAGTCTCCTGCACAGGGTGCTCGGGAAAGCCTTGCCAGTTGAATGAAATGAAATACTTAACACCATTCATGTTCTGCAGAAATTTTGGCTTTTGGCTTTCATTGTCTTCTTTCAGAAAAGGATGGCCTGAAGGAAGGAGTAACCCCTCATTCAGGTTAAAGTTTTTCCTGTGATTTGGAAATTGACCTTGTTCTTTTGACCCAAGCAGGTTGCAGTTAGTCTGTACTGTTTAGATTCAAGTGAACCCAGAGAGACTTGCAGTGAACTATCAGGTGAAAATCAAATACATTCTGAAGTTAGAAATACTTTTAGAAATATTTTATCTTCTCTTTGTGGGTCCTTCTTACTACATTTTTCTTCACAAGTACGTGTAACTTCAACTCAAGAAGACCAAACTAGTCTAATAGCTATAAAGTTAGCTCTTTCCTTTTCTTCTCTTCTAGATTAGCTGGTTTAATCATTAAATTGACATAAGAGAGATTAGCAAGAGAAAACTTCATATGTGGGGAAATCCTATTAAAAAATGCAAGACCCAAGGGCAAATTGGACACTTGAGGCTTTATGCCATTCTGAGCAAGGAAGGGGAGGAGATCATTCCTGGGACCATAAGAAGAGCAGATGTTCAGTAATTAGAAGCTTGTCTTGCCATGCAAATAAGTCTTTTAGATGAAAAAAAGAGTTATCTCTGATAATAGTTCTTCTGAGTCAGGCCTCCTCTCTCAAATTCTTTTAGGCAGTTAAAGGAAAGGTAAGGCCTTTTTTCTTTTTTTTTTTAGTTTGTGGGGTCTTGATTACCTTCAGCTCAAAACAACCTACATGCCAAAGTGGCATATTTTGGGGTGGTACACTCCGCTCCCCTTCATTGTCATTGAAATAATAATTTCAGATCATCATGCTATTTTTTTGGTCATTTCATGTGATCATTTTTTGTAGTCCAGGATTTATTATTGAGCTGTGGAAAACAAATTAATCTCTTTCCTCTGTTACGTAGATTTTCTGCTGTGCTTTAAAACTCACAACTTTCTGTGCTTTCATTGTATGACTGAAAGGTAAAATACAGCCAAAATAATTGAAAGGGAAGTAGCAACATTATTTTACACATGCAAATGAAATATCATCTTTAAATACTGTATTTTAAAGCTTACATTCCAATCAAGAGCTTGCAAATTTTGTTCCACTTAGCTTACCAAATAAGAAACTGCTGTCGAGGAGGTTTAACAGGCAGGATGGTAGAACTCTTCATGTGATTTCTTAGGGAAATGTTAGCAGAGGTAGGCAAAGATGCAGAACCCACATGAATGGTATTTTTTTTAATAGGGTCCTTGGTTTGTTATCTGTCTGTCCTGAAATGTTATCTAGCATATAGTTATTTCATGGATATTCTTTTGTAAATCTAGTAATTGAAGTTCTCTAGCGTTTAGTAGTCTGAGTCTCTAATGTCTGAGCTTAGCCTGCTTTACTTAATTATTATGTAATTTTTATGTATTAAAATCTAACGTGCTTATTAAGTTATTATATGTTGTATAGTTAAGCATCATATGCATCCAGGATGAGCTGTCCGTGCTGAAGACTAAAACAACTGATATCTGCAAGTTGTGTTTGATTTTAGACATAGGGTTATATTGGTTGTGATGTGTTTGGTGACTTGTCTGATCTCGTGACAAAAATTGAGAGAGTTTTTCTTCAACTTACAGCCAAAAGGTGGAGGTTTGTTTATTACCTGTCACTACTATAGATATAAGATGAAACTGTAGTTTTAGCACTTTGACTTTTGCGCAGTAGGCATTACTCAGACTACAGACTGTACTGAGCTTCTGGCTAAGGTCATGTGGAAGACAGGCAGGACACAACATCCGTCATAGCTCCTTAAATTTCTCTTACCTGTGCACAAAAGGCAATATTAATAGCAAGTGAGGAAATCTTACAGATATAATGAAGCCACAAAGATGAAAGTAAAATCAATGTTTTTATTATATTAAATCTCATGTACTCAGTGGTCAAATTAAAACTAGTCATGCCTTTATATTCACCCAACTGAAAAGGATTCACCCAACTGAATGCATTAGTAATAAAATATTCTGTTAAATTTCTATTGTCATTCACATTTTCTTACATATGTTTATATTCGCCCAACTGAATGGATTGTGTTGATGTGCCTAGTTGATAGTAAAGATAGCTTGGTAAGTTTTTACTTTTCCTGTGGGTGAGTGGAAGGTACTACTTTGAAGTAATTAACATTTACATTAAATCCTGCTTGTCCTAACATATTATAAAGCAAAACCAGATGCATTTTACTTGTAAACTATAGGGTGTTTACCTATAAACTGTATATAATTCAAATTTTATTTATAACTCATTATTTCTTCTTCCCTTTACGGTTTTCTGTAACGGTGAAAGCCCCTTCATAATTTGGTCATGCTGGTTTTTACATCAGTCTTATAGGATACCTCTGATTTGCTTTACCCAGTAAACCTAAGTTAATGCATTTTTATTTTGTTTATTTCCATTTTACTTACTGAAACTGTTGTTATTGAAGAATTAAGTAGTTAATTGTGTTTGGCTTGCTGCAGTAGCTTCAACATTCTAATGGTGGTTTTTTCTTTGTTTTGTTTTTGTTTTTAATGCAGAAAGAGGCCCTGACTTTCCGGAAAACGAACTGAAATCCAGATGGGAAAACCTACTGGGCCCTGATTATGAAGTAATGGTATGTTAAAAATCTTCAAGTAAAATCACTCATGTCTCATTTTATGTCAAGCCCTTGACACTACAATTTAAGTAAATTGGAGAGTCAAAGAGTAGCCAGCCTGCACTTATCTTTACCTCCTGCCTTTTTCCCCTATCCGTTGATTTGGTTTTTAGCATTTTAAGCTATAACAACAATTAAGGACTGCACACAAGTTTCAGTCACAATTAGCAGACCCTCAGTTCATGTTAAAACCATTTAAGTCAGCAATAGGCAGACGAATGTTAGGAGAGAGAGATCTTGCCTTTAAATTTAAAACCTGTCTCAGCTTCTTAAAATTGCTGGCATTTTTATGATTGCTTTTATGATGTGTTTGTTTTACTGTACACTGAAAGGGCTGTAGATATTAGTTCTATGTTTCACAAAGAATCTTACAGTTTTATGAGAATAATGAAAGAATGATTATCAAATGTATTTGGGAGAACAGGAAGTAATTTAGGTTAGGTATAAGTTTATAGTGCCAGTGGTCTATTAGACTTCCTTTCACCTGTTATTAGATTCATTGAGCAAGGGATTGATTACATTTCCTCATATGCATCCACATGAAAGCAGAACGCTATACTTAGAAAGTCCTCTACAGTGTTCACTAATGCATTAGCAATAAAATATTCTATTAAATTTCTATTGTCATTCACATTTTCTTACATATGTTTATCGTTAGCACTTGTTGGCTGCTTGGAGATCTTTTTTTTTTTCTCTTCCTGCTCCAGAATATGTAGCCACTATCTATTGTCAGAAATTTTCCAATGCCATTAAGATGAGTCAAAACAGTCCATACTTTATCTTCTTGCTAATTTTGTACTCACCTGTCAGTCTTCAGGAACTGCTGCTTTTTTACTTCATAGATTTTGAATGCTATTTTGTCAGTAGGCTATCAGAGTAATTTGGCATATCAGTATTTATAAATAGCCAGTTTTGTGATGGGCTCTTTTTTGTTAAAATTTTATGTTCCTTAGAACTACTCTTCCAAATATTGTTTCTTACATGGAGAGGTTATGACAGAGGGGCTAGAAAGAGGAGACAGCATTCCAAGTTGGGAATTTAAAGTGGCAGTTATTCCTTAGGGTTGTAACATGTTCTAAGGAGTGAGGAACACAAAGTAGAACCCAGGCAAGATGAATCGGAGTCAGGCTTGCATGTACTCCAGTGTTGTTCATTTTATTTTCTTCCAGAACCTACTTATCTGCAGCACTTTTGAAAGCTTTAGCTGGCTCCTTCTTTAATTTACCTCCTCCTTCCAGATGCACCATATTTCATTAACAGCTTACAGATGCAAATCATCAGTGAAGTATTTTGCTTGTGAGCCATTCGTTTCTGTGAATATCCACCATTGGAGCTCTGAACAATAGTTTTAGGCCAGGATTAAAAGCTTAGGTATTCCGTGAGCTTCCCACCAGTGCAGGTCTCACTGTGCGTGTGCTTGCCAGCTGTTTCTCCGCGGGAAACAGTCGGAGCTTGCTGTGGAAAGTCAGTCACGTCAGTTTTTCCACACTTGTCTGACTTCACTGGCCTTGCAAGCTTTGTTATAAGCCTGGAATTTAAAAATAAGAATGAGCATACCTTTGGTTTTGTCAAAAGAATGAAATTTTTATGGATTCGATATAATGGAGAATTAAATTATATTAAAATTTTAGGAGTCATGGTGTTTTAAAAATAGTATTTGTAAATATATTTTCCCATCTCTTGATTCAACTTCTGAATAACTCAGGAAAAAAGATTTTTGTGGAGAACAACAACAGAAAAGCAAATAGTCTCTAAAATTTATTATGTGTTATAGAATTAAGAAATATAGAAAAGAGATTAGAATGGAGGTCAGATGGAATATATAGGTTTAACAGATTTTTTCAGGAAATATAGGAAAAAATAAAGGTATGTTTTTACAAATATTGGATATATACATATATATATATATTTTTGTAAATTGTAGGTTGCTACTTTGGACACACAAATTGCCGATGATGCTGAGTTACAGAAATATTCAAAGGTAAGCATTATTTTTTTAAAAGTTCTTTTGTTGCTGGAAGAGTTTTCTCTAAGTTTTTATCAAAGAAAATAAGTTAGTGCTTTAAACCTAAGGTTTCCAGAATTTTGTCTTAGACATTTTCTGGAAATGTGATGAGTTCTCCACTAGTGAAAGGCGATGGTGAGAAAAGCCTAAGAAGAATTTGGGGCTCCTGGTACCACTTCCCAGAAGCCCAAAGCTCAGGTTTGACTGCTCGCCCACCGTAAAGGTGGTACCCAGGGCAACACTGTGCACGCTGTGTGCAGGCTTTTCATTATGCGAAGGCCTTGCAAATGTTGACTAAAATCAAGACCACAAATACAGACTTCAAAAAATCCTTCAGGTCCAGATGTTTAAGGACAGAAAAATGGTTTATCTTTGAGTATAAGCAATGCTTTTTCTTGAACTTTAAACATTGTATAGTGAGAACTTTATTTCTAATGGCAATATGCCAGAAGGTAGCTTTTACAGTTTTTAGTGTCCTCTCACTACAAATTAATTTTATAGTTCCTGTTCTGGATAATCAACAGCCAAGGCATTGAAGCTTAGAGAAGCCTGCTAGGTGGCTTTCTCAACAAATGATGAGGAAGGTAATGTTTTCTTATCAGAATAGTTTCAAAAATTTTACTGCAATCCCACCTGGGATATGGGAGCCGAGCTCTGCTTAAACTCTACTGTCTCATGTGTGTGTTACGAGCTGTCGAGTCGGCTCCAACACCTTGTGACTCTGTGAGTGGGGGATGTCCACAGTGCCCTGCCCTCAGCGCCCCAGCTCCGTCCCTGTGTCCTCATGCTTCCAGCTTCTTTATAGAGTCGATCTGTTTCATAGTTGGTCCTCCTCTTTTCCTGTTGCCTTTGTTTTTCTCAATATTTACTGTCTTCTCTAAAGAACCCTACCTTTTCATGATGTGCATGAAGTAGGACGGCTTCAGTTTTGTTATTTTTGCTTCTAGCTCCACGTTAGGCCTAATTAGCTGTAGGACCCTCTTGTTCATCTTTCTGGGGGTTTAGGGTGTCTGTAGAACTGTTCTCCAACACCATATTTCAAATGAATTATTCTTTTCCCTGTCAGCCTTCTTCACTAACTTTCACGTCTGTACATAGTAATGGGGAACACAGGTGTGGATGATCTTTGCCCTAGTCTCTAATGAGACATCTTTGTTCTTGGTGGCCTTTCCTAATTCTTCCATTGCTGCCCTTTTGAGTCTCAACTCTTTCTTGATTTCTTGGCTGCAGGCTCCATTTGAATGGATGAGTGAACCAAAGTTAGCAAAATCTTTAACAATTTCAAAGTCTTGATTGTCTGTGTAAAAGTGTGTATTATTTCTGTGTTCATGTTGTTCAAATGCAGTCCTGTTTTGGCACTTGCTTTTTTCACTTTCATCAGAAGTCATTCAGAACATTGCTACTTTCTGCCAGGAAAATGTTTCTGCTGCATATCTGAACTTACTATTTCTTCCAACAATTTTCACTCCTTACTCTAAGTCTAGCCCAGTTTTTCATGTAATATCTTCTGTATACAGATTAAACAGACAGGGAGATAAAATGCATTCTTGTTTGACATCCTTGCCTAGAGGAAACCATTCCTTCTCCTCATAATCTTCTGACAGTGGCTTCCTGTCCACAATATGGGTTAAGCCCCAGGACAATAAATGCCTTGGCACACCCACTTCTTTCAGAGCAACCCGTAGCTTTTCATGATAGCAGCAACCATCTGTAAAACCTAAACTGACCTTCTGAAGTTCTTTGGAGCATTCCAGTATCCAGAAAATGCTCGCTATTAAGTGCCGAGTGCCTCTTCCTTTTCTAAATCCAGTGTGTGACCACCTGGCATTTCTTACTCCGCATAAGCTGGAAGCCATTAGTGCATCACCTTGAATGTCATTTTACTTGCGTGGGCAGTTAGAGCGCTGGTCCTAGAGTTACTGCACTCCTTGGCACCCCCTTGCTTGAAGATTGGGCTGTGTATCGAACATTTCCAGTCTGTAGGCCATTGTTTTGTTTTCCATATTTGTTGATATATCCTTGTTAGGTTTATTACAGACTCAGTCTCTGCTGCTTGAAATGATTCTGTTGGTATCCCACCTACCCTTGGTGATTTTGTTCCTTCATTAAGTATTTATTTCATGCTGCCACATGCAGTATTCAGAATGAGTTTTCTGTGTCCCGTGTGGGTTTTATAAGAAGTTATTTCTTTAAATAGTTCTCCTGTTTCTTTCTTTCTTTGTGATGAATACTTCTCTTCCATAATTTTATATTAAATATACTATAATTTTTTAGGTTTGGATTTTCAAGGCTGATGCTACGGAGAGTATTTCTTTCCAAAGATAACCTGCATTTTGAGTTACTTCCTTGCTGTACCTAGGTAGACCAATTGACCCAGCTTACCTACCTCAGATGTGCAATGTGACAGCAATGTGGCACAACTTCTATTAGCTTTTCTTTCTTTTTTAATTTTAATTGTTGTTCAAGTACAGTTTTCTGTCTTTTACTCCCATCCCAGCCCCCCCCCCCCATGCTCCTTACCTCCCTGGCATTTCCACGAACCCTGTTAGTTTTTGTCCATGTGTCCTTTATACTTGTTTCTGTGAATCCTTCCCCATTTCCCCTGAAATTCCCTCCCCTCTCCCCTCTGGACACTGTTAGACTGTTCTCTATTTCAGTGTCTTTGGTTATATTTGGCTTGCTTCTTTGTTTTATTGTTTAGGTTCCTGTTAAAGATGAGATCATATGGTATTTGTCTTTCACTGCCTAGCTTATTTCACTTAGCATAATGCTTTCCAGTTCCATCCATGCTGATGCAAAGAGTAGGAGCTCCTTCTTTCTTTCTGCTGCATAGAATTCCATTGTGTAAATGTACCATAGTTTTTGGATTCATTCATTTACTGATGGGCACCTAGATTGCTTTCAACACTTGGCTATTGTAAATTGTGCTGCTGTGAACTTTGGGGTGCATAGGTTCTTTTGGATTGGTGTTTCAAAGTTCTTAGGGTATAATCCTAGCAGTGGAATTGCTGGGTCAAAAGGCAGATCCATTTTTAATTTTCTGAGAAAATTCCATACTGTTTTCTATAGTGGTTGTACCAGTATGCAATCCCACCAGCAATGAACTAGGGCCCCTTTTCTCCACCTCTCCAACACTTGTTGTTTGTTGCTTTGTTTATGATGGCCATTCTGACTGGTGTAAAGTGGTATCTCATTGTGGTTTTAACTTGCATCTCTCTGATAGCTAGTGATATTGAGCATCTTTTCCTGTCTCTGGATCCTTTGTGTGTCCTCCTTGGAAAAGCATCTGTTCAAGTCCTTTGTCCACTTTTTAATTGGGTTGCTTGCTTAGAGTGGAGTCGTGTAAGTTCTTTGTGTTATTTTGGAGATTAAACCCTTGTCTGAGGTATCATTGGCAAATATGTTTTCCCATACAGTTGGTTCTTCTTATTTTAATACTGTTTTCTTCAGTCACGTAGAAGCTTTTAATTTTGAAGAGATCCCATTTGTTTATTCTTTCCTTTATGTTCCTTGCTCTAGGGGACGTATCAGTAAAAATGTTGCTGCATGAAATATCTGAGATTTTCCTGCCTATGTTCTCCTCTAGGACTTTTAGTGGTGTCATGGCTTATATTTAAGTCTTTTATCCACTCTGAATTTATTTTTGTGTATGATGTAAGTTGGTGCTCAAATTTCATTTTTTTGCAAATAGCTGTCCTCTAGTTAGCTTTTCAACTTTTAAATCATTGACAAAGTCATCTTTATATTCAGTTCGAATTGTCACTAATTATTAATTCCATCAAAATATATTCAGAGGGATTTAATTCAAAACGAGACTAGGAAATAGAAGTACCTCACCAAGCTTCACTTCTTAGTAATCACTGTAGTATAGTTTACTGATTACACAACTCTGGAGCCAGACTGCCTGAGTTCAGATTCTGGCTTATCCACTCATGAGCTTGTGAGATTATCTGAACTGCTAGTCTCACAGTTTTGTTGTCTGTGAAAGGGAAATCGTAATAGTTTAGTGTCTGCCTCATGAGATATAGAGGAATTAATTATAATGTACCTAGGATAATTGCAAGCACATAGTAGGCTGTTATCATTCAGCCTACTATGAATGATAGTAGGCTATCATATCATTTATATGAGTTATCATTCATATAAATCCATGATTTTCCCCTAAAATTGTACTTTAATTTATACTAAACTTTTCAATACTGGATATTTTGTATTTAAGCATCTCTGAGTTTACTGAATTTCCTGTGCCTGATATGCTACTAACACCCATCTATTGAGTCCTTAATTTTAGTTAGTTTTCTGTTTTAAAAATTGTTTTATTCCTTTTTAGATTATAATTCTTTGGATACAATTCTCAATTCAATTAAAAAAATTTTTTTGTGCCATATTTTTCTCTATTTCTTGAACGTATTAATCATAGTTTATAAGGACTTCAAGGAATTAATTTTATTATCTGGATCAAGTTTAGATGAGTTTCTACTGTTTGATGTTTTCTTATTATGGTTACTTGGTTGTATCTCTCATCATGCTCTAATTGGATCAAATGCCTGACATCGTGTATCCCAACTACAAGTCTTTCAGCGATGCTATCTCTGTCCAATAAGGAGATCATGTGTGTCCGTGTGTGTGAGTGAGAGAGAGGGTTGGAGGGGGAGAGAGAGCGAATGGGGGTGGGTGATCATCTCTGGGACAAGGCTGGAGTACAGTTTTGGGAAGGTTCAGACTATGTTTGGTTTGCCTTGCTCCTAGGACATAGCCTTCCAAGTGCTCCACGAGTCTGGGGCTGCTCACCGGTCCCTCTCCCTACAGGGAACTGAACTCCATTTGGGGCCTCTGAAATCTTTGCTTTGCTTTTCAGTGGTTTCCTGGCTAGCTTTTTAGCCTCCCTTTCCATATGGCATTAGAAATCAAGAGATGTCCTCGATGAAGAACATGGCAGGCTCAGGCTCAGTCTGTCCTGCAGTACAGCTTCAGTCGTCTGTCCTCCCATGTACAACCCTTTGTCCTCATTATCTGTAATAAGTAAAAAAGGATCATAACCATACTTCGCGTACATCTTAAAGAATGTCATTATCTTTCTCCAAGCAAAAGATGTCCCTCTCACCTTTCTTCCCTAGTTCCTTGCCACTCGCTAGTTTTTGTCTTTCCAGATCAACTTTATGCAACATTACAATATACATATATGTGTGTGTGTGTGTGTGTGTGTGTGTGTGTGTGTGTATTGCTCAGCAACTCTAGTATAGAGGTGTGGAAGGGCTTTGAGTTGAACAGACTTTCAGTACCACCTATAGAAACTCACCAGTACATTCAGCTGTTCTTTCACTCTTCATTCATTCATTCATTCATTCATACATTTATCAGATATTTTTAAATATCTAGTCTATGGTCCTCTATTGAGTGCTGGGTTTCAGAAGAGAACATAGCAGAAAAAAATCCCTGCCCTACTGAACTTATATTTTAGCAGAGGTGATAGAAAAGAAGTACGTTGTATAGTATGGGTGATATTTGCCATGCAGAATATTAAGGAAGGGAAGATGGAGAAGGAGTTCAGGAAAATGTGTGTTTGCAGTTCGAGAGGTTGATGAGGGGAGGCCTCATTAAGAAGGTGACATTTGGGGAAACACTTTAGGAGGTAAAATAGCAGCCTAATTTTTTTCTACTGAGTTTGAACCATAACACTATGTCTTGGATGATTAAATATAAATATATTTCATATATGACTTAATGTAGCTCAGTGCCAATGCATAAGAATTGTTCAATAAAGGGTGGCTTTGATTCCTAATTGTATGCTTCATGTACTTTTAGTCTGTGACCTTTTAAAGGCTCCTATAAATTTTGTTTAATTTATTGATTTTACAGAGAGAGAGGAAGGGGAAGAGAGAGAGTGAGAGAAACATTGATTTGGTGTCCCACTTATTTATGCATTCATTGATTGAGTCTTGTATGTGCCCTGATTGGGGATTGAACACACAGCCTTGGACTGTGGGGCAATGTTCTAACCAACTGAGCTACCCAGCCAGGGCCAAGTCTCCTTTTCTATAAAAACTTATTTTATTTATTTTTATTATATTTTTTCTATTGTCATTATTTCCCCTAAAGGCTCCTTTTTAAAAGCAATTTTTGTAGCTATTGTGAAACATTTAGTTATTGATTATTAATTGAAATTTTGTTGTTGCAAAATATTTTTTAAAAAGAATTTTTGGCTTGGAAGAAAAAGTCACTCATAATTTCACTATTTTCATAGTCATTTGTTACGTATATATTTACGTATTTATAGTTGGTATACCCAACCTTTTGTGTAATATATGTATGAGAGAAGGGAGGTACACTTTTCCCTCATAACATCACACATATTCACTTTATTACATTGATTGATTAATTATAAATATCCACATTATTTATTTTGATGAATTATTATTTTTAAAAAATCCCCTTAATGTTAGAAGTTTAATTTAGTTAATTTGTTTGCTTCTCATTTACCCTAACAATATGTATTCTCATCCACACCCATTTCACAGATGAGAATACTGAAGTTTGCTTCAAACTACACACGCAGATAATAGGACAGGCAGGTTGCCACTTAGAGCACATTCATTCTTTCATTCATTCACTCATTCTTTTTTTTTTTCCTATTTATAATTCAGGTTTTTTTTTCTCAATAATTTTATTTAGTTATTTTTCAAGTACAGTTTTTTGCCTGTTTCTCCCATCCCAGCCCCCCCCCCCGTCCTGTGCTCCCCACCTCCCTCCTATTTCCACCTCCCTCCACCCAGTTCTCATCCCTGTGTCCTTCATATTTGCTTCTCCAAATCCCTCCCCTTCTTCCCCCTTAAATTCCCTTCCCTCTCCCCTCTGGTCACTGTCCCCTTGTTCTCTATTTCAGTGTCTTTGTTTTTATTCTGCTTGCTTGTTTGTTTTGTTGTTTAGCTTCCTGTTAAAGGTGAGATCATATGGTATTTGTCTTTCAACCCCTGGCCTATTTCACTCAGCATAATGCTTTCCAGTTCCATCCATGTTGTTGCAAAGGGTAGGAGCTCCTTCTTTCTCTCTGCTGCATAGAATTCCATTGTGTATATGTACCACAATTTTTTGATCCATTCATTTACTGATGGGCACCTTGGTTGCTTCCAACTCTTGGCTATTGTGAATTATGCTGCTATGAACATTGTGGTGCATAGGTTCTTTGAAATTGATGTTTTAGGATTCTTAGGATATAATCCTAGCAGTGGAATTGCTGGGTCAAAAGGCAGGTCGATTTTTATTTTTCTGAGAAAATTCCATACTGTTTTCCGTAATGGTTGTACCAGTCTGCAATCCCACCAACAGCATTCACTCATTCTTGAAATAGTTACTGACCTCCTACTGTAACAAATCAAGGGTTACCTGGCTTCTAAGTCTGTGCCATTCTTTATCTTTTTGAATAGATAATATATGGATGAGACATAAAATAAAAAAGTTAATGAAGTGTGTACTACAAAAAAATAAGTTTCCTTCACATCCCAATCCCCTTGTACTCCCCTGCAGAGGCAACCAATCTCTATCACCAGTTCTCCAGCATGTAATTGTATACTTTGCTGGTCTCAAACAACTATAGTAACAGTGGTCATCAACTAGGACAAATAGCCTATCAGAAACATCAGGGTAGCCCTGACCAGTGTGGCTCAGTTGGTTGGGCATTGTAAGGGAAGCGTCGCCAGTTCGATTCCCACTCAGGGCACATGCCTGGGTTCAGTCCCAGGGTAGGGCACATGCAAGAGGTAACTGATCAGTGTTTCTCTTCCTCTCTTTCTTACTCCCTTTCCATGTCTCTGAAAAATCAGAGGAGTTTGTTTTGCATCGCCTGTGTGAACACACCTAACTCTGGAGGTCGTCATGCTGTGTTTTGCCCTTAGTTTAGAAGCTGTAACCTATTCTTGGAAAGCTTGATTCTAAATAAGAATCAGTACATTGGTAAATCAGTACCTCTTTCCACCTAATCTTTAAGCATAAATTTAATATTCTGTGTGTGTGTGTGTGTGTGTGTGTGTGTGTGATTAGATCTAGTTATGGGGTTCTATCGGTTCCGTTTTGAGTTCAGCGTTTTTGGAAGCATTCTCCACCATCCCACTGACATACATATTCCTTTCCAGAGTTTTTTCCCCTCCTGAGCAACATCATTTATATTCCTATTTGAGCATTTTGATATCTTGTTTAGGGTCCTAGAAGGAGAGCTTTTAGCGAAATGAATGAGCTGTGGTTTGTTTCATGGCGGATCTCTCCAACTCATGGGTTAGAGGCCTCCTTTGATCTTTATCATTTTAGCACTGACAGTAAATCACACCATGGCCACACTTTCCTTGGATACATTTCCTTGCATCCTTTACTCTTCATATCAGGATCATGACAATCTTGCTGTTCATTAGCTTTGTCAATTACAACAGGACCCCTTGCAAAGTGCCTTGAATACGCATCAAAAAGCATTACAGGCAATGTGTGTGAAGATGTCAATCATCTGTCTAGTGCAGCCACTCCTGTCATTTTAGCACTTTCTATTCTCTAGGAATTCAGAATACCAGAGGGGTGGACAACTGAAAGAGACGGGCGAAATGGTTGATTTGTTTGGTTGCTAAATGAAGCTGAGACAGGTAATTAAACAGTCCTGCTCCTGCAGAGAGGCCCGCAGCACTGTAATGCGAAGTCTCAGAAACCCAGCTGCACTCAGATTTAGATTCAGAGCTAATATTAGGTAGGCCTCTTTCAGATTGACAGACTTTGTAAACATCATTTCTGGTTTATTTGCTCAGCATGATTAAAGATGGAGCATGTGTGTTTGCCCATGGTTTAAGTTTCTAGGGAACACGTGGTGTTTATAAATATGAGCTGGAATAGCCCAGAAGGATAGAGCCTTGTGTCTGGTGGGCAAGGGACTCCATGGGTGAGCCTCTGTTGCTCTTTGGTGCTTCAACTTATTCTTGATGCCTGCCATTTCCCTAGGAGTGGGCTATGGTCCAACCATGTGAATAGAGCAGGACTGATAAAGGGCTGGAACGAGAGATTGGAATCAGTCTTAACCCTTTTGTTTTTTATGGGGGGTGTGTATTGTTTTATAAATATCAAAAATCTCTGTGTATACAGTGATGTCTTTGTTTTAATTTGGACACATTTCTATGCAGAAAATGCTACCACAGTCTCTTCAGTTACTCAAACCAGAAACTTAGAGATTAATCTTTTCTACTTAGCCCCCACAAGGAGTCCCCCAGCAGGCTCTTTGTAGGGCTCATTCATTCTAATCCTTCAGTCTCAACTTAAACATGTCCCCATCTCTGTGAAACCTGCTCTTGGCCAACTTTCCAAAATGGGCTGCGCCAGTTACATCTGATGTCTGGACCCATCTTAGCTCCTTCATACCACTTATCACCATAAACAATTATTTGTTTATTTTTCACTTGTTTGCTGGTGAATTATTTATTTGCTTCTTTGTTTGCATGTGTCTGCTTTCTCTCTTACTTATATATTGTCTGTCTCCACACTAGGTGTTAGTTCCACAAGGGTAGAGACGGTTTCTTTCCTTCACCCTGTAATTGTAGCTCACAGCTCAAATCCTTGCACATAGTTTATATCCTGTAAGTACATGCCAGGTAGCAACCTAGATTGCAGATGAGTACTATGCTGGTCCAATCTAACTCTCAAACAGAATTTTTTTAAAAGCAGTTCCAATTTGTAGCATATGTGTGGTATAACAGTCCTACATTTTGGTAGGCTTCAGGCTACCAAACTGACATGACTGAGGGCTAAGTTGGAAAGGATTCCAAGTAAGCACTTCATCGTTGCAGATTTCTCTGTGGGGGCAGCACTGTTTCCTTACCCAGTCCAGCTGCACTGAGCAACTAAACAAATCAATCCTTGCTTCTCTTTCCGTTGTTCACCCCTTCAGTTGTCTCTGAGTTCGCAGAGAGTATTTTTACCATACATATATAACAGAAGTCACTTCAAGAACACAGATAAAATATGTTAAAAATAATTAGAAAGTGATGGATTTTGAATACTTATTACATTTATTTTTAGTATTTGATTGTAACCTTATATAATCTAATCTGATATCTGAGTGACTCGGCACTCAGGCAGGGGGAACGATCAAGAAAACAGAAATTTTAAACACAGTTAGGTAGTGAGCTGTGATGGCGATGTGCCCAGGATCGGACTGGACCCCCCGAAGGAGGTGGGTTAACTCAGATATCAGGAAGTACTTTCTGGAAGGGACACCTTTGGTATTGAAGCGGGCATGGAAGTTAATTAGATAATAAAGAGGAGTGAAGATGTTCTGGGGGATGGGAAGCCCTGCAGAAGAGGGACACAGAGAAGCAGTACTGGGAAGTTTCAGGTGCCGAAGACTTAGAACTGAAGGTAGGACTTGGTATGTCTGCTTCTTTATTCTCAGGGAATCCAAAATGAAAAGAGGAGTCAGAACAAGAAGACAAGCAACTTCACATTTTATTTGAGGCCACTTTTCCCTTATTGTGCTCTTTCTGGATTTTGGGGACCTGATTCAAGGGGTGGAGCTTTTCTGACAAGTACTGGTTGGAGGATTAACAGCCAGACAGGCCCTTGTGGTGTTTGATGCTGTTGCTCTGCATTTCTTTGCAGCTCCTGCCCATTCACACTCTGAGGCTTGGCATGGAAGTGGATTCCTTTGATGGGCACCATTACATCTCCTCGATTGTTCCAGGTGGTCCTGTTGATACGCTGAGCCTCCTTCAGCCAGAGGATGAGCTTCTTGAGGTAAAATTTATAAAGAAATAGACAGGAGTTTTTAAACTCCAGGAGAATGTGTTCCCACCAGAAATCCCCTGAGTTATATTATCGCCAATGCCAGTGACATGTGACCTACTTGGAATGAAAAATTGGTGACTATAACTGGTCACCAAAAACTTGGTGACTATAGTTAACATGCTATGTGTGTACTTCAAGGTAGCTGTGAGATGGTGGAATTGTTAACTAACCTTATTGTAGTAATCTCATACACACATCAGATAATCACATTATATACCTTACACTTATATAATGTTATATGTCAATCATATCTTGGTGAAGCTAGAAAAGATAAATAAAAGAGAAAGTAAGATATAAAGAGTTTATATAATGATCAAGGAAGTAGATAATATGCTTTAACTTCATTTTCCCCATCTTCTGAGATGTCTGTGTGCTTATTTAAATAAATGACTAAGAAATAAACTAATGCCCTATTTTAGTTTGATAGCATAATTAGTTTTTTTTTAGCAAAATTCCTTTTTAAAAATATGTTATTTATTTATTTTTAGAGAGATGGGAAGGGAGGGAGAAAAGAGGGAGAGAAACATCAGTGTGCAGTTGCCCGTCACGCATTCCCTGCTGGCAACCTGGCCAGCAACCCAGGCATGTGCCCTGACTGGGAATGGAACTGGCAACCCTTTGGTTCTCAGCTCGTGATCAACCACTGAGCTACAGCAGCCAGGGTGCAAACCCCTTTTTAAGAATCTAATTCATGACCGTTAGAAACATGAAATGACATGTGTTTGCAGACTTGTCGATTATTTCTAATCAAGATTAGAGCTGGATGACCTTGGACTTACGTGTTCTTGACTGATTCTCAGATTGTCTCCTTGGGGCTCCCAAGCCCCAGCATGGCAGCCTCCAGTGGCTCACTCAGGCTCCCCAGCCGCTACTCAATCAGATCAATTCTAGAGCACTTCTGCTTTGACTTGACTTTCTTAGGAGATTTTGTTAAATTGTAAAGTTCTATAATGAACACAATAAACAAAACAATCAATACTGAAACCCTAATTTTATGTATAAGAAAATAAAACATTGATTTCCTCCAACTTTTTGTACTGGTAGAATGATAACTAGTTCATGTTTTCTAACTCCTTTTTTTACTGTTATTAAATATATCCCAATACTTGTAAGCTCCTAAAAAAGACGTGGGGAGTGGTCAAACTTAGAGAAGACTGCATAGAAGAGATTTATTTTTCCCAAGAGTTAAGGAACCACAAGAAGCCCTAGTTTGGGTTTAACAGAATCAGCCTAGTAGCCTTCGCCAAGATTAGAATCCCACAAGCCTTGATTATAGAAATGTCTTTCTAAAATTTATGTTTTCTCAAAATGGGATGACAAAGCTCCCAAATAGTTTTTTTGTTGAGTGAAACTGCATTTTTTAGCGGCCACCTCAAAGAGTATGTTGGATTTTAAGGTTTGAGGGAAAAGGGCTATGACTAATTGTCATCAAATTGTGCCATAGGTTTGGGACGGCAATGCACTGGAGTCTTGTAAAACGTAGTAAGTTATTTTAGAGCTGTTCATGGAATGGTAGTGGGATGCTTATTGGCAGATTAATGCTGTAGGTTTTACTATGTCACTTACGGTTTTTTATTTGTTCTGAATCATGTCTTTCTGATTTGCTGGGTACATGGCATAGCTTTGTGGTTATCACATACGGCAATCTGTGGATTGCCATTTGGAAACCATCTGTCTAATATGTAGTTGTTAGGTATGGAGAAATGAGATATATTACTTTGGCAGATGTGGAAATACGGGCCAAAATCAGTTTAGTTCACTTTTTTGTGGTAAAATATACATAACGTGTAATTTCCTTTTTAAGCATTTTTTAGTGTATAATTTGGTGTATAATTCACCACTAGTATGTGGTAGGTGATAAAGAAATGTTAGCTGGATCTGAGTAGACCAAGTATAAATGATCCCAGCCGCCAACTGAGTTGTCTGTGCCTTAGCCAAGACTAGAACTCCATAGGCCTTCAGCCTTGTAAGAGAATGTGGCGTGATAAGGTGGCATGAAAACATGAATTTGTAAGTGCAGATTTTTGGTAAAAGAACTTGGAATACAGAAAGAAGCACAGATCTGCAAGTCCGAAGAGCTGCTTTTGGTTCTGAGTTTGCCACAGCGTAACCATGTCCCTGGGCATGTCACTCAACTTTTCGAGGATCAGTTTCTTCATCAATAAATGCCTACTTCGCTATGCGTTTGTGAGGATCTAATGGAGTGTCATCCACGTAAACTCTAAAGCATTATCTCACTGAGAGATGTTGGCAGTATTATCACTGTGGAAAGGCATAAGCAGTCTATGTGATAGGCGGAATGAGGATTGAATGCGGTAATGTAGGGGCACAATACTTGTACGGTATTATGTATTCTGCAAATGAGTACGTGTGTGTGTGCATTTTCTAGTCGCAGTCTGAACAGTTCAGACTTGACAGCACTTCTGAGGGTCTCAAGTTAAAGACCTAGAGAAATATTGTGAACTCTAAAATATAAGTTGGCTGCTTCTGAGTAACCAAATGTAGAAATAACAATTTTCAAAAATCTCTGTAAAGTTAGCCAAATAAACTCCTGAACTTAAAGAGTGTGTGTGTGTGTGTGTGTGTGTGTGTGTGTGTGTGTGTGTGTTTAATGTACTCCGTAGAGTTTAAAACCAGAAACACAAATATGCTTTGGGGTTAGAACACTGTGCCAAGTCTCAGCTCAGAGCGGCTATTTACAGCAGCCATAAATCCCCTTAGGTAGGAGTTGGTGTTGGGAACTGAGGCCAATCCCTTTAGAGACAGAGTGCAGAGAGGAGGACTACCAGGCACTGCCATAATAATCGGAGACAATTCAAATAAATAAATAATGAGCCAAATAAATATTTAAATGTACTCCAAGATAAAAACCTGAAAAGTTATTTTCTAATTTGTTGAGGTCCAGTGAAACACAAACTGATACTGTGTATGGGTAGAATTCCTGCCTCGATTGTATGTTCTTGCTTTATTTTTCAGGATAAGTTACTACCCATTTGGTTGGTTTTAGAACTCTCTGTGCTGTGGCACCAGTTGGTACCATGGACATGGTGTGATCAGTGATGGGTACCTCCCTGCCCATTTTTGGGTGTAGATTGGCTTATTATTCTTCCAAGGAATACCATCATCTGCTGCTGAACTTGTCTCCTGGGCCCTTTCATCAGTCAAAGTCTTGGGAGATACTTGCTTTTCCACTAGGGCTGGCTCCCTGCAGCACAAATGGGTCTCTTTACTATGTGGTGATTTCTTTGTAAATAATTAAAAGGCAGTGAGATTGTCTGGCCTGATGGCTAAGTACTTGGTACGTTATAGGCCTGAGAGTGGTTCCCAGGGACAGTTGATTCAGGGCTCAGATCACTGCTGATGGGCTGCTTCCAACAACCCACTGTGCTCTTATTCTCTGAACAATGACAGATTCTGTGGAAAGCTCCTCCCAAAAAAGGCAGCTATGCCAGGTCTCTGGACATTAGCGCTGCACCTGTCAGAAGTAAACACCAGCCCAGAAATGCCTCTAAAACCAGTAATTTTGCTAAACCCTCCCAGGAAGGTAGAGTTAGATATGAAAATATTTGTTGCTTGGTTTGTGTTCATGCCTCGGCCTTTTGGGAGTAGCCAGATAGATTAGCTTTTTTGGACTTTTAGTCACAACTGTCAGAGGTCCTTGAGCTAAAGTCACATATATGGAAAATTAGAATAGACATGTTTATAAAGCACCTTTGGTGCAAAATGTTCTTATAATACACTAAAAAGAATATGAAATTTAGATAATTTGGGTGATAAACATTGCTCATTATTAAGGAATAGTTGGTTACCTTTTTGTTCTTTTAAACATAGGGGACATAAAAATAATTTGAAAACTGACACTTTCTACAATTGATAATCATAGCATGTGAGAATAGAACTGATACAAAGTTCTATGCAGTTTTCAAAAGAAGTAATTTCTCTTGGTCTGGTATTAAGAGCTTAAGGGATGTAAAAGAAAATTGTGAACTGAGGCTAACTTTTAACAGCCTAGTACCTTAGATTTTGTTACCTACATGTTGCAAGTTCAGCAGCTATTAACAGCCTTAAAATTAGTGTTAATATCTACAGTGATATCCTTGCAAAATGAAAAAGCAAGAGGAAATGGTCTCAAGGATGTAAACGATATTTAATGTGTTTAAGGAGAGATAAGCTGGAGTGTGTAGCATTGGAGTGTAGCAAGGGGAAACCCGAGGTGTGAAAAGTTAGGCAGGTCACATACCCAGCCAAATACTCTGCACACATTTTATACTTTGTTCACCCAAGTGCAATAAAAGTTTAGCCTCAGTTTTTATAAATTTTAAGGATTTCTAATGTTTTTAGTTACTACTAAAACAATGTTAAATTTAGATCCTTTGTATACAGGGAAAGTAAAACAGTACCCTATTTTCATTCTGATAGATTGATGTAGACTGAGGGTTTTTTTTTTTTTTTTTTCTCATTTGGAGCCTCCTTACGTTACTTACGTGACTTACCTTTGTCTTTGTAGGTCAATGGTGTGCAGCTCTATGGGAAATCACGTCGAGAAGCAGTCTCCTTTCTTAAAGAAGTGCCACCCCCCTTTACACTGGTTTGCTGTCGGCGGTTGTTTGATGATGAAGCCTCTGTAGATGAACCAAGGACCACTGAAGCCTCTCTTCCTGAGATGGAGGTATGAGAGTAATGCCCTGCGGTTCCCATAGGCACACCCATTCATCAAGGATGCCCCAGAGGGTGTATTACAATATGAGGACAGGGGAAAATATTACCCACTTCTTCTCTTTGACTACATTAACTTTCAATAGCAACAGTGCATAGCTTTCAGGTTGTTACTTCTCACATCATGTCATAAACATTTTCCCCCTTGAAATATTGGTGAAACTAATGTGCATGCACTTTGATTTTAGAGAACTTTTTTTTAGTATTTGCTTGGGCTTATTACTTTTGGCTCCCAGTTTAACTCAGTTCATCTTAATAAGTTTAAGATGTTGATGAGTGTTAAATATCTAATGGACTTCCCCTTTTCCAGAGCCTTAAAAATATCAAGATCTATGACCGATTTCGAAGTAATTCTAAAAATTGCTGTAAAATCTTCTAGAAGGTCAGAGAATAAAATAACACCTTCTACGCTCTTGGAACTCTTTTTCATAAAAGAGCATCGTAATTATGAAAACTATTTTAGGCACATGCTTTGTCATCTTATTGTCATTTGTAACCTTATCTGTTATGCTGCTCCCACCTTTCCAGACTCTTTAGATTATAATTCTGTTAACAAAAGTTTAGCTCATGGGGCTTTTCCTTTTACCTCCTATGGTCTGAATGTCAAAACACAGGGACTCTAATCCTGCTCTACCGCACAGTGATTGTGAATCTTTGAACAAATAACTTGACTTTTTGTTCATGTTCTTCCTCTGAAAAGTGGCGATACTTAGAGTACTTACCCACCTCATTTTTCGTGTGAGGAAGAGAGGAAGCAATGTGTGCAGAGTTCCTGGCACAGTGCCTTGCACGTGGAACGTGCTCAGTAAAAGTTGGCTATAGCTCTTCTTGACTCCTCCAGTTCACCTGTGTTTGTTTTCTGATCTCCTAAAGGACATGCAAGTCCTTTAGGAGATCAGAAGTCACAGATACTGTAGCTTTAATCTGAAGTCGCAGATACTTATGATTAAGTTTGTTTTTACCAGAAAACTGTCAGCTCCTGTGGGCAGGGGTCATATCTTAAAATTATTTTTATTTCATAGTGTTTTAATTCTGTACGGGGCATATAAGAAGTGCTTGGTAAATTATTGATTGAGAATCTCTTTTTAAACATTTATCTTTAGTAAAACATACTTCAAAGAAGGGACTCAAATGCCACACTTTTTTGATTCTTACTATCTTTACTAAAATTCAATGTGGGCGATGGCTTACCTCTAAAGGTTGATAAAAATGCCTTTAATCTAATCTTGTAGGGTGTGTAAATCACCAGCCCAGCTTGCTGACCCTATCCTCCCATCTGTCATACTCTACCACAATGGGTAAACAACAGCTCTGAATTATGCTAAATGTCAGACTTGCTGCCCATTAGTTGATTGCTTTCCATTCTGTAAATAGAGGAGTTATGCAGAATTGATTGTATCAAAGTGATATATTTCAGGTTGGAAAATATCTTGTGTACCTTAGATGCCTTGACATTTCTATAAACTTGGGCTTTATAATTGTATGTGTGTGTTTTTCTAAATGCTGGCTGTCTTTTCCATCTGTCTCTATGTTCATTTATCCCAGTGTCATCTTAGGTTTTTAAACTCTATCTGGTTAGGCAGCTCAGCCAAAATTCTAACACTCATTAATCAGTGAGGGTATTAAATACCCTAGTAAAACATCAATCATATTGTATTAGCCATTGGAACTTTACTTTTTATTGGAAGGTATAGTGTTTTCTTTTTAAGTATATCATTTCCTCACATCAGGCTGATATATACAGAGGTTATTGATCCAGAACACTCCTGCTAATTTCAAGTTTTTTAATTCAAGAGCCAAGAAATTGTTCCCATGTTTAGATCCAATCCACCATGAGTTGCGTATTGGCTTTCCTGTCCTGCAGGGACAGTTTGAGGTTTGGATCAACCCTAATTAAAACATGGTTTTGTATTAGCTATCGTGCCTTACTTACTCTTTCATATTAGAGGGTTTTTCCCCCCAATTTTTATTTCATTAAGTGAATTTTCTTATACAGGTCACTCAAAATTATGTTTGTAGAAATAATGTGCTCTCATTTTATTTATCAAGATTACCTGCAGTTTTAAGAAGTCTGCTTTTAACAATCATTACTTAGTCTGTAGCTTTATTTTCAAAGAGTTGCACGGAAAACCCACTGAAGGATGGGTGATTTGTATTTGATCAATACTGATATATCTTGATCAAATATTTGTTGAGTGGTTATGGTGAGCCAGGCACTACTGTGGGTTGAGTGGATAACCATGGTAAACTCTATGGTAGTCTGCTCAGAGTTCTCATCCTACCCCGTGAGTCAGACATTTTGTTAGTTGCTAGGGCTACAGAGAAAAAAGAATATAATTCTTGAGCTTCAAATGGAAATTCAGAGTATTTTAGGGAAGTTAAATCATATAAAAAACAACAATACAGTGCTATTAATAGTATAAAGGCAGAAGGGTGGAGCAGCTATTCTCGTTCTGCATAGTTAAGTCATTGACCCTGTGTCACTTAGCTTCTGAGAATTCCATAGGGCAGTGACTCTTTTCCCTGAGAAGAGGGGAAGTCTGGAATAGTGGGATTTAGTGTGTGAGGGCAGGGGAAATAACCCAGGACCAGTGTGCTAGATAGTTGTGCTAAAGTACTTCCTCCATGATGAGATTTCCATTATTTCATGTCAGTGATTTTTATTTGTTTTTAGACTTACACGATTCCCAAAGACTTGGATTTTTTATCAGCCTTATTTTTCTAGTAAAGTTTTTCTTGAGAACTTCTAGGAGACAACAGAAGTGGTTTCTCTGTGTCCTGTCCTGCCCTCTCTCTGTGTTGGCTTTCTCTGTCTCTCTACTAGAATTACGAATTCAGGTATTGCTACTTAAATGTCTTATAAGCTTTGACTTTGTATGATGTTTTCATTTTTCCTTTTATGCTTCTAATGGGATGACAGAACTCATTGAAGTATAAGAGGTCAGTGTTAATTAATACTTTGAATGAAATGGATACTTTACATTAAAAAAACCCTACTGTGAAGAATCTGCCTTTTTAAGTGCTTGAATTTTCACAAAACTCTTATACTAAAGTGTATATGCTCCAGTGCATGTCCCTTTAAAAGGATTAGATACAACAACTATGCATGCCAAAGAGAGTCCCCAGTTTGAAAAGAAGCTATGAGAGTATTGATATGTTCTTTTCAGAATTCAAAGAACAGTGTTGTGATGCATTTATTTTCTTTGGTATTTCAGGCTGATCACAATGTAGATGTCAACCCTGAAGAAGATGACGATGGGGAATTAGCACTATGGTCTCCTGAAGTCAAGATCGTTGAACTAGTAAAAGATCATAAAGGCTTGGGATTCAGCATTTTGGATTACCAGGTATAAAAACCTCCGTAGAATTTTTTTGGAGTGATTAGTCGTATTAACATTATGTGATGTGGTAACTATTTTAAGGCACCCGTTGACTTAGGCAGAACTGAATGATTGGATGTATAATGCTATTGTCGGAAGATGAGGTGTCATACCTTCCATTGTTAACTTGGCAATTGATAGCTCCCTTAGTCAATAAAATGATGGATCATATAATAAAGGAAGCAATAGTTTTATACCCATGGATGCTTTTATAGACTGGAACTTGATGAATTTTTTCATATAGAGGTCCCACCCCCTGGGTTTATTGAGATATATTTTATATATGTAAAATTCACCCATTTACAACATACAGTTTGGTTGCTGTTAGTATTCAGAGTTATGCAGCCATCAACCACAGTCTAATCTTAGAACATTTTCATCACCCCCAAAAGAAACCCTGTACATATTAGTAGTCATTCCCAATTCTCCTCCTATTCCTCCCCTTCACATGGAGGATTTTATAGTTTTGCTTACCTAAATGTGCAATTTCTACTTGGTGAAATGATATATTTCTATTTAATAATGGGACACATGACTTTTATACATTTATATGTATCCCAGATTTGACCAGGGTAAAGTTACTGATGCATTTGGTGAATGATGTGAAAGGTCACAATAAGACATCTATTTATCTTACCAGTTTACCAGTTTATAGTACTTTTAGAGCTTCTGATGATTATGGGAATTAAAACTGTTGGCAAGAAATATCTTCACTTTTAAGATGCATATTTTAATACATTTGTGCTGCCTAAACACATTGTGGTTTTAATAAAGCAAAATGTATTCTATCAAAGCACATAAAATGCCAAGTGATATAAAAATCAATTCTTTTATTTTTAATATGATAAGGCAATCATGAATAGATTAAAAGAAAAATACTTTAGGCATTATGTAAGACATTAAATTCCATATTTTGGCAGTGTGATTTAAGATTACTGAAATAGATTATATCTGTTTCATTCTTGCTGACCTATTTCTGTGCCAGATAACCTTCTTAGTTATTAGAACTTCTCTTTGGAATATTATTGAATTACGAGTTGTTGATTCCAAATAATATACATTTGGGGAAATATTTATAAGAAAATATTAGTACTGTAAGATTCTGAAAGTTTATACATTGGTTAATATTAGAGCATATAAAACAAATGGCCAGTATATGTCATTATCTTCCTCCCCAGTGTAGTTCTATTACCTAGCACGTGGTAGGTGATTAACAAGTATTTGCAGAATGACTGCAGAAAGTTTAGGTTAGCCAAAATTAACTGCGACTAAGTGAACACATTCAGTGGGGTTTCTTGTTAAGCATTTGATAATTAGGATTTAGTTTAGGAAGTATCTTTCAGATGTGGTCTTGGATATTGAGCCACATTTCCATTATCATTGGAATACACACACACAAACATATTGGAAAATATATATAATATATAGGAATATATATTATCATTGGAAAATATATACTTACAATCTCAGATAATATATTTTCATGATTGCTTATATCCTGTTAACTGACATTATCTGCGAGTTTTAGGTTTTGAATATTGCACATTTAAAGCAGACAAGTGCTTTAGACACTTAAAAAACTTCAGTAAGAGGTGGGAAAAAAACTCGATAGTTCTTAACAGGTTAATCTCCAGTTAACAAAAACATTTCTTTGAGCTTTGAGCTTCACACTTTAAAAGATGCATGTAGCCTATTCTAGATATGCAGTTTTTTTCACTGCATTCCTATAGGAATGTATTGTAACATACCTTTTGTTTTTTAAATTTTTATTAGATTCTAGGATTTTCCCCCTTTCATCTTCCTCACAGTCATTATTACACATGCAGTACTGACATTTATTTCTGCATGAATTATATGTAGTGATTTTTCTTCCGACGAAAAGTTAGATTCTATTTGCCTTTGTTCTTCTCTAAGAATAGAAAAATATTTTATAAATGCTGCTTTGATTTATGTTAAAGGACTCAGCTTATTTACTTCTGTATCTAAACTTTTGAAAAAATCTTAAACTGAATGTTTTTCTTAAGTCAGTCTTGAGTACATTTACATTTATACACAGCATGTTTTCACCATTCGTCAAATGGAATATAGAACTGTTTTCCACCATGACATTTATTTTTAATTATATTTTATTATGTTATTACAATTGTCCTGATTTTTCTCCTTTTGCCCCCCTCCATCCAGCACTGCCACTCCCTCAGGCCATCCCCACACCATTGTTCATGCCCATGGGTCATGAATATAAGTTCTTTGGCTACTCTCTTTCCTATACTGTATTTTACATCCCCATGGAACTTCTGTAACTACTTATTTGTGCTTCTTAATCCCCTCACCTCTTCACCCATTCTCTTCATTCCACTTCCCATCCGGAAATCTTCTAGCTGCTAACTTCTTTTCTCTTGCTTTTAAGAGTTTCTCCTTATCTTTAACCTTTGACCTTTTAATCATATGTCTTGAAGTAGGCCTCTTTGCATGCATCATAATTGGGACTCTCTGTGCTTCCTGGGCTTGCATGTTTATTTCTTTCACCAGATAAGGGAAGTTTTCTTTCACTATTTTTTCAAATAGATTTCCAATTTCTTGCTCTTTATCTTTCCTTTCTGGCACCCCTATGAGGAGAATATTGAACTTCTTAAAGTTGTCCCAGAGGCTGTTTATACTATCTTCATTTTTTTGGATTCTATTTTCTTCTTGTTCTGTATGGTTGTTTTTTTGCTTCCTTATGTTCCAAATCATTGGTTTGATTCTTGGCTTCATCCATTCTACTGTTGTTTCCCTGTAAATTGTTCTTTATTTCAATTAGTGTATCCTTTGTTTCTGACTGGGTCTTTTTTGTGATTCTGAGGTCCTCGCTAAGTTACTTGAGCATTCATATCAACAGTATTTTGAACTCTGCATCTGAAAGATTGCTTATCTCCATTTCATTTTTTTTTTTCCTGGAGTTTTGATTTGTTCTTTCATTTGGGCCACGTTTCTTTTCTTTTTTTTTTTTGCCATGTTTCTTTATCTCCTCACTTTGGCAGCCTCCCTGAGTTTGTTTCTATGTATTAGGTAGAATTGCTTTGACTCTGTGTTTTGGTAGTGTGGCCTAATGTAGTAGGTGTCCTGTAGGGTTCGGTGGCACAGACTCCCCCTATCACCTAAGCAGCTGCTGCTTCTTTGATAGGATTTAGGAGCAAAGACCAGCCATTTCTATGGAAAAGCACCTTGGGTGGCCCCATAAGTTGGATGGGGTGGAGCCTCTGGGGATCTCCAAGATGGGTCGCACAGTGTTAGCCAGGTTGATGGAGTCTTAGATATGGCACCAGTCTACTAGCTGTGTGGGAGAAGGGCTCAGCAAAGGGACAGTGACCTCTGCTTGCCCTGATGCCAGATATTTCAGTCTCTCCCTGTATACTGCTGGTGCTCTTCAAGGTGCTGCCTTGGTATTGGAACACAGAGGGAGCTGGTCTGAGTATGTGAATCTGTGTGTGGGTTCCCCAAGATGAACTGCTTAGTGCTCCAGCAGCATCTTCCACTGACTCAGTCCTTGCTGGTTGCGGGGACTTATCTTCCTGGCACTAGAATCCTGGGCTGGGGCGCTTGGTGTGGGTCTGGGACTCCTCGCTCCCAAGATAAATAAAAATAAATTTTTATTTACATGAGTGTAGAGCCAGCCCATTCCATGTTCATACCTCTCCTACCAGTTTGGATGGATGGATGGGGTTTCTTCAATGCCATAGTTGTCAGACTTCATTCAGCTTTCTGATGTTCCTAAGTAATAGTTGCTCCATATTTTAGTTGTAATTTTGATGTGGTTGTGTGAAGAGGTGAGCCATGTCTGCCTATGTCCTCCCCCGTGACATTTTGATGACATGTAAACACAATTTAAATTTTGGTTTTGGCCAAGTTCAATTAATTGCTTATACCATTCCTTGTTGTACTTAAGTAATAAATTTTAAAGTTTACGAATATTTATTGCAAGACTAGGGGACAGTTTAACAAAAGCCATTAAAGGCTGTGTTCCTGGTTATTATTGTATTTGATGCATCCTGTATGAGTTTATTGGGTAGCTGAACAGGGCCAGTGCAGGTCCCCACCGCCACCCCCAGTCTTAGCATGTGTGGAATAAGAAGTATGGTAGAAATATGTTGGCCACCTTAGCTGTTGGCGAAAGTGTTAGTAGAGTAGGAGAGCTTCCTGGTTGTAAAGGACCTGCATCAGCAGCATTGAGATTGAAAATTTACTTTGGAATGTTAATTTCAGTTAACCACTTTCCCACTAATGGGTTATTCTCTAGAATAATAAGAAATTCCTCTAGAGCCTGACAAAATTATATTTGATATCCATTCATGGATGCTTATGCAATTTATTTATAAAATGGGGACAAAATGTCTAGATCAAAGGATTGTTGTGAGCCAAGTAGATTAACATGTAAAGAAGTGGAAATGTTACATTATTATGCAAGTGTGAATATTATTAATAATGATCCAACTTAAAAAAGAAAGTCAAAAAGTTTTTACATTTTTCCTCAAAGATGGAGCCATACTATAATATGTATGTACTGTATCAACTTTCAACTATTTAGTGAAATTAGGAAAATTAATGTTAGATGTCTTTGTGCAGAAAAGTCTAAATTTAATCATAAAATTGCATTTAAAAAGCAATATTTTTAAAAAGCCAATTCTTTAAAAAAAATTTTTTTATTTATTTTGGTGGGTTGGGGGAAGAAGGAGAGGGAGAGAAACGTCAGTCAGTTGCATCCCACACACCCACATCTCAACTGTGGAGCTGGCCTACAAACCATACCTAGGAATTAAACCAAGGGACCCTTCGGTTTACAGGATGACATCCAACACACTGAGCCACAGCAGTCAGGGCTAAAAGCAACCAACTCTTTTTTTTAAAGGTTTTATTTATTTATTTTTAAAGAGAGGGGAAGAGAGGGAAAGGAACTTCAGTGTGTGGTTGCCTCTTGTGCGCCCCCCACTGGGGACCTGGCCCACAACCCAGGCATGTACCTTGACTGGGAATCCAACCAGTGACTCTTTGGTTCACAGGGTGGAGCTCAATCCACTGAGCCACACCAGATAGGGCTACAAGCTGCCAACTCTTGATGAGCCATATTTAATTATCCAATTGTGGATTATCGGTCACAAATTTACTTTTTACATTCAGTTGAGCCAAATCTTAGGAAAAAATGAATGAGCTGAGAAAGGATTTTGAGTTGGCCATGGAGATATGGGGCAGCTGCCTGGACAGGTGATTCAGTGGTTAACTATTGGTGGGAGTTGCGTAGCTGAGCAGAGAAAAGAAGTATATTTTTATACCTGAAACAAAGGAGCCGAATCTACTAACCAGTTCTATAGCTCAGTCAAAGAGCAAAGTGGAGAAATTCATCTTCTTGAAAGGCATTTAAAATAGTTTAGAGTGAAGGTAAAAGGAGAAAGCAACAGGGAAGACATAGTATATATGGTTCAGGTTGTAAGTCTTCTTATTAGATTTTAGGGTAAAGTGATAGTAACTTTATTGACTTTGATTTGAAAAAAGGTAGAATATTTGTTCATCTCAAATATTCCTAGGTACTCCTCCATGTAGTGGCCAGTTAAAATCCTGCCCTGTGTGTGTACCATGTTAGAAGAGCCATTGATTGCTCACTGTAACGTCATGTCTTATATGGTTGTGTCATGGAAAACAGCAATGTGCATAATTTGTCAAGTCAATAATATTGTGGCTAACTATGTACTCTCAGCACCATAAAACCCTTCTGAACTTTGGTTATAAGGTTTTGTAGTATAGTTTCTTGCTAGTTTCTAAGTGTGGTTTACATATTGTGTTCTAGTTATCTTTGTCTTGATTCCCTAATATTTACATTAAATGGTTTTATTCCTTGGAATATTACTAATATTCAGACTACTATTAATTCTAATATTTATACAAATAAAATTAATACATATTCAATAGTAAGACCTGACAATTTGTTGAATGTTTACTATTTACTAGGCATTGTTCTAATTGCTTTTATGTATTCCTCACAAGAACCATATGAAGTAGATACCATATGGAGTGAGATTATTATCCTCATTTTATTTTATTTATTATTTTTTAAAATATTTTATTTACTTTTAGAAAGAGGGGAAGGGAGAAAGAGAGGGTGAGAAACAAAGATGTGACCGAGAAACAATGATCAGCTGCCTCTCACATGCACCCTGACCGGAGACCAAACTCTCAACCCAGGCATGTGCTCTGACTGGGAATCAAACCAGCAACCTTCTGCTTAGTGGGACCATCTTCAACCAACTTTGTGGGACGCTTCAACGAAGCGTCGCCGGTCAGGGCTATTATCCTCATTTTAGAATTGAGGAACCTCAAGCATAGAGAGGTTAAGTAACTCATCCAAGTTCACACTGCTAATATGTGGCAGATCTTTAACTCAAACAGTTGGCTCCCAAAGTCTCTGCTTTTAACCACCATGCTCTCGTGCTCCATTTCTTATGAGAATTGCTTCCATGTGCATTTTATTACTGGGGATCCCTGTGATAAATTGTCACAGCAGATCTTTCTGTTTTTTCAGCTTGTAAAAAATTTTCATGCCTTAAAGACAAGCTGCTAGATAGTTTTCTCATTTTTAATACTTACATGAACGTTCAGTAAGTATTGAAATTAATATAGCATGTTCACATTCATTGTATATGAACTGGTGCTTATTGCTTCAAACAAAAATAACCGCAAATTTAAGAAGCTTCAGTTAGCACAAATATTTTGTTGTGAGTTAATGTTCAGAAATGGAGCAATTATTAGGTAATCTGAGAATCTGTGACTTTTTAAATCTACCAAAAACCTTGAAATAAATTTAGAAGTGTGTGGATTTTACCTTCAGTTGACCTTATAAATTAAACATGGCAAGTGGATATTTTCTGGTGTTTTGATTTATGTTGAACTTTGAATAACCCCTCATAATTATAAATCACTAGGCATGTTTGACATTAGCCAATTTTTGAACATTAGCCATGATATTGCCATTCTTGATACTTTTGAATTTTAATGACTTAGAAGGTAAAATTTATTAACCAACAGTTCTTCCTCCCACATCCTGTGCCTCATTTTTCTTCCCTTTTGGTATGGACAGACTCAGTTTGTGTCAAAGTAGATATCTGTGAAAGACTTTGGCTTTACCTTAGATACTGGGTGAGATAAAAATAGAAAGTATAATAGCAACAGCCTTTGAGAGAGGATTTATATATATATACTGTTAATGATGCTTTAAAAAGTTGCTTGAAAGATCACAGGCAAATAATGATTGATCAAAAAGAATAGTGAAAGTATTCCTCCCAATAGAAATGAACAGTGATTACTTTTTCTTAATAGGAGAAGTGGGTTATTGAACTCCAGAAGTATTTGTCTTGGATAAGGAATGCCTTAGTATTGACAAGAAAGACTTAGTGTGCAGTTTTTTGCCTGACTACTAATTCTATCAGATGGAATTCTCTTTAAAAAAGACTTTTAGGCCCTGGCCAGGTGGCTCAGTTGGTTGGACCGTCATGCCGCACACCAAAAGATTGAGGGGTCGATTCCAGGGCAGAGCGCATACCTAGGTTGGGGGTTTGATCTCCGGTGGGGCCTGTACAAGAGCCGATCAATGTTTCTCTCTTTCATTGATATTTACCCCCCCCCCAAATCAATAAATATACCCTTGGGTGAGGATGAAAAAAAAAGACTTTTAAAAGTTGTAGGAAGGGATTGTACAAATTTCATGTATGTAGCTTTAAATTGATGTTTTTCTTATGTGCTCAACAGAATGACTTTCTGAGCACATGAAAATGTTTTAAAGATAAGTGATACATACATATGACACAGAAATTTAAGGTACATAAAGGTGTGCCATGAGAAGTAACTCTATCTCCACACACAGTTCCTCACCTCTCCCAGATAGTACTCCTGATTTTCCTCTCTATCCTTCCAGGATATTTTATACACACACACAGTTGGATAAGGAATAGTTTGTTGGTTGCTATTTTTTTAATGTATAAATGGAATATGTCACAAGCATTTTAAGCACATTGCTTCTTTCATCAATTATATGTTCTTTCATTTTGGTATTTATAAAGCTACCTAGTTCTTTTTAATGACTGCATAGTATATTGTTATCTATGTTCAAGAATTCATTTAACCAGTCTCCTGTACTCATTTAGTGGGTATTTCAAATGAGGCTGTAGTGGGTACCCTTGTCATTCTCTTTTATGAAGAGGTGGAGATAAATCTTGTAATAAATTCCTGGAAGTGGAATTACTCATCAAGAAAGGCATATATCTTTTAAATTTGGATATATTTTTACCAAATTGCTTGAACATAACTCTTTGTGAGACTCACATGTATTTTGCTAATTGTTTTCCATGATATGGACGGATTAAGAGATAGCAATTTTAACTATCAATTTTGTTTCAACTTTATATTGGCAGTAATTAATTTATTATTTTTATATCTAAGAGGGCATAAATGATTTGTATTCAGACTTTGATATTAGTGTCCAGAAGTCTAGTCATATTTCTTCCACCAGTTTTAATTGTGTTTATCAAAAAATTGAGTTTAAAAGTGGAAGAGCCCTGGTTGTGTGGCTTAGTTGGTTGGCACATTGCCACATGCACCAAAAGGTTACAGGTTTGATTCCCTGTCAGGGCACATACCGAGGTTGCAGGTTCAATCCCTGGTCGGGCATGTACAGAAGTTTTCTCTTCTTTCTCTCCCCCCCTTCTCGCTCTCTCATTTCTTCTCTCTCCAAAGTCAATTCAAGAAAACACATGAGGATTAAAAAAATAAAAGTGGAAGAAATCAAAGATTTTAATTTTTGCCTCCAGAGTTGAATGCGGGGCGAATCTGCATAAATGCTACTACAGTATATTCAGTAACTTGCAGAATTTCCCAGTCTCTACATTCATACTAGCTGGTTAGTTTATAGAATCCAAGATATAGAATTTGATAGGTGTTAACATAATTTTAACATATAGTACAGCACCGCTGATCCTTGAATAATGCGGGGGTTAGGTACATCGATCCTCCACAGTTGAAATACATATATAACTTTTGCCTCCCCCAAAACTTAACTACTAATAGCCTACTGTTGACTTGAAGCCTTTATATAAATAGACAATTAATATATATTTTGTATATTATGTATTATATACTGTATGCTTAGAATAAAGTAAGCTAGAGAAAAGGAAATTTTACTAAGAAAACCACAAAGAAGTGTGTATACATTTATGGTGTTGAAAAAAAACCCATGTATAAGTGGACCCATACAGTTCAAACCAATGTTGTTTTGGCCCAAGGGTCAATTGTACATATATTAGTGTTATTAAAAAGTCAGGTACAGTGGATTGAGCGTGGGCCTGTGAACCAGAGGATTGTAGTTCGATTCCCAGTCAGGGCACATGCCTGGGTTGCAGGCCAGTTCCCAGCAGGGGACACATGAGAGGCAACCATACATTGATGTTTCTCTCCCTCTCTCTTTCCCTTCCCCTATAAAGATAAATAAATAAAAAAATTTTTTAAAAGTCAGATACAAACCTATACTGTGTCCAGAATCTAACATATAGAAGATAGGAATGAATTGCAAGTTCCACTTTAATACTCAGAGGATCTCATAACATGGCCACCGGTATCTTTATTTTCCCTTTTGTTGTTGTTCATGTGTTTTTAAAATATTTTTATGAAGCTCTTTGAATCCAGTTCACCCATGTAGCATAAGATATTGGTACTAAGCTGCTGTTGCTCAGTGCCTTGAGTGCCAGCCCGCGAACGGAAGGATTGCTGGTTCAATTCCCAGCCAGGGCACTCGCATGGGTTGTGGGCCAGATGCTCATTTGGGGTCTTGCAAGAGGCAACTGATCACTGTTTCTCTTGCATATGGATGTTCTCTCTCCCTCTTTTTTCCTCCCTTTCCCTCTCTCTTTCTTTTTTAAATGAATAAAATCATTTTAAAAAGATATTGGTACTAAGCAACATGTAGTCAGTTACTAATGGTAGTGTCCATGTTCTGGCAAATACATAGCTTACCGTTGAACAAATCACACAGCTGTATTTAAAGGTCACTTTTGCTTGACAGAACTTAGGGGAACTGATAAAGGCTACTATCCACATTTATTTTTATTAACATCAAAGTACTGTAAGCCCCAGTGCCAACTGGGCTGAAGACATCTTTTCACAGAGGATTTGCTTCCTTTCCCTTTATGGGAAAGTTCTGCATCCTTTAAATCATTTTAAGCTGCTTCATTTGAAAAATAATTCTCAATAATGTGTTCATGGAGTGGATTGATTGTGGCTACTGGGGAAGTTCTCTCATGCCTTAAAGATTGCTTTTCAAGCCTGCAAAGTGGGTAAACGAAGGGAGCCCACTCCCGGTGTGTGGAGCTTGTCGTGTGCTCAGGATGACGACTGACTTCCAAAAACTTCACTGCGGCAGGACTAAAGGCATCAGGAGACCAGAAGCCACTTAATAAGAGATCAAAGAGGCTCTGTGTGTATCAGCCTGAAATCCAGATCTCACAGATCAAAAGCTTGCCTGAGTGAGGCAGCTGCAGGCGGATGGAGTTAGCAGGAGGTCTCACAGATCTGGAGTCAGGCCTGATGTTGAACTTTGCGGGGATTTCATGGCTCCTCTGGAATATGAATTTGGCAAAAAATCCCATTGTGTCTAATGGGGGGAGAGAGAAAATAGAGGGCAGACAGCAGATTCTCATCAGCTGGATGGTGCTTTCTCCTAGGGCAGCTCTCCTGCTAACAACGTTTCTTCAGGACTGTTTCTGCTTCGCACTAAAAGGCATTGCTAAGGAGGAGGAGATAGTGAAAATGTTGTATCTCTTGTTTCCCCTTTTTGTGAGTATTTCAGAAATGGCCAAGTGGTTCATATGAACGTTTAGAAAACAACTCCGGAGAGCTAAAATGTAGACGTAGAACAATAGAACAATATATTTTAAATAATTGGTCTGAAGAAAAAACTCAGTCTTCCGAGGTGTTTCATCCCTAGTCTTCCCCTACCTCGAGGTGTGAATGTGTTTTGGAGATTCCCACTTGATTTGGATGTCAGTGTTGAAAACCATGCTAGTAGGTGAAAATCATAGCCCTTCCTGGAGTAAGGCAGAAAGATCGAATCGAGTCCACAAACAGGTATTAAAGGTCCATTTCCCTGTGGCTTGGTCATTTGTATTGCTCTGCCCTGTTTGTGGGGGTCACTGGAGCCAGGCAGTGATTCAGAGAAACCACACTCTTCCCCACGAGGGCCAGGAAGCGGGGCTGCCTCCTTCTGGCACCGCAGGCCTGATTTCGTGATGGTTCCTGAAGGAGGGGTAGCTGCCTGATCCTCACTCACCATCTTCTAGGGCTAGAGCTCCCCTCTCAGCTGTCCCCTGTGTATTTAACCTGAATCCGATACCGCACTCACCAGCACGCCAGTGTGAACATACGGTATGGTCGGGGGCACCAGATTACAAATTAAAAAGGACTGGGATTTGCATTCTGGCTCCAGCACCCTACTAGGACTTTGAACAAGCTTGTCAGTCTTTCTTATTCTCAGTTTACTAAAATAATAAGCTCTAAAATAGAAATAATATTTGCTTGTACAGTTGTGAAGACTAAGTAAAAGATGCACACAAATGCCCATACTTTTGTAGGCATAAAATAACATATTACTATTGACTGAAAAATGATGATAAAGATTTTTTAAGACCGAGTCTGAGCACAGACTTGCTATAAGACTTGTTATTCATTCTCTCCTTTGAAAAAATTGCTTACTTAATACAAGCTAATAGGAAGGATGTAAAATTTGAAAAGGTATGTACCCTTTAGAGACCCTTCATTGGACAGGTGTGTAGTGAGCACATTCCCTGTCGGGCCCTGTTCCAGACGTGGGGGATATAGCAGCGAACAAAAGAGCCAACAGACTGCATGTCTTCGTAGAGTTTAAATTTTACTGGGCGTAGAGAGACAGCATACAGATAAATAAATGTTGAAATAGGATAAAGGGAGCATACTTGGGAAGAACTCTACGTAACATGCTGTAGTTTTAGCAAGGGTGGGAGTGAGACTAAGAGACCCTGTGACGGTTGCGGGAAACCGAGGTGTGCTTTGTGGACAGGCAGTTCCTGGTATTGCTAATGCATCCTGATTTCATATCTTCTTGTTCTTTAGTAACCATGAACTGTTTAATATCTATCTGAATTTTTACATTTTATTCCCTCTAATGAAGAATCCTTTGAGAAACTTTGTGTTCTAATACTTTATTTGGAAAGCATGACTACCATTTCACGTGGTAATAATAGCCAGTTATTATGTTCCATCTACTCTGTCAGGCGTTGTTGAAAGCCTGTGTGTGTATGGGGGAGGGGGATGATTTAATTATCCCTACAAGCCCAATGAGGTGGGGACTATAACCATCATACTCATTTTGTGGGTAAGGAAACCGATGACAGGGGGTTAAAGAATTTGCTCTGGATCACCCGATTAGAAGTGGAGCTAGGCCCCCAGGTTTGTGGTCAAGTAGAATGAAAGTCCATCTTTAGACCAGAAACAAGACTGATTCTTTATAATTATGGCTCAAGTAGAAGATGATACAAGTGTTCAATTGTCTTTCCAGAGAGACATACTTATTATGATTCCAAAAGATGTACTTCAGAGTATTCCTGAATCCTTACGGTCCCTGGCCTTTACTGCTGTCTCCTGGACAAAACCCTTTCTAGACCGAATGGCTTTTTCACTGCCAGAGAGTAGAAACTGTGTGTTCTACCTTAGATTTCGCTACAAGACTCCTTGGCTGTTTTCCTGCAGTTTGAACTTGTGAAAGTTTTATTCTACATCTTGTGTGCTACATATAAAGAATGGGTTGCCCTTTCAAGGATTAAAAGGAAAAATTGCAAAATGTTTTCTAAGGAATGAAGGGCATCCTGTGTCCTTAATGTGGCACTGGGCATCAGAGGTGGCCCCTGTCTTTCACTGGCTGCCTTAAGGGAGAATGAGGCCCTCTTCTGGTGCAGGGGTCTGTGTATCAGGAGTACAGTGTCAACCCTTTGTTTTCATGCCTTAAACATGTAACATCACGAACAGTGTGGCAGCTGATAGTACTGCTGGTCTATATCACACACACTCAGCTAAATTTAGAAGATAGTCAATGAGATGGTAAATGTCAACCCCTCAAACCCTTTTATCCTGCTAGCTTCATCATCATCTTCCTAGTCATAATAATAATGGGGACAACACTTATGAAGTGATTTCTATGAGCTTACTAAGCTCTTTACATGCCTTATCTCATTTAATATTTAGTAGCTCTGTAAAATCTGTACTGTTATTATTTCCACTGACAAAGAAGAACCCCGTGTCTCAGAGACTGAACAACTTGAACAATAGCACTCATCCAGTATTTAGGTTAACTTGAGAGTAACTTGTTTGCAATATTAAAATGAATTCCAAAACTAATATTAAACAAGCTTTTAAAAGTTTTGTGTCTATACTTCTCTACATCATTAAAACTTTCAATTAATGCAGTTTGGTTTTCTTTTTGGAAGATATTGGGATATTTCTTACTTATAAATTTCTTTTCTACTTTAAACTTTTTGGGTAAAATACAGGCAACAAAATTTACCATCATAACCACTTTTAAGTGTATGGTTCCATAGTGCTAAGCATACTCAAATTTCAACTGATGTAGTTTTAGTAGTGGGTGTGACTTTGTACTTGAGTACTGCTGTCTACCCGGTTGAACCCTGGCCATTTTAGCCAGAGGATGGGACTTTGAGATCAAGGACAGTTGTGTGGTTTGTTTTATTTTCTTACAACCAGCAAAAGTCTTAGGCCAGGGGTGAATGGCAAACATGTAAATAATTACAGAATGACATACATTTTTTAAGAAATTAAATACCCAAGCAACATATTTAATATCCAAGAAAAAATATCTAATAGGAGACAAAAAGGGGATAAGAGAAAGCAATAGTCTTCAAGAAGTAATTTCCATGGGACTCCTGCTTAAACCATTTTGATTATTTTGGTGCTTGAAATAGATTTTTTAAATACTAAACTATACAGAATAAAATTATCTGCAGGCTTCTATTTTTCCTTTTTAGAATATATTTTGATCTTTTAGCAAGCTTCTCTGTCCACTTCTCTTCCAATGCCCTTTTAATTGCCTTACATACTGTGCTGCTCAGGGACTATTTAGTTCTATGTGTGATGAGTGGAAAAATCTATTCTTAATGCCTAATAGTATTTAGGAAGTAATAAGACACAAGGAGCCAGGAGCCATATCAGTTTAATCTATCTTGAGTGCACTGAATGTATTTTGTGGGTACTTACTTTGAACATGATGATGTTGTGGTTATTGGTATGATTAGTGTAATACTAGGTTATATTATAAAATAGTTAAAATGGGGTTAGATTCTGATAATATAGCTTGCTCATTATTCATTAGAATCATCTAGTTATTGCCTTGCATTCACTGTAAATACATTTGTTTCTTTTTCCTAGAAGTAAATATTTAGTTCATTGGTCAAATCAGCAGCTCTTTCAGAATAATTAATGACATCCCACTATCTTAAACCAGAACTATTCTAGTGATTTTAATTCAACTGATGGTCTCTGACCTGTCTTTCGTTGCTCTCTAAAAATTGCAAAAGAAGAAAAAAGTCGTTTTAAGACTCATTTTTTTTAAAAGGTGCATATGTCATATATATTTTTGCATATCTTTTTTCATGGTGGAATACCCAGGAAGTTAGGTCTTGTGTAGGCAGTGGCCTTTTTAGAAGTTCTTAAAAGATAGCATTAAAATTATATCAATATTTGTGACCATATCTTTTTCATTGTCGATGCTGTGTTTTGAGTTGACGTATCATTCCCTACTTTCTATAGTGGTTTTATGAGTGTTTTCATAAAAATTAATGACAAATCTGACTCAAGATACTCTGTCAAATTTAGTTATAAGATTCTGGAGTTAGTGGAATGCATTATAACTGTCATATGTCCATTTTACAATTGAGAAAACTGACTTAGCAAATGAACCTCTAAAACTCTGCACAGCCAGACTGGGGCTCAGAACGCATTCCCTGACTTCTGTGTCCTGCCCATCCTACTGCTGGTGGATTGACTGGCTGTCTTCTTGTCTGTCCTGCATATATTTTGTCCTTAAAAAAATTTAGATTCTTGTTTCATGACTGACATTGCTAACAATGGGATTTTAATTTATGCCTGCTATACAGCAGAGCATCTGATGATCACTGGTTTTTCCTTAAGATGTATTTCTGTGCGCATGTAAAGAAACCTCTCCTTTGTCTTTCTTTGTACCCAGTTTTTTTTTTTTGTCCCACCTCCAGGATGAAAGAATTAGTTGTCTGACTTTTAAACTCAGTGGTTTCTTCTGCATTCTCCATTTTACTAACTTCCCTGAGATCTTATTTTGAAAATTTATTATGCTGTCAAATTATTCAGATTTTCACTCAATACTTTTTAGTTCAAATAATAATGGCCACATTTAAGAGTAAACTCTTTAAGAATCAAATATTTGGTGCTTTCATAGTTTTCTGTCAGTTGACAACAGTTGCGTTTGGACAATAATTATCAAAGATTACATAGTTAGTGACCTTACATTATTCATAAATTAACACATGAGTATGTAGATCCTATAAAATTATCTTTTAAACATGCTTCCTCATGCTTATATGAATAAATGTTTGTGGAATGATGTTCAGTGGGCCAATTCTGTAAGAGCATACAGCACAGCACTGAACTCACTGGTCAGGAGACGTGTTCATGTGTAGAGAGCACTTTGTATTTCATCGTCATTCCGAGCTGTTTTTCTAGTTATTCCTTGGACTCATTTCATTTTGGAGAAGGACTCATGGAGTACAGGAGAGCATGTACTTGGGGGTGTGGTAAGCTATATACCCATTCAGAACTTTAATTAGACATAGAATTATATTAGAATATAACTAGTTGACAATAAGTGTCAAAATTGTCAAAGGTAAAGTAGTTTATACACAAATTTTAAAAAAATTTTTGTTGTATTTTTTCCACTACCATTTAGCCCCCTTATACCCTTCTCCCCCCGTAATCCTCACATGGTTGTCCATGTCCATGAGGTTTTTTTTCCTTTTTGCTCAGTCCCTCCATCCCTAACTTTACCCGCCACTATAGCTGTCATCCTGCTCGCTTTCTATGAGTCTGTCTCTATTTTGCTTCTTATACACAAATTTTTACCTGAAATAAACTATGGCCTATCTCTTTATTTTCCTGCTGTTGTCTTTAAATTCCAATTACATTACTTAATGTTTTTAAAAATTTGGGTGTTGGATACAGAATAGATTTTAAAAGAACAATTCAAAGTCAGTCTTTATTTTGAATCCACGTAGCTGTCATTGTTGCTCTGTGAGTTTTGTTTTTCGTCAATGTGTAATGTCAGCACGGTCCTTGGTGTATGTCTCCTGTGCCTCTTATTTTCAAAAATGCCTTACTCATAGCGCATTGGCCAATTTCTTAAATGTGACCACTTTTCTTCTTGTTCCTTTCATTGCGTTCTCTTTCTGTGGCATTCCCTGTTTTGTGCCTTCGCTCTGAGCTTGCCAAACTTACTTGTTTGCCTCTGTAGTTTTCATATTGGGAGTGGCTTTGTAGCAAGAGCTCCCCACTTCTCCTGGTCGCTGTGTCCCTGACAGAGCTCACATTTCACCCGAGCCACCCCGCCCTTTCCAGGTGATGCCCCTGCACTCTGCTTGAGTTTATGTGGACTATGGTCTCCTTGATCTGCGGGAATGGACACAAATATCCATATAATACATTTTATAGACCTTTGAGACACTTTGAATCCCATCCATTTAAGTATAATGGTTGTCACGTGTTTGTTATCTGTTTAAAGGTGTTCTTAGCTCACCAAATGAGTGGATTCTTGAGAAAGTAAATGTCAATGAAAATGCAGCAAACAAAGGCGTATTTTACCTGTACATGCTGTTCATGCTGGGCTCTCTAAGTTTTCACTGGCTGGGTACTGCAATGCAAACCGCTAGTGGCCGCGTGCGATATTTAAGGAGCTTAGCTTTACACACTTGGGCAAGATAATAAGTATATCTTCTAACATTTTGCCTTCTTTCAACATTCTTTCATTCATTTAGCAAATACTTACCTTAAGACAGAGGAGCTACATCCCTTAGTGGCTAAGAGAATAAGCTCTGGAATTTAACTGACTGGTTTAAATTCTGGGTGTGCCATTTATCAACTGTGTGCTTTGATTAAGTTATTTTGTTTTCCTCTGCCTTAATTTTCTCATTTGGAGAGAAGGGATAATAATGGTACCTATCCTGTATAGGTCTGAGGATTAAATAGGTTTAAATAAGTAAGATTCTTAGAACATGCCTGGCATGGCAAGAGCTCAGGAAGTGTTCCCAGTTGATGTCGATGTTGCCGTTGCTACTCGTATACAATGGTGTGCCTCTGGCGTACATGTAATCCACCGAGGCTAGAGACACTGACTGGCCTGTCGTCCGACATTTCAACCGTTCAGTACGTTCTGTGGCAGGCACTTAGAGTAGGCCCTGGAAGGAAAGCAACAAGTAGGCAAATATATTCTTGGTCTCACGAAGCTTATTTTTAGTAGGGAAGATGGTTAAACTAATTTCAGTAAACTGTCAAAAGTTTTATAATAGGTAAATGCTATGAATGCATCTAGCAGGACAACCTAACTTACCCAGGAGATCAGGGACAGGAAGGAAAATACATTATGACAAGTGTTGCCCTGGACGGTCTTTTTTAGACTTAGAGATCACACCCAGTGAGGAAGAGCTTGCGTCTTCGGGGAGCCAGGGAAAGGCTCCCATTGGAGGAAACACCGGAACTGGCCCTGCGGCAGGCGTTTGGATGAGAGGCCTCAGGGCAGGGAGGACTTGCCTGGCAGGTGCCATGGCTGATAGGATGTCACGAAGCATGCCGAAGCACATCACAGTCCCTGAATTGTAGTAGTTCTGTACCGTTGGGACAGTGTGGGGGCCAAGGAGAGTGGGCACTGGCACATGTGGGGACAGGGAGAGGAGGCCAGACAGAACTACAAATCCGAAGGGGTTTCTCTGCCAAAAAGTTGGACCTTTATCCTGAAGGCTGTATCCCTGAAGTATTTCATTCCGAAGAGGAATTGTGATTACATTTTTATTTTTAAAGATCTTTTAAAAAAATGTCTGCAGACAATAGACTAATGGAGGTAAGATTGGAGACAGGTAGACCTATTGGGAGACTAGCGATTGAACTGGCTAAAAATAACAAGAAACCGAATCCAGGTAGTGGCAGCAGAATGGAGAGATAGGATCGGCTGAAAGAGAGAGAACAAATTGACGTGCCCTAGTCAGCAACTCCGTGGAAGGGTGGGGTGTGGGGGAGAGGTGAATGTTTGGGTGTACGGTAATGCCACCAAGGGAGGAAGGGGGGAGAGGGGTCTGTTTGTCAACCTGGATTCCCTCCACATCAACACATCCTGTATTTATAATGAATGTCAGACATTAGCAGCACTTTAGGAGACCTCAACAATCTTCGCATCCACTTTTCTTCAGACAGGTATGGTGTTTTACTCACTGTGAGATGGCAGTTAGATGGTTCTCTTAGGAATTTACAACTCAGTACTGAAGAGGACTCAGATGAGATCTACTTTCTTGTATAGTATTCTGGTGAAAGTTGACTATTCTTAATTGATTGCAGCAGTTTGATAATATTTTTAAGAGCTGCAGGGAGCAATTTCCATCAATGGTTGAGTTGAAGCAATCATATGGGATACTATTAGAACATGGATAATGACAGAAGGCTTTTAAATAAAGAGGGGGAAATACCCTTCAGAAGAGAATGGCTTATATAGTAAAAGATGTTTCTTGTGCTTTGTGATTGGTCTTTAGTGCCCTCTGTTGGCTGTTTAGACTAAAACAGCTTGACTTTTGAATACAATGTTCCTTGCAGTGTTGTTTACCAAAACAAGAAAAGTTAGAGATTTTAAAATTATGCTAAGACAATAAAAACTGATGGGGACTTAAAAACTTAACATAGCATCTAGAAGTTGGGTAGAGGTTATGAGAAATATCTTTATAATACTTTGTTGGATGTAACAAAGGCATGCTATATGGACTGTATTTTGAGAAAATAGACTTTTCTGGTGAGAAGCAACCTGAATCTGGCTTTTTAAAAAGCATTTTTAGTGCAGCAAAACCTCAAGGGTAGTAGCCACCCCAGGAGAAAGTAGCAGCTGCTCTTTTCACATGGGGTGGCTGCCTCATGTGATGGTCATGAAAGGAAATGACGGTTACTCATTAAAGCCACTGCACTCCGCTATGTGGGGGACCACACGGTCAGAAAGTCATCACAGAAAATGCAGCAGTGATTATGCATAACGGGGCGTCTTCAGGACGGGGGTGGTTTCTCTTTTTTTAAACGACAGAGAAGCTGCCGTTGGGTTCTCTTCTCCAGGAAAAGTGGTGGTAGGACTAAATTTTAGAGGACGAAGCCTGAATGAATTTTGGTAAGCAAGCCCACCTGGTACTAGTTGGTGGGCTAAAGAAGGCTGTACTGCGTGTAAATAAGTGCTCACCACGACTTTCCCATTATTTCCTGGCTCATCTTCCTTTGAACTGTTTCTGATTATCATTTCAGCTGGTTGCATTTGGAAAACCAATGCATCTATTTAGTAGTTTAAAAATACTAGGTTTTGATTTGGTGTTACATGAAACTACAGAGATAACTCACACTAGTGTAGTAAAATCACTTATTTGCTTTTGGTATATTTTGCTATCGCAGGTTTCTCTAAGAAAGTTGAGTAATCATTAACATGAACGAATGCTAGCTGCTTTCTATGCATTTCACGAGGGGAATAAGCTATTACATAGTTTCCCTTCCCCCCCAATAAAAAAGCCTTCCATCAAAAACTGACATCCTAAATGAAGGACATAATTGTACAGCTTATTTATTAGTGTGTCAAACTTAAAATGTAATGGTTTCATATTTCAGAATGGAAAGTGTGCTGTGATTCATGGCTGCCAGTGACAAAATAGACAGCTCTTTTATATTGCTGCGCTGATTGCCTGCTGATACACCACTGTATTTTTTTTCTTTTTGGTTCTTTTCTATTCTCTTCCTATGCAATAGCTCCCTCTACTTGAAAATATTGGTGTAATTATGGTTTAACACTATGTTCTTTATGAATGCAGTCCCATGACGGTTTGTACTTTCAAACCTCTTCATAAATATCTTGGGTCATAGATCAGAGCTTGTTAGAAATTTACCAAGAATCCCTGGACTTGGGAGTGGAAAAGCAAGGTTACTTAAGGAGAGTAAGATAAGTTGTTCAAAGGCACTTTTCATGGAATTAGCTGTGCAGCCTGTGTTGATTCAAATATGATGTATTTGTTTAAAATTCTATGTAGTGCTTGAAAATGAACCTTGATATCTGAAACACACAGGTATAGGAAACTGGACTGGAAAAGTTCAAAGGAAATGTCAGACACTTCCAAATGACATAGCCTTGGAGTGGGCAGATTCCCTCTTTGTCAATTCCAAAGTGTTACAATTCTAACACAAGATGTGGCAGTCTCTCTCTACTTCCTGAGGAGGAGTTTAATAGAAACTAGCAGTGGAAGAAGGCCATGTTACTACATCTTTGCTTCATGGAACAGTCTGTGCATAATGGTACGATAGGACCAAAATAGACAACCAAAGCCAATGCTACTGTTCCTGGGATTTCCTTTCCCTCTCTCCCTTGCTAAGTTTGAGGTTTAGTGATGTAATCATATACCTCCACCATTAGGACAAATTAAGAGATTCTACTGAACCAGAAGATTTCCATGTGAATATGTCTTTGCAGTCACAACTCTGTTTCCAATTTCTTCTGTTACTCTGGTGCAGGGCAAGTATCAGAGCACGGGGGTCCAAAGGGAGGACTAAGGAGGCAGCTAAGAGATCTTGGCTAGTTTCCTTAACTTTCTGGCCTGCCATTTCCTCGTAAATACAGATAATAAATCTACCCACATCCTAAAGTTTTTTTGTTGAAATAATGATTGTCAAGCACTGAGAACAGAGCCTGACATAGTAAATGCTATATACCAGTGTTTGTGGAATAAAATACAAATAGTGGGGTTATAAATTGATATTTATTAACCAAATGTATTTATGTCCACATTATCTTCAGTGCTTAGTGAAAAGAAATATGGATGAGAGAGGTTTGTGCATGAGTTTCTTTCATGAACTGATACTCATTTTCTCTGTATGTCTCCATATGAATAGCTAGCTGTACTGTCTCATAATTTTAGGTTACGTTATTTTTAAACCTGCTTTTCAAATGCAGTGCAATATGCCATGGTTTCCATGTCTTTTTTTGAACTTACGTGATTTAGCAGGAGGATGCTATCCTGGTGGGATGCCTAAGAACGGACTGTCGTACAGCCCACTTCCCGTGAAGCCTACTTATCACCCAAGAGCAGTAAGAGACGGGCTTGTCTTTGATCCACAATATGACTGTGCTTGATGTCAGAGAATCTTGCCCAGTTGTTCCTGGACTTCTGGTTATTCAACAAAATATGTCCTCAGGAAGTTTAAAAGATAAATTTATGTGTATGGAATACTCAGACATGCAATTTGTGAAATTGGTATGGTTATGTCTTCACTTTGACTGATACCTGTGGGTGTTTGTGGTGATAGTTCAGTAGATTGTGTCCTCTTTGGAAGAATATCCGAAGTGCCAGACACATGAAGTAAACACTTGAATGAGGTTTATCAGTGAACCTAAATTGCCTTAAGGCTGCATAGTTGCTTTTGGCACTGACTCACCTTTCTTGTTTGTTTGATCATTAGGACCCCCTAGATTCCACGAGGTCAGTGATTGTGATCCGTTCCCTGGTGGCGGAGGGTGTTGCAGAGAAAAGTGGAGAACTGCTACCTGGAGACCGCCTGGTCTCCGTCAACCAGCACTGTCTGGACAACACCTCACTTGCTGAAGCTGTAGAACTGTTGAAAGCTGTGCCACCGGGCACTGTACGCCTTGGCATCTGCAAGCCTTTGGGGGTAAGTGTTGAATTTTGTTACTCTAGGAAGTGATAATAGTGTAATAGTTGAGACTATGGATTTTGGAGACAAATGCACCTGGCCTTGAATCCCTGTTCTACTGCTTACTGTATGTTTATCCTTCTGTCCTCGACTTACACAGAATCAGAAAAAATACTGTCTGTCTCATAGAGTTTTGGGAATTAAAGATGATATTTATTAAATGCTTAGCACATTATTACATAAATGCTAGCTACTAACATTACTAGTCCTGCAAGTACCACATTTATTATTTTTATCTTCATGCTTTTAGCACAGTCTTCTAAAGCAGCAGTTTTCAACCAGTGTACTGCGGCACACTGGTGTGCCCCCAAGAATATTTGAAACGTGATACCTGACTATTTAAACATGCAATACCTGACATTCCCCTTAGACTGTCAAATTAAAAAATGACAGCAGTCAATAGAACAGTAGCTGTCCAGTGTGAATGAATTGAAACTATACTTTTTTTTTCAGATCAACAAAAAAATATTTTCTGGTGTGCTGCAGAATTTTAGTAATTAGTTTGTGTGTGCCATAAGATGTAAAGGGTTGAAAATTGCTGTTTTAAGGCCTTGTCACATTAGTTATGGTGTAAATTAAAATAAACCTATTCATGCATTTCAACTTTCATGTGGAAATGATGTTGAGATGGCATAATAAGTCAAATCCAGTTACCCATAACATTTTAACCATGTAGCAATGAGATTTTAATATGCTTTCCGACCATCAAAGTGCCTTGTAACCCTGCCATGTAAACTTCTATATGGTCCAGCCATCTTAAAGTCATCTTACTGCTTAATCTCATGTACTGGGTCAGATTGCTATTTATGACTGAAGGCCACTTTACAGTTATGGTGCTGTTGAGGTTCCCCAATGCAAAAAAATATTTGATGATAATTTTCTTTTTTTAATTATATTTAGTTGATTATGCTACTATAGTTGTCCCCCCAGCCATCCCCCTCCACCCGGCACCACCACTCCCTCAGGCAGTTCCCCCACCATTGTTCATGTCCATGGGTCATGCATGTAAGTTCTCTAGCTACTCCATTTCCTATACTGTACTTTACATCCCCATGGCTATTCTGTAACTGCCTATGTGTGCTTCTTAATTCTCTCACCTCTTCACCCATTCCCCTACAACCCCTCTCCTTTGTCAACCATCAAACCCTCTCCATATCCATGATTCTGTTCTTCTTGTTTGCTTAGTTTGTGTTTTAGATCCAACTGTTGATAGCTATGTATTTATTTCCATTTTAGTGTTCATAGTTTTGATCTTCCTCTTTCTCTTAGATAAGTCCATTTAATGTTTCATGTAATAATGGTTTGGTGATGGTGAACTCCTTCAATTTTTTCTTGTCTGGGAAGCTCTTTATCTGCCCTTCAATTCTAAATGATAGCTTTGCTGGGTAGAGCAATCTTGGCTGTAGGTCTCAGCTTTTCATGATTTTAAATATCTCTTGCCAATCCTTTCTAGCTGGCAAAGTTTCTTTTGAGAAATCAGATGACCTCTTATGGGAACTCCCCTGTAGGTAACTAACTTGTTTTCTCTTGCTACTTTTAAGATTCTCTTTTTGTCTTTAAACTTTGTGATTTTAATTATGATGTGTCTTGGAGTGGGCCTCTTTGCATCCATCTCGTTTGGGACTCTGCTTTCTGGACTTGGATGTCTATTTCCTTTACCAAATTAGGGAAGTTTTCTTTTACTATTTCCTCAAATACATTTCCAATTTTTTACTTTAATCTTCTCCTTCTGGCACTTCTATGATGCAAATGTTAGAATGCTTGAAGTTGTTCCAGGGACTGCTTATACTTTCCTCATTTTTTTGGATTCTATTTTCTTCTTGTTGTTGATTGGTTGTTTTTTTTTTTTGCTTCCTTATGTTCCAAATCATTGATTCAGTTCTCAGCTTCATCCACTCTCCTGTTGTTTCCCTGTAAATTGTTCTTCAATTCAAGTAATATATCTTTGTGTCGTACTGAATCTTTGTTATACTGCTGAGGTCCTCACTAAGTTCTTTTAGCCTTTTTATAACCATTGTTTTGAACTCTACATCTGATAGATTGCTTATCTCCATTTCATTTAGTTCTTTTTCTGGAGTTTTGATCTGTTCTTTCATTTGGGCCATGTTTCTTTGTTTCCTCATTTCGGCAGCCTCCTTGTGTTTGTTTCTATGTATTAAAGAGAGCTGCTTTGACTCTTCCTTGGTAGTGTGGCCTAATGTGGTCGGTATCCTATAGGGTCCAGTGGTACAGCCTCCCCTATCACCCAAGCTGGGTACTTGAGGTGCGCCCTTCATGTGGGGTGAGTACACTCTCCTCTTGTAGTTGAGCCTTGGTTGCTGTTGGCAGAACAATGGGAGGGATTTACCTAGGCTAGTCAGCTGCAAGGACTGGCTGTAACCACTTATCACCTACCTCAGCCTACTGTGGAGGATCAGCTGTGCAGGGGCAGGGTGATGGTGCTGTGACGTGATCTGTAGCTGCCCACTGGGTGTGCTGGCCTGGAGGTTTCCTGGGTGGTGCTGGCCAAAATCAGCCCGCTATCTGTGTTTTGCCTGGGGCCACGCTGCATGAGCTATAGAGCAGTCTGAGATGGCTGCTGCTTGTGCTGGGCTTGGAGATCCCCAGGGGCAGCCAGACTGTGAATCTAAGCTGGGGGCTGCCTGTGCCGGGCCTGGAGCCCCTTAGCAATTAGTAAGGGTGATGGGGGCTCACTGAGGCTGGCTGTTGCTTGTTTGATAAGATTTAGGGTAATGTTGGGGCATGAGCAAAGACCAGCCATCTGTATGGAAAAGTCACTGTTAACAGCATGAGTGGGCATAAGTTGATTGGGGCAGAGTCTCAGGGGATCTCCAGGGTGGGGCAGATAGTGTTAGCCAGGTTGAATCTAGCCTGGCTTCTGCTAGTATGGGTCTGGAGCTCGCTGAAGCCAGTTGTTGCTTGTCTGAGAGGATTTAGGAAGTTGTGCAGCATGAGTCAAGACCAGCCATTCTTATGGAAAAGCAGCTGGGGCAGGCCCATAATTTGGGTAGGGTAGAGTCTCAGGGGACCTCCAAGGCAGATCCAGCAGTGTTAGCCAGGTTGATGGAGTCTCAGATATGCTACCAGCATGCCAGTTTAGTCTGGATGGATGTGGTTTCTTTAATTCCATAGTTGTCAGACTTCCATTCAGCTCGATTTCTGATGGTTCTGAGTGATGGTTATTCTAAATTTTAGTTATAATTTTGATGTGGTTGTGAGAATGTGTGAGCCATGTCTGTCTACACTGCTATCTTGACTGGAAGTCTACTTGATGATAATTTTCAACCATCACTGAAGTATTATTAAGTGCTCACTATATGTTAGTCAGTATTTTAAGCCCTTAATATGAATGAACTAATTTAATCCTCACAGAACTTTAAGTGGTAGTTCTATTACCCTTATCTCAGATGAGTCAATCAAGACACAGGGAGTTGAGTAACTTATCCAATGTAATATAACTATTAAGGGGTGGAGTTGGAATATAAACTCAGCAGGGCAGCTTCAGACCCTGTGCTCTTAGCCATGATGCCATATATTCCTGTTTTAAATTGTTGACACTAGTACAATTTGCATGCAACATGTCTGAAATAGCATGGTATAGTAGAGTATTAGACTGGATTTCAGGGAATCTAGAATGTTTCTAATTTTGCTATGAGTTAGCCCAGGGGGCTCCAAACTCAAAGACATGTGATATACGTAAGAATTATCTGGGAGATGGTTAAAACACAGTTGCACAGGTTTTACTCTCAGATGTTCTTACTTAAAAATTTTGATTGCTCTTCAAGAACCTCAGTGACTCACCTATGTCATTCTAATGCAGAATTCTGTACTTTGAGAAACACTGTCCTTGTTATTTGATCATAGGTACACCACTTTTATTCTCTCAGCATGTTTTTCCATTTCTGAGAAGACTGAATGAACAAGCCTAGAGAACTCCTAAGGTCTTTCTTAACTCTAAAATTTTTATTTTATGAAATATATTAACATACTATAAGGGTTCATATAGATATAGATAGATATGTTCCTGTATATGTTTAGCATAGATAGATTTATGCATTATGTATTATTTTTGTACTGGGGAATTTCAATAAGACCTTCATGGATTAGTTTTTTATTCTTCATGTATTACGCATAGAGATGTCTGTATATTACACCTATCAGAGACTTTAAATGTTTCACAATGAGTTGTAGCACATAGATAAGTCAAATTCTTGACTTCATTTGTATATTTGGTGTGTGAGTGTTGCCATAGCTAATATATACCATGAGATGCCCAGTTTGATTTTTGGACAAATTAAGGAAAGAGACCTCATCTTCTTGGTATTTTGGATTGTGGCAGGAACTTTGTCTAGATTTTCCCTGATGGTTATTTGCCTGGTTGTTTGGTCTGCTAGAGGAAATCACAAACAATTTATGGCCCCATAAGACTTACACAGCATGACTTTACTTTGAAGTAGTTTAAGGGAGTGTTTCAGGCAATATAAAAAATGGAACTTAGTACCAACAGGGTATGGATTCCTGTGCTGTTTCTGGCAGGAGTAGAGCCACAGAAACCTCAGGACCTCGGAGCCTCACCGTTAGAGGGTTTTAGAACATAGTAATTGTGAGGTGGACCTTTGTCCAGGTTTTCCTCAGTGACCAGAAGGCTGTCAGGATACTTGGGCGTGGGGGGCCAATAAAGTGATGAGAGAAAGGTCACTTTCAAGACTTTAAAAATTCTTAGTGGAATTACCACTAAGTAATTTTTTTTAACATGTAGGTTCTTTTAGCAAAACTCTCTGTTGTGAGCCATAAATGGTGATGCATGGATCTTCTCTGAGGTCTCGCTTTCTTTCATGGTTCACCTGGTGGCCACTTATCTAATCACTGAATGTTTACTCATTCCTCAGCGGAAGTGGGGATGGAGTCTTAATAAAAAGGCCCAAGGTCTGGTTGGCAGGAACAGCGTGATTTTTTATTGTCTTATATCATATAAATATATTTTACCTACATATTTATTGATGTTATATAACCATGTATTATAGTCATATCCAGATGCATATTATCTATCAAGTGTAAGTTGCTTTCTCTTTTCTACAAACTCACCTCAGATGGACCACATCCAAAAAATGAATGAACTGACCGTAAAAACTTCATTGTATCTTCAGAACAGAATAGAGCTGGCAATGGAGTTTTTGAGCCAGGCATCCGCAGGTCTTTGCTTAGTGCTGTGATCTGCAAGGCCATGTGTCCTTGCGCCACTTACTTAACCTCACCAGCTCCCATTCCTCACCTACAAGATGGGGTTGCCTGGCATTGAGTTGAGCTTGTAGGTTCTAGAGCCACACAGCTGGTTCATGTTCTCAGTATATAACTGACTAGTTATGAAACTTAAGGCAAATTACTGTGTCCCTTTTACTCATTTGTAAAATGGGGTTAAGAAGAGCACGTACTTTTAGAATATATATGCACTAAATGAATTGAATTATTTAAAGTGCTTAAACCTATACCAGTGATAAATATATGTTTGCTGTTATTTTTAGGTAGATATACAACATAAAATTTTGACCTTATAGGACTGTTGGAGAGATTATGCTGAGATGAATCATATGAAAGTATTTAGCATAGGTTGTCGTATGTAGCTCTGACTTGAAAATCAGTGGCGATGTTATTACCTGGGACTGATAGTGAGCTGATAAGCACCGGAGTGGAGAGCGACTTCTGATGCTGTTCTGATGCTTCCACAATTTCAGATGGAGAGTAACTATAGTCTAGCACAGCTTTTTGAATATCACCCTGGGGAGGAGATTTTTTACTTAAAGTAACATTTTAAAAGAGTGCAAAGTTTGAGAAACTTTGACCTGAATATGGCTTTCTTTTTAATGATTAAAGAAAAGTTTGTTCTAATAAAACAGTGTGCATAAATTTTATTGTGTACTTGTACTTAATGGAAAAATAAGAATTAATCTGAAGAGAATTTGAAACTAAGGTATTTTCTTGATTATAAGTGTTTCTGTGGTTGCCAGAAGGGAGGGGGTGGGGAAATGAGTGAAGGTGGTCAAAGGTACAAACTGTCAGTTATAAGATAAGTAAGTCTTAAGGATGTAATGTAAGGTATGAAGACTATAATCAACAGACTTCCGGCCAAGATGGAGGTGTAGGTAGACACACTGTGTCTGCTCACACAACCAAAATAAGGACAACAAAAATTTAGAAATAAAAAAACAACCAGATCTGACAGAAAATTGAACTGTACGGAAGTCTGATGACCATTCATCCAGACCAGTAAGAGGGGTGGAGTCGGTGGCTGGCAGAGAGGAGTCCCGGCAGGAAAAAGCAGTGGCTGGTGGACCCGGGTACACAGGTGGTGACTGGCAGACCCCAGGCATTGGGTGGCAACAGGCAGACCCAGTAAAGTGCACAAGGCGGCTGGCTGACCACAGTCACACATTCATATGCAGATAAACCAGGTGAAAACGGGGAGCAAGACAGACCACACAACCTAGGGTCCCAGTGCTGGTAAATAAAGCCTAAAAGCATCAGATGAAAACACTTGTGGGGATTGAGGTGCGAGGAGAGACTCCCTGCCTCATAGGAGAGTTTGTTTGAGAGACCCACAGGGTCCTGAAACATACACAAGCCTACCCACCCAGGAACCAGTACCAGAAGGGCCTGATTTGCTTGTGGGAAGCTGTGGAAGGGGCTGAAATATGGGAGCGGAGCAAGCACCATTGTTCTCTCTCTGACCCCGCCCCCAGTCAAAACCCAGTGACTGGGTAAACCCACCTGGTGAACACCTAAGGCTCTGCCTCTCACCACATAACAGGAGTGACGAGACCAAAAAAAAAAAAAAGGTGGCTCAAATGGAAGAATAAATCAAAGCCCCAGAGCCAATATATCTAAGCGACCAAGAGATAGCCAACCTATCAGATGCACAGTTCAAAGCACTGGTGATCAGGATGCTTACAAAATTGGTTGATTTTGGTCACAAATTAGATCAAAAAATGAAGGCTACACTAAGTAAAATGAAGAGAAATGCACAGGGAACCGATAGTGATGGAAAGGAAACTGGAACTCAAATAAAGGGAGTGGACTAGAAGGAAGAAGGAAACAACCAAACAGAAAAGAGGGAAGAAACAAGAATTCAAAAAAATGAGGAGAGTCTTAGGAACCTCCAGGACAACTTTAAACATTCCAACATCCGAATTATAGGAGTACCAGAAGGGGAAGAGGAACAGCCACCAGGGGAAAACTTATTTGAACAAATAATAAAGGAGAACTTCCCCAATCTGGCAAAGGAAATAGACTTCCAGGAAATCCAGGAAGCTCAGAGAGTCCCAAAGAAATTGGACCCAAGAAGGAACACACCAAGGCACATCATAATTACATTACCCAAGATTAAAATGAGGGAGAGAATTCTAGAAGCAGCAAGAGATAAGGGGACAGTCACCCACAAAGGAGTTCCCATCAGACTGTCAGTGGATTTCTCAAAAGAGACCTTACAGGCAAGAAGGGGCTGGAAAGAAGTATTCCAAGTCATGAAAGACAAGGACCTACATCCAAGATTGCTCTATCCAGCAAAGCTTTCATTTAGAATGGAAGGGCAGATAAAGTGCTTCTCAGATAAGGTCAAGTTGAAGGAGTTCATCATCACCAAGCCCTTATTATATGAAATGTTAAAGGGACTTATCTAAGAAAAAAATTAAAAATATAAACAGTAAAAAGACAGCAAACTCACAGTTATTAATGACCACACCTAAAACAAAAGAAACTAAGCAAACAACTAGAACAGGAACAGAACCACAGAAATGGAGATCACATGGAGGGTTAGCAACAGGGGAGTGGGAGGAGGAGAGAGGGGGAAAGGTACAGATAATAAGTAGCATAGATGGTAGGTAGAAAATAGACAAGAGGGAGGGTAAGAAAAGTATGGAAATGTAGAAGCTAAAGAACTTATGGCACAGGGCCATGAACTAAAGGGGGGGAATGTTGGTGGGAGGAGGTGTGCAGGGTAAAGGGGAATGAAGGGGTGAAATGGGATAACTGTAATGGCATAATCAATAAAATATATTTTAAAAAGACTATAGTCAACAATACTGCATTGTGTATGTGAAAGTTGTCATAGCAAAATGATTACCAAATAAATACATATGAAATATATAATGTGTATAAAACCATTATTTATATGCCTAAAACTAACATAACATTATATATCAGTTATATCTCAGTATATATAATAGCTTCATGGTTGACAAAAATATCTTTTCAGTTGTGAAAAAAAGTGAAAAATAAAACAAAAATGTTTCTATTTTCAGGAAGATGCTAAAGAAGAAGAAAGTCATTATATTTTACATTCAAACACTATTGAAGACAAGACTGAAATTTCAGGAACAATTCAGGATATAAATTCATCTTTAATACTTGAAGCACCCAAGGTATTTAGTAAATTTATTTCTTATTTGAATGGTCTGCTGTGAGCTAAAGTTTCTATAAAGAAGACGAAAGCTTGTTCCTATTCCCTTAGCTGAATAGATACAATTTAAATAATCCCCTCTTGATCTTTATTATTTTTTAAACTGAAATATTTTTCCTCTTGTATCACATCACTTCTATAAATGACATTGGCCAGTGTAAGGCATTTTCGAAGAATAAACATACTTTCTTTAATATTAATATATTCTTAAAATTCTGAGGGTAGAACATAGTTTTGAAAATAGATCTGTATTTTAAAGTGTTGTAGAAAACAGCTATACAAAAGAACTTCTTATTAAATCTTTTCTAGTTATTTAGTGTAACCCTACTTTTGCTTCAATTTTAGAAGGTACATTTTAAAGCTTTTCCTGTTTTATTTTAAAAATGGACTATGCTTATTTTGCTCTTTGCAGTTAAAATATGGTTTTGCTTTCCTTGATAACAATGGTCTTTTGATATTCTTTACATAATTAGTTGACAGTGTCTCAAGTTGATATGTAATCCATTATATTTTTTTAGTGCAGATTTTTTGGTTAAAATTTTATAACCACATGACATTCAAATATGCCCTCCAAACACAACTTAAAAAAATAACTTGGTTGCAGTATTTGGTATACTGTATTAATTAACATGTTTCACCACAGTGATGTTTAGCTGCAGGTGAGGAAGCAATAGGAAAGAGTACATTCATTTCAGGAATTCACCTATACTAATACTTAATAAATAGGACTTAATATAGATAGGAACTGTCCCTGATCCCCCAGTAGGAATCGGGTCACTGTGATCAGCACATTGATGTCCCTGAGTTAGGTCAGAGGCCCAGCAGATCCATGTAATCCTCAAGTACTACCTGGGAACTCAACAATGTTCTTGCCCATCTATGACTGTTTAGCTTCAGTTGTATGTACTTGTTGTTTTGATTAGTAAAATCAATTCATTTAAAAGCATACTATACTTATTTATTCCTTTTTGTCATATATTTTTAATGCAGATGAAAAGATGTATGTCTACTTACAGTATGTTATTAGAATCATGCTCAAATTAGTTGGGACATACTGCTTATCCCTTCAGTTTATATAAAATGTGTCATGAATGTTCAGATAGCTATAATTTCTTCTGAGTTACCTAAGCTTGAAAATCCTGACCTTTTAAGGCTTTGCTTTAGTAAGTAATAGTATGAAGTGTATCTGTATTTATGTACTACTTTTTATATGAGATACATGAATTAATGTTCAGAGTAGCAGTCAAACAAAATTCTTTTTTCTGACTGAGAATTTTCAAGTGGTTAATGTATAATGGACCTTTTAGAATAGCTGTTCACCTTGCCAAGGGCAGATTTCTGCCTTTGATTTTATTGCTGGTCTCTCTCCTGGGTTGAAAGCTGAGTGGTAGTGAGCTTGTATTTCTCCCCATTTGTAATGGAGAGCTGTTCACGTTAGCCACGCACTGACCTGTGATGAAGTCATTGCAGCTACAGAGGGGATTTCTTTTCCAGCTTGAAGACAGGTATAGTTTAAAATTTTTTGCAACTTCTTTTTACAGGAATTTAGAGATGAACCCTATTTTAAAGAAGAACTTGTAGACGAACCATTTCTAAATTTGGGAAAGTCTTTCCATTCCCAACAAAAAGAGATAGACAACACCAAGGAGGCCTGGGAAATGCAGGAATTTCTGACTCCTGGGTTGCAGGAAATGGGTGAAGAAAGAGAAATGCTTGTAGATGAAGAGTATGAGCTATATCAAGATTGCTTTCAGTCCTTGGATTTGTATCCCTCCTCACACATTCAAGAGGCCACTCCTGTTCCATCCATGAAGGAACTTCACTTTGGTACACAGTGGTTACATGATAATGAAGCACCTGAAGCTCAAGGAGCAAGATCCATGATGAGTATATATTCCCAGGAGACACAGCAGTATGGCTATGGCACCGAAAACATGGTAAGGGATGTTTTAAAACAGATCTTCCACACCTGCCCTGTCTCCTCCCCTTCCTATCCCAGTCCCCAAGTCATGTAACTGAAGGAAACAAAATTTAATGGATCATTACATAATTAATCATTTTTTCTAAAATGTACCGTACAGTGTGTTACTGTAAGTAAAGCTTTCTTTCCTATATTATACAACTTTTAGTTGAAGTCAATTAGCTGAAATTGCCTTGCTTAATAGTGCTTTTATTTATTTTTTTTTTTTGCTTTGCCTTTTTAGTGATGTTTTTCTCCTAATTACCCACTTCAAGGAAGAGTTCTCTTGCCATCTGCAATTTTTTAATTTCCTCAGGGAGATATAGCTCTATAGTTCTCATACAGTATATTTGTAAGAAGAATCAAGGCAAATTTATTAAAGAGATAGTGTTGTTTATATCTTCCTTATCCAGTGTTCTCTTTGTAATATATGGTACTAAATAGAAAGTCACTGAACTATAGAAAATTATCTTTACATTTGTGATACTGCCTATTTTCAACTTGGCAGGAAAGCATTATATTTTAATAGGTTTACCCTTGCTATTAAATCGCCACTAAACTTTATTTCTTATAAAATTAGAGTTAACTGGTCACCAATTAGAATCTTTCATCAGGGACATTTTTTAATGTTTAGTTTTTTGTCTGTTTATTTCCTGCCCCTAATTAAATTCCAGGCAAATGGAAAGAAACTTACTGTACAGTGATACATAACAGTATGTTCAGGTGCAGTATGGTGCTCCCCTCACTGAGGTTAACCTTTCCTGCAACGATGTGCAAAGTGTGTCTGCGCTTGCTCTCTCCCAGGCAGAGAGAGACAGGGTTTCTCTTTGCCTCTCTTAGACCTCTCCTCCCCTTTTCCCTTCTGCCAGTGCTTGTGGGACCTTCTGCCATGCGAGGTACTGCACTAGATGACTTATGGAACCCCAGAGGGTTCCTCATAATAGAGGACTCTGGGCAGTCTACCAGACAACAGATGTTTTGGGAATGTGTGACGAATGCTATGACAGGGGAATAGGTGACACAGCATGATCCGATGCGTTGCCATTGACATTGGTGCTTTCTGTCTTTGCCAGTCCCACTCCTGTATCTGTAAGTGCTTGACCCCAAACAGAATGTTCAGTTTCATGGCACAAATTCTAATCACAAATTAGTGAATATTTATAAATACTCCCTTGGTGTGGCTTCCTTCTATAAAAAGAATACTTTTTATTCACCCAAGTATATGGTAACTTGAAATATAGGTACGTTTTACTATATATTTAGGGATATAGATGAAATATTCACATGTATATTCATAATATTTTTAATTAAACATTTATGTTTTAAAACCTTTGAAATGTTCATTTTTGCCTGTTTTCACATTTAATAATTTTATTAAAATTCTTTTGATGTATATGTAATGTCAATATCTACATTATCACGAGAATCACTTTTTCCGTCTTTAATATAGCTTTCGTACATACCTTCTTCATTACCATCTACATTGTTTGGGATCCATTAATATTTGAGTCTGTACTGTCAGTCAAAATTTTATCTTGATCCTAGATACTAATTTGCATAACATTAGATTTCTTAAAAATTCCTCTTACAAGTTTATAATGATCTTCAAAATGTAACCGCTTACTCTTGTCTGTTGAACTCCTCTTCAAAAACTTGTTTATAACAACATTGAATGCTCACAATTTGAAGGACATGCATCTTAAAAAACTAAATCTGTGTTAAATTTCCTAGCGTTCTGATTCTGTAAAGTAACCTCTGTAGGCTTTTTAAACTAGAATTAAGATTATTTCAGCCCTAATAAGTCTTGCCCAAACAATATTTTATTTTCTTCAAGTAATTATATCTTCTTGCTTCAGACATTACACTGTTCCTTTCTTCCCATACCCCACAGTGTAGGGGACAAAAAAACCTTTTTTTCTACTCTCCTAGGTGGCTGGGATCCTGGAATCAAACAGACCAAAAAAAGAGAAAAACAATTTATTAATACCTGTGCAATACATACACACAAAGGAGAAACTCAGTGATGAGTAATTCAAAGGGGAGGTTAGAATTGGAGCTTATATAGCATCTTAACGAAGACCAACAGATTTGTACACAATGGACCAAAGAAAGGGTGGTTAAGTTTTTATGGCTGGCAAACTGTGAGAAGGTAAATGTATAGGGGAAATTGATGGAAGATACGGATTGTTGTAGTAATGTTTATTCTGTACATTTCTCACAGTGCAATCTCTGAGCTGAAAAGTCTAGAGTCATCATCTCCGATGATTGAGGATCAGGGGTGGATGGAGAGCTTTGCTGAGTTGTGCTTTCTTAGTTATCATCAGCTCAAAATAATTCTTGTGCCAAAGTGGCATATTTCTGGGTCAAATATTCTGACTGCCTACAACAGTTACACTTACATGCTCAGATGGGCTTGGGTCTTTAGTTGCCCTTCTTTCATTACTGATGGACCCCTGTGACGATAATTCATTATCTTGTATTACATGCCCAATTCCCAATATTCTTCTATTTATAGGGTGCTCTCCAGAAGGAAGAGGACATCCATTTTGGGTTCAGATATAGCTATGTTTGTGGAGTGCAAATAGTACCCAACTACTTCAAACTTTTCTCTACCATCCACTTACTTCATTTTAGCTGAAGAGTGAAACCATCAAGGTTTATAGTTGTGGTAAAATATACATTACATAAAACTGACTGCTCGAAACATTTTAGGTGTATAGTTCCAGTTGAATTACATATACTTAAATTATTGTGCAGCCATTACCACCATCCACCTCCAGAGCTTCTTTTATTGCCCCAGATTGAAACTCAGTACCCACTCAACAAGACCTGCTCATTTTCCCCTTCCTTCATTCTCTGGGAACCAAACTTTTACCTTCTGTCTCCTCTAGGCACCTTATGTAAGTGGAATCATACAATATTAATACTTTTGTGCCTGGCTTATTTTGCTTAGTGTGCTGTCTTCAAGGTTCACCTGTCGAAGCCTATGTTAGAATTTCTCTCTTTTTAAGGCTGATTAATATTCCATTGTATTTCTGTACTGCATTCTGTTTACCCATTCATTGGTTGATGGACACCTGGGTTGTTTCTGTGTTTGGCTATTGCGAATAAGGCTGCTATGAGTGTTGGTGTATATACATTTGTTCAAATAACCAAATTTTGTGGGTGTATGCCAGAAGTGAAATTGCTGGGTCATTCGGTGATTCTCTGTTAAATTTTTGAGGAACCATCATACTGTTTACACAGCAGCTGAACCATTTTACGTTCCCACCAGCAATGCACAAGCTTTCCAATTTTTCCACATGCTCACCAACACATATTTTCTGGTTATTTTCTTTTAAAAAAATAGGTGTGAAGTGGTATCTCACTGTGGTTTTGATTTGCACTTTCCTACTTCTTAGTGATGTTGATCACATTTTCATGCCTTTGTTGGTTATCTTCAAATTGGCTTTGGAGAAATGCTGTTCAAGTCATTTGCCCATTTTAAAAAGATCTGATTTTTTTGCCAGGATTATTTACCTGAAAAAGATTATATATTCTTATTCTCTATTCAGAAAAAAACCTGAATTCATTTTTCTAAAGATCTAACCTCTCAGATTTAGGTATCTATTTTCTTATTCCTCTGTCACATAATTTTCATTAACATTTTAAAGAAATGTTCAGATGGTCCAAAATTACTATGAAATTTCTCCTTTTTAAGTACTCATTATTTACCTTCTTCTCCTTAGTTCCTTTTGTAAGAAATTATTGTTTATTTTATTCTAGGCACCTAAATAGTTGTAGCTCCTTTCTAGCCTCTGTTTAGCATTTAAGTTCAAGTCTATGTTCTATAGGCTTCATTAGGTATCTGATATACTTACAGATGTAGCTATATTTATAATCTGAAAAGTCTAGCAGTATTTGGTATATCAGTTTATGAGAAATTCTTCTCTTAGTACTGAAATTTGACCAATATAACTTATAAAATGGACTGTTGTGAAAGATATAATTTATACTTTTGTTTTAAACAGTCTGAATTTCCAACAGTAGAGAACAACATAGTGTTATTCACCTTAATTGAGTCAAGGCATATCCTCGTGGTGGCCTAATGTTGTCATTTAATTTTATGCCTATAAAAGTTTTTTAAAATATCATACTAAACTATATCAATAAAATGGTATGTTCTACAGGATTATAACTTTGGAAAACCATAAAAGACCTTCGTAAAATGAGGACAAGAGGAAAGTTTAGTAAATTATTGACTGCACTTATTTTTGGTTTTAGGTTTGGGTAACTGAGTGTTCACCATGCAGAGAAGAGTGCTAGGGAGGGTGTAGCAAAGGCTTAAAGCTGTGAAAATTCAACAGGTGTTTTGGGATCAGCTAGTTAAATGGTGATCCAGCATGAGCAGCTGGTAGCAATGCCAACCTCTGACCTTGCTTGACTAGATAGATCTTTTATTCCTCTACTTTGGTGAATCTTTATTCAAATCCACTTGCTAATGTCTAGAAAAACAAATTTGTTGTTAAAAAATCCAGTGTTTGGTAAAAACAGGTTTTACTGGCCTGTACACTTGCAGATATTGAGTTACCACTGTTTGTTGCTGCTCACTACGGTATAAACTGTTACTTGAGAAGGTCTGTTTTCAGGGCCAGTCTTCCACTGCCATTATTGTCTGTGTAAACAACACGACAGTGTTCCGCATTTTGTCATAAAGTACTAATGCATTTCTGGTTTTCTTCCTCTCAAGATGAAAGAAAGTTTTGGCATCGATTCCCTACAGTCCATATCCTCAACTGAAGGAAACAGTCAACAAGGCAGATATGACGATCTGGAAAACCTTAATTCATTAACCAAAAGCAGTCTGGAGTTAGGTTTGTGATTTTGTTTTTCCTCATAAACACAAATTACACTATTTTGCAATCTTTTAGCTTTATGTTTATATGCGGTAAATTTCACTGTCACATTTTCATTCATTACAGTGTTTCAGATTGAAATCTGTTTATTAACTAATCTCCTTCAAAATACCTGGGAGAATAAATTGCTCATATTTCCACTTAGAATTTTCAGGTCATGTTTTCTGAGAGGGCTGCATTTTCTCTGCCTCATTTTGCTTTTTATTATCAGTATGGATTAAAACTAAAACTAGTACCTTAGGCTGAATCCAAAATAGGTCTCTACTAATATATATTAAAATCTCTGATGCTATTAAGTGATACTGTTAGCTCATTGAATGGGGTTGTTAAATATTAATAAAGAGAGGCATATTTTAAACATTTATGAAACATTTTAATAGCCATATATTACAGTCAATTTTGGTGCATTAATAACTTAATTTCCATTAAAGAATCTTGAAAGTATCATGCCTCTCCCTACCTCCTCCCAATATTGATTCTTAAATAATTTTGAAAAATTGACTTTAAAGCATAACTTTTTTTCATTCGACACTGAAATATCTAATGTCATTATAATATTGGGATCCCTAGGTGCAACTGTTAAATTCTTCCTGAGCACTGGGATTTATAGAGCCATTGTTCAGGATTTATGCTGCCCTTCACCTCTTATGGCTCTGCTTATAGGAAACATCTTTTTCTGTGGGCAATTCTTGTGTTGTGTGGTAATGCATTGTAAGGGGAGAGAAAGAGCTATAGAAAATTATGTACCAGTTATATGAATTCAGCATTTTATTAAGTAAAATCCAAAGAAAAGGGTTCTTAATGGTAAAGACTGAAGGCACCTATAAGATGGTAACAGTTGTTGGTTCCCTGTGGGTCAACAGAATTAATGTTGAATATCTAAAATTAGATGAGTCTATCTAGTTTTTCATAATGCATAACTAAACGTGACTAAAAAGAAATGGGATTTTTTTCACCATAATTTACCCCATTTCTATAGTCCTTGGATAATTAAATACCTGGAGAAGGTTTATAGTACCAATGAATAAATAAAAGAATTAGTAAACCATATATGTGTGATTACCATTGATATTTTAAAACCATCTTGGTATCATTGTGGCCCAGAAAATTTTCAGTTGGTGGGTTGAATTATGCGTTGCAGAATGTTTAGCAGCTTCCCTGCCCCTTAACCCTACATGCCAGTGGTACCCCCACACCAGTGATGATCAAAATCACAATATGTTTAGATGTGCCAAATGTCCTTGGGAGGCAGAATTGCCCCTGCTTTGGACCTATTTATGCTTTATACCATCAGGATTGAAAGGCACAGGCAAGATAAATGGAGGGGGAATTTGTGAGGAGGGACAGTGGGGCTGGAAAGAATATAGGGAAAGACATACTCTCTTTATGGCAGGATCCAGGGCCCCCATGAGACCTGTTCTACGTATTATCTGGGTGACTCCCAAGTTAGTTCCACTGCCTTCTGCTGTCTATATGAGTTTCCTAGGGCTGTTGTAACAAATTGTCGCAAATTTAGTGTCTTAAAACAGTAGAAATGAATTCTCTTTGGGTTCTCAAGGCCAGAAGTCCTAAACCACAGTGTTGTGTGCCCTCCAAAGGCTCTGGGGAAGAATCTTTTCTTTGCTTGTTCAGCATCTGGTGGCTCCAGTGTGTTTTGGCTTATGGCTTCGTCACTCCACCTTTTGCCCCTGTCTTCTCTTGGCCTTCCCTTCTTCCCACCCATGTCTTCTCTTCTTCTGTCTCCTACAAGGGCATCTGTCATTGGGTTTAGGCCCATTTAGGTAGTTCAGGATGGTCTCATCTCAAGTAATTCCTCACAGCCTCGAAGACTAGCCCCCTACGCCTGTCAAATGAGGTCACATTCATAGGTCTGTGGCATGGACATATATTTTAGGGAGTTCACCATTCAACCCACTACACTGCCTTAGTCTAATATTTTGCAAGGCCCTGGAAATCATTTATTTTCAGACATCATAGCTTTAGCAATGAAGCTATCTGAGATCTGTCCTCACCAGAAAAACATTCATAACCACATGCGTTTGGAAAAGCGTTTGAGAGCCTCCACAATGCTATGTGGTGGGTGTGAGTGTTTGAATTAGTGCTAACTGTGGGTGGGCTAAGAAATTATTGATGCAGACTCAATACAGATTTCAGCAGCATACATATTGAGTTAATTCTACTCCAAATTTCATTTTGCTCTCGAGAGCCCTGCCCAGCATATGGCAGGCTGTTTCAGGCCCAGGGCCCTCAGTGTTAAGCAGTTAACCTGCTGGGCTACCCGCAGGCCTTCCGGCCTCTCCAAGCCTCTCCGCTTCCTCAACTGTGAAATGAAGGATTTGGGGGAAGTGTTCTCCGAAGCCTCTTTCACATCTGTAGCTCTTTGACCGCTTTGTTAGTAATGATTTAGATTTATCTGTGAACAATTAATTTTAAAATTATTTTGGAGAACCTACATGTATAGGGCTATTCTGGACTCTTTATTCATACTTTATCCGAAGTTACGTATCCTTCAAGAGCCTATACTCTTCATGGGCTGTGACGCTGAACCTACAAATTAGTATAATCAATAATGTAAAGCATACAAGATGAATTTTAAATCAGTAATACATTTAGTATTACGGGATTTCAGAGAGACAGTAGTTCTTTTTCCTAATCATTGGCTGCCCCTACTGGGAGTGTGTCTCTAGTGAATACCGCCTAAATTTTTGTCACTGCACCCAGTAGTCAGGCATACATACTCATTTGCACGCCACTTAGTCTTGTACTGTAGACTAAGCTTCTGGAGGGCAAGGCTTATCTCTGATTACGTTACCATAGTAGGTGCTCAAGAAATATTTGTTGAATGAGAAAGTGACATGCCACTCATATGTGGTTATTTATAAACATACCACCCCCCCTTTTTCCAGTTGCTAAGTTGTACAGAACCCTCTGTACTTGGATCTCTTCTCTACTTGGATTCCTATTGCCTTTATTTTGTTGACCATGTATTCTTTATTTTTAAAGATTTTATTTATTTATTTTTAGAGAGAGGGATAGAAACAGCAATGCATGGCTGCCTATTGCCTGCCCCTGACTGGGGACTTGGCCCGCAGCCCAGGCATGTGCCTTACTGGGAATCCAGCTGGCAACCCTTTGGTTCTTAGGCCCACACTCAATCCACTGAGCCACACCAGCCAGGGCTGTTGACCGTGTATTCTTGTACCCCACCACGTACAAGCCTTTTGAAAAATTTTTCTATTCCTCTCCTATAAGCTTTAGCTTCCATTTACCCAGAATGTTTTTTTAAGTTCCCTGTTTTTCTAACCTTTGTGCTTTTGTTACAGCCATTACCTGACAACTGTGCAGGCCCTAAAGGACTTAATTTGTTTTATGGGCTCCTGGGTACTGTGGGGCACTTGGTGAACAGCCCTGTAAAGTGCAACTGTGTCAAGCACTGTGAGAGATGAAAATATGTACCTAAGCACCACCAAGGGTCCATGGGGAGTACTGGGGCAAAGGGCAGGAGCATTCTTTGTGTGGAGCAGGTATTGCAGTTTTAAACAAACTGCAGCAACCTGTGAAACTCAATGCTATAATTTAACAGGCTGCTTTTACTAGCTTAGGTGGACGGGAAATAGCTCTGCAGATAGAGCTGTTTTTTCTGTTCTTAAGACTCTGGTTTTAGGCAATTGCTCCCAGAATCTCGATCTCACTCCTTGTCCCTCTCAGTGGGGAGAAGGCAGACATAGTGAGAGCTGAAACAGTGGGACAGTGATACAGGTATGACTGTTTTGCAGGAATGTGAGCCCCAGCAAATGTGATGGAGGGTGCATGGGGTTGGGAGAAAGGCAGCTGAGAACTTTCACACCACCTAAGCATTACACTCACGTCACTCCCTTGACAGATTCTCTGTTGTGTTATCAACTGATTAGATCTTGATTCCAGAGCTTCTAGGCAAGGTAAAAAGCAGAAGGAGTAGCAAGTTTCCTAGAAAGTTTATTCATTATCAAGAAATGGAAAGTTTAGGTGATGCTTATAGGAAAAAAATTAAAAGAGTATTTATATCTCTTGGTCAAAATCATTTCTCATTTTCTGATAAGGCAGATCTCCAAAATGTACTATAAATATCTGGACTTAAGGGAGGCATTTGATGATAATTCATCATATTTGTATAACATGATAAAGAAAGATTGGCTGGGAATTTACAATAGATTGGCTATCCTAGATACTACGGTGTATCATACCCAAGAGTGATTAACAAACTTATGCCCACATGGTGTAAGTCTCTAGGCCTGTGCCACAGGGCTCTGGGCACAGTTCTGCCTTATTCTTTTTTTCAGTAAATGAAAAAATGACAGAGACAATTTGTCAGGTAAATCTGTACGTTCTAGTTGGCAAAATCCCCTACACTATTCCTTAGATTAGTCCCTCCATTTATAAAATACATTTGCTAGTATCTTTTCTCTATAACACATTGTTTGAAGTGAGAATTAAACAAGATAACAAATGTAAGAGAATTCTGGAATTTATAACCAAAGCCCTTTTAAAAATGTGTTTTTACATGGTGATGTGTAATTCTGTGGAATTACTATTTTTTTAATCAGTGAAATGTTAGAATGCCTGTAATTGAGATAGCCTAGGCTAATAAAGGAAAATTTGTAGTAAGATTAGAGTACCATTATAAAGGGGATTTTCTGATAAAATGTTTATATTGCTAAAATGTCACCAACTTTTCGGGAGGCCACACTCAAAATTGTGACTGTCTTCTACTAAGCAATCCCATTCCCCTTCCTTGCTTCATTTTTCACCATAGTACTTGTCACCAACTGACACATGAAATATTTTACTTATTTCGTTTAATATAAATAAGTCTTCTACCTGGAAGGGGCTTGCCCATAGTTGATGCTTATAACTATTTGTTGAATGAATGAAGGATGAAGGAAAGCATCTTGTGTTCACTATCCTCTCGGTTTACTCTTTAGGCATGATAATTCCAAATGACGTCCAAGGTCCTGGCTTGCTTGCTGACCTTCCTGCTGCAGCTCAGAGAAGGCACCAAGAAGATCTGCCCTTATACCAACTCCCCAGGGCCCGAGTTATTTCCAAGACCTCGGCATACACAGGGATGTTGTCTTCTAGATACTCCACCGATGCATAGTATGATTTCATTTCCTTTTTGCTTTTTACATTATAGAATAGTTTTCTTAGCTTCCATAATAAAACAGGCATGATTATGGCAGAACACTCAGAAAATATAGAAAAATATTATGAATAAAATCCACTATATTAGACAATTACTATAAGAATTTCACATATATAAAATTGCACCATATATAAAATTTTGTGTTCTTGGAGTTGTGTGGAGAATGGATTAAATAGAGTATTTGCTTAGAAAATGAGAGGTTGCAAGTTTATTCTAACAACTCAAGCAAGAAGTACTTGAAGCCACATGAAATGGATTTAAGAGTTAGAGAATCTGTAGGAATTGGTGACTAATAACATGTTGGAAGTGAGAGGGAATAGTTGAGGGAATCAGCAGCTGTTGAGAGACCAGAGAAGGCATAGAGAACATTCAGTGAGGAAGATAGGGCTTGGGGTAGTTTCTTCACAGTTCAAAAAGATTCCACAGAGTGTGATAAGTAGTTTGGCTGGGAAGGCTTTGGGGGTGGAGGATGGGAACCAAAGCAATACGTGAAGGAGAAACTGGAGCTCGTGGCACTATGAGTACAGAAGAGTGAACAAAGGAGCCGAGGGTGTTGGCAAAGCATAACAGGGATGCTGAGCAATAGGGTAGGATTCATTGGCCCTAATGTTTTTACTAAAGTCTTACTCCAAGAATGGTTTGATGTCTTCTATTAATGCAAAATGATATTGTCTTTGCTCAGCAACCCGTGACCCTCTCCTAGAGTTGTAGATAGAAAATACATAAAGCATTGTTTATTGTGCTTCTGCACAGCTCACCTCTGAGTGGAAGGGAAAGATAGATGGGCCCCACCACTTGGAGAATCTGGTGGCTTTTCACTTGGCAGAACTGGACCAGCATGCAGGGGGTAGTGCTGACAGACCTGGTGTCCTGTCCAGCTCCCAGAAAAATACACAGTGTTGTTTCTTTCTTTTTTAAAAAGATTTTATTTATTTATTTTTAGAGAGGGAGAGAAACATCAATGTGTAATTGCTCCTCACGTGCCCCCGTACTGGGGACCTGGCCCACAACCCAGGCATGTGTCCTGACTGGGAATCAAACCAGCAACACTTTGGTTCTCAGGCTGATGCTCAGTCCATTGAGCCACACCAGCCAGGGCACAGTGCTGTTTCTTTAATAGAGATGCCTGAGAGTAGAAGTACTGGAAGGGTTAGGAATAGTTTTGTGACTTTCTGTGTGGTCAAATTACTTTTTAAATGAGACACCTTTGTCTTTTATGGTGCTTACTATTAATCATTGAAGCTGGCTGAAGAATTCAGACATGGGGCTGCTTCTCTAAAGCTATACAATTGTTAGCTATAGCATATAGTTATATACTACATATATAACTATATGTAGTTATATATATAACTATAACTATATATAACTAAACAAGTTTGTTATATATAGAAAAGATCTAAACAAGTTTCCAAGCCCAGCCCTCCTTCCTCACACAGAAAACAAAATGGAACATCAGTTGTATTTTACTCAATTCTCCCAGCTTCTGAGAAGGAAGACACACTTTACTCCTATCCCATTGCTTTTTCTCCTAAATTGAATATTTCAACAAGCCAGTTTTTTATGTTGGTGCAAGTATTTAGGGGCTCCAGCCTAACTTTGTCTTGGGAGATCAGTCTTGCATTTGAAAGTTGTATTTTGGGCTTGCTCTCATAAATTCAGGATATATTTAAATCTCAGCAGGTTCCAGAAGAATTCCTCTAAATCATATTCCCCCTTTTAATCTTTTAGAGAATGCCCCGTGGAGGTAGGGTCATAGGTGACTATTTATTGCCACTCAGAAGCCTTCCTGAGTGCATAGCTTCTTTGGAAGACCGTCTTTCCTATCATCAGGGTGTCATGAAGTAATCCAGCATATTTTAGAGTTGTTTCTTTGCATTAATTTTTATGTAGGACATTGCAGAGTTATTAACATGCACTGTGTTTTTCCATTAAGCTGACTTCTTAATGTTTGGAGGTAGGACAAATATTAAGAGGCCAGACGCACCTTAAAAGTGGGGTTCTTTACAAAGAGAACTGTGGGTGTGCAGGATATGATAACTCTGGAAGGAATCTGAGTAATTTTGTTTCTAGTATCCTCCTTTCTTCCTAAGGTCACTTGAGATCATGTCCTCAGAGCTCACCTGGCTTCAGTCTTTTTCTAACTCATCTTTGTCATCACCTGCTGCCTGAAGACATATGGGTGCCTATACAGGGGGCCATGAGCATTTCTCAGACTAATCGCAGATCTGCAGCCTAGATACATTGTGGGTGCTGTTCAGATTTTTCCTCTGTTATTTATAGCTACATGGCCCTGCGAAAGTTTACCTGAAGTCTGTATTCCTCACTTATAAAGTAGGTAGTTCTACGGATTAAATAAAAGTGAATATAAAGGGTTTCATATAGTGCCTTTAACATAGTAAATGTATAATGAAAGGTTGACAATAATGCTAGATGACAATGACAGACTCATGGGCATCGAGGTTTATCTAGGGCACAAGTCATTGTTGCTGAATGTTTTTTAAACACTCAAGGAGATTGTAGGGTTTTTCTCTGTTGCTTTTTATGACAAAATAAGATTGATTCATAGTAAGTAAAACAAAGTATCAGAAGGTGAAGCCTTGGGAGGATGAGGAACTTGAAATGAAAGACACTTTAAATTGACAAGAAACCATACTGTAGGTATAGTAGGATACAAATGAAAAGAAATACTTTCACATGTTAAATACTTTGTTATGAATGGGGAGGTAGAATAGGAGGCAGGGTGTCACAGTTGGAGAAAGGATTAAATGAGTTGTTATAGTCTGAGCCCCCAAAGTGGTGCCTGGCATTTAGTGCCTTCTAAATAAATGGTGGGCGTTTAATAGGTTTGCCTTCGAGATAAAGTGACAAAAATTATGTGTAAGTTCAGAACATTGTAGGAGGCTGAGGATATAAGGGAAAAGAAATGGGTGCATTTGAGGGGGGACTACTCCAGAATGTCTGAGTTGGGAGGAGAAAGGGGAGGTTTCAGCACAATTCTGTTGGAGCTGTTGTCCCCACAGCAGTGAAGGTGAATGTGAAGAATCAGGACAGGAGATACATAGAAATATTACACTAATGTCGCTGAGAATGTAATTAGCCCTTTGATTATTAATCCAGGCTCTACAGAAGGCCAAAAGAGACATAAAGTTGACCTAAAAAAACACTTACCCTTTATGGCTTGAGCCATAAAACACAATTTTACATATTGATAAAATGCACACATTTTAAAGGAACAGTTTTCTTAATTTTCACAAATGTGTAGAGTTATATTACTGACAGTCCAATCAAGATATCAAACATGTCCATCACCCCAGAAAGTGTCCCCAGCCCCTTGTCTGTGCCACGCCCCAGGCAAACACTAACATGACTTCTTACAGTGTAAATTATTTTTCCTGTTGTTCTAGAACTTA